>NC_138862.1:60174624-60774624 GCF_965194805.1 Balaenoptera borealis
ATGAGATGAATGAGCTGTTCCAGGAAAGCTGGAAGCCAAGCTGCGAAAGGAAATTAATATCCTATGTGAGATGGACTGCATAACCTTCTCCTCTGCCCGGGGCAGTTGGGCTTATAAATGTGTCTCCACACGTGGAAAAAAGACAGTCAATAACTGATTGATTGGTGAACGCGTGGGAGTGGAAAAGCACTGCCCCAACCCAGAGCCCGGCTGGGACAGCTCTGCCTTCTGCCCTGCCTGGTGCTCGGCAGGTCACAAAACACAGGTCACCCATAGTCTAGGGAGGTGGATAGTTTGGGTGTTACTGTTCCCATTCTACAGTTGAGGAAACTGACAATGTACAAAGTCACACAGATAGTAGATGTAGTGCCAGAAATAAAATCCAGTTCTATGTATCTTTCTGCCTTATAGCGTAAGTTTACAGAAGATGGTTTTCCAAGGCTACATCAGGCAGAGGGAATTTTAAACAGTCACATCAATAACTACAGGAATTACTTTAAAGCTTATCTTTAAAAAAAAAAAAGTATAACCTGTGATTAAAGCAGCTCAGTTCCCTGCAGTAGTTATAAAACTTGTGGGATGAAATGCTTCATTTACTAGGACTTTCCAGCCTCTAATAAGAAAAGGAGGACTTCCATGGTGGCGCAGTGGTTGAGAATCTGCCTGCCAATGCAGGGGACACGGGTTCGAGCCCTGGTCTGGGAAGATCCCACATGCCGCAGAGCAACTGGGCCCGTGAGCCACAACTACTGAGCCTGCGCGTCTGGAGCCTGTGCTCTGCAACAAGAGAGGCCGCGATAGTGAGAGGCCCGCACACCGCAATGAAGAGTGGCCCCCGCTCGCTGCAACTAGAGAAAGCCCTCGCACAGAAACGAAGACCCAACAGAGCCAAAATAAATAAATAAATAAATAAATAAATTTATAAAAAAAAAAAAAAGAAAGAAAGAAAAGGATTCAGAACTGCAAGGCCACTTGGCTCCAGGGCAGCTGTTTTCATACAACAGTCACATAATGGACTCTCCCAGCAAGTCTTCCTTCATTCATCATGAAGGCTCTTGGCAGGTGGGTACAAGTTGGAGATAAGCTGCTGGTCAGGGAAAGGTACAGATTTGTACCTGAATGGCTTTATTCCTCAAAAATTCTACAGATCTAATGTTATAGGTTGATTTATGTCCCCACCTCCAAAATATATGTTGAACTTCTAACCCCTGGGACCTGTAAATATGACCTTATTTGGAAGTAGGATCTTTGCAGATGTAATCAAATTAAGATGAGGTTATTAAGGTGGGCCCTAATCCGATGTGACTGAAATTCTTATAAGAAGAGGGAAATTTGGACACAGACATGCGCAGAGAATAGGACAGAATGTGAAACAGACACACAGAGAGAATACCATGATGACAGAGGCATGAGTTGCAGTGATGCAGCTGCAAACCAAGGAACCTCAAGGATTGATCATCACCACCAGAAGCAGCAAGAGGCAAGAAAGGATTCTACCCAGACTCTCAGAGGGAGCGTGGCCTGGCTGATATCTCAATTTCAGACTTCTAGTCTCTGGAACTGTGAGAGAATACATTTCTGTTGTTTTAAGAACCCAGTTTGTGATACTTTCTTATGGCAGCCCTAGGAAACTCACACACCTAATAACACGGAATCTAGGCTGGCACATTACTGTCCAGTGCAGTACTAGCTTCATCTTCATATTTCTTTTCCAGGGAAGAGCAATGGAGAAATGAGTTATGTTAATCAGACCAAAGACAATGTAAAGTTTTCCAGCTGGCTGCGCATGCGCAAGGTGGGTGGGGAGGTGGGCAGGCTATAATCGGTGAAGTTAGTATAAGCAGGTCAAGCACTAGTAAGGAAGACTATATGAGAGTATGTTTTGGAGACTGTTTGCCACTTGCTTGAATAGCAAAGAACCTGTACGGGGAATCTCCTGGCAGTCCAGTGGTTAGGACTCGGCACTTTCACTGCCGTGGCCCAGGTTTAATCCCTGGTCAGGGAACTAAGACCCTGCAAGCCACGTGGCCAAAAACAAAAACAAAGAACCTGTATAAAATGTATGAAATGAGGGTTGTTGCTCAGAAGTGGGCAAACACAAATGCCAGCACATCACGGCTTCTTGATGATGATGGTGATGAAATATTTCAGACACATAAACAAGTATAGAAAATAATATAACAAACACCAGTGTACCCACAACTCAGCTTAAGAAACAAGAAGACGATTGTAATTCCCTACTTACCTCCACCCATCCTCTTCCTTCATCCCCCAAAGTAACCATTTTAGGGAGACAGTTCTTCATAGGTCTCTTGATTTCTGCACATCTTACAGGAAGGCAATGACTGAAATTTTTCTACACTGTTCTTTCAAGGACATTTGTATAGTGAACACCTCAGAAAATAGAGACGGTGTCCCTCTCTGGGGCAAAGTTCAGGCAGGCTTTCTGCCCATGTTGTGACCAGACTAATAATGTCCTTGCTTCTAACCCAGGAGTCTGGATCTTCTATCAATATCTCTGAAACTGTGGCAACTGGGGTTAAGTCTGAGATCCTTCCAAGTTTTTGAAAACAATTGTCTTGAATTTGGTGCTTATTAATTCCATGTACATATATTTTAACAAAGATAGATAAAAAGATAGATAGATATTATTTTACTAAAGATAGATAAATAGAAAGATAGACAGATATTATTGTTTTGTTTGTTTACAAAGTTTATGTAAATAGGATCATGCAACCTGCTCTTTCTCTTAATTTATCTTCTTCAGAGTTATCCACCCTGATCCATAATCTACTTCATTTCATTTCATTCTCATTCATGACTCCTTGTGTAAACTTAGGAGTGGAAATGCTGGGATGTAATGTGAAGTCGTCTTCAGCTTTAGTAGATATTGCCAGCTTGTTCTCTGAAATGGTTGTACCGAATAACATTCTCATAAGCAATATGCACGAGTTCCTATTTCTCTCCATCCTTGTAAATGTGGTATTGTCATACTTTTGAGTCTTTACCTTTCTGATGAGTGTAAAATATTCTCATCTTTTCACATGTTCTTTGGTCATTCTTCTCTTCAGTTGCTGTTTACATCTTTACCCATTTTTCTATTGGGTTATTGTGTTTTTCTATGAGTTTTCAAGATTCTTTATGTATTCACAATACTGATATTTTGTCTGTTGTATATGTACAAATAACGTCTCCTATACTGTGGCTTGTCTCTCCCTTCATTTATGGTGTTTATATAGCTTCTTGATGTCACAGTAGAAGTCTACATCCACAATGGTGTTCAGTGGAGTCAGGGCTTCAAAATGGTGATGATAACATGATCTGACCAAGCATTGTGTGGGGACTGGGCTGCAAGAAGCTTGGGTTCTAGTAATGATTCTTCCATAGCTGAGCATCCTTAGGGAAATCATATCACCTCTACGTCTCGGGCTCCTCCTCTGTAAATGGAACCTTTGGACTAGATGATCTCCCTGAGTACCTTCCCAGATGCAAGGTTCTCTAACACCATGAGTCAAGGTCATGTGCACCAGGCAGGCAACAGCAGGACCTATGTGAACAATCCCAACTTCCCTATAACTTGGGAAGTAACCAACTAGCTTCTGTGTTTTTTACTCTGACTCTTCCACATGGGTAGCCACTTTGTCCTCTGGGGGCCCACAGCACCTGCTCACATTGCTACTATAATATCATCACATTATGCTTTTGATGATAACACCATCTGTCTCTCTGACTAGATGATGAGCTACTCAAGGACAGGGTTCCCTTTAGTATATCCTTAGCACCTCCCATAGCTCCTGACTCAGTGACTATTTGATGAATGATGGAGGGAGCATGGCACGGTAGGAAAGAGGGAAGGAAGGAAGGGAGGGAGGAAGGAAGGACAGACAGAAGTACCAAAGAACCTAAACACCCCCAAAATACACACCCAGTGAACATAACAGGGTTATTAAAACAGTTACCAAATAACATTTGTATGTGTTTGTAAAAAAAAATCGTTTCATAATGTTTGTAACATGAGGAAAAGGAACCATTAGCAAATACTATGGTAGCTATTTTACAAGTGGAGTCAGTTTTTCAGGATCACACCAGAAAACAATGGAGTGCCTAAGAATGGAAACCAGTAATCTCTGATTCTTAATCTGATATTCCAATAAAGCCTACAGTCTCATTATTTTAGCAAAACCAAACTAGAATTTGAATTAAACTCATTTTCACCCTCTTTCTGCAACAGAACTCGATTATTTGTAATTTTGAACTTTTCCCTACTGACATGTTCTAAAAGATTAAAAAGGGACTCTCTAAGCTTTAAGACCTTTTGTAATTGTGATCTATATAATAACAGAGATGGGAGTACTTAAATAATTCTTCCCTCATAGTTATAATGCAATTCCCTGCTTGTAGTACCATAGGAAGAGAACAAGATATATGTAATAAAAGTGCTCTTGTTGTCATGACAACAGGAAGAAGCAACAGGAGGGAAAATCTTGGCTCTTAAGAGTAGTCTGGGGAGATTGGGATTGACATATATACACTAATAGGTATAAAATAGATAACTAATAAAACCTGCTGTATAAAAAAAATAAATAAAATAAAATTTAAAAACAACCAGTAGTCTGTTACCGGGTATCAGGGTCCATTATGTATTGTCAATACCTTCATTTAGTTTTGGCTTTACATGGCTGACTTCACTGCTGCAAATGTAATCCAACTTTCTCAGTTGCATATTGGCCTCTGGAAAAGCAAAGCAACATTTTAACAGGACTTTTTATCCTTTCCTGGGGGTGGTGCATTACTGCTCATCTTGAAAAACTACCCAGTGTTTTCTATTTCCCACTCTAATGTATTTTTTTTGCAATTTATTATGCCAGTATCTCTGAGTTTTTTTATTATAATTAGTAAGATCATTATTAAATAATTTAAAAAACTAAGTGGGTTACAAGAGCCAGACCAGGAATAAAAGAGTGTGGAGATAAAGAGTGGAGTGGAGTAACAATCTGCCCTGCTCTGCTCCCAGCAGACCTCCTTCCTGCTGGCTCAGTTTCAGCCCCACCAGACACACTAGCTTCCAGACGTGCTAGTGACATTGGTGATCCCACGGTTGTGCATCTCATAATAATGGGCAGTTGGCAAGTTGCTGACAAATGGGGCCATCTACGAGATGGTTTCTTTGGAACAGTACTTCCCAAAGTGTGGGCTCCAATTCACATGTATCAGAATCCCCTAGCATGCTGTTAAAAACACATTATTTTTAAGTTCTACTCCAGAAATGATGAGGGGGGTTTGAGAGATTCAAATGCTAAAAAGCACACTAAAATTTGAGAATCACTGCCTTAGAGTGACATGTAAAACAAACAAAAAAAAAAAAAAAATGGAGGGAAATCCCTTCTGGAACTAAGTACCTAAGAAGGAAGGAGAAGACTGCAGCCTAGGTAACGAAAAGGGAAGCAGACAAGCAAAAGATGAAGCTGGCCTAGTTCACAGCTTTCCTTAGGTTTTTACCTCAGTTCTGACTGCTATAGATTTAAGCCAGACAAAAGTGTGCTCTAAACACATGTGCTGTAAGTTGGTGTTTGTGTTATGAACCTCAGAAGTGAGCCTGCTTCTAAGTTAATTCATTTTGCCAGCACCAGAGATGCCAAAGGTGAAGTTTTCAGCTTTGCAGAAGAGCCAGGCAAGTAAACTAAATGTTAGAATACTGAGAGGTCCACGTCCACAATGAGACATCACTTCACACCCACATAATTACGATCTAGAAGACAGACAATAATAAGTGCTGACAAGGATGTAGAGAAATTTGAAACTTTTACATTGCTGGTAATGTAAATTGCTGGAATGTAAAATGATGCACCTCTCTGGAAAACATTTTGACTGTTCCTCAAAAAGTTAAACATAAGAGTTACCATGTCACCCAGCAATTCTCCTCCTAGGTATACACTCAAAAGAACTGAAAACACTGTAAAGCACAGGGAACTCTACTCAGTACTCTATAAAGACCCATATGGGAAAAGAATCTAAAAAAAAAAAAGTGGATATATGTATATGAATAACTGATTCACTTTGCTGTACACAACACTGTAAATCAACTATACTCCAATAAAATTTTTTTTAAAAAGAAAGAATTGAAAACATATGTTCACACAAGAACTTGTTTACAAATGTTTCATAGCAGCATTATTTGTAATAGCCAAAAGTAGAAACAACCAAAATTTCCATTAACTGAAGATTAAACAAATGTTGTATATTCATTCAATTAGAATATTATTGAGCAATAAACAGAAATGAAGTATTGACACATGCTACAACATGGAAGAACCTTGAAAACATTATGCTAAGTGAAATAAGCCAGACACAAGAGAGCATATATTACATTATTCCACGTATATGAAATATCCTATGTGAAATAGGCAAATCCATAGAGAAGTTAAATTAGTGGTTACCAGGCACTGGGGGAGGAAGGGAATGAGGAGTGACTGGTAATGGGTACAGGGCTTCTTTTTGGGGTGATGAGAATATTCTGGAATTAGGTAGTGGTAATGGGTGCACAGCTCTGTGAATATACTAAAAACTACTGAATTATACACTTTAAGAGTGAGTTGTGTGGTATGTTATCTATATCTCAATTTTTAAAAGTGACCAAGAAAAAAGGAATAAATTTGACTGCATGAAAAAGTGTTTTGTGGTTGTCTGTAGAAAAAGCTAGCTTCTATTTTCTTCTACTCACCCAGTACTTCTGACATCAGATTTATGGGTTTTCCACACATTAAGCAGTTTTGTGTGGGTGGGTATCCTACAATTCAATCCAGTTCTGACACTGTCTACCTGATGTTTGCATCACATCTCATAGGTTAAGGCTCAGTCCCACAAGACTGCCTCCCTCCCACTTCAGATGCTGATCACAAGTCCAGCCTGTGACCTATGCTCTGACCAAACAGCTATACATCAGAGGTTCCCATGACCCCCTCCTCGGGTTTGATTAATTTGCTAGAGCAGCTCACAGAACTCAGGAATACAGTTTATTTACTAGATTACTATAGTACTATAGTAGGATATAACTATAAAAGGATATAACTTAGGATGAGCAATATAGAAGAGGTGCATAGGGTAAAGTCCAAAAGTGTTCTGAGCACAGAAGCTTCTATCCCCATGGAGTTGGGTTGCTCCATCCTCCTGGTATATGGATGCATTCACCAACCTGGAAGTTCTCCAAACTTTGTATTTTAGGAATTTTTATGGAGGCTTCATCATTTGGGCATGATCAATTATTAACTCAATCTCCAGCCCCCTCCACTTCCTGGAGGATGGAGGTGGAACTGAAAGTTCCAATCTTCTAATCATGGCTAGGTCTTTTGGGTGACCAGCTCCCATACTGAAGTTAGCCAGGAGCCCACCAAGAGTCTCTTCATTAGAACAAAAGAGACTCTTGTCACCCAGAAAATTCCAAAGGATTTAGGAGCTCTGTCAGCAGTCAGGAATAAGACCAAATATTAGAACAAAATATGCCACTAGTGCTCTTATCACTTAGAAAAATACAAGGGTTTTAGGAGCTCTGTTCCAGGAACTGGGGGCAAAGGCCATATTTCTATTATTTCACAGTGGTATTAATATGCTGTACAGAGGTAATCAGAGGCCACATGCCCCCACCCAAGAGAGAGACACCCCTTATTTGATGGGATGGGGACATATCAGGGAAGACATCCCAAAGAAAGGACTTTAGTGATGAGAAAGATACTGAAAGGCCAATCACTGGGGACAGAGCCCTTTTGAGAAACAGCAAGTAATTGGCCATGTGCGGGATTGGCAGGCAAAGAAACTAGAGAAGAAGGCAGTAATCAAGAAAAGCCCAGAGCAATTCAAATCAGTGCAGAAAAGATGGACTTGTTAATAGGTGGTGCTGGGACAACTGGAGAGCCATATAAAAAAAAAAAAAAAAGATGAAATTAAAATCATTCCTCATACCATATGTTAGTATTAATCATGAAGGGATAGGGATTTAAGTATTAAAAATATGATACTCTGGGCTTCCCTAGTGGCGCAGTGGTTGAGAGTCTGCCTGCCAATGCAGGGGACACGGGTTCGAGCCCTGGTCTGGGAAGATCCCACGTGCCACGGAGTAGCTGGTCCCGTGAGCCACAAGTACTGAGCCTGCGCGTCTGGAGCCTGTGCTCCGCAACAAGAGAGACCGCGATAGTGAGAGGCCCGCGCACCGCGATGAAGAGTGGCCCCCGCTTGCCACAACTGGAGAGAGCCCTCGCACAGAAACGAAGACCCAACACAGCCATAAATAAGTAAATAAACAAATACTTAAAAAAATATATGATACTAGAAGTATAAAGTACTAGAATAAAATACAGGCCTCAGTAACCTGGAGTGGTGAAAACTTTCTTGACTCTAATTCCAAATCCAAGGAAAAGATGGAGAAATGTATTTACTTGAATCTAGTCAAGCCTCTAGCTCTGACTGCCAGTTTACAGGAAATACAGGGATAAAGGAACCTGTTCAATGACACCACAGGATGCAGTCAGCAAAATCTAGTATGTGGATGTTTCAGGTTTGTACTGCTGCTTTGTGAGCTGCTTTCTTTAACAAATAAATTCCCAAAGGTGGGGGCGGGGGGGGTTACCTTTAGATTAAAAGAGATTCAAAACACATATCAACCAAATGCAATATGTGGATCTTGTTGTTTGTACTCAAAATTTAAAAACTGAAAAAAGCACAATTTTTTAAACAAATGAAGAAATTCAAACACTGTGTGGATATTGGGTGATTTTAAAGAACTATTATTAATTTTACTGAGTATGATAATGGTAATGTGTTATGTTAAAAAGAAGAGGCCTTATCCCTTAGAGGTATAGATGGGAATATTTACAGATGAAAAGGTATGATCTTTGGTATTTACTTTAAAATAACCCAAAAAGGATGTGTGTGGAAAATGGAAGGTGTAAATGAAATAAAATGGTACAATTTTTAATAATTATTAAAGCTGGATAAGTACATGAGGATTCATTATTCTATTCTATATTGTCATAAAAATACTATTCCCATTCCTTTGGAGGAAAATCTGAAAATTCCCAGAGCCACTGAAGGCCTTTTCAGCAGGAGAATGCCAAGATGAAATTGGCATCTGAGGGAGTACAGCCCTGGGGATAAGAAGACTAGATAAGGTGCTGTCAGGGAGGGTCACAGTAATAAAGGACTGGACTCGGAGTGTCATTGGTGGGGGAGGGGAGGATCTGGGTATGAACACTATGTAGAACTTGATGACCTATTGATGGAGAACGCTACAGAAGTAGGAATCAAGGATGACTCGGGCTCAGAATAATGGCTGTGTGGTGAGGCCATTCAAGGAGCAAGGAAATTCAGAAAAAATGAAAGTTAGGGGTGAAGGAAGTGACAGGTGCCACTTCAGACAGGTTGAGTTTGAGGTGCCTGTGGAACATCCAGAGCTTAGGAAAGAGGTCTGCACTAGAGACAGGGTGTTGGCAATGATCAGCTGCAGCATAATTTCCATGGAAACATGTAGAGCACAGGCACAAGAAAACTCTCCCTTTGTGAGCAAGCACTTCTTATCTAATTATAAATTACTCTTGGACGGTTTTAACATTAAAAAACTAAGTGTCTTAATCAAGAATGATATAAGAGATCCAAATAGTAATAATCTATGATTCCCATGCTACTCTGCTACCTCTCAGTTTCCATTTTGAACATGTCATAGATCTTCAGGGTTTCACTGCAAGCCTTTCTTGCTTCAATTCTTTCCCCTAATAAGGTGTTTTCAAGAGAACACTAGGGCTTAAATTCATTAGGGGAAAAAAAATTCTCATACGAAAGATCAACTTTTTCTTACTTTGCCTTTTTTCTATTGCCTATAGTATTATAAAAAAAAAAAAACTGAAGGGAAACACCAAAACCATCTAGATCCAGGGGCACAATTCAACTTCCTGTCTTTTAAACATCCATGATAGTGTTCAATCCTCGGGGTGACACATGTATTCAGAAGAAGCCACGGATCTGCTGATAAAACAAAGCATTTAGTGTTGGGGATTGATCTATGCCTTGGAGCAGGGCAAAGAGAAGACTCTTCAGCCCCTATCGTAACTGTTGCTGGGGGAGCGTCAGGCCATCTGCTAGACTTTAATACAATGTGGCAATAACATTTTGGTCTGAAGCACAGAATGATTTTCCAAACCAAAATTAAAGTTTGTTAGCAACTGAGGCACTTGTAGGTATTTTTTTTTAAAGATATTTGTATATTTAGCACTTATATTCAGATAAGAAGAGAAGCACATCAACATCTTTCTTTTTCTGTTTGGGCTTATTCTCCTAATCTTGTGTTGACCACCCAATTCAAACTCCTCAGCCTGCCATTTGAAGCCTCCATAATTTGGCTTCACCCAAGACAACTTAAGTCAAAATTTTGAGGGTTGGACCCAGGCATCAGTTTTTTTTTTAATCTCCCCTGGTGATTTCATTGTGCAATCAGTGTCAAAACTGACTATGGTTACAATATGAATGAGGAGAAGACAGCTGGGATATCTGGAGTGTCTATGGTCAGCAGCAAACGTATGAATTAAAGTTTTTCAGAGCTTCTGATGGCAGCTGTGATGTACCACGTCTGTTCGTGCGCGTGCGCGTGCGCGTGTGACTTGCATTTCCCCTCTCTCTGCCCTGGCTCGCAGGTGAACGCCGTGCGGGTGTATGTGAACAGCTCCTCCGAGAACCTCGACTACCCGGTCCTGGTCGTGGTTCGCCAGCAGAAAGAGGTGCTGTCCTGGCAGGTTCCTCTGCTCTTCCAAGGACTGTAAGTGGATCTTTCCCCGACAGCTTCATTACCTTTGTTTTCTTTCAATGTGCTAGACCTTAATTGCTCTTTTCCCTAGTGAAAGGAGAAATCAGACGTGCAGAATGTTGACATATTAGGCATGCTAAGTGCAAACTGTTGTCGTGGTGCGTGCATTGACCGTTCAGCTCTGTTCAGTTTCTCTCCTCTTTGAGGTTCTGACAAGCACTCTGTCTAGATTTGTAGCACCTAGAAGAACGTTTAACATTTTAGTTCTACCCAGAATGTTCTGTTACTCTTGGTTGGTTAGCGGGTCATCCACCAAGGTCAGGGCTAGGTCCCACAGTCAACTTCAATGAGTGACACCTCCCCCAATTCTTCATAATGTTCACCGAGTGGACTTTCTTTATCCCATAATATTTATTGAGCGCTACTAAATGATAGATGCTGGGGATACAGTGGTGGAAGACAACAGCAAAATCCCTGCCTCGTGGAATCTATATTTTTGCAGGGGAAGCTGTATAAGGCACTAGAGCACTAACAAGAACAAACCAGAAGGCATGCAGACATGGGCACATAGTACAGTGTTAAATCATTTTTGAAGGTTAAGACATGTGAGGATTGAAATGCTGACTCTAATGCCCTGACTTGGACTCTGGGGCTTTCTTTATGTTCATTTAGCAAAAGCTTGAAGATTGGAAAAATGGAATCAACTGGTTGTTTTATCAGAACAGTTTTCCCTTCAAAATCTGATAATTTTCCTGACTGAATTAGGAGGATGATTTGGTACTGAAGACACCTAACTGAACTGCTCAGCACTCAACAGCCCTCATATCTGTGTTATAATGTCACACAATGTGTGCCAAACACAGTAGCTCTAAAATTACTATCAGTAGGTCCAGTATGAAATTTTAAATATAAGGACTTGGAAAGAAGTTCAGGGAGAAGTGAAACGAGATGTTCCTTTCCCTGCTCATTCATTGAATGTCTTTTCCTTCTCGCTGGCTTTTCTCTCCACTGGCTGCTGCAGATACCAGAGGAGCTACAACTACCAGGAAGTGAGCCGCACCTTATGTCCCTCAGAAGCAACCAATGAAACAGGGCCTCTGGAGCAACTGATATTTGTAGATGTCGCATCCATGGCGCCCCTGGGTGCCCAGTACAGACTGCTGGTTACCAAGATCAAGCACTTCCAGCTGCAGTAAGGGGGACTCCTTGTGGCCTTTCTCTGTTCACTTGTCTGCTCTTCCTGACCTTGTCTGTGTTCAGTCCAGCTTCCTTCCTCCCAGATCAGCACTCCAGAAGGAAATCATCCACTTGGCATATTGTCTTAGCAACTTCTCAACTCTCCTGTGCACAGCTGGGCAGCAGGGCCTTAATCTGTGTAAAGGGGAAGCAGTAGGGGACCAGAGCAGAGCAGAGGGAGGTGCACCTGATAGGTGTATCTGTTCCCAGGCAACTGTGAGGGCCCCCTCCTGTCTATCGTCCAAGCAAGTGTGACATCCAAGCACTAGTGATGGGTACTTCTGTGTCACTCACCAGTGCCACTCTCCTGAAGGAAGTTTTGGTTTTGTTTTAAGGAAGATCTTAAGCTATTTTTCTTACCCTTATTACTATTCCAGTTTTCTCCTTCTGGTTAGGAATGTATACAGGTTGAAAATAATATGTTATGTGGCTTTGTGCGAAAACTTATGACTGTTTCCTCCTTCTCCTTGCTCTACCATCCTTTGAAACCAAATCAGTCAGGATACAGCATCTCGAATTGTTTATATTAGACATGGAGTATAATAAATTCAGTGGAGGGCATTGTCTCTAAGGGATCTATTCTCTCCCAGAGTTAGTCGCATAAAATATTGCATAAATCTGTGTGAAAATGTAAACAGAAAGGCTAAGATTATTCCTTAATAAGGCCAGAAACTTCAGGGAGTTTCCTGCCCTATCCTACTCTAAGTTCAAGGTTTCTCAAGGGTTCAAACTATTCCCTCCCCTCTCAGTGTTTTAAATAAAATTTTTAAAAATATGTCATTAAATTGGTCATATTAAAATTTTAATTTGTACTCATTAAACGGTATCATTAAGAGAACAAAAAGACAAGCCATAGACTAGAGAATATGTTTCCAACACTAACTAACAAAGGGCTCATATGCAGAATATATAAAGAACCCCTACAAATCAAAAAGAAAACACTGGCAAGCTTTTGGCTGCTGTCCCCAGAACCACCCACCCTTCCGTGGCTCTGGCTTCTTCTGGGCAAGAATCTTGGAGCCTATGAGTCTGAGCACTGCTCAGAGTGGGGGCTGGCACCCAGGTGGGTGCAAGGTTCAGACTCCGCTTCAGTGAAATAAATAGATTCTCTGAGGCAAAAATGAGGAGATCTCAGGAACAGAAATGATACTTGAGACTTTGACCTCTCACTAGAACTTTGGGACAGAGACAGAAGATCTCAGAAGGGGAATCAATGTTTATATTTACCCAATGAAAATAAATGACATATAAATAGACTCAAATATGCCAAGTAAAAGACTAAGAATGTCAAATGGGATTTAGAAAAAAAGAAAACTAAATATATGTTGCTTACAGGAGTACAATCTTTAAAAAGAATGTATAAATGTAAATAAAAGGATAGTAAAAGAAACACCATACTGTACTGATACTAAACAAAAGAAAGTTGATGTATTATATCACATTATACAAGATATTCCTTAATGCAAGAAACATTATTAGATATAGAGACATTCCGTATTTCTAAAATAATCGTTTACCAGGAAGACAAATTTAAATTCTAAATTTCTGTGTACCTAGTAATATCACTTCAAAATATACAAAGCAAAAATTGCAGAATGGGAAGAAGAAGTGTACAAATTCACAATCTTTGTGGTAGCCTTCTCTATAGCTAATAAAATAACAAACCAAAATTTTAAAATGTATGTACAGTGTTCCCCCACTGTGTGAAAGTAGAGTGTTCCTGTGAAACCTTTTTTAAGCCAAATGATATTAAGCAAAGAAGCAATTACCTTAGGACACATCTTGCTAACAGATGCACAGAATAAGTTGAGATAAAGCACAGAGGTTCCCAGACACAATTCACAGCTATGGTGGCTTGATGCTGAGATGCTGAGTGTAGTTCCAGGGAAGGCGGTGGCGGTGCCACTCTCACCGATCAGGGCGCACACTGCAAAACAAACGCTGAGCACTGTTTTTGCTTTTCATCTTTTTTCATAAAAGCAAAAATCTTCAGATTTCTTTCAGTTAGTGAAAACAGATACTAAGGTAGCAAGTTGGCATAAAGCGAATTTTCAAAAAGTGAAGGATAGCGGTATGCAGTACCTAGAACAAATATTGGCAAACCATGGCCCACATACTAGCCAATGGTTTTTGTAAATAAAGTTTTATTGGAACATAGCCCTACCCATTCATTTACATATTGTCTCTGGCTGCTTTCATACTACAATGGCATAGTTGAGTAGTTGGGACAGAGAAATTATGGCCTGCAAGCCTAAAATATTTACTATCTGGCCCTTTTAGAAAAAATTTGCCAACACCTGCTATAAAAGAGCAGATCAACATGATTAACAAACTTGAGCTAATTAATGTATTTTGAAAACTGCATCTCAAAATGATAGGATGCCTAATCTTTAGAAAATATACATATCCAAACTTCTGGGATGCAACTAAAGCACTGCTTACAGGAAAATGTATAGCTTCAAATGTATATGTCAGAAAAGACAAATGGCTGAAAATCATTGTGTTAAGTACCCATTCTAAGAAGTTAGAAAAAGAACTGAAAATAAAATTCAAAGAAAGTGTAAGTAAGTACTAAAATAAGAGCACAAAACAATGAAATAGAGAACAAATTAACAATGGACAAAATCAACCAAACCACAGGTCAACTATTTAAAATGACTAGTATTATTTTTATAATTGTTTTCTAAAAAATAAAAAAGACAGGCAAGCTCATTGGAAAAAAAATAGGCAAGAGACTTAAACAGACACTTCACCAAAGAAACTATACAAATGGTCCAAAAACATAACCTCATCAGCTGTCAGAAATGCAAATTAAAACCATAATGAGATTCCACCGCACCTACCAAACTGCTATACTTTGAAAGGACTGACAACGCAGTTCCACTCCTAGTCATATACCCATCTCCTAGATACATAATTGTGCTGTTCATTCGAGGAATATCACACAACAATAAAAACAAACTATTTTTGTACCTAACAACATGAATAAATCTCACAAACAAAATGTTGAGCAAAAGAAGCCAGACAAAAGGAATACACACTGTTTGATTCCATTTATATAAAGTTTAAAAACAGGTGAAACTATTCTGTAATGTTAGAAGTTAGGACAGTGGTACCGTCGGGGGGGAAAGAAGTACATGGCTATGTTTACTTAGTGAGAATTCTTTCAGATATATACTTATGACTTGTTATCTATATGTTTGTTACACTTCAATAAAAAGGTTAATTTTTTAAAAATAAGAATATTTTAGAATATTTACATACTACTTTTTTGCAGCTTATTTTTCTGGTCAGAATGTTCTGCTCTATTATAAAGCTCTCCTTAAATTTTCTAAGGCAGTTTATTCTGAAGTCTGTAGCCACTGGAGTTGCTGATATGAATCAAATATTTATCTTGGTCCTCTCTACACCCCTTGACAGTGTATACCCATAGATACAGATGGACAGATAGATTAATGAATGGTCAGAAGGATGGTGAAGTAGTTACAGCATTTTTTTCCAAGTCCCTCCGTTAATTTTAGTGTAGAAAAAAGTGATGTGATAATTTCAAGAGCAAAGAACCACCCCCCCAAAAAAGGCAGAAAAAGATCAATTATATGAGTCTCTAGGAGGGAGGTTTGAGCATTATAGTATATATATTTTTAAGGTTCTCCAAGTGATTCTAATGTGCAGCAGAGTTGAGAACAACTACCTTTAAGCAATTTCTAAATGTGGTGCTTGTGTTTAATTGTTTTAATAACTAAATTTATTTGTGATATTAAACAGTATGGGAATTCGTGCTCATAATTTGAAGGAGGTGGCAGCACATTACCCGAACAGAGTGCATTTTGAACTTTGGAGAACCCCTGCATTTACTAATTGGTCTCTGTGTGTCTGACCTGTCGCTGTCACCTGGTAGTAGTGTACTTGAATTCTAGGGCTGGTATCTGTGAAGCTAATTAGACCCTTTGGAGAACTGAATTCTGTGAAACTGAAGCCATAAGGTCACAACTCTATGAGAGGGTTATTGAATGATACGCATGTGGTGAAACTACAAGTCTATTCCCTCATATTGTTTTCTGTTTCCGCCTCTCACAATGTGACCTGACCTTGGCAACCAGACATGCAGAGCATTTCAAAATGCACACAGTTACCAGGGGTTTTATGCGAATAAGATAAGCCCGAGAAGAGATGGTAACTGAGATATATGTGTCTCTTCCTCCCTGGCTCTGGATTGTCCCACACCAGCCTTGCTGGAAACTCAGAAATCCAGAGGATGATGGTAACAGGCAAGAGCTGAGGAGTGTGGGGAGATCTGAACTCAGGTATTGAGAGAAACACTGAAGAACTAACTCAAATTTCCCAATATTGCAGTTTCTGTTGTATGTTTTTCAGTGGCAGACTACAAATGTTGTTTTTTTTTCTAGAACCATAAATTTTAAGAATAGAAGGAACTTTGGGAATTGAATCCACTCATTTCATTTTTACAGATGAGCAAAACTGATGCCCAGAGAGGTTAAGTGATTTGTCCAAACTCACACAGCCAGGAAAGGACAAAATCAAAATTAGATTCGAGCTCTGACTTGCAGTTCTGAGCTGTTCCCACTATACCATGCTATTTCTACTTTCTGTTTAACACTGTCCTCCTAATTTTTGTTGCCCTAAATATGTTTCTCAATTCCATGAAGCATTTATTTATTTAAATCCAGCTTAAAAAATTAACTTCTGCCTTAAAGCATTACTCCTTGCCGTCTTAGCTCTCCCCAACCTGCCTCCACACATGCACATATAACAGCTTTGCCCCTACTCCTTTTCCCAGACCCCATTGCCCTGGCACTCAGTGCTGCAGAGTGTGAAGCTGCAGATAGGGACGAGCAGGAGGCTGCAGGAACAGGCAGGCACCTGATCCTGGGGTGGGAGGCGCTTGGAAGGGCTGTTGGGAATTCTCTGGTGGTCCAGTGATTACGACTCCCTGCTTTCACTGCCGTGGGCCTGGGTTCAATCTCACAAGCCATGTGGCTCGGCCAAAAAAAAAAAAAAAAAAGATATCCCCAAGAATGGAAAATGCATGACAGATAGTTTAAAAAGAAAAAGAAAGAAATTTAGACAGTTGTCTATGTTGTGATATTTGTATAGATAATGGATTTGAGGGGGACTAGACTGGATGAAGAGAAATTAGAAAGCTGATGCCATGGTCAAGATAAATAATGAAATGAACTGAAGAATTTAGAGGTAAAGTTGACAAAACGTGATTGGATATTCAGGGTAAGTGAAATGGGAGAGTCTAGGATGACCATCTAACTTGTAGATGGTGGTGCCCCTAAGAGAAAATGAGAATTTTGAGGAGGGAAGGAAAAGATGGTAAGTTCACTTTGGGACATGTTGAACTTGAAGTGCAGTGCCTGGCAGAGTGTTGAACTTATACAGCACGATGCTCAGGAGAGAGGGCTGAGCGACAGAGAGGCCACTGAGTAGAAGCTTCAGGAAGGCTGGTCCATACGGTGCCTGAGGTGGAGTTACAGGAGGTAAGGGGAGAAACAGGCAGTACCCAGTCCTTGATCTTTGAGATATTTTTGCTGCACCAGGCAGTTTAGACTTCATCTTTAAGGCTATGGGAGCCACTAAAATATTTTAAGCAACAGAATATCCTGAACAGGTCTGATTTTTGAGATGACTTTAGTAGTCGTGTAGAAGATGAACTGGAGAGAAGAGGGTAGAGGCACGCAGACAAATAAAAAGTTTGAACAGAGAAGAATTAAAAAATTATTAGGACCTGAACATATCATGGCAGCAACAAAGTTGTAAGGAAGAAAAAGAGTCAAGTAATACACATGGGGATAATTCACAGATTCAAAAATACATGTGGCAGAATCAAAAATATAGTCTTACATGAGTACTTAAAGCCTTCAACCCTCCTCTAGCCTTCTAAGTAGGGATCTTGAGTCTTTGTTTTGAGAGAGAGTTTTGAGTGCGATAGCTCAGCTACTATGCTGTGAAAAGTTAATAGATTTTCGAGGAAATGGATGAGTAAAGAGGCTTTTAGACCATTTTGCTATATGTCATCCTATGTAATGGCCCTTTGGTATTTTGGGGTAGAGTACAGTAATGATTTACATTGTTTTTCAGTTGTTGTTTTTTTTCTTATTGGATGCTCTACTGAGCAAAGACAGTGCTTCAGGTGGGAGCAGGTGCATCCAGGTTACATTTACACTAATAGAATCAGTAAGACTTGGTGAGCAGTCAGCTGTGGAAGGGATACAAAGGGAATCCAAGACAACTCCAACAATGATGTCAGAAGTCAGGTGAGGCTTATCGACAGACGTGGCAGGTCAGGGTCAGGGAAAGGGGAGTACATTCCATTTTGATCATATGGAGTTTGAGATGCTTGAGGGCCGGTGAAGTGCAGAAGCCCAGCAGAGAAACACTCTTCTGTGACTGGAGCTCAGGAGATAGCCCTGGGCTGGACATGGAAACTTGTGATTCACTAGCATTGTTGTGGTTTTGGTGGCAACTGAATATTTATATATATGGATTTTATGGCAATTATAATATATATAATTATACATATATGAATGAAGATGTATGTGGCTAAGGGAAACGAGGAGATCAAGAACAGGACTGTGGGTCACCTTCTCATATAAGGGATGGTCTGAGAAATAGGAGCTCTCAGAAGAAGCTGAGTCGGCATAGTCAGATGTGTGGAAGAAAACCCAGGAAAGCAGGGGTCACAGAGCCCACGGGAGGAAGTTCTAAGACAGAGGAAGTGGCAGTCAGTGTCAGCTGTCACAGGCAGGTAAAGAAAGTTAGGGACTAAGTCACTGGATTTAGCTACAAGGAGGTGACGGGCAACCTCAGGGAGATGCTGGAAAAAGAATCCTGACAGCAGTGGGGAGAGGAAAGAATGAATGAGGGATGGGAACAGAGCACTCTTTGAAGAGGCTGGTTGTGAAGGAGAAGAAGGATACAGAATGACATCAAAGGAGAGAAATTTGGGGAAGAGAGGGCAATTTTGGGGGGTGCTTTTGTTTGTTATTTATTTTGAAAATGGTTGAGACTAGAGTATATTTATAAACCAAGGAGTAGAAAGGCAGATAAAATTTATAGGACAGTTGGATTTTTGTAGAAACAGCGTCCCAGAGGAGGGAAGAAAAGACAGGATTTAGCACGTGCGTGGAGAGTTTATACTTCAACCAGAGCCTTGAGGTGGAGGGTTACAGATGATGGAGGGTTAGGGAAAGATTTGGGATAAGCAAAGGCAGTTCATGACAGATGGCAGTAAGGAGATAACAGGAAATGATACTCTGAAGTCCATAGTCCAAGTGCATAACCAGTGTAATTTCCTTCGACATAGTGAGGGTTTTGAACGCTCACCGTGCTCTGGGCTAGGGGCTTGCTGTCAGATGAATATGATGCCCTGAATCTCACAGTCCTCTCTATACTCACCTCAAAAACGACTTAGTCTCTGTCTCTGCCTGTCTTTCCACTTACCCTTTCTTCCCATCCCCCCTTCCTTTTCCTTCTGTTTTATTACTCTCCTGTAGATATTTCTCCCCCTTCTCTCTCCCTTCCCCATGGGCCCTTTCCTCCCTCTTCTCCTGTCTCCCTTCCCTGCACACCCATCTCTCTTGACTCCTCTGTTCCTTTTCTCTTTCCCTCTCCCTCAAACTAGCCAAAATGAGGAAACAAAATTAGCTTTTGGGTTTTCTTATTTATTGAATAAACTTTTGTTTCCTGTGTTTAATTTTTTCAAATAAGTCAAAAATTGTGTACTTCCTTCTCTAAAACTAAAGGTGTACATGTGTCTCAATCAGATTTGTTCTGTTGCTTAATGACACCTGATAAAATAAACCTTCCTCACCTCCACTGAGGCCCATGGGGAAGGAAACAGAACCTTTCATCTGCAACAGGCACCATGTTTATTTTGTACACACTGCTGACTCCATGAGAAAGAGAAGACTTAAATGTGATAGCCTTAAAGAAAATAAAGTGTTTTCAAAGTTTGTATGTGTTGTACTAGTAAAGCAAACATAAAGAACAAGGAAAATAAAACCCCAGAAAATTCCTATCAATGTCCACACATTCAATGTTATAACTGCAATTCAAATGACAGGGGAGAATTTAAAAACAAATTGCTGGCCAAAGAAAACTGTTTGCTTCTGGAAATCTTACACTGTCTGTTGCCAGCCAAGAAAATCACTCTCCTCTTCGTTCCCCTGACCTGGCAACAAACAGAATTGAGGGCCCCCTGTTGCCCTGGTAACAGCAGATGACACTCCCCACACACTGAGAGCCACACACAGCACCGCCGGTCCAGACTCTGGCTGTGGAATCTCAGGAGCACACACACAACTGGATTTGACACTGACTTTGGCTTCTTTAGGTGACTTAAGATCACGAGTTATTAACCATATGTCAGCAGAACCAATCCTTGACTCTGATGATGATTTCTATTGAGAGTGAATATATACAAATTGTATCCATTGCTAAATTCTGAGCCTCCTCTGCTGACAGCCTGAATTGTTCGTCATTACCTTTAGAAATAGTGCTCAAATTTTATGACTTCTAAACAACACCTCCAATTATAAACTTCATGCTTAAATGTCCTGACATGCCCTTTCTAAAGGAATCTTTAACAAAAATTTTAAACTATTTAATTTTTATAAAAGGAAAATTAGGAGTGGAAGAAAGACTCCTTAGCACTGGGGGATAAAGCTGGGGAAGGACCCCAGAAGAAGTTCAGGTTCAGGTTCCCAGAAGTGCAGGTCACATTGGACAGTTGGGATCATGACATTCCCCAGACACAGGCATTGAGAGTGCAGTGGGCATGTGTGAGTGATCTTCACAACTAAAAATGAGGCAAGAACCAGAAAGAACAAAAGCCCCAAACAGCCCTTACATGACTACGAGAAGACCAAATTTCTCTTTGTTTTCCAGTCTCTTGAACTGTTCACATATGTTCCTTCCAATAGCGCTCTACGCTACAGGTGTATGGTTCCCACATGCTCCTCACACTCTCCTTTCCTCAGTGCTGGATCATTTCTGTCTTTCACAGAAGAATGAAAATATCTAATAAAATATCTAATAAAATAATTCACAGCAAATTAATAATTGGAGAGAAAATAACTTCATTATATTCTTTTGGTGGTATGTGCATTTTAAGAAGGGTCTTAGAAGGCAATGCCTAACCCAAAGAGGACACAACCTTGGAGGGAAATGTAGACAACTGGGGGTGCTTTGGGGCAGGAAGAGTATGCTCCTATCCCTAGAGACCCTCCCATGGTGATTATCTATCCACCACATTTTTTAAAAAGTGATCTTTTGCCATGGACACATCAAAATTTTGAAGTGCTATCTGAATTATGCAAATGAACCTCAAACCTTCTTTTCCTCTCTCTTTCAGACCACTTCTGATACCTAAACCCTGTACTTGATTGTAAAATCTTAAGAGAATCCAAAGACAACTGTGTCTATAAAAGTCAACAAAGTACTCACTTGTATAGGTATGACTTCATGGGTTTACAAAGACATAAAATTGATCCCTTCCCCAATTTGATCATTCTTGAGAGTTGAAACCACCAAGTTCCCATGCAGCGTACTTTGTCACTTTTATGGGCCCAGAACTCCTTTCTCAAAGGGTAGGGTTTTCCTTGCATCTAGTTTAAGATTTTTTTTAATAAATAATTTTTGCTTGCTAACTTATGCTTTTCTTTCACTTTTCCCACTTCCCCCTCTCCCTCTGATATTTCTCAGGACAAACGTTGCCTTTCACTTCACTGCCAGTCCCTCTCAACCCCAGGTAAGTGAAGGGCTTTAAGGTTATCATGATTCTTCCTGTTGGTGTTACCCAAAGAAACCATGGTAACAGGTAGAGTTAGCATGTGATGTTACCCTTGATCTTTCACAACATGAGCTATATTTGTACTTTTGGAATGTTGTTCATGTAACTGGGATTTTAGACATACCTTTAACCTTATCACTTGAATTGGTGTAAAATGGGAGGCATGAAGTATTTGCAGATGTTCCTTGGCTCAACCTTCATTCATAAAATTGTGGGCCTATTATATACCAAGTACAGTGTTAGACTGTACTAGGTGTCAGGGATAGAAGGATGAAGAAGAGACAGGTGCAACTTCTGCCCTCACGGACCTTATAATCAGGATGGGGTTGGGGAGACAGAGAGTGGAAGACCACCACTAAACAGATACAAAAATAATCAATTGATCTGAAAGTACAATAAAAATGAGACAGATTTTAATTTCTACAGTGTTATGGGTAAAATTAATTAGTTTCTCCTGTCATTAAGAAAGAACAGGAATGCTGACAAAAATTATTAGAAGAATTAGATATCTGTGGTGTGCTCTCCATTAGGCCTTAATCATAAACAGACTAAATAGATGAAAACTTTGATTGACTCAGGCTGCTTTTCTGGTGACACTTCTAGCTACCTTCCTTTTTCCTTTCATAGCTTCTGAAAGAGTGAAGTTTATGCAATAGCAAGTTTAAAACAGATTTTTTTAATGTCCTGATATTTATTATAAGTCTTCTGTAGGCTGTAATGCAACTTTGTCAAAAATGGCCTTGGATATACTGTACTAAAACTGGGATTAACATATTATATGGATAATGTTGTAAATCTGTTACAACCACTTGTGAGCTGGTGAATATTTAACAACTGGTTCTTAGAGTGAAAGCCCTGTTTTGTAGCGTTTGCCCATTTCTGCAGTGTAAATACCTCCACTCTGGTAGATTTCAAGCTGCCAGCGTGACATCATTGAACACAGAGTTTGGAATCGATGTGCACAATCAGCCTGCAAGAGCCAACTCCAGCACACCTTGAAGAGTTAAATTTCCCATCAGTGAAAGCCTCCACAGTGCATATATGCTGCCACCCACTGACAGAAGAGGACTACAGTCCCACGATCCATTGCCCTCAGAGTATTAGCCACTTAATTCATGAAATATTTGAAAGCACCAGTTGCTAGGTGCAATGGGAGATATCTGTATAGAAAGGGAGGGGAAAACTTGTACCCCAACTGCAGAAAGAGTACAGTCTAATAGTCCTGTCGAAAGCTATAATAAATATGATAGACTGAATGTCATGATGTACTTTGTAGACTGAAAATCAGTGATTATATATTATAGCTTCTTTCTATTTTAAAAAAGTATTAAACACTAAAGCCCAAATAATTTGTATATAAATCACAAACTAGAGTAAAATATACTTAAAACAAATGCATGAAAAAAAATAGAAATTCTTTGACATCTCTGAAGGTCTTACTTTACTCGTAACTGTTCCCATTTCGGCCTATATTTTATAACCTCTTCAACTGTAGGAAAAATTTTCTGTTCCTGTAAGTCCACCCAAACTATTGCACATACTCAGACAACCTGAATCACCACTGTCTGCCTCTATTCCTGCAGATAGAAGCAGGTTACAGAAACTGGATAGACAATCAGGACACAAGATGGTGATTTTTAGCCTAAATTCTAGGCATTGCTTTGGATCCTTGTCACTTGCTTCTTTCTGGTAAAAGTAGATTATCAAGGCAAGGGGTTTATTTATTTGGGGTTTATGGTAATTTAAAGGTAAAAAACGATTAGTAATACCTTGGTATACAGATAAGGCTTCGGTAGATGCCTACAGCTTGAACAAAACCAACTCCTAGAATATACAGGCATATATGTGATGCTCATTACTGCTAATAGTAACCATAATAATGCTTTTGAGTTACAAAGTATGGTTCCCCTAAGAACCAAGAACGCCTCTTGGGAATTCCAGAGTATTCACCATTGGAAGAGCCCTGTATTATATGTATTTGAATCAAGCTCCAAAATAAAAGCACAAAAATGAAGTGGGTTCTTAAGAGTGTTGCCATCTGTTACAAGGCATGAACAGACTTCCAAAAAGTAGCGTTAATGACACTCTTTAATCTTGAGATGATTTTTTTCCCCATCAGAAGGCTTTGGATTGTTGAAAAAGTTCTATTTTTATTGCTCTGGTTCTCAGAATAAGGTTAATAAAGAGGATGTTGGAATGCAAAATGAAGTTTTAACGGGTTTTGCTTCTCCTTTAAAGTGATAGATTTACTAAAGCCCTAGGATAGGGGTTTGCTTTGTTTTCCTCAAAATTTTAATCATGTATTTCATGTCAAGCTTCTCAACCAGTTTCTATATTTATAACTACTGGGCAGAAGTCCCCTTTCTTCATTATTAGCAACATGTTTAAGGCTTAGAGTTAATAAATTTTTCCAGTGGATTAGTAGGTAAATAGTGTAACTTTTGTCTATTATAAATGTTTCCTTATTCTGATATTTGAGAAATACTTCTGCCCAAAATTGTGAACATATTTCAGGAGGCTAGATGTAGGGCTTGGTCTTTGAATCTAAATGTCATCTCACTGGATTCCAGCCAGGAAATAGATTCTTTGGCAAAAAAGTCTAAGGGAAGGGTGGGTCTAGTGCTAATTCTTGCCTATGGGAAGGTGGTTAAGATTCTTGAAGAACAGGCTTATCTGCTTTTCAAGGAGGAGCTTCATATTTCAAAATGACCGCACAGAGGCAAACCTCAAACCTCTCCCGTCACATTTCACATATCTCTAATTCAAAGGGTTGGGGGCATCTTCTTAAGTCAAAATTGGAATGAAGTGTAGCAAAGTTTAGATGAGAAGGAAAAACCATAAAAAATATGGCAATATTGTATGAAATGTCTCCTTTCTCTTGTTCACTGCTGTGTTCCTAGTGCCTGAGCCCTGCACAGAGCATTTGCTCAATATGCAAGAGATGAATGGCTGACTGAATTACTGGAGGCTTACTGAGATTTACATCTGAACTTTGTGCTTAATATTTGAGGAAACCACCTTATTCATGGGAAAATAGCTTGAGTTTTTGACTGTAAACATTTCTTAACATTAACAAATCCTGTCCTTTTTTTTTATTCTTAGTATTTTCTATACAAATTTCCTGAAGATGTGGACTCAGTTATCATTAAAGTTGTATCTGAAATGGCTTATCCATGCTCTGTTGTCTCAGTCCAGAATATCATGGTGAGTCTTCATAACCTGTCAACCTTCCAATATGGAGTACCATATTGTCCCAGGATAAATGAGAGAAGGGTGAGCACCATGTCATCCTCATACTACATATTCCTGACAAAACTGCTAAATAATGAAAACAGTATCTTGTGCACACAAGTGGGCAGTCTGTGTCTGTAGACATTGATCTGGGGAGACAGAGAGCAGTTGACTCCTCACCAAAATAAACAAAGGAAGGAAGGGAGGGAGGGAGGATCATGACAGAGAACAAGGAAGACCAACTTGTGGGCTGCACAAGAAAAACAGAAACCTGTTTGTTCTATTTTTTTTAAAATTTTTATTGTGTCATTAGGCCCTTTCTGTCTCATATGGTGTTAATAAAAAATGGGAAAGGTGTGATACACTTTAAGATGATCTTTTCAGTTCTCTTTGATATGAAGTGACCTTGACTTCAGAGGACAAGGCACCAAGTTTTAGGAGGACTATTTCATGACTGTTCTGGGGGAAAACTCTTCATGGTTTCTGGCTCAGTAGGGACCCCCTCCCCTGTGATCCAGGTGGCATATGTGGTATGTATACTATGACATTAGTGATGCTTTCCTTTTTTATCCCTCATGCATGTTACAGTGCCCAGTGTATGATCTCGACCACAATGTAGAATTTAATGGTGTCTATCAGTCCATGACCAAGAAAGCTGCCATCACACTACAGGTGAGACATCACTTCTGTGGTTGTTATTGTCAATGACAGTGCACAGTTTATAATCAGATTACCTACTGGACCAGTCAGGTTACCTGCTGGACTTAGACAAACCTAAGGGATTACCGCTCACTGTGTGCCTTGAATCTCTTTCCTTTCTGATTGATTTTAAAACAAAGATTGCTACACCTGAAATCAAAGCCTTGGTGATAGTAGACACTGCTACTCTGCCAGGTGCTCCGTTCCCCTTGGGGAATCTTGGGAACCTGTGATGCGGTGGGACATGTGTCTGACAGATTGCTTAGAGAAGTAAGGGCAAAAGATTCCAATCTACCCAATGGGGGATGCCGGTTTAGGGTAAAGTTTTTCTGATCCATTTAAAACAACTAAACATATTCTACTAAAACAATATTTTAAATCAACTATCCTTCGATTGAAAAAAAACATATTGTAACCAAAAAATAACTTCAATTCTGGACAGAATGGATAGGTTCAAAGGAATATGAACCACATTTGTGCAGAAGTTTGCCCTTTTGGTATTATAATTAAATTATTATTTCAATGGTAATTTTATAGCAAAAATGTACACACATCATGTCAGCATATTTTCAAAAAGATTCTGTCCCTGGCTTTAGAGTGGTACTTACTTGGGGTACCTGCAATTTGATCTGTTCTCTAGGTAAGGAGATACTGTTTATTGAATAGCAGGCCATGAATGAGGAGAGGTTAATTATAATTGAGGTATCAGACCAAAAAACTTCTATTAGTCAGGCTTTTATTTTTAATGTCTCAGATTCAATATCTCAAATATCTGCTCTTGTTTTTAGTATTTTTTTTTCCTTAGCACATCAGCATTATGTGGTCCCAAATTTAAAAAGACAGAAAAATAACCACAGTAGGAAACTCAGACTTTACATCATCTGGACACTAAATTAATGAAGTACAAATCATATCAGTACATTCCTACTTTCAATATGTTTGGCGATAAGTTATTACTTCTCTTTTGGACCCATGATTCAGTATTGGGCCATTTTCTCAGTGGGTTAAACATAATATCAGAAATTTGGGGAAAATTAAAAAATTCAGAGTTGTATAAATATACTGGACCTTAAAGATTATCTTGTCAACCATGCTTCATTCACGGATAAGAAACTGGGACACAGAGAAGCCCACTTAGAGAAAGTCAAAGCCAGGACTGTAGCTCAGGTCTCCTGACTTGAGTCTTTGCTTCCCTAACCTAAATTGTTTATTTAACTGCTGACTGTGTGACTTTTAGGAAAGTCATTTATCATTAAATTTTAAAATAATAAAAACTTAATATACTGAAGCTAAAACTGCCCTAAAAAATAAAGTTTATTAAAGAATTTAATATACAAGTATGAATTATTAAACATAGACTGTTGACATATATTTTATATGGGATCTATTACAATTCTAAGCACTCAAGTGGGCACCGGACAGATTGAAATCAAAACAGTCTATTTACATAATTTCTTGGATATAACAATTATTTTATTATGGATAACCTGGAGTAGATCATGGGAATGTGAGAGTCCTTTCTAAGGAGTTAGGGAGCAGAGGTGAACTTTACTTTTCTTCTCTTTCCTCTTTCTTTTTGCCCCCACTATTATGGATTTTCTCCCTTCTTCTCACTATCTTTATGTCTTGTGCAGAAGAAGGATTTTCCAGGTGAGCAGTTCTATGTGGTGTTTGTGATAAAGCCTGAAGATTATGCCTGTGGAGGATCTTTCTTCATCCAGGGTAAGCAACAGTGAGGAGTGTTTGTCTACTTAGAAAAACCTAACAGAATGGAATGGAAAGGAAGCCAAAAGCTCATTTTGGCCCCTTCTGGCCCCTTCCACCCATCTCTAGTTCCCACTAAGTGAGGGTCATCAGCAGTGGCTTGGCAAGGCAGTCTGAGACATACGTGAGAAAAAAATAAAGGGAAGAAAATAATAAATCTCAAGATATTATTGTTACTACAAAATGCCATTTAGTGCCTGAATCTTTTCAAAGTCTTGTACTCCCTCAGTTGGCCCAGTTGGCCCAGTTGACTCAGTTGGCCCTTTACTCAACAAATATTTACTACTGTGAAGTAATGATCTTATACAGTAGATCGAGGTCCATTTTCAAAGATCATTTTGGTAGCGAGCAGTAATGGAGCCACTTATATTTATCGGTAGTCATCATTTCCCCAAGGAAAATTCAGAGTTCTCAATTCCCATTGCCAAAATTGTACCTTTCAAGACAGTAAGTAAGCAAAGTAGGGCAACTTATCCCAATGGTAGGGGTTATGTCAGATCTTAGGCATAGTACAAGTGGTTATGGGCAACTACCCACTAACTACCACGGGAATGGAATAGGCTGTTGATTGAAAACACAGACCCCCCAGCAGCTGATAGGCCATATGTGATCAACACGAAAAGTGTTTACTGTTGAGTGTAACATCGTTCCCTCAGTATTTAGGTGAATTTTCTTCTAATATATTCTTTAATCTCTTAATTACATAGCTCTAGAGTTTTGCCAATGTCCAATGTTCTTGGTAAACTATAAGTCCTTTGATGGCCATATAAGATAAAAACAAATTCTCACTGCCTAGAAAAATGCAAACCAACAGTGCAAGAGGGTTCCCTTTTCTCCATACCCTCTCCAGCATTTATTGTTTGTAGATTTTTTGATGATGGTCATTCTGACCAATGTGAGGTGATAGCTCATTGTAGTTTGATTTGCATTTCTCTAATGATTAGTGATGTTGAGCATCCTTTCACATGTTTGTTGGCAATCTGTATATCTTCTTTGGAGAAATGTCTTTTTAGGTCTTCTGCCCATTTTTGGATTGGGTTGTTTGTTTTTTTGATATTGAGCTGCATGAGCTGCTTGTATATTTTGGAGATTAATTCTTTGTCAGTTGCTTCGTTTGCAAATATTTTCTCCCATTCTGAGTGTTGTCTTTTTGTCTTGTTTATGGTTTCCTTTGCTGTGCAAAAACTTTTAAGTTTCATTAGGTGGGAATGTAAAGTGATACAGCCACTATGGAGAACAGTATGGAGGTTCCTTAAAAAACTAAAAATAGAACTACCATATGACCCAGCAATCCCACTACTGGGCATATACCCTGAGAAAACCATAATTCAAAAAGAGACATGTACCACAATGTTCATTGCAGCACTATTTACAATAGCCAGGACATGGAAGCAACCTAAGTGTCCATCAACAGATGAATGGATAAAGAAGATGCAGCACACATATACAGTGGAATATTACTCAGCCATAAAAAGGAACGAAACTGAGCTATTTGTAATGAGGTGGATGGACCTAGAGTCTGTCATACAGAGTGAAGTAAGTCAGAAAGAGAAAAACAAATACTGTATGCTAACATATATATGTGGACTATAAAAAAAACCAAAAACCAAAACAATGGTTCTGATGAACCTAGGGGCAGGACAGGAATAAAGACACAGACATAGAGAATGGACTTGAGGACACGGGGAGGGGGAAGGGTAAGCTGGGATGAAGTGAGAGAGTAGCATTGACATATATATACTACCAAATGTAAAATAGATAGCTAGTCGGAAGCAGCTCCATAGCACAGGGAGATCAGCTCCACAGCACAGGGAGATCAGCTCCACAGCACAGGGAGATCAGCTCCACAGCACAGGGAGATCAGCTCCACAGTACAGGGAGATCAGCTCGGTGCTTTGTGACCACCTAGAGGGGTGGGATAGGGAGGGTGGAAGGGAGGCACAAGAGGGAGGGGATATGGGGATATATGTATACGTATAGCTGATTCACTTCGTTATACAGCAGAAACTAACACAACATTGTAAAGCAATTATACTCCAATAAAGATGTTTAAAACAAAAAAGAAAAAGAAAAATGCAGACCAAAAAATGTAGTAGCTCTCTATTTTTGCAGCTGTTTTCTTCAGATGTCTGTGGCATATTGAGCCATATGATATCAGGAGAAGGGTCAAGCCTTCTTCATTCAAGAAAGGAGGCTGCATTCTCATTTGAGTCACTTAGTGCTACCAAAATGCACCCAAACAAAGGCCAAGTTGAAAGTTTTAACCAAAAAGGGTATTAGACAGTTTGAAGGTTTTCACGTAGTTCTTGCTAAAAGAAAATTCAGCAACCAGAGTTAATTCTGGACAGTTTTTAAACAACTGTTCAGATCAGAGGCCAGGAACCTAGTATCTGATCCATTGTGCTTTGTTCTTTTTTACCAGAAAAGGAGAACCAGACCTGGAATCTACAACGTGCAAAGAACCTTAAAGTGACCATTGTTCCTTCCATTAAAGGTCAGTCTTGTTACTAAGATTCAGTGGAGAGATTCCTATGTCAGGAAGGCAGTCATGTCATTCAACGGTAATGTCATCCTTCCAGAGAAACATCATAAGAAAACTAATGTTTACCTTAGAGATAGAAGAGAGAATCAAAGCATTTTGTTAACCCCTTTGCAGAAAGAAAGGGAAGTCAATTATGAAGTTGTATACAGGATGTCCCTTCCCAGCTTCCCTGAGGAAGTCATCACTGTGAAAGGCAGCCATTTATGGACGATGTCTGGGTGACCTACAATAGCTTTGCTGCTTTGCGTGGAATTATCTTAGGATTTAAGAATGAGTGTGATGCAGATGGGCCCATGAAGCTGTCCTGTCCCAAATATGGTCCTCTCTTCTCTTGAGGACATCCTGACCAAAGCTGTTTCTCTTCCCTCAGGATCTGTTTATGTGAAATCCATTCTTCTCAGTTTCCTCATCTTCTTCTCCTTCTACTTGGGATGCCTGCTTGTTGCATTTGTTCATTATATCAGGTATGTCAAGAGTTTCAAGAAAAGTCAACCCCCTTCACCTGTCTCTGCTTAGTGATTAGCACATTAGATTTTAGAGCCATATTAACTGGATTCGAATCTACCTTAGCCACTAACTGTGTGATCTTGGGCAAGTTACTTAAACTTTCTGTGCTTAAGTTTCTTCATCTGTAAAATGAGACAATAATTTACCTCATAGACCAGTATAACTGCAGTGTTTACATCAATGTCCTGCACAGAGTAAGTGCTGATAGTGTTAGCTATTTTCATAGTTAATGAAACTTCAACAGAAAGATAGCTTGGGTAATTTTTAGACCAGAAAATACTCAATGTATATCTTATGGAATGTAGGAAATGAGTTCTACCTAACATGGAGATTTAGAAACAGCTTTAAACATTCCATCAAAAAGTACAATTAATGCCTAAAATAAATATTGAGGTCTAATAAGTAGCAGGAGTAATAAATATGCTTTGACACTACATTACCAGGTGCTTTCTTACTGTTGTAGCATCAATTTTACAGTAAAATGTTCCTTGAGAGAAAAAAAAGGAGATAATCATACTGTAATTTGGAAATTTCCCTTCCCAAGAGTTTTGAGCCCCCAATGAAAAGAGCACCAGTCTTTCCTTGTATCTCAGAGCAGGCCTGAACCTTGAGAATTCCATAGCTTGTCGTGGTCTCTGTAAAACAACTACAAAGGAATGGCAGGAGGTACAATAAACAAATGTTCTCTCTGCTCTTGAGCATGTAAAGAAAACAAAGCCAGTATAGAGTTTTCAGATTATTGGGCAAGATTAGCCTCATCTGTAGAAAAACCTCATGGCTACCACAGTGATACAACTAGCTCAGTGATACAGGCCTACCTCTAACTCAAAAAATAACTCTGTGACTTTTATGAAGCTTTGCAATTGAGAGACTGACCTCAAAAACCCACTGACCATACCTGGGACAATTTGAGCACCAAAACAATTAAGGAGAATAGTGAATTATAAACCATTGAGAAAAATAGAAATTCATGAATCCATATCAGTAAGGGAAGAAAGGAAGGGAGAAAAGGAGGGAGGAAGGAAGGAGGGAAAGAAAGACCAAAATACTTACAGATATACATTTAATAAACTCAACAAAATTACTAAAATAGATACACATTAGGGACAGGACCCATTAGCAAATACTGACCTAGGAGGGAGGACTCTTGCCTACAGCAGAACACCAAACACTGACTGGTAAATAAGGAGAGAGTGCTGGAATTGGAAAATCATCATTTTGCATAGATCAGGTTAAGAATCATCAATGAATGCTAAAACTAGCAGGAAAATCTGATGAGGATCAACATATTTGCATGACCTTAAGTGCATCCCCACAAATCGCTTAGTAGTTGTAATGGAAAAAGCAGTAACTATACAGTGGAGAAATTAGACTATTGACAGGGTGATAAAAATTATTATGACCAAGGGAAAGATGGACACTGTGTGCCTCCAGATGTGACACCCTCAGAAGGAAATAGCATCACTTATGCAGTATTCCAGCCAGAAATGCACATTTTTAATATAATCCTGAGGAAAAAATTAGACAAACTCAAAATGATGAACATTCTATTAAAATGTATCACAAAAGACAAAAAATAGCTATGGAAATGTTCCAGATTGAGGGAGACTAAAGATATGTGACCACTAAAGACAATATTTGATCTCAGACTGGTTCTTTTACTAGAAGAAAAATATGCTATAAAGGACATTATTGGGTCAATTGACAAAACTGTAAAACAGATAGCAGATTAGGTAAGATTATCATATCAATGTTAAATGTGCTGAAGTTGACAACTACACTGTGGTTATGGAAGAGAGTATCTTTATTCTTTGGAAATATTTAGGCATAAAAGTTCATGACATATGCAACTTACTTTCAAATGGTTGAGAAAAAAATTTTTTATGTACACATGTATATGAAAACACACATATGCACCCAGAGACAGAATGAGAAAGCAAAGGGGGTAATATGCTAACAATAAGTGAATCTAGGTAACGATACATGGGTATTCTATATTCTATTCTTATTCTTACAGCTTCTCTATAAATGTGAAATTATTTTCAAATAAAAAATTAAAAACAAAAACTCCAGTCTACAGGCAAATATTATACCTGGAAAGTATAAATACATTAACTGGTTATCAGCTCATTAATTTATCAGATCATAATCACTAACACTGAACAAGTACTTACTCTTTGCCAGGCACTCTGAGTAGACTAGCTCATCTAAAGCCCCACAACAAGTAGTAGTATTATCATTATTTGACAGTTCAGGAAACTGAGGCATTCAGAGGTTAAGCAGTTTGACCAAGAATTCACTGCCTGGGCTTGAACCCAGGCAGCCTGGTTCCAGAGCCTTAGCTTAAGCAGCCCAGACAAGATGGGTCTGGAGTGGTCAGGGCATGTGAAGGAGGGCAGTCCTAATCAAGGAAACCAGGTCAAAAGCCTGGAACCCCAGCATGAATTTGATTGAAAAGGGGTCCGAAAAGCTGCCAATTTTGACTCAGGTGAGTTACAGCATCATGGGAAAAGAAGTTCATCTTTTCTGCCTCTCTTAGGAAGGCTGTCTCTACCGCTGATGTTTTAGATTTTAGAAAATAGGTTTCACCTCTTTAGTTACCTAGCAGACATAACCAGTGTACAAACAGACAAAAATTAAGAGCTAGATGTCAATCTCTCTAAAGTTGTTATTCAGCCTGCTGAAGCGAGCACAGTTTTTGAAAGTTGTGGCCCAAGGCTCTGTTGAAACCTCTGGCTGCCAGATTACTTTGCTACTGCCAACTGCACAAGCATAGGTTCTTTCCAAATATAGGCAAACTGAAAATAGAAATCTGGAGACATAAGAACTACTTGGCATCTAAATAGGGGAATAAACTGAGAGAAAATGCTAATAGAACTCTTCCTTCATTGAACTAAGCAGAAATAACAAAGTTTTCCAGAAAACCACGTGAAGCCAGCCAGTCCTGGAGCAGAATGCCAATTGCTTGTTGAGCCCCTGTTCTTTATTACTAATACATGTGGGGTTCGCAGTACATGCTATGAGATCTGGATGAAGACAATGATTAGAGACATGGCTCCTGTCCTCAGGGAGCTAAGAATTCAAAGTGGTTTTATGCTATTTTTTGTTTTTTATGTTTTTTTGTTTTTATGTTTTTTGGCTCAACCCTAAACTCCATTCCCCTCCCACCCCCCAGCTCCAATTCATTTAGCAAGTATTTATGGAGCCCCTGCAATGACCCCCTGGGTCAAGCACTGCATACATGTCTCTTTTTTTTCTTTAATTATATTAGATCTATATCACTTTATTTTATTTATTTTATTAATTTATTTTTGGCTGTGTTGGGTCTTTGTTGCTGCACAGGGGCTTTCTCTAGCTGCGGCAGGCAGGGGCTACTCTGTTGCGGTGCGCGTGCTTCTCATTGCGGTGGCTTCTCTTGTTGTGGAGCACAGGCTCTAGGCGCGCGGGCTTCAGTAGTTGTGGCTCACGGGCTCTAGAGCGCAGGCTCAGTAGTTGTGGCGCACGGGCTTACTTGCTCCACAGCACGTGGGATCTTCCCGGACCAGGGCTCAAACCCGTGTCCCCTGCATTGGCAGGCAGATACTTAACCACTGTGCCACCAGGGAAGCCCTGCATACATGTCTCTTATTCCTTCCTCTCAGTCACTCTGCCAGATGTTGAGTTCAAACTACATGATCCTGATTACCCGTTCTTCCCTTGATTCCCGTATTAGTTATCTATTGCTGCATAAAAGTCAACCATAAAAACTCCAATGGCATACAGCAATACATATTTACATTTGCTCACAAATCTATGGGTCAGCTGGATGAGTCTGCTAATCTGGACTAGGCTCAGAGATCTCGGCTGGGTGTGGTCATAGAGTGAAATCAACTGGCAGGTCAGAGAAGAGCTGGCTTTTCTAGACTGGCCTCAGCTGTACTTTGCCTCTCATCCTCCAGCAGCCTAGCCCTGGTTATTGTATCTCTAAGAGAGATAGCAGAAGAATGCAAGGCTTCCTTAAGATGTAGGTTCAAAAGTGGCATGATATCACTTCCCCCTCTTTCTCTTGGCCAAAACAAGTGATAAGGCCAGTCCAGCTGCAAGAGGTAAAGATACAGACTCCACTTTTGATTGAAGGAGCTAGATACAAGATGAGGTATAGCCATTTTTCAATCAATCTAGCATAGGTCTCATTTACTCTTTTTTGTTTGTTCACTGGATACTGCCTGCCTCACCCTAGCTTTGTAAATCATTTAACTCCTCTAATTAAGAACTTTATCAGCTCCAAAACCTAGGGCAAATGTGGTTAAAGCCTGTTAATACAAACACAGTCCAAACACATCATCTTTTATGAGTTCATATAATTGCTTGCTAGTTAATATCACGAAAATTGTTTTTTTAAAGGGACTTCCCTAGAGCCTCATTTGCCAGCTAGAACAGTCAGACCCAATTGTAACTGCTCTCCTTAATGATATGCCTTGTTCACTCAACAAATATTTAGTTATCATTTCCTGGGTGCCAGGCCCTGTCCCAAAGATTAGGGATACAGTGGTGAACAAGACAGTCTAGGTCCCTGCTCTAATAGGTCTTACATTGTACAAAGGAAAAACATATAAGCAAGCAAGCAAGCAATTAATAAAGAAAATAATTTCAGCTAGTGACAGGAGGAGAACAAACACAGTGGTGGGACAGAGAATGATTGGACTGGGGAAGCTACTTTAGATTTGATTTGTTCAGCAGGGAAGACCTCTCAGGACCAAGACCTGAATGGCAAGTAGGAGCCAGCCATGTGAGGATTTGGGGAGAGAGTGGCCCAGGCAGAGAACAAGAGCAAAGGCCCTGAGGCAGGGATGGGTTTGCTGTGCCTAGCAATGAAAGAGGTATGAAGAGAAGTCCTTCCACCAAACATACCAGGATCAGGGGTGTGATCTAGAGCCCCCATTTGGAAGTAAACAAGAACATGTACCAAAGCACAGGCACATATAGTCCCCAACTTTTCTCCCTTCTCCCCCCACTCCAACCTCATATCCAAAAGGGAGGCTCATTTGGGGGGAAGAGAGCAATTCACATTTTAATTTTTGATAGACATTTACATTTGATACACACAGTTTTTAAAATAACGACTTTATTAAGACATAACTCATAGACCATAAAATTCACCCCCCTTTAAAAATTCAGTGGTTTTAGTATATTCACAGTTGCACAACCATCACCACTATCTAATTTTCATCACCTCCAAAAAGAAACCCTGAGTTTATCAAGATTATAGGATACAAGATCAATATACAGAAATCAATTGTATTTCTATACACTGGCAGTGCACAATTCAGCATGAGATTAAGAAAATAATTCTATTTACAACAGCACCAAAAATAATAAAGTACTTAAGAAAAAATTTAAGAAATTAAATATAAGACTTGTACATTGAAAACTACAAAACATCCTTGAAAGAACTTAAAGAGAACCTAAATATATGAAAAGATATCCTGTGTTCATAGATTGAAAGACTTAATATTATTAAGATGGTATAGTAGACAGAATAATGGCCCCCCAAAAATGCTCATGTTCTAATATTCAGAACCTGTGAATATGTTACTTTACATGGCTAAAGAGATTTTGCAGATGTGATAAAATTAAGGCGATTATCCTGGATTATCTGTGTGGGTATAATGTAATCACAAGGGTCCTTATAAGAGGGAGGCAAGAGAGTCAAAGACAGGAGGAGGTGTGATGAGGGAAGCAGAGGTTGGAGTAATACATTTGAAGATGGGGGAAGGGGCCATGACTTAAGGAATGCAGGCCACGTCTAGAAGTTGGAAAAGGCAAAGAAATGGATCCTCCCCTGGATTCTCCAGAAGGAATACAGCCCTGCTGATATCTTAATTTTAGCCACATAAGACTCATTTTAGAATTGACATCCAGAACTGAAGATAATATATTTGTATTGTTCTAAACCACTAAGATTGTGAGAATTTGTTACAGCAGCAATATAAACTAAAAGACATGGTACTACTCCCCTAACTGATTTATAGATTCAACACAATCCCTACGAAAGTCCCAGCTGACTTTCTTCTAAAAATTGATAAACTGATCCTAAAATTCATATGGAAATGCAAGGGACCCAGAATAGGAAAAAAAATCATGAAACAAAAAAGAACAAAGCTGGAGGTCTTACACTTTCTGATGTCAAAACTAACTACAAAGCGACAATATTCAAAACTCTGGCACTGACATAAGGAAAGACATACAGATCAATGGAACAGAACTGAGAGTTCAGAAATAAACACTTACATTTATGGTCAACTGATTTTTGACAAGGGTACCAAGACAATTCAATGGAACAAGGATATTCTTTTCAACAAATGGTGCTGGGACACTTGGGTATCCACATGAAAAAGAATGAAGTTGTACCCCTACCTCACAACATATAAAAAAAATTAACTCTAAATAGAACAAAGGTCTAAATAAAAGAGCCAAATCCATAAAACTCTTAGAAGAAAACATAGGTGTAAATCTTTGTGACCTTAGATTAGGTAATAGTTTCTTAGATATGATAGCAAAAGCACAAGTAAAAAAAGAAAAAAATAGGTAAATTGGACTTCATCAAAATTAAAACTTTTGTGTTTTTAAAGGACATTATCAAGGAAGTGAAAATACAATACACAAAACTGGAGAAAATGTTTGTAAATCATATATCCAGTAAGAGTCTAGTATCCAAACTATGTAAAGAATTCTTACAACCCAAAGATAAAAAGAAAAATATCCCCATTTAAAAATAGGCATTTTTTAAATTGAATAGATGTTTCTCCAAAGAAATATGCAAATGGCCAATAAGCATGTGAAAAGATGTTCAACAACATTAGCCATCAGGGAAATGCAAATCAAAACTACAATGAGATATCACTTCATATCCACTAGGATGGCTATAATAAAATTTTTTAAATGAAAATAACGAGAGTTGGCAAGGATGTGGGGAAATTAGAACCTTGCACATTGCTAGTAGGAATGTAAAATATTTAGTTCCTGCTATAGAGCTGCAGTAGAAAACAGTTTAGAAAAAAATGTTAAACATAGAGTTACCTCATACTCAGCACTTCCATTCCTAGGTCATACCCAAGAGAATTTAACACATATATCCACACAAAAACTTGTACACAAATATTCATAGCAGTGTTATTCATGATAGCTAAAAAGCGGAAACAATCAAAATGTATATCAAGTGTAAACATATAAATTAAGCATGGTATATATCCATACGATGGAATATTATTCAGCCATAAAAAGACTGAAGTATTCATTCATGCTACCACATAGATGAACCTTGAAAGCATTATGCTAAGTGAAAGAAGACAAGGAGACCACATGCAATACAATTCCATTTATATGAAATGTCCAGAATAGGCAAATTTATAGAGACAGAGAGTAGATTAGTGATTGCCAAGGGCTGCTGGGAGTAGAGAATGAGCAGTAACTGCTATGGTTTGAGATTTCTTTGGGTGATAATGACAATGTTCTGGAACTAGAAAATAGTGATAGTTGCACAACTCTGTGAACATACTAAAATTCATTGAATTGTGCACATTAAAGGGTGAATTTTATGGCATGTGAATTATCTGAAAATAAATGAATATGGAAATAAATTGATGAATTTAATATATGTATGCCTGTATGTGCCTAGGTGTGGAATTGCTGGGTCATATTGTGTCTCTAGGTTTAACTTTTTAAGGAACTGTCAAATGGTTTTTCAAAGTGGCTGCTCCATTTTATAGTCCCACCGGCAATGTATCAGAGTCCCAATTTCTGCACATCCAAAGGCCCATTTTTAAGAGATCCTAGCAGACAAATCTGCAACAAAGTCTATAGGGAACAAATGGAAAATGCTGAAGTTTTTGCGGTCTTAGGAGCATGTGTATGTGCTTGTTTGCAGGTATCAGAGAAAGTCCATTGATGGAAGCTTTGGTTCCAATGACGGTAAGAAAAATCCCTGGTTTCAATTCAAACTGATGTCAAGTATGTGGCAACATTCCATTTGGTACTTTTGTCTCTCTGACTTTTGTGATTTCCCAAACCCTCTATTGATTCCTACCCCCCAACAGACACACACAGAGTGGTCTAATCTGCAGTCTTTCTACAGAAAGCAGAGCCAGTGAGAACCAATTTACACACTTGATAATTAATGAGATATGGAGCTCACACTAAGAGCCTCTGTTCGGAGAGTTCCTTGTAGTTGTCCACAGCCCATTTGTCAGCAATTCATCTTTTTAAAAAGTTTAATCTTTTCTAGGACATAAATTGTTCATATGTCTTATCACAGAGCTGACTTGTGAACAACAGTAAGAATTTATTGTGTCAAATCTAATACAGAGCTTACTTTTCCCAAATTGAGATAGAGGGTTTTTTTGTTCAAGGATCTAGAAAACTGAAGTATTTGAGACTAGCAAGTATAATAGAGTATTATAACTTTGGGAAATCCAGAGTAATTGATTATCCAACCGTTGTAATATGCCCTTTCCTCCACTCTGAGGATTTGAACAAAGGAATTCAGTTGCTTGATCTTTTTATCAAATCTTAAAAAAAAAAATTAAATGTCCTTATTTTTAAAACTTGAGATATAATTGACATATAACATTGTATAAGTTTTGGGTGTACAACATGATTCTATATTTGTATATATTGCAAAATGCTCACCACTAGAAATCTAATTAACATCTATCCCTACACAGTTATACTTTTTTTTCTTGTGATGAGAACTTTTAAGATCTATTCTTTTAGCAATTTTCAAATATACGATACAGTATTATTAACTCTAGTCACCATGTTGTACATTACATCCCCAGGACTTATTTATATTTTATAACTTGAAGTTTGCACCTTTTGTAAGTGTCCTATTTTTTGAAAAGCCTAAATCAGCATGAGTTACTCAGTGCTCACAAGCTATTTGGCACAGAATGATCATTTGGAAAAGGAATGATGGAGTGAGACTTGATTTTTAAGTCACATGCAGCAGGGTTTTTTTTTCTAATTTTTATTGGAGTGTAGTTGTTTTACAATGTTGTGTTAGTTTCTACCGTACAGCAAAGTGAATCAGCTATACTTATACATATATCCCCTCTTTTTTTGGATCTCCTTCCTATTTAGGTCACCGCAGAGCATTGAGTAGAGTTCCCTGTGCTGTACAGTAGGTATGCAGCAGATGTTTAGTTCTGTGTTTTCTACAGTTGAAAGACACAAAGCGACTCCCTACCCCACCCAGCAGGAGTATCTCTCCCTCTGCTGGAGGTCTGCTTCTCCTGCCTTCCTTTGACTTTTGTCTTCCTTAATGTCAACGTGTCTATTTTTGCAGGCATCCAGGCAATTGGTTTTAATAATATTCAACAGCCAATGTAAAGGAATATAAAAGAACACCTGCTCTAGTGTCTTTAAAATGCTAAGCACTACTTTCTATTTTATTCATAAAATGTTAAAATGAAATGTCTTCTCTCTGGATCTCAGCCTTTTCCCTCTGATGCTCTCCAGGTTTTGCTCTTATTTAGGCCTAGTCGAACTTAGAAAGCCTGGTTGTTTGGATCCGATAGGTGCTCTGTGAATGGACGCTCTGTTATTTTTATCGTATGAGTGAAGTCATTTTATCACTGCAATGACAATTAAAGGAATTTCGTATTCAGAAGGGTCTCCTGAACAGTGAAGCACTGGTGGACAGAGCTGGGACTTGAGCCAAATCACTGTCCAAGATCAAGAAGGCTCTGAAAATTAGCTAAGAGCTAGAGGTACCCTTCAGATAACAAGCAGAAATGAATGAGTGACCAAAAAAATAAATAAATAAAGATGCATCCGTTGGATTCATGTGGCTGCAGGTAACAGCAAAGTTTATCTCAAACATACCTAAACAGTAAAGAGTGTCTCCTCTCCCTGGAAGTTGAGCAGAAGGGTGGGCTTCAGGATTCACTGAGTCCAGTGGCTCTGGTCCTTTTTCCTGCCATTCCCTTGACTCTGCTTTGCCCCCAGAGCTGGTAGTGAGATGGGTCCTCACCTGACAGTGTCCAGAAGGAAGGACTGTTTCAGAAGCACCTAGCAACTTCTCTCATGTTTCACTGGCCTAGAGAGGATCATATACTTGTTGCTAAACCAGTCACTGCAAAGGAATCTATTTACTTACAGATCAATCAAGCCTGCTTATAGAATTAGGGTGCAGTCATCTTTTTCTAGGACCAGGGTTTCTCAAACTCAACATTATTGACATTATAGCCAGATGATTCTTTGTTGTTGGGAGCTGCCCTGTACGTTATAGGATGTTTAACCGCATCCTTCACCTCAACCTACTAGAATTCAGTAATACACTCCCTCCCTGTGACAACTAAAGTTATGCCCAGACATTGTCAAACGTCCTCTTGGGAGCAAAACGTTCCCCCCACCCCTACCCCCAACCAAGAATCACTGACTTAAAAATATGGGCTGCCAGGCACAGGTGAGGGAGGATACCCAAACAAAATCCCAGCTTAGTTAGGAAGTAGGAAATAGGAATGTTCACCACAAAGGGCTTTGAAATCAGGAGGAAGTAAGGAACCTATGTAATGCTGAGAGGCTACGGGGAAAGATGGCACATGGCCACTGGTGAGACAAGACCTAGGTTCTTCAAACAAGAGCAGAGAAGATAAGCTCTACCCTAGGGAGGAACCAGTTAGTGACTCTTAATCATATGAAACAGAGCACGGAGAAACCAGCCTGTAGCAAGAGACAGAGGCAAGTGAGGGACCTTAACTGAAAGCTAATGTGAAAGATTCAAGGGAGGAACCTTTAGAGAGGAGCAAGGGTACAGAAATGTCTTTGTCTCCCAAGGGCCAGTATCAGTGTGCCCACGGGGGCTACAAGAAATTTAATGGAGCTTAGAGCTAAAGGAAATGCCCTGGGGGCTAGTGCCTAGAATAAATGCTAGGAGCAGCGTTTGAGAAAGGGGACCCCACTAGATTTGGCATGTTGTCTGCCGCAATCAATGTGGAGCTAGATAGCTGAGGAACTTGGCCTGATGCTTTCACCCTAGGTACGCCTGAGATGGAGGAAATGGAGCCAGATCCCTACAATTTGCTAAACTGTCGGCAGCTCTGTTTTAGTTATGTAACGATAGGAAGGCTGCATTTGGAAAATCTGTCGGCTCCCCTGCATGTGCTTTTCTTTGATTTGCCTGCAGTTTTTAAAGCTGTGTTTGAAAAATGTTGACATTGGCTCCAACTAAACTAAAAAGCAAAGGAAGTTCTTTCATACTTCATGGGATAAAGAAGGAGATAAGAGCCTGGAGCCCAGGTGAAATGGAAATAGTGTTGGTAAAGCGCAGCTTCAGACTGTGAAGGGACTTTACTACTGTGGTGTGAATGGATGGACACTGTATTCTCTATTCCTCACTTAGCACTTAGGACAGGGGCCTCTGCGGTAATCTGAGGGGCACTGGGCAAGGCTCTGTGTTCTAAAGACACGTCCTCCAGTGGCTCTATCCGTGGAAAAAACCCACACTTCACATCATTGTTAAAGAGCCTATACAGAAATTCAGTTACCACCTTGAAAGAGAGACAGATGAAACGTGACTCACAGGCCTCTGGGACCACATGAGCTGTCACCACGAACCTGGGTGCAGCCTAAGAGGAGGGTACTTTCTCAAGTGAGGGAGCTTGGTGAACTTGCCAAGTTTGCAGATTTAAGAACCGAATGGCCAATCAGATCCTTCCCTGGATGGAGCGATTACTGAATCAGCCTCCCAGCAAAGAGCAGGGCCCGGAAGGGATAAGACAAGCAGCGTGCTGAGTTCAGAGGGGTCAGGGAGCACAGGCCATCCTCAGGCTCTGTGGCAACGGGCCTCAGACTCTGGTCCTGACTCTCTACTCTGCTTTTTCCCAACGTCCTTGACTTTGCCTGCCCAGTTTTTTCTTCTAGAGGAATTTTACTTTTACATCCTTCTGCAAAGATTAGTGGTTTTCTTCATTTTCTCCTCAACTTTTGAGATACAGCCTGACACCCGTTGGGATAGGTAGCCAACTGGCATAAAAATGAAATCTCATGGCAGCTAGTTCACAGCGTTGCTGACTCCCTCTTCCGCTTCCAACCTCCTGAGTCTGGAGACGGAAGGGGGCAGGACAATTATAAATGTGACGTCCCTGAAAGAGCCAAGCATGCTCAAAATGAAATGAAGTTTTTCTCCTCACATGGAGCAATTAATATAAAAGGCAAGCATGCAAGCATATCCTATTCTAAGTTAGTAAAGCAGACAGATGGCAAAGGGCTCGCGCGCAGAGAAAAACATACCAGAACAAGTTTCCTCATTAAGATGAGCTCATTCACAACTTTATATGTTTGCTTATTCCCAGCCAGAACATCTTGGTCTGTCCTATAAACTGATATTTTGTGTTTAATTCTGCTTTCTAAATGCCATACAGTTAAATAGAAGTATGGCTTGCCTTCTGGGCGCATCCATCATGTTTGAAGTTTGGGAGGTAATGCTTCAGTTTTTGCATTCTAAGGTCTTAGACATTAGAAACGTTAACAGAATACTGTTGTCCCGTGTTGACCAATCTCCTGTTTAATTGTGCATATAGAAGTGCACAGATTTGAAACAAGTGCACTGCTCAGGAAAATCTCGATGCTCTTGTCCATCACAGAACCATTGTTGTTGTGGTTGCCTCGGGGTGAAAAGAACTAGCGACTACATCGAAACCAGGTCCTGCTTGATTGTGAGGCAGAGTGCAGAAATCATCGAAGTCTGAACAAACCTACACAGCTGGCTTTTTCTTTTTAGTGAAGTTGTCACCTAACAAAACAGTGATTGTTTTTGTTTGCTCACTTGCTTTGACTTTAGTTTTTGCATTTTTTTCTCTTTTGATCACACACACAAAAACCCTTTGCCTCCTACAGACCATTTCAACCCCCCGCTGCAGTGGAACTCAAGCGTTCTCCGACGCACGTGTCTACTTCCCATGCCAGGGGGCTTCCCAGGAACAGAAAATGCCAAAAATTCTGGGGTGTATGATTTTAGTATCATTCTTCGCTTACTATTTGCACATGTAATATTTGGAAAAGTTTGAGGCTCGTCATCTTAGAGAATGTTTTTCTCTCACTGCCCGCAACCATTTGGCAACAGACATGCCTATTCTACCTCTGAACTATCCCCCAAATAACCCATATTCCTGCACATTCTTAGTTCATGTTGTCATTATTTTTTGCTCCAAGGAGTGCAGTAATTTCCATCCCGTCAGGGCTCATCCTGCCTATAGTCAGGGTACTGTTAATGACTGTGACGAATAAACCTCCGAACTATAGCGCCTTAATCACAGAGGTTTATTTCTGGTGTTTATGTTCAGTGGTGGCCTTCCTCACAGTGATTCCAGGACCCATGCTCCTTTGTTCTTGTGATTCTGCAATACTGTCAGGCAGGAATCAGCAACGTTTCTTCTATAAAGTGCCAAATGGTAAATGTTTTAGGCTCTGCGGGCCATGTAGTCTCTGTTGCAACTGCTCCACTCTGCCATTGTAGCCAAAAGCAGCCATAGACATACTCAACGTGTGGCTGTGTTTCAGTAGAACGTCATATATAAATACTGAAATTTATAATTTTACCTGCCATAAAATACTCTTTGTCTTCTGATTTTTCCCTAACCATTTAAAAAATTTAAAACCATTTTTAGTTTAACGGCCATACAAAAATGGGTGGCAGGCTAGATTTGGTCTGCAGACCATAAAATTGGCCTGCAGGCTCCTATATTAGAGTGAAAAGAAAATCAAACTATTTAGAGTTATGTTCTTTCATTTTGGCAACTGGACATAAAGTGTTTGCCTCTTTGCTTTTCTTTTTAACAGGCTCTGGAAATACGTCGGTGTCACATCCCATTGCTGCCAGCACCCCTGAAGAAAGCAATTATGGGGCAATAGGTATTTCCTACAATGAGTCCATTCATGGAAGTGTTTCCTGAACAGGATACAAGGAGCCCTCCAGCCACTAATAACTGTGAGAGTGGGCAAGGCGGTCATCGTATAAGATTATCTTTTATTTATAAGATGAATTGGCTGGATGATCTGGAAGGTTCCTTCCAGCTCTAATTTTCTCTGGTTCTATTGATCCGTTTCTTGGGTCTGCTAGCCACACTTGAGCAGAATTTTCTGTGGTTGCCATCAACTGCCTTGGGGAATTTTTCACACCCAGCCTGAGTTTAGGGCGTGAAAGACGCGTCAAGAGTCTGACATCAGGGAGCCCCACATCAATTGACCCGTTGTTTCATTCTCAGGTTTCAGTGAAGTAAGGGCCATCAGAAGACTGAGGCTGTGCAGCAGGTGAACACGGCTGAAGCCTAACGATCTTCCATTTGGGCTAACTGCATAAATGACCTGCTCACTGCCACCCACTCATTCACATGGCAACCCCCAGGGCTCGCTCAGTGGCCTGAAGGGGACAGAATTCTGATCCCTGTCTTGTTAGAGTCGGAGTGCATTGACGCTTCCACACACTTCCATGATGCTTGCGGGCCTGTGAATGGTGCGCCTTAAGCTGTCAGCGTAGAGGGGCTGGGAATCCTGTATGCCTGCCCTGTTATTCTGTAACTTTGAGAAGCATGTGGGCTCAGTGCCGGAGACTTATTTCTGGCTCTGCAAGAACAGGGTTTTGTTTTTTTTTTAACCATCTGAATAGAAGAAATAAAGCAGAAGGTAGGCTCTGCTCATGTGCTCATTAGGCTGCGCAAACTCCCATCTGCTCTGGGAAACATTCACAGGAACACAAGGATTCTTCTTCCTGAGAATGTTGTTTCCATTACATAATCATAGATACGGCATGTGGGGGATTTCGGTGTACAAATACTTTTATCCACGAGAAATGTATAGCTGCTGGACATGTGGGTACTTACACGTACATGTGGTAGAGGCTATACATAATTACGTGCATGTGTATGTTTATACATTTATGCTTATATTTAAAAATATGAAACATGAAATATAAGCATAATATTATTTTTGCATCCAAATAGTTAACAGAGCAGATGCCTTTATATTATGTATTCAGCCCTAGAAAGAGATGATTTAAATATAAAAATAGGAGGAGAGGAAAATTAGAAGTCCATTGAGGAGGAATTGAGAGAAAGAACATGTGCTGTGGGTAAGGAGTTGGTTTTTACCAACACAACGTTTTCAGGAATGAGTCGGCACTGTGCTTTTTGCAGAGAAAGATGGGCTCCATGGGTTCCTCTCGGCTTGGGAAGGCAGATGAGTCTCCTCTGTTTCAGATGAGTCAAGCTCCAGTCCTGGCAGGCAAATGTCCTCCTCCAATGGCAGACAGCCGTGCCAGTCAGACACGGACAGCTCCGTGGAGGAGAGTGACTTCGACACCATGCCAGACATTGAGAGCGATAAGAACGTCATCCGGACCAAGGTACTTCGGCCTGGTGGTGCTCTTCGAGAGGGCGAAAAGTTCAGGAGCCAAATACAACTTCAGCAATACCTCAATTTCCTTTATATATATTTTTTTTCTTCAGGGGGAGTCAAATTTCTCAGGGAGCTTTTTATTTTTTTATTTTTATTTATTTATTTATTTTTTAAACATCTTTATTGGGGTATAATTACTTTACAATGGTGTGTTAGTTTCTGCTGTATAACAAAGTGAATCAGCTATACGTATACATATATCCCCATATCCCTTCCCTCTTGTGCCTCCCTCCCACCCTCCCTATCCCACCCCTCTAGGTGGTCACAAAGCACCGAGCTGATCTCCCTGTGCTATGCAGCTGCTTCCCACTAGCTAGCTATTTTACATCTGGTAGTGTATATATGTTCAGGGGGGCTTTTTAGATAAAACTTAGCTACATACTAAAAGCAATACTTGGTTAATTAACACTTCTCTCCGGAGGGAGAAAGTGAAAGCAGTAAAGAAAACAGAGCGCTAAAATGCTCTCAGGGTCTGAAGTGGCTGACCGTGGACAAAAATGAGGAAGGGATCCAACCAAATGGGAGAAAAGATTAATTTGAAGGGTGTACTTGGAAAAACTCCCTGGTTGTATACATAAAATCCTTCAGGAGTAAAAGATCATTTCTTTCTGGCTTGTATGTATCACATTGTGTTGTATCCAGTAAGGGACACAAAGGTGAATCATACCGTTTCAACCTCGTAATTCAAGAATCACACAATGGGCATCTCTGAAAACTGGGAAACCAATTCTTGAGATTTAAGAAGCATTCAAGATTCCCAATAGGTTTCCCACAACAGCCAATTTCCCTAAAGCCAAGGGAAATACTAGGATTTTTAAAGGCATCCTGGGAAAAACAAAATTAAAAGAAAAGTCTTGTTAAATAATTTTAATCCCTAGTGAGTGATTGAATTGATATGTGTAAAGCTCTCCTTTATATTTTATGCAAGAAATGCAAGTACAGTTTTGCATTCTCTCTTTATTTGGCATCCCAGATGTTCCTTTACCTGTCAGATCTGTCCAGGAAGGACCGAAGAATTGTCAGCAAAAAATATAACATTTATTTTTGGTGAGTAGATGACCAGGAGGGCTATGGTTCTCTTTAGTAAAATTAAAGTTTTCTTTGTAAAAGCCACAATCACTTATGAGATTCATATAAGTGAATCAAGTCACAGGTTTCAGTGTTTAATGAGGCACAGGTATAGGTGTTTAAAGGATTCATGCCACATTCGATAGGAAAGACAAAAATGAACTACCAAAGGCAACCAGCCCTAAATTAAATAAATACAAAGTATTAAATAAGAACAGTAGTGGAATCCCATAGGGGGACACTAAATCCTTTCCTAGGAAAATACAGTAACGATAACATTAATGTCACCACCTTCCCTCTTCTCCTCACCAGGACTTGCTCTTGGAAGGGCCAGTGATTAGAGGGATGAGATGCCTAGAGCATCTCATAGTAGCTGGAAGCCACCCTGAGTGAAGATGATACCATCAGCCAATGATAAATAGACCTGCGATGGTCAGACAAAGATGCAGTCTCCCTCCAAGCAGAGAGTCTGAGGTGCCTGGCAGGGTCCCCTCCTTCCTCTCAGAAACCCCCAGCTGACACTTGTGATAGCCCTTCCCATTCTTTTTTCTGGAAGGATACCCTTTTACTGGGATACAGATACTAGAGGAAAACAAGGGCCAGTGGGGACCACATGGAATTCCATAGTAGGACCATCATTTTGGAACTAAGAGATATCTAAAAGAGCCACATCCCTTCGTGAGATCCATCACCCATTACCTACTCTCGGATCACTGTTTTTTTTTAATTTTTTTTAAGTCACAACTTATTTTTATTTTTATTTTTTAAATTTATTTATCTTTGGTCGCGTTGGGTCTTTGTTGCTGTGCGCAGGCTTTCTCTAGTTGCGTCGAGCAGGGGCTACTCTTCATTGCGGTGTGCAGGCTTCTCACTGTGGTGGGCTTCTCTTGTTGCAGAGCACAGGCTCTAGGCGCACGGGCTTCAGTAGTTGTGGCACGCGGGCTCAGCAGTTGTGGATCGCGAGCTCTAGAGCACAGGCTCAGTAGTTGTGGCACACGGGCTTCGTTGCTCTGCAGCATGTGGGATCTTCCTGGACCAGGGATCAAACCTGTGTCCCCTGCACTGGCAGGCGGATTCTTAACCACTGCACCACCAGGGAAGTCCCTCTCTGATCACTTTTAATCTAACAATATCCTAAATAGATAGGCCCTCATTAATAATTGGTTAAACCAGAAGCAAGTATTATTTACACTGTTTTACAAGTAATTGTATGAGAGGAAGATTGGAGAAACAGGAACCACATAATCAGTTTCTAATCGCTTTTGTGAGTTAACTAGGGAGTTATGGGGTGGAAAGATTCTTCTAAAAAAAAAAAAAGGGCAAAGTTTGCATTGTTATTTTGGAAATAACCATTTCTGGTTCTTTGTGCCTGCGTAGGAACATCGTCACCATTGCTGTGTTTTATGCGCTGCCTGTGATCCAGCTGGTTATCACCTACCAGACAGTAAGTGCTGCCCCGAACTCCAAAATCCCACCTTTCATACTGCAGGGAAAGATCTTTGCTGCGACTTACAGAGAAAGGTATAACTTGAGCCCCGTCCAAGAATTAATTCCCCATTTGGGTTCCCACTGGATTTCTCCACTGGTTCGTCTTTGACCTTTAAATCTAGTTCCCAATTGTTTTATCACAGACCTCTTGTATTATTTTGACTACCAATCTGAAATTATTACCTTGCACTCATTTAGTCTTGGTATCTATCAACTATGTCTATTTTTTACCAGTCTGAACTTCTGATCATCATGGGATGATGAGTAAAGTTCGAGACCAAAACAAAGAAACCTGATGTCTAATCTAGCCTGTGTCCTGTCACTGAGGGTAAATATGTTTTGTAAAAGTAAAAACAGCTTCACAAAACTAATGAAATATTAAAAGAAAATATAAAAAAACAAACAAAAACAATAATTAAAATAGCTTGAGAATCCCCACTGCACCTTCACAGAACCCTAGGGTCCAGGTCACTTAAGTGATCTCGTCTGGGATCTATTACACATGAAAAAGCCCATTTAGAATAGCACCAGGTTAAAGGTTTCTAATGCAATGGTTCTCAAACTTTGCACTAAAATCATCTGGGGGACTTTTAAAAATCCCAGTGTCCAAGCTGTACCCCACACCAGTGAGATCAGAGTGGAATCAGGCATCAGTACTGATGAAACTCCCAGTGATTCCAGGGTACAGCCAAGTCTGAGAGCCAGGAGTTTAATAATATTTCACCAATTCCATACTTAATACGTGATGAGGACGAGGACTTTATAAGGTTTGAGCACCACCATTTATAATCTAAATATTCTCTGAATACTTTGGTGCTCTGTCAGAAGATACAGCTATGCTGTGATCTAGGAAGGTTCTTAATGATAGTGACAGTGATAACTATGGAAAACTGACCACACATCTCCTTATGTCCACCTGCCCTGTGGTTATCATTTCCACACAGAGGACGGAACAGCTCCTTACCCTCCCAGGATTCATCTAGAAAATAGGATGTACCATGACCGTCCTAATAGGCAGGTCCCAATGTTAGCATCCTCTCAAAATCCTTTTGTAATGAGAACAAAGGAAACATACTCAGTTGCATTCTGCCGTCAGGCCACATAATGAGGGACACAGAATATTTCAATTCGAAGCAAGATGGCAGCATTTAAAGGAAATGTGTCTATACTGTGTAAAGGCTGAAGAGAACGACCCATCCCCTGCTGAGAAGGAGCGCTGGTTACGCTGTAAATCACTGGCAGTTGATCGCCATGAGCACTGTCCACTTTTTGTGGTTTCAGGCTCAGGGGGTGGAGGAAAACAGCATCTCCTCTTCTCACTCTTGGTTTTACAGATAGTCAATGTCACTGGTAACCAGGACATCTGCTACTACAACTTCCTCTGTGCTCACCCCTGGGGTGTCCTGAGGTAAGCTCAGTCCTCTGAGGCAATGAGAGATGCCTTTCTGTGTAATATGGCGATTTCAGTTTTTAAAAATACTAGAAACAATTGTGGAAAACTACCCCAATCAAGGGTAAAGAGGAATGAAATCAAGAAGTTGAGATCAGGTATGCCTCCTCCATGCCTGTATGGGGGCCTCAGGAAACAGTCCTGAGAAGGCAGAGGTGTGTTTGCAAATACCAGGTCCCTTGCTGTGATGACCCTCATCCATGGGCATGAGCTACTAGTACATCCAATCCGTTAAACAACCTCATGAGATAGATAGGATTATTTTCACCCCCGTTTTTAGATGAAGATGTTAAGGCTTAGTTAGAAAGGTAAGGACTTGCGGAAGGTCCCTCAGCTGTTAGTGATGTTGAGACTCACACCGGGGCCTGCTGCCTCCAAGGCCGTGCTCCAGCCTCCAGAACATGGCGAAGTGGAGAGAGCATTTGCCTGGGAGTTGCGAGCCTGGCTTCTTGACCCAGAACTGAACTAGTCTCAGTTTCCTTAAATAAATCTGCTGGCTGTGACCAGTTGACACTTATCCTGAAATTCATGGTTACAGAGCTGAGTATGGACACATAACGTGGGTCCATACATCTATGTGAATTCACTCTCACAGTGTAGCTGAAACGCTTGGCCCAACTGCCCATCTGTGGAGCGACTCTTTCCTAGGATTCATTCCCCGCCAGTGCCATCAGCACAAGGGAGGACTGAGTGGGTGTTAGGGAAGCTAAGCAGGCATCCCTGAGAGGAAACGGACACATTATCACAGGCTAAGCATCCTAACGTGGCGTTAGGTTAAAGATGCTTTCTGATGATCTCAGTCCTGAAATCTCATGGAAAGGTGAGCAGTGGAAAACGCTGAATGCTGATTTCACTCGCTCATCCATGCCTTCATTCAGTCTCTAAAGCTCTTTGATACCTTGACTCTCTCATGATCTGTCTGTCATCCCCTTAGTGCCTTCAACAACATTCTCAGTAACCTGGGCCACATGCTCCTGGGCTGCCTCTTCCTGCTAATAGTCTTGCGCCGGGACATTCTCCATCGAAGAGCCCTGGAAGCCAAGGACATCTTTGCCATGGTGAGGAGAGGGTGGGACGAGGGAGGTGAGAGCTAGGAAGGGTTATGGTTCCAAACGGGATCTGCAAAGAGGAGGGACATCTGGCTAGACGGTGTGACAATGGATTATGTGTAATGGACCACACGAGGCCAGAGCATGGGCGTCCCGGTTCTGTGGCTGAGTCACTAAGGAGTATCTTTCCACTGACCAAGCTTTCTGCTTTTTCAGGAGTATGGGATCCCCAAACACTTCGGTCTCTTCTATGCTATGGGCATCGCACTGATGACGGAAGGGGTGCTCAGTGCTTGTTACCATGTCTGCCCTAATTACTCCAACTTCCAATTCGGTAATTAGAATTTACATCAGCTACACAGATTTGAGTTATAGGAGTCTTATCCTGGGACCCTCTCAGAAATGCCAAGGTCGTGCTTGCAAGAATTAAATGACATTTTACGTGAAGTGATCTGAGGGCACCTCACCACAGGGCATGGTTTCCCCACATTGTACCGTTTTGTTCTCTCTGACCACCTTTTATAGACTACAAAAGAGTGAACACTGAGTACTGATCTCATGGCTAGATTTGCAGGTGGGCAATGGGCTAAGTGTCAGGCATCAGGTCAGGTAGAATCCACCAACAGACATCTAGAAATCTCCCTCAGTGTAGCTTGGCTTAATTTAACAGTTTGCCTGCTTTGGATTGAAAGTAATAGAAAACCCAATTCGAATTGGATTAAATAATAAGTACACTCATCAGCGCACCAGCCGAACGTAGAGGTGGAATGGCCTTGTGGGTGGTTTGTCTGGTGGCTCTGGCTCCGCTTCTCTGTAATCCTCTTGGTTGCACCCAGTCTGCACACTGGTGATCTCCTCAGGCTGCCTTCCCTTGTGGTGGCAGAAATAGCTACAGCAGGTCTTGGCTTCCTGTCTCCACACCATGATGTCTAGAGAAAGCAGCGAGCTGGCTTCCAGGAGCCTTCATTTGAGAGCAGGAAACTTCTTTTCCCCAAACTCCCCAGATAACAGCCCCTCACGCCTCAACAGCTTACACAGCCCTGAGCTTACTCCAGAATCTTTCTCTGTGTGAGGGTTAGCTCGGGCCAGCATTGCTGCACCAGTCACGGTGGCAAAGGAGGTGAGGTTACCTTTAGACCAATGAGACCCTTCCCTGGAACTAGGGGTGCGGTTAGCTTTCCTAAAGCAAGTGGTCTGGGAGGGTGTGCATTTCTGAATAGAAAATGGGGCTGAGATATTTGAGTTGGTATCGAGATGCTGTTAGGATGGAGAAAGGGACTAGCTGATGCTGGAAGAAGGCAATTAACAATGTCCTCCACACTCGAGGATGGGGTTTTTAAAGACAGTTATTTTGTGTTTGTGCTCTAGCCTCTGGCTGTTAACTCAGAACACCACGGAAATTCTCTGTCACGTTTTAATTTTTTTAAATTAGAAGACATTTTTAATAGAGGAAAACTATAGAGAACAATATCAGTCACCACTCAGAAGGAACAAATGCCAACACTTTAAATATTTGCCTTAAATCTACTTTAAGAAAGAAAACATTGTGTAAAGTTGAGGTCCCATTTTGAACTGTTTTCTAAACTTATCAACTCTCCCCTTCCTCAGAAGCAACAACTGTGATTAATTTTATATTTATCCTTCCAGTTTGTTTTTATAGTTTTTCTTCCTTTGTAACAAATTAATATTAATTTATCACACTTTGTTCGGCATCCTTCTTTTTTCATTCAACAAAATGTTTTCAAGATTTATTGGTATTAAATCAAGGATATCCAGTTCATTCATTTTTAAAGACTGTCATTCTGTAATAAAAATATACCACATTTATCAATTCCTCTGTTGAACAACACTTAGATGTTGCCACTATTCTGCTAGTACAGACAGTGCTGCAATGACTAGCCTCATATATGCCTCTTTGCACACGTGTGAGAGAGGTTCCCTGGAATACCTAGAAGTAGAATTTGGGGGTCACCTGGTCCTGGTTGATGCATCTTCCATTTTACCAAAAACAGCCAACTTTCTCCCCAGAATATTAATTCCTACTCCCACTGGCTGAGTGAGAGTTTCCACTTCCCCCGTTATCATCACTAACGTGTTATTATTAGACATTTACACTTCTGCCACATTTTTTAGTAACATGGGACATTGCATTGCTGTTTTAATTTGCATTTCCTTAACCCCCATGCAGCTAAGCCACATGTAATTTCTAGCTGTCTTCCATCCCTAGGCTAGAAAGCCTTGTATATGAGCAGGAATCAATGTGGTTATGTTTCAGTATGCTGAGGAGGACCTCCTGCACCCACGTAGGAGTCTCTGTATTGTCACACTGCCCTGTTCCCGTTAGGGATTCTTTTGTTGTTGTTGGACAGGAGCGTTTATACACACATAGCCCTGCGAGTGGGGATAGGCAGTTATTCATCATATCATCTGATACTTCTCTCCTATGAGCTAGGAATGCCCCTCCTGGAGGGGGGTGAGAGGTGGAGTGTGTAGGGTTTACCTAGAATGTGCCTGGAGAGGCTGGCGTGTTGCAGGTCACCACACAGTCTGAGGGCAGCAAATACTCCAAGGCCTGAAGGGAGGGGTTCTCTGAGGCTGAAGAGAGGTCTGTCTGCCACCTACTGGATCTCGATTGTCTCGGCTTCTCCTCAGACACCTCCTTCATGTACATAATCGCCGGCCTCTGCATGCTGAAGCTCTATCAGACCCGCCACCCAGACATCAACGCCAGTGCCTACGCTGCTTACATCTCCTTCGCCCTGGTCATCACGCTCACCGTCCTTGGAGTGGTGCGTCCCTCCCCACGGCTGGCAGCCCTCTTGGGAGGCTTTGTATTTTGTTTTTTGGACCTCAGGTGAACAGGTTTCATTAATCATAATCCTTGGCTCATGACACACCCTCATCATTGGTCCGTTCATAGCATTTTAGTTACTGAGCTAGAATTTTTAATAATGTAACAGGCCCCTGGAACACTGCCCCTGGACTGTGTTAATACAAAGCTGGGACCTGACTCGGGTGAGACTGGAATAGAGATGTACGGGCTGATGGGAGACAGACTGACTTGAAAGGACAAAAACCACTTTCTAAATGTGCGTGCACATGTGTCAGTCGTCTTCTGTTATTTGAAGAGCATTAGCTCCCAGCTTTAGACCTACGGCCTCTTCACCTGCTGTTCAGCTGCCTCACCCATTGCTTCCCTTTTCCATTTCTTTCTTTTTCATTTGGCCAGGTAGCCATTCTTTTTCCTGCCCTGGGTGCAGTAAGATCCCTGTGAGATCAGAGAAGGGGGAAAACCCAAAGTTCACACACAGCTAGGTTTTTGACACCTTATGCATACACGAGAGATGAAACAATTTTAGTGAGTTCTCTGGGAAAGAAAAAAAAAAACCCAGATGAAGGTAACTTCCATCTTTACTCCTAGGTGTTTGGGAAAAATGACCTGTGGTTGTTCTGGGTCATCTTCTCTGCAATCCATATTCTGGCTTCTCTGGCCCTCAGCACCCAGATCTACTACATGGGTCGTTTCAAGATAGGTGAGTCACCTGTTACTCTATACTAAACATGCTGATTAACTCACCCTGAGAAAGAACTGTCTTGCCTATCCTAAACGGAGGTGTTACTTGTCACCGTGAACGTTTGCTCTGAATTCTGTGTGTTTAATAGCATATATTCTCTCCAAGAGCTTCCTCTCCTGTATAAGATAGCAACAATCTACTATCACTAGTTCTGTTTTCAACTGAGACACTAAGCTAGCTCAAAGCTGAGGCGTCCTTCCAACTCCAAGTCCCAAAAGCTTTACAATTCGCCAAACTTTGGAAGTGCGTTTGTAGAACGGTATGATCATCACACCGCGAGTTCCACCGAGGAGAACGGTTTTCAGTTCATAGCGCTTAAAAGGAGCATTTCTCTAACCATCCTAAATGGTTAAAAGAATAAAGTCTATATCATTTTCAAATTCTGGGGCTGGAGTTTTTGGAGACCAACTTGCTAATCTTAGAGGCAGGACACCTGCTGAACGCCCTCTGACGGCATGAACGTATCACATTAGAACGCCAAGTGTTCTGTGGAAGTCAGCTTCTGATCTGCTCTTGGTCAGTCAGCATACATTGGAGCAGGTGCAAGTCATTTTAGAGCATCTAAATTTCACCCATCATTTTAAAGTCCAGGAAGTCAGACTCAAAGATTCATTTGTATATTTCAAGAAAAACCAATATATATATATAAACTAGGCCCATCCCTAATATTTGCAGAGCCCAAGGCAAGACTGTAAATAAGAGCCAACTTACCATATGTATAAAAATGTTTAAGTTATAAAGCAGACTAAAAAAGTATTAAATATGTGGAAGAAAGGAAAGAAGAAAGAAGGAAGACCAACAAGCTGATAAATATACCTTCATTACAACCTACAAGGTACAAGTTCAAATTTAAAATTCTCAGGTGCATGGAAGAGTACTCCAGAACATAGCTGTACAGGAGAGCTGATCCCCAGCCCCTGCCCCTCTTTTCTTCTCACCTCTGGCTCTGTCCTGCATCTTAAGGGGTCTCACAGGTATGCACATGGACACCCTTGTCTAACATCCAATTGGCCATTCCTTGCCCCTAGAAGTGCATACTCTAGTGGTGCCATCTGCCCTCAGGAAGACAAACCAGGGAAAGGACCTATGCAGGCTCCGAGAGCGGGCTCAAGGCCATCAGGACAGGGAATTCTTGGGTCCAGGAATTCAGAATGTGGCCTAGAAGGAGCAGTCCCCTTGCCCTGCAGACTCCTCACTCACTGGGGAATGAGGGCCTTTAAAATATGGCACCCCTGTTGCCCAGATCTAAGAGCGATTCTACATAAACAAGTGGCTTTAAGACTAGAAGACCAAATAAAACAATCTCTCATTTTGGCAGTTTAGTTTTTCCTTTTGGCATGGTCAGTAGGTTAACTCTTGGTGTTAACACAGCCAATATACCTCCAACTCCCCCAGTGGAAGCATCAATAGCTGGTTGGGTAGAACACTTGGTACAGCACTCGTTCATGCTCCATCCTCCACACTCAAAGGTGAATGAAGTCATACAAACTAAACTCTCAAAAGGAAAATAAGTTAGGCACTGTTTCTCTGGGCTTTGCAAGTTGGAAAAATAAACTTGAATACAGATATATGTAATGGTAGTGACCATTAATACATAGAGGAGCTTTTAATATGTTTATGCCACCTTTGCCCCATGCAACTTTGCAATACTGAATTAATTTACCTTTTTAAAAAAGGAGAAATTTAATGTAGTCTATTATAACCATGTACTAGTTTGTCAGGGTCCCAACAGGAAAAAGCTATCACATACAAAGACAAAAGATTTATTCACAGAGGGACTCTTCATAGGACAGGGGTGGGGTGGAGAAGAATGAAAGGGGTAGCACAGTAACCCGGGGTTAGTAGCAGAGAAGCTTTTACTATCCGCAAGCCCAAAAGGGCATGGAGGAAGTGGTTACCAAAACATGGAAGGAGGGCATCATGGAGAGGAAGTCACCTTCCCCCATGAGCGTGGAGCAGTGACCTTTGGTTAACAGACAGGCAACCTCACAGGGAGGGCACCAGGCAGATAGCACTCTGGGCTCACTCTCCTTCCTCTGTCCCTCCAGTCTCCTGCTGGCGTTTCTCATTGTCCAAATCCAAGGGGAGCGAGGGAACCCACTGAGTGGTCCCTACACTCACCCTCCCCGGGCGTGGTGAGGACAGAGAGACATGGCAGGTGAGTCTGGAGGGGCAAAGGGAAGATAACCTTTACACAACTTAACCCAATATTTAAAATGTCTGTACCTAGGGAGTCTCCCCCAAGTGGTTACGGATTTACCAAAGTCAAAAGGAAAACATTGTGACAATGGCATCTACATTTAGTCCAAAGGCAGGAAGTCGGGTTAGTGGACAGTGCCTCAGGCAACACCAAGCTCTCTGCCCATTCCATAAGCTGCCTTTGCTTTCTCAAATCACAGACTCCTTTCTCTGGGGCCCTCGGGCCACACAGGAAAATAAATGTGGACGCGAGGAAAGGCAGTAGCAATGAGGCAGAGCATTTCATAAGCAGGACAGAAAACTGCAGAGCTACGTGCCCAGATCACCATCGTGCCTCTTGTTTCCTGAAAAGGACCACAGGCAGAGGATGGATTATAAGTTGCAAGTGGTGCGCAAAAGTTCACAGGGAGAGAGGAAAGTCGGATTCACGCCTTGAAGAATAGTGAACTTCTGAACGTTTGAGACAGGCAGAAGGAGTCTGTGTTCTTTACGAGAAAACATTACTTTTGTAATCAGAAAACAAAACTAAAGTCATCTGTTTCGAGAGAAAAATAAAACGACCAGTAGTTTACCTGTTTGGCTACCTTCTTACAAATCTTTTTTTTCTCTCCTCAATTCTCTGCTTCCCACTGATTCAGATGTGTCTGACACAGGTAACGTTCAGCCACTCTCCCCAGGGTTTTCTACATTGTTTTCTTAACAAAGCGACCTGCCTGGCTGACCTGCCAACTCTGCTTTCTGAACACTTCTTCCAGGTTGGGCAGGATTTGGTGGGCAGGGGGTTTGGAGAGAGGCTCAGAGGCACGTATGCACCCCAACCCAGCCCGCAACGCGCCTCTTCTGGGCTGGTGCATTGACACGCCCACGCCCCCCCACCCCACCCCCAGTGTATCTAGTCTAGTGAACGCTGCTTAAATTGACCCCAGGGGTAGCCTTGAAGAGGAGCAGCAGCACAGCAGAGCTGGGGTCCACTCTTACTGAAATGCTCGCTTCGGGAAGACCCCAGCCTTGCCCATGACATCTGTGTGTGGATGGCTCACAGAATGACAGCCCCACCTGGGGCCCTGGCCCTGCTCATGTAACAATCATCACACGTACAGGCTTTCTGAACATGCTTAGTAGATCCCACTGTCCCCTGGTTCAATTCTTACTGACTTATAACCACACTGAGAAACACAGATTCAAATTTTTACAAGCTAAGATTTCCCACGGTCTAGAGAGAGCAGATGTTTTAAGGTGACTTTTGAGAGGCCCCATACATCTCTGCTGTAAAGAAAACACCACTAGAGTAAACTATCAACAGAGGGAAACTCAGCTGAAGGAGACCACAGGAGGGTTGGCCAGCCCCCCAAATGGTTTGCGAGTGCTTGTGCCTTGTGTCCACCTTGCCTGCCTTTCTGCGGGATGCTGCATGGATAGCGCACACCTGCCACGAAAGCCCAGGCAGCTGCGGGTGGCGTTTTTTAAAGCAAACATTTATTGCTGACCTATTAGGTACAAAGCATGGCTTTTATGAGGTGACGACCACATCATCCTGGCCGCAAAAGCTTGGGCCAAAGGGGAGTGTTTTGGATTATCTCTGACCAAGCCTTCTCACCATGCGATTGTGTCATCAGCAGATTTGGGAATTTTCCGACGGGCCGCTATGGTGTTCTACACGGACTGCATCCAGCAGTGCAGCCGGCCTCTCTATATGGTACGTGTGTGTTCCTGCGTGCCTTGGCCTTCTCCCAGACAACAGGAGGACAGCAGGAGGGGCGGGCTCGGGGTAGTCACACAAGGCTCCCCAAACCAAGAGGGCCAGATGGCCTAGCGTGGCTGAAGTCCAGTTAGTGAGGGAAGAGGCATCTTGCTTCCTCTTCTCACTCTTAAAAGACACGCTGGGATGGTTCCTTTTTTGTACATGAAAAATTGCTAGTATATAAAGAACATATGTATGTATATACATACATGAAACTATTGAAGTGATGAGTGCTGGAGGAGGGAGGATCGAGATAGGGTGTCCCTATAAATAAGCATCCAAAGACATACGATTATTTCACTTGTGAAAGTGAAGAGAGGGCACTATTAATAATGACACCTGGACTGTCCCAAGCAAACTAGGGACATATGATCACTCCAATCACTTTCATTAGGAACTTTCCACATTATACATTTGTTTGCTTTTTATACATTCTTTGACTTTTACAATGAGCACGAATGCTTTTTCAAAATTGTAGTTATTGCTTGATGGCGGAAATACACTTTTAAAAATTCTACCGTATGGTTTTCAATATGTTACACATTTCTATCCTGAGCAGAGGGATCAGTGTAGTTTCTACACTGAGCTGGGATCAGCCCTGCTCCCAGCTGCCTTGGCTTGCCGGCCAGTGACCTTGGGAAGGCTACACACCTCCTCTGAGCCACTGCCCCAACCTTTACCCCGTGCTGTGATCAGAACTAGTGATGCCATTTGCGCCTGGCACACAGGCATTCACTGAATTCCTGCTGATAGTTTATAATCAGAAGGATTTTTACATAAAGGAACATGGGAATGTTTTAGCCCCGTAGAGCTTGGGCAGGAGCTATAGGCACTAAAACTTGAGGGAACTGAAGCTGGAGGGTTTTACTCAGGGGAGAACTTAAAAGCCCATTAGCACCTGTGAGTATTAGGAGAGATAAGAATGCCTCAGCTGTGAACCATAAGGGGAAATTAGTGTTTCTGGGTTTTTTTTACATTAATTGATGCAGGCTGTCTTTTTTTTTTAACAGACTATTTTTAGAGCATTTTAAGAGTTTTTAGTTTTTTTAGGTTCACCGAAAAATTGAGAAGGAAATACAGAGATTTCCCATATGCCCCTCCTCCACACAGACACAGCTTCCCCATATCAACACCCTCACCAGAGAGGTGCATTTGTTAGTCAGTGAACCTATGTTAACACATCATAATCACTCAAAGTCTATACTTTACATTACAATTCACTCCTGGTGTTGTACATTCTATGGTTTTCTTGACAAGTTTGTGATGACATATATTCATCATTATAGTATCAAAGAAGGTAGTTTTCCTGCCCTAAAAATCCTCTGTGCTCCACCTATTCTTTCCCTGCCCCTCCCCCCCAACCCCTGGCAGCCACTGATCTTTTCTAGTGTCTCCTTAGTCTTAGCTTTTCCAGAACGTCATATCGTTGGAATAATATAGTATGAGGCCTTTTCAGATTGGCTGAAATAATATGCACTTATGTTTCCTCCATGTCTTTTCATGGCTTGCTAGCTCATTTCTTTTTAGTCCTGACTAATATTCCACTGTCTGGATGTGCTACAGTTTATTTATCCATTCACCTGTTGAAGGACATCTTGGTTGCTTCCAAGTTTTGGCAATTATGAATAAAGCTGCTATAAAATTTTGTGGGCAGATTTTTGTATAGGCACGTTTTCAGCTCCTTTGGGTAAATACCAAGGAGCACAAATGCTGGATCAAACGGTAAAAGTATGTTTAGTTTTCTAGGAAACTGCCAAACTGTCTTCCGAAATGGCTGGACCATTCTGTGTTCCCACCAGCCATGAATGAGAGTTCCACATCCTCACGAGCAACTGGTGTTGTTAGTGTTTTGGATTTTGGCCTTTCTAGTAGGTGAATTAGTTTTCTTAAAAGGAAGATATTTCCTTCAAATATAATGGATCACCCACAAAGAGAATCACTACTTTTAAATAGATGAGTGGCCATGCAAATTAAAGTATAATTAGATAGCACCTAACAGTTGTAAGTAGTAGGCAAAGGAGCAGGAATGGATTGTGAATAAATCTCTATTGGAGTAATTGTCCTTTGAGATGGACATCACCTCTCTATTTTCTCCCCTACCAATAACTTTGATCTTAAGGCCATGTGTTTAGAAACCAGGAGCCTGGGAGCTGCAGGACCTCCTTGGAGCCAGAGTAATGAAACTAATTCCAGGTGCATCCCAAGAGCTGCCTTAGGGCCCACCAGTTAACACAACCCACGGAAAGAGTCCTTGGTTACAGAACACTGGTGGCAGAATTCTTTTAACTATTGAGTAATCAGCACATACCACCAGCCTTCCCACCAAGAGGTGGGCCCAGGTGCCCAGCTCCTTTAAAAACTGGGGGGAAACAGCAAGACTTCTGCTTTATTCGCCAGGCTTTCTTTTACAGGGACGAGGTCACGTCTGTTTGCAGTCAGAGGCTTTGCCATTTAGTCCTCGTAGAGGACTTTCCAGTCGTAGGCACAGCTCTCCTAAAACTATAGAAAAATTGTTTTCACCAAGGCAATTGTTTTCCCATAATTGATGCTTCCCCTATGGTAAGTTTTTTAAAAAACAGTATGTGCGGCCCCTCATTTGATGTTTTCTTTCCTCCTTTCCAGGACAGAATGGTATTGCTCATCATGGGGAATCTGGTTAACTGGTCCTTGTAAGTAGTCTTAGGAAAACGTTTTTCTCTTTATTAATTTATCTGTAACACCGTGGTTTAGCTTTCCTTGGCTGACATTTTTATAAAGAAGTCTTAAATTAAGGAGAGCATAGGACTGTGCTTGTTCTAGTGACTTGAAAGAAAGCTATTTTTCCTCCTGCAAAGAATGCACTAGGAAGCTCTTGTGTACCAATAGTTGCCTCCCTTAAAGCAATGAGTTCAACACACTGATGTCTTGAGCTCACTTGTTCAACAAGACAAACATCAAATTTGCTATATCTAGGTGGATAAATTAGATTAGATATATATGCATATACACACATATACACACATATATAAAGAGAGATTAATTATGCCAGCAGCTGCAAAAATGCAACAGTTTTAAACTCTTTTTAGAACTTTCCATAAAGGCTACCCAGTAGGCATTTCTCTTACTAGGTGTGTGTGTGTGTGTCTCTTTCTCATTTCTTTCTTTCCCTCCAGGTCTCAATCTTCCTACTCTGCCTATATCATTTTTCTTCCTTTTCTTTTCCCTCATTATCACCTTGGCCTTGTTTCCTCTAATGACCTCAAAGTAGAACAGTGCAACAGAAGTACATTTATGCTAGCTGTATTTTATGTATCTATTTTTTGCAACTTATTCTTAACTTAAAGATGTGAATGAGTGAGATATTTTATTGATCCCTCAAAAAATAAGTATGTTTAGCTGCTTTTATTAGTGGTTCTTAGCTGATGTGCTCCTCTGGGTCAGTGACCTTTGATAGAAAGGTGACTCCCTACTCCTCCTCCCTTTAATATACCAGATACGAAGAAAGTAGCACACCATCAGGGAAAGCCAGAATCAAGTCATGAGAATTTGAATCTTATTTGGGGGCCACATGCTTCTGGAAGAAACTTCCCACAATATTGTTGCCCGAGGGTTTACCTTGGGGAAGGTCCATACCTGTGAAGGACTGTCCTTTACTCAGGGACATGTCAGGATGGGTGATTCTTGGCCGTGGTCACCTGCGATGCTCTCTCAGCCACCCTTTTAGGGAAGACCCCACAGTCCTGGCGACTCTGTAAGACAGGATGGAGGGCGCTGATAGGAGATACGATACTGAACAACCGATGATAGTGTCTGCAGGGTCAGAATCACCTAGCTTGTCCCTGCCTCTAGTAGAACTAAAATCAAACCCAAGTCTGCAATCAGACTTAACAATCAATGGAAAGATATCCCATGCTCTTGGATTGAAAGAATTAATGTTGTTAAAATGGCCATACTACCCAAAGCAATCTACAGATTTAATGTGATCCCTATCAAATTACCCATGACATTTTTCACAGAACTAGAACAAATAATCCTAAAATTCATATGGAACCATAAAATACCCAGAACTGCCAAAGCAATCTAGAGGAAAAAGAACAAAGCAGGAGGCATAACTCTCCCAGACTTCAGACAATACTACAAAGTTACAGTAATCAAAAAAGTGGGGTACTGGCACAAAAACAGACATATGAATCAATGGAACAGAATAGAGAGCCCAGAAATAAACCCACACACCTACGGTCAATCAATCTTTGACAAAGGAGGCAAAAATATACAATGGGAAAAAGACAGTCTCTTCAGTAAGTGGTGTTGGAAAAGCTGGACATGTAAATGTAAATAAATCAGTGTAGTTAAATCAGTGTAATGTAAATCAGTGAAGTTAGAACACACCCTCACACCATACACAAACATAAACTCAAAATGGCTTAAAGACTTAAACATAAGATATGACACCATAAAACTCCTAGAAAAGATTATAGGCAAAACATTCTCTGATATATATCATACCAAAGTTTCTTAGGTCAGTCTCCCAAGGCAATAGAAATAAAAACAAAAATAAACAAATGGGACCTAATCAAACTTACAAGCTTTTGTACAGCAAAGGAAACCATAAACAAAAAGACAACCTATGGAATGGGAGAAAATATTTGCAAACAATGTGACCCAAAAGGGCTTAATTTCCAAAATATATAAACAGCTCATACAACTCAATAACAAAAAAGACAACCCAATCAAAAAATGGGCAGAAGACCTAAATAGACTTTTCTCCAAAGAAGACATACTGATGGCCAATAGGCACATGAAAAGATGCTCAGCATCACTAATTATTAGAGAAATGAGAATCAAAACTACCTCACAATGGTCAGAATGGCCATAATTTAAAAGTCTACAAATAACTAATGCTAGAGAGGGTGTGGAGAAAAGTGAACCCTCCTACACTGTTGGTGGGAATGTAAGTTGGTGCAGCCACTATGGAAAACAGTGTGGAGGTTCCTCAGAAAACTAAAAATAGAATTACCATATGATCCAGCAATCCCACTCCTGGGCATATATCCAGAGAAGACTATAATTCAAAAAGATACATGCACCCCTATGTTCATAGAAGCACTACTCACAATAGCCAAGACATGGAAACAATCTAAATGTTTACTGACAGATGAATGAATAAAGAAGATGTGGTACATATATACAGTGGAATACTACTCAGCCATAAAAAATGAAATAATGCCATTTGCAGCAATATATGGGTGCAACTAGAGATTATCATACTAAGTGAAGTCAGAAAGAGGAAGACAAATATCATATGATATCACTTATATGTGGAATCTAAAATATGGCACAAATGGACCTATTCACGAAACAGAAACAGACTCACAGACATAGAGAACTGACTTGTGGTTGCCAAGTGTAGGGGGGGCGGGGGAGGGATGGACTGGGAGTTTGGGGTTAGTAGATGCAAACTATTACATATAGAATGGATAAACAACAAGGTCTTACTGTATAGCACAGGGAACTATATTCAATACCCTGGGACAAATCATAATGGACAAGAATATTAAAAAGAATGTATATATGTGTATAACTGAGTCACTTTGCTGTACAGCAGAAATTAACACAACACTGTAAATCAACTATACTTCAATAAAAAATAAATTTTAAAAAAATGAACAAAAACAGTCCATTAATAACAGCTTTACACTTGAAATACTTAGGAATAAACTTTGAGAGATGTGTGGAATCTTTCTGCAGAAAATTTAGTTACCTTATTAGGAGACATAGAGGAAAACTTAGCTAAATGAAGAAAGATGGCATGCCCTGGGTGAGAAGATTAACTATTGTAAAGATATCAATTCTCAAGTTAATGTGTAAATTTAGAATTAGAAATGGAATGAAGTTAATAGGATTTTATTCTGAAATTATTTACCTATTTAGAGAAAATTGTCAAAGGTCTCTGCGAAAGGTTAACCGGAGAAAGGAGGGGCAGAGGTGTATAGTGACAGCCCAGCATTATTCAATAGAACTTTCTGGAATGATGTGTTTATTAGCCACTTGTGGTTACTGAGCACTTGAAATGTGGTGTGACTGAGGAAATGAATTTTCAATTTTATTTAATTTTTATTAATTTTTATTTAAATAGCCACATGTGGTTACCACATTGGATAGTGCAAGCTAGCCTAACCAATAACGCGATGAGCCACTGCTCCAAAACTAGAAATTATAAATTAGTGAATCAGGATGAAGAGGCCAGAAATCCAACTATATATATATGTGCATGGTGTGTCTGTATTAAAAACAAGCTTTCAAAACCAGGAGATAAGAAACGGCTATATAATAAAGACTTTTGTTAGAACGGAATAGAAATTTGGAGCAAAATTAAGCCCAATCGCCAACCAAAATAAACTTCAGTATTAATGTAGACAGCTAGCAAAAATTTGGTAATGTGTGTCAAGCCAATTATTGAGATAATTCTATGTCTAGTAATCTATTCTAATCATCTTAAATGCAAAAAGAAAAAAAAAGCACAATATGTCTGAAGGTATTTATTGTTGCAGTTTTTAATAATAGTGAACAACTGAAGGACAAAGAGAAACTCTTCATTTCAACTAGAGAGGTAGGATTGCTTATGGTACATCCACTGATAGGAACCTTACAATCATTAAAAACGAATGTTCTGAAGAAGATGTAATGAATTGAAAGTTACTTATAATATGTTCAACATTTTTAAATTCCCCTCCCACCAGAAATGGGGGTGTGGGAGTGAAAAAGCCAATAATGTTACAAATCCACCTTCATAGCTACAAAATAATTCTTCTGTGTGCTCAGTGCCCTCTTTGGACTGGTCTATCGACCCAGGGACTTTGCCTCCTACATGCTGGGCATCTTCATCTGTAACCTGCTGCTCTACCTGGCCTTTTACATCATCATGAAGGTAAGAGCGGCGGCTGGGAGCCGGGCACTGCGGGCCCTCCTCGGGTGACGCGTGCAGCCTGGCAGCATCGCTTCTCACCCACAGCTTCGCAGCTCCGAGAAGATCCTCCTGATCCCGCTCTTCTGCATCGTCGCCACCGCCGTGGTGTGGGCCGCCGCCCTGTATTTTTTCTTCCAGAATCTCAGCAGCTGGGAGGTAAGAGGACAGTTTTCTTTTCCAGGACGACGTTCTCTCTCCATCTTGCCTTTCTGACCTTCCTACCTCCCTCTCTTCATGTGCTAGTTGCTGTTTATCTTTTTTATATTCTCTAACATGAATGCTTTCTCTAAAGGGGATGGTTTTAAATATCCACACATGACTGCTCAATAAATGGCATGTCATCATTATCAGGGTGGCACCTCTTAAACACGAAGCTCTATCGACACTGCAAACGTGATCTTCATTGTGTGTCATATTATGATTATGATCCTGTTCCCAGTGGATGTTTAATATGTACAGAAACCTTGCTTAGTGTATCTTCTCCACTTATCATAGTCACCATCCATAAACAAATACACAGGTGCAGGTGTTTATAAATCCATTTCACAGATAGGAAAGCTGAGGCCTAGGAAACTGGTGGTGTATCTGAGGCACAGAACAGGGAAGAAGTCTTAGCTCTCTATCACCATAATCACCACAGGCAACTTTAGAACATTTTTATCACCCCAGGAAAAAACCTGCATCCGTTGGCAGTCAATCACCATTTCTCCCTAACCCCTTAGCCTTAGGCAACCACTAACCTATCTTTTGTCTCTACAGATCTACCTATTCTGGACATTTCATATAAATGGAATCACATAACATGTGGCCTTTGAGTCTGGCTTCTCTTCATAATGGTTCCTAGGTCCACCCATGTGTAGATGTATCAGTACTTCATGTTTTTATTGCTGAATATTCCGTTGTATGGATATACCTCATTTTATCTACCCGTTCATCAGTCTATGGACATTTGGGTTGTTTCCGCTTCTTGGCTTTTATGAATGCTGCTGCTGTGAACAACTGTGGTCAAGTTTTTGTGTGGACGTATGTTTTCTTGGAAGCTAACTTTTTGACCCAGGCATCTAGTAGCGGCTTTTTAGGTGTCTGGATACTCAGCCCTCTAAGGAGTTGAACTGTGGGAATGCCCCCACTACATCCTGCCTCACCTTCTTCCAGGGAACACCAGCCGAATCCCGAGAGAAGAATCGAGAGTGTATCCTGCTGGATTTCTTTGATGACCATGACATCTGGCACTTCCTCTCTGCTACTGCCCTGTTTTTCTCATTCTTGGTGAGTTTATAAAAACTTTTTTCATTTCTTCTCGCTTTACATCCTGTACCCCTTTTTTTCTCTTCCCCTCTTTCTTACATCCCCTTTTGTATTTTTAATTTCCCTTTCCAAGTCTTCATAATTCAATGTACAGAATATCTTATTTCTTTTTTTACACTGTATCCTTCAGTTAGATCTTTATTTTCATTCTCCTTTTACGCTTCAATACTTTAAGACACAGAGTGATAAAATAATTTTCCTTCAGTTGTGCAATGTTTGGACTGAATTGTTGATTAGAACTCACATGCCCAATTCCCCCGGGAACCACTTTTGGCATTGGCTACAATCTCAGCCACACTAGGTTATTCCTTCTTGTGCTATACTCACATTCCTCCCCCTCTTCCAGTCTCACTGCATGTCTTACAAACATTTCACAAGTTCTTGGGGAGTGGCTCAGGATAGCAGCCAGGCCTCTTTTTGCCTTCTAACCAGTCTCTTCCAAATCTCTCCTGTAGTCCCTCCATTTTTTGCCCAAACACCTTTCCAGAAGCCATGCATATTATAACAACCCAGGATGAGAACTCCCAGCATACTTCCATCTTAATTTTGACTTCTCCAAAATAAAAGCCCATGGTGCCTGTACATCAGGTCATTTAACAAATAATATTGGGTTGGCCAAAAAGTGCCTTCAGTTTTTAAGTAAAAATAAAGGACATTTTTTCATTTTCACCAAGAACTTTATTGAACAACATATTCACCCTTTTGTTCCACTACCTTCTGCCACTTTTCAGGCAACTTCATAATTCCATCTTCCCAAAACTTTTTATCTTTTTGAGCAAAGAACTGTTCCATGTGCCTTTTAGAGTCTTGCAGGGAATTGAATTTTTTTTCATTAAGAGAATTTTGTAACGACCAAAATAAATGGAAATCCGAAGGTGCAATGTCTGGTGAATACGGCTGATGAATCAGAACTTCCCAGCCAAGCTGTAACAGTTTTTGCCTGGTCATCAAAGAAACATGCGGTCTTGCGTTATCCTGATGGAAAATTATGCGTTTTCTATTGACTAATTCTGGATGCTTTTCGTCGAGTGCTGCTTTCAGTTGGTCTAATTGGGAGCAGTACTTGTTGGAATTAATCGTTTGGTTTTCTGGAATGAGCTCATAATAGAGGACTCCCTTCCAATCCCACCATATACACAGCATCACCTTCTTTGGAAGAAGACCGGCTTTTGGTGTGGTTGGTGGTGGTTCATTTCGCTTGCCCCACGATCTCTTCCATTCCACATCGTTGTACAGTATCCACTTTTCACTGCCCATCACAGTTTGTTTTAAAAACGGAACTTTTTATGTTTGTTTTTATTTTTGGCCGTGTTGGGTCTTCGCTGCTGTGCGCGGGCTTTCTCTAGCTGCGGCGAGCGGGGGCTACTCTTTGTTGCAGTGCGCGGGCTTCTCTTTGCAGTGGCTTCTCTTGTCGCGGAGCACGGACTCTAGGTGCACAGGCTTCAGTAGTTGTGGCACGTGGGTTCTAGAGCGCAGGCTCAGTAGTTGTGGCACGTGGGTTCTAGAGCGCAGGCTCAGTAGTTGTGGTGCACAGGCTTAGTTGCTCTGCAGCATGTGGGATCTTCCCAGTCCAGGGATCGAACCCGTGTCCCCTGCATTAGTAGGCAGATTCTTAACCACCGCACCACCAGGGAAGCCCAAAATCAGAACGTTTTCATTATGTTTAAGTAGAGAATCACATGCGGAGATACAGTCAAGAAGGTTTTTTTCGCTTAACTTAATGTGAAACCCAAACATCAAAGTGATTCACATAAGCAAGCTGGTGCAAATGATTTTCAACGCTTGATTTAGGTATTTTGAGTATGTCCGGCTATCTCCCGTGTGGTATAACGTTGATTGTTCTCAATTAATGTCTCAATTTGATCGCTATCAACTTCAATTGGTCTACCCAACTGTGGAGCATCGTCCAGCGAGAAATCTCCAGCACAAAATTTCACAAACCACTTTTGACATGTTCGATCAGTCACAGCACCTTCTCCATACACTGCACAAATCTTTTTTTTTTTTTTGCGTTTCAGTTGTTTTTACCTTTCTTGAAATAATAAAGCATAATATGCCAAAAATGTTGCTTTTTTTCTTCCACCTTCAATATTTAAATGGCTACACAAAAATTCACCAATTTTGATAGGTCTTTTTTTAAATGCACGCTGATATGACAGCTGTCACATACAATCTAACAAAATTGTTTCAAATGAAGTTAAAGACAACTAAGTGCTACTAGAGCCACCTTATGGGAAAAACTGAACAAACCTTTTGGCCAGCCCAATATTAGGCCTCCTGGGTTCACGCTGCCCACCTGCTTTAGTCTTGTCCATGTAACCTCAAGAGTGGAGCAGGGCTACCCCCTCGTGGCCACTTTGGGAAGTTTAACCAGTCTGTATAAACATCATTCCCGAAGGCTTTTATCTTTGATAGTCACCTTCTCTAGAGAGACAGAGACAACAAAAGTGGAGCTAAGGGTTCCATGTGGAGAGAGTGATGGTAGAGGGAACTAAAAATGGAGGATTAGGGTACAATTCTTATATGACCCAAACAAGATTTCATTCCGTTTAGGTCCCGACCCAAATGTCCCCTCCTAAGTGGTAATGATGTCCCTGGCCACCCAATGAAAAACAAAATTTTATACATATACAACTGAATCGCTTTGCTGTATACCTGAAACTAACACATTGTTAATCAACTATACTCCAATATAAAATAAAAATACAAAATTTAGAAAAATAAAATTTTAACCAAAAAAATTTTTTTACCTCGCCCCATCCCATACTTCCTATATTCCCACCACAGTTTCATATTTATCCTTAGTACATATTACTAGCTAACATACTAGACTTTGCTCATGCATTTGCTTCATGTCTGAAGCCCTCTCTCAAATGTAAGCCCCACCAGGGTAGGGATTTTTGTCTTTTTTGTTCTAAGCCATATCTCTAGCACCTGGAATAGCACTTAATAGACCCTTGATAAACATTTGAATTAATAAATGAACTATGTAATTATGACAAGTGCCTGTTAAGAGCATGGCGTTGCAGAAAGCTGCAGAAGACATGAAAACAAGTAAGGGCACTTGTGAGTCTTTGGGAGAAAATAGGGACTTACTGCAACTGTGGGTTCCTCTCATTTCTCTGCCTCTCTCATTTCAGGTTTTGTTAACCCTGGATGATGACCTGGATGTGGTTCGGAGAGACCAGATCCCTGTCTTTTAAGCCTCCAGCATGGAGAGCGGGGAGAGGGAGCAACCAATCTTGGTGCTGTTTCATGAAAAATACAGGGACTGCAGCAAAGTAACCACTGCCAAATGCTCCACTCACCCTCTGTTGGGTTGGCTCTGTACACATTCCCGCAGGGAGGAGAGGAGCTACAGGGGGACCCAAACCTGCAAGAAGGGAAGCAGAAGGGAAGCGACAACTGTGGACAGAGTCAAGCCCTTCAGAGTCGAAAGACACCCACCATCCCCTTCTGTCACTACTCTGAGTTAGACATGGACAAAAGCTGCATCGAAGTTGACCTTGGGACCACTCCCACCCTCACCTGAGATTCGCCAGCCATGGGGGAACCATGCTGCCCTCTGCCCTCCAGCTGCCTCCCTGCCCAGAAACTCCAGGGTGGCCCCCTGTGCACCTCTGTAACATCTGCTGCTCTAGACATCCCAAAACACCAGCCCACTTCTCCAAAGTCCTGTAATGATGTGATTCCTTGGAGTCTGGTAGAGGGGTGGCCCCAAGGCCCTACCCAACCGGGATAGATGTTTTGTAGCACCAGCTCGTCACCTCCACCAAAGGAATGCTGTACGCTTCCCCCAGGTTCCTGACCGCATTAGGAGGACTCTGCATCAGGCTGTGTCACCCGCTCCTGGCAGGTAACTGTCCCTGAGACCAAGGTGTGGGTGCTTCCCTGTTCCTTGGTGTCTTCATCTCACCGCTGTGTGTGGACCCCCTGACTCAGGCTCTACCTTCTTGGGAAGGCCACTTCTCCACAGACCAGCTCCAAGGTGGAAGGGGAAATGGGAAAACTCTTCCAGCAGCAGGCGGAGCAAGAGGAATGACCAACAGCACTAGGAGCCTGGTGACATCAGCATCAAGCACTCAGGCCTCACGTTAAGGACTTGAGCTCCTAGAGCAGATTCAGCGAAGACAATTCGGCCTCCAAGCTAAACAGCTCCATTCTGTGCCTGCATCACCCTTGGGGAAAAAATAAGTGTTCTAAGCAGGGGCACTGCTCTCGGGCTCCTGTACAACCGGCCAAGCCCCTCCTCTGCTGCTTTACGCAGATCAGGGGCTCTAGACTTTCTCCTGAGCTTCCAGAGAGGCTCAGAGGCCACTCTCAGGGTGAAGGCATCTCACTCCTCCTCTCCAGTTGCAAAGAGCTCAGCTGGTTTGGGGGCAGGGGCGGTTGTCTCTCTGACACACCTGATTCACATTCACTCCCCAGGATGGTGTTGAAATGCTCAGTGTCCCACTTCACTCTCTCACTGTCCAGCAGCTCTGCCCCCAGGAAGTCCCATTTTGACCAAACTCCTGTATTACCTGCGATATGACGTCATCAGAAAATTTACATGCAAATGTGCACACACAGATATATTTGCCTGCGAAATTGAAGTCACCTTCTCACCTCTGCTTTCTTGATCCTTCATTCTTTTTAAAATATATATATATAATTCTTTCTCTAAAATAATGTTCAAAAACACATTTTGGAAGTTTGAATGGCAAACTTTCCCTGATTTTAAGAACACAAAGATGCTTTCAATGAAACATTATGATTTTTTTTTCTAAAATGCCCCCAAATTCATAATTGGTCTTCTGTTATTCTTTATTCCTTAATAATTGTTGGCTTCCATAGGCCATACGAAGGCCACCTATTAAATGGTTGTATTAACCTAACATTTAAAACAAATTTCGAACCTGTTTAACTTGGCTGATTTGACCTAATTCTTTTACTTTTAACGCACTAGAAGTTTTCAAATCCAAAAAAAAGCGGGGGTGTGGGGTGGTGCAGAATGCGAACGACAAAGTCTGTTCAAGCAGCCCTGTGGCCTGAAGTGAATAAATTGTAGGACACGTTACCTGTTCGGTAGCTTGTCTGGGAAACATGTCCGTGGAAATGGGGAAGGGGCCCCATAGAAATGGATGGATTGTGCTGCTGTACTCTTGACCATTTTCTGACAAAGTCTGTCTTGTGCTACAAACTCACACATTGTGGTCAGTTTTGTTCTCTGCAGCAGGACTAAGCCTGCTCTTATAAATATCAATTCTAAATGTTCCTGTTGCTACCTTTTTCTATAGTGCTGATTTGTGCATGGCCGGAGGCCACAAGAAGTCGTTCAGCTGCGTCTGTGGGGTTGATAGGAACTCGGGGTGGAGGGGGCAGCCAGTTACTCACAGTGGTCCCTCGTCCACATGTAGCACAGGCCTGTGTGACTTCTGTCTGTCCTCATGGACTTCTCTCTTTACAAGAGAAGGGAAGGCAACTCTGAAAGCCGAGTCCAGCAGGAGGGTAACGGGAGCCAGACAGCCAGAAGAGGCTCTTGGCAGAGAGGCCCAGGGTAATAAGAGCAGTTCCCTTGGAGGACAGAGGTGTGGCAGCCAGAGGGGCAAAACCGCACATAAAAAAGGCCTCTTCACACCTCTGAAAAATGCTGGGGAGGCAGCCCCACCTGTTAACATTGGATGGCTGAGGGATTAGCCCGGTTTTATTTTAGCAGCAGGAGAAGCCAGTGGAAAACCAGAGTCTATCTGGGGAAGGGACTTTCCATGGTTGAAGGAGATCACCGAGTCAGCTCCTGGGGTAAAGAGAGTGGCAGCTTCTTCTTTTGTAGCCCCAAGCAGCCACGAGAATGTCCTATGGGGTCGCAAAATGCATGTGTCAGGGAAACAAATAATACCCAAATGTTTCTCCTCCTGGGAGACAGTCTCTCTGTCTAAAACTTGGGAAAAAGGGAAAAACAAAGATAAACATTCTTCATAGAAGGAACAGTTGAATCCGAGAAACATTCTTGAGTCAGACTTTAGTCCACATATGTTCACCTGCTTGCTGTGTGACCTTGTGCAAATTGCTGGAACTCTCTGATCTTCATTGCCACATCTACATGACGCTACATGAAGGTGACAAGGGTGGAGCTGTGTAGAGCAACTGGAGCGGTGCCCGCAGAGAGAAGGTCCTCACCTGCACCTCTCGAATCCTGCAGGGTGGCAGGGCCAGAGCAGGTCTCCCTGCTGGGCTGGCACCTCTTGCCCAAGGGGGCCCCTCAGTGAAACCAGCTATGCTGTTTCCTGTCCTCAGTTCCAGGAGGCCCTGAAGGCGCTGGGAGGCCTCTTCACCTTCAGAGAAACTGCCCAGAATTATCACACCTCCCAGCCCCAGCCGCCCCCCTTGCCCTTTAATTGCTGCATTTCATTGTCTTTGGCCCTTAATACTCCAACGCAGATGAAAAATTGCTGCCAAAGCTGGGGCCAAGTGGAAAGTCTGGCTGTGTATAAAGTCACACCTCATTACTGCCAGTTCTACTCTGGGAATCTCAAAGAAAACCTAGACTTTCTCCTCTCTCCAGCATCTATAGCTACCACAGTTCTGGGGATGCCAGGTGCAAACGTTTCCCCCGATCCTTATCACCAAATGTTCCGTAGGGAAAGCCTGGATGTTCAGCCTGGATGAAGAGGGACTTCAGCCTGCGGGTGACAAAACAGGTCCCACAGGAAGCCTGAGAGGGTCGCTCTAGTTTTGAAATGATTCTAACGTCCCCTGATGAAACTAAGGAAAAGCATTATGAGTAAAGATACAACTGGCCTCTGCCTGAAGCAACGTAAAACCCAAAATTATGTTTACCCTAATTTTGCCCAGTTTACAGTCATTGCTTTGCTTTGTTTTTAAATGCTGTTTGGTGGTGTTAGGGAACCGGGTTCATTTTACCTGAAGCACAGCAACCAAAACGGGGAGACACTGACGTCCGCGGCAAAGACAGGGCTTATCCGCAAGGCAGCCAAGGGAGAAAACGGGAGAACAAATCTCAAATCCACCTCCCCGAAGGCAAGAGGCGGGGCTATTTATGGGACGAGGAACGAAGAAGCGGACTGCTCTGAGGCACGGGGAGCGTGGGAAGCCGGGGAGGTGGGGAAAGGTGATTGGGAAAAGGTGCGGTCATCGCCGTGCTGCGCAGGCGTAACTAGGCTACGTTCCAAAGGTCACGGGTGGACACTCGCGCATGCCCAGTTGGAAGGTCAGTGGTCCCACCAGGTTTCAACCAGCTCAGCTGAGCTAGATGCAGCCTGCTCCAAATTCCTGGAAAGCAACTCAGCCAAGCAGTTTCTTGTTTGGGCCACGTGCTTCTTGGAGAACAGGCAAGCCTTAAAATGACCTTGATTAGTGAAGGCAGGGGAAATGGATTTGGCTAATTACCCACGGTTTTGGCGGGGACAAGATATATTTGTGTGGCTAAGGTCAAATGTCTCCTCAATATTAAGGCACCATCGTCAATAAGGTTAATGGCCTGCTGAATCTTAGGCCTTAACACACATGAATTCAAATAAGCTTGGCGAGGGTCATGGATCAGCCTTTTTCAATGAGTTTCTAAAAGGCCATAGTAATAGAGTTTTCACTTGGACGGGATTCCTCTGCAAAAAGAAACCAATTTTTAGACTTTTTTGACCCCTGTGAACTACAAGGGGGGCGGGGTTTGCAGTTCATCATATGGTTTTCCTGAAGTAGGGTCTTGCTATTCTTATTGAAGTACAAGGAGGGCTAAGTGGTGACCAATGTTGACATAGAATTACCCTTTGCTCCTCCAGTCTTAGGGAAATGGAGCTCTGCGTTCTTTCTGAATATCTCTATATTAGAAGTTTTCATGATTTTTCCTGAACCAAATTTTTTAAAACTCCATGATTTTATCCTACCTCTTTTTCATTCCCTGTCATCTAAGGCTTATCCCTTTCATTGGAGATGATAAATAGCTAACCATCATAGAATAGCCTTGAAGTTATATCACATTTCAGTCATGCTAATGTCTGGGTGTCTCATTTCTCATCCCAGAACATGCAATCCCACTATGGTTGGCTCCTGGGCCCCTAATTTCCTCTAACCCTGTAACTCTTGATATTTTTTTTTAAACTCTTGACATTCTTTGTGAATTAGGACTCTAAGTCCTTTAAACAGAGGACTATCCAAAATATTTCAAAAGCTCTCTCTTTTAAGGTGCTCTGATGTTGCCAACACAGAAAAATGTTGATTTGCGTTTTATGATTTATTTTTAGAAGTACACTTTTTAAAAAATTAATTAATTATTTGGTTGCACCAGGTCTTAGTTGCGGCAGGCGGGCTCCTTAGTTGCGGCACATGGGCTCCTTAGTTGTGGTATATGAGCTTCTTAGTCGTGGCATGAGAACTCTTAGTTGCAGCATGCATGTGAGATCTAGTTCCCTGACCAGGGATCGAACCCGGGCCCCCTGCATTGGGAGCACGGAGTCTTATCCATTGTGCCACCAGGGGAGTCCTGCGTTTTATGATTTTTATTACATTGCTTATCTGAGCGTTTCACAAGGCTCAGTACCCGGCCCTTTGAGGAAGAGGACAAATTCAGGCCTAAGGTTTACTCTGCTTCTCTCTCAATGTGGGATACCTTGTAAAGTAACCTGCTTTTTAGGAGGTCCATTTCCCCTTTATCCTCTCCTTCCTCACCATTTCTCTGTTCACTTACGTAGAATCAGAAATACTGCTTCAGTCAATAGTCAGTCAAGAAATATCTGGGCCAAGCACTGTGAGGAACTGGGCAGAGCAATGGGCAAAACACCCAGTCTTTTCAATCATGGGGTCCACGGTCCAAAAGGGGAGAGACGCATGAAACAAAAAACTTGTTCATTATAAGTGGGCAAAGAGCTCCAAGAAGAGAATGGCCTTAGAAGAATCTTATTAGGTACAGACCCAAAGAAAGTCTAAGTAATTATCAGCAATTTTTATCCCTAGATGTGAAGCCCCTAAATTGCTGCCCCCAGAAGATTAAAGTTGGCAGAACCGATTATTAAAACAGCAAACATTTGTCATCAGACATTCTGCCAAGGGTTTTATATACATTCCATGCTGGATCCTGAAACACTCACCACCACCAACCCCATGAAGTCGGTATTGTTATTATCATCCCCATTTGCCAGACAGAGAAGCTGAAAGTTAGAGAAGTCAATGTCCACTAGGTGAAGTGAAAGGTGCAGAAGCCTGGATTCACTAGGTGAAGTGAAAGGTGCAGAAGCCTGGATTAAGAGTCGGAAATGAGTGGTTCAGGTAACAAGAACAGAGACAGGGAAGGTGGATGGTGTTGCAGCCCTTATTTGTTCATGTATCTATATATGCAAAACACACAGCCTAGAATTCTATAACCCTTGAACATATTAACAAAAAGAGAAGGTTTTTCCAAAATTCAGAATATGTGTCTGTTATATAAACCTGAATGACAATGAAACCTATCGTGCTTTAGGAAAGTCAACCAATAAAACTGCAGCTTTGGACCATTTTGGCTCTTTAAACTGGAACAGTGGGATTCAGAGGACTCTTGCTTCAGTTTCTAAGCTTGTGAAGTTAAGGACCAAAGTCCTTTTTATACATTCAATGACTGTATTTGGCAAAGGGCTGTAGACCCAAAGATTCATTTTAAATTAAAATATATGTAGCATAAGGTGTCAGGTTTCTACTGGGAACCTGTTGGTTCAGAAACAAAATTAACACTGGAGAAAAAGCACAGGAATAAGTGGCGGGTTTTTTTGTTTTGTTTTGTTTTTTATCTGCATTGGGTCTTAGCTGCGGCATGAGGGATCTTTCATTGAGGCATGCAGGATCTTTCATTGTGGAGCGCGGGCTTCTTTCTAGTTGTGGTGTGGGCTCCGGAGCTCGTGGGCTCTGTAGTTTGCGGCATGTGGGCGCTCTAGTCGAGGCCTGCAAGCTCAGTGGTTGTGCTGCGTGGGCTTAGTTGCCCTGTGGCATGTGGGATCTTAGTTCCCCGACCAGGGATCGAACCTGCGTCCCCTGCATTGGAAGGCGGATTCCTTACCACTGGACCACCAGGGAAGTCCCTGGAATAAGTGGGTTTTTTAATTTCCTAAAACATGTTCAGAGACTCAAAATACTGTCAAGAGTCCTAAAGTCCTCCAAAGCTGTCTCTGAAACCAGTCTATGCTGGTCCAATAGGTCAGGCAGAATCTACGACTCTCATCGATGGCTGAACCATCTTTGTTCCTGGTGGCTGGGAGTATTTCCATTCCACCAGATTGAGGCAGAGGAACTAGCCTGCATTGAACTGGGAAATCATAATTCTTCAATTGGGGGTACAATGATAATGGAGATAAAATTTTCTAAATTGTCCAGAAGTAAGAAAAAAAAAAAAAAACCAATACGACTTCGTTTGAAACACCAACATACTAGCCAATTTTCTTCTCCTATACTAAGCTGTCTCTTAGGCTTAAAAAAAAAAAATTAATGTGAATTTGCACATTTTGCCACTCAGCAGCATTTCTTTTTTGAAATGGGATTTAACCTAATTGAATCACAAGTTCCCAGAAGGAAACGTCCCTGAAGCAGTAAGTTCTCTACCACTACTATTAGGCTTCAGTCTCTTTCCAAACCACAGATTTGAATGTGATAAAGCAATGTAAGAAAACACCACCCAAACCAGACCTGCACAGCACACACTTAGTTAAAACCTGGATTTTCACATCTTCCCCAAATCTGTAGTTTATATGGTCATGTGAAAAATTAAGTGGCACATTGATACTAGGTAAGCAACCTACCTGACTTCTGAACTTATGTAGGCAGCAAATTAGAATTATGTCCTTAATTTCTCACAGGAAGAAGAAAAGGTCAAAAGAGGTGTTGATACTGACCAACAAACCATATGCTAGTGGAGCCCTGCATTTCAGTCTCCCATGTAGGGCAACAGAAATGAGGAATGTCATGGAAAGTAATCGCCACTTTACATTTAAATATTCCTTTGCAACTATGTGAAACCTCTTCAAATATAAAACCTCATTTGTCCTTCACAACAACCCTGTGGTCTGGACAGGACAGATAATGTACCAGCAAATAAATTAAGATGCAAAGAAGTTATGCCACTTGCTCAAAGTCACATAGCCAGGCAACAGGAGCCAGATACAAAATAGTGCCTTGGCCTTTTCTTTTGCTAAAGAATGATAGTAAAATAACTTTTAGGTTTTGCTGACTCAAGAAATTTATCATGAGAAAACCAACATCATCAGATCAGACTTCCACAGTTTTTTCTTAACCTTTTTATTTAGGCATAAAATATATTCAGTAATGTACAAAATGTGCACTAATCATAAGTGTATACTGATGTGTAAATTTTTACATATATTTTACAGATATATTCACACACACATACACACACACACACCTCATTGTAACCACCACCCACATTAAGAAAGAAAACATTTCCAGCATCACTGTACCTGTTCCAAGTTAATCCCTCCCCAGAGATAACCACTATTCTGACTTTTCCCCTCCTAGATGAATTTTGCCTATTCCTGAACTTTATATAAATGGAATTATGCAGTATGTACTCCTTTTTGTCTGGCTTCTTTCACCCAATGTAATGTCTGTGAGAGTCATCTGTGTGAATCAGTAGCTTCATTGTGTGAATATATGACATTTCACTTATTCATTCTCCTATTGATGGATGTTTGGGTTGTTTCCAGTTTGGGGCTACCTGTAAAGAAAGCTTCTATGAATATTCTTATACATTTCTTTTGGTGAACTTATACATACATTTTCCCCAGAGTATATACACAGTACACTATGGAATTGCTGAGTCACGGGATAAGTCTTTAGTTTTCAAGGATACTACCAACTGTTTTCCAAAGTGGTTGTATCCGTTTACACTCTCATCAGCATCATATGAGAGTTCCAATTATTCCACGTTTGCCAACACTCGGCATTTGTCAGCTCTTTCAATTTTAGACTTTCTGCGTGAGGTGTAATGAGTATTTCACTGTATTTTATTTTGCATTTCTCTGATAACTACTGATGTTGAGCACCTTTTCATATAGAATTCTTGGCCATTTATGTGAAGGAGTTTTTCAAGTTCTTTTCCCATTTTTTAAATTGGCTATGAGTCTTTTTCTTTCTGATATATATAATCTTTGCTAGTCTGTGACTTGATGAAGAGACATTCGTGATTTTAATGAAATCAATCTAACTTATTTTTTTCTTTTATGTTATAGTCAGATGATATTTCCTGTGGTTTCTTCTAGAACACTAGTTCTCATTTTTTGGTCTCAGGACCCATTTACACTCCTAAAGATTATTGAGGACCCCCCAGAGTTTTTGTTTATGTGAGTTAATATCTATTAATATTTACCACATTAGAAATAAAAAGTGGAAAATTTACGAATATTTATTAATTCATTTAAAGATAACAATAAACTTATTACATAACACAAATACAGTCCTCCCCTGGTATCTGAGAGGAATTGGTTTCAGGACCCCCTTGCATAAAAATCCACAGATACTCAAGTCCCTTATATAAAAGTGGCATAGTGTTTGCATATAAAATATGCACATCCTCCTGGATACTTTTTTTTTTTTAACATCTTTATTGGAGTATAATTGCTTTACAATGGTGTGTTAGTTTCTGCTTTATAACAAAGTGAATCAGTTATACATATACTTATGTTCCCATATCTCTTCCCTCTTGCGTCTCCCTCCCTCCCACCCTCCCTATCCCACCCCTCTAGGTGGTCACAAACCACCAAGCTGATCCCCTGTGCTATGCGGCTGCTTCCCACTAGCTGTCTATTTTACGTTTGGTAGTGTATATATGTCCATGCCACTCTCTCACTTTCTCCTGGATACTTTAACTCATCTCTAGATTACTTAATACAATGTAAATGCTCTGTAAATTGTTGCCAGCATGCAGCAAATTCAAGTTTTGCTTTTTGGAACTTTCTGGAGTTTTTTCCCAAATAGTTTCAATCCACAATTGGTTGAAACCTCAGATATGGAACCCGAGGATACTGAGGGCCAACTGTAATATCTTTTATGAAAAATAACTATACTTTCCAAAACAAAAAAAAATTGTGGGAAGAGTGTGTTTCACATTCTTGTAAATCATTTAGTATCTGGCTTAATAGAAGGTAGTTAGATTCTCATATTGGTTTCTGCCTTCACTCTTCTGCAGTATGTGTTTTGCTTGAAGCATATGAAGAAAATCTAGCCCTACAGAAATACATAGTTGGAAAAGGGAGCAGCCGTTCTAGATAATTGTAGATATTCTCTTTGATACTATACCAAAACTCAACACATGGTAGTTTCCCAAAATTAGTTGCAATGTGGAATCCAAAACCTTATCAGTGAACTTTTCATGTTTTGTAATGTTAAAATCCATTGGTCTATCTTTCAATTTGAATGGATCTTTTTACCCATGCATGGTTTTGTAACAGCATGCCTCAGTCACTTGGAAAATATTGGCTCACTGAATTGTGCAAATCCTTCAAACGTTACAAATTTAATTATATAATTATTAATTATGTGTATGTGTATACATATACTATTCATTTATATCACTACTGATCTCATCAGAGAGGTCTTAATGGGAACCTGTCAAGCTCACAGTAGTGGATACAGTGCATATACATTTCATTCATTTTCAGAAAATGTCTGCCAAATACTCAAGTCTGAATAACTATAGATTTTAGTCATTCTCTCAGCTAAAAATAGTATTCCATAAAGAAAACCAGGAGTTCATTCTGTAATTTACACCAGTGCTTTTCCTTGTGAAAACCACCATCCTCTGGCTTGCAGCAGAAGTGCTTTGTGTTTGCTTCCCATGTGCTCACACAATATTTAAAAAGGATATTAAAAGGAAGCGTACCCAAGAGTTAAGATTGAATGAAATTGTTAATTTCTGTTGCTTCATCAAGGAGATTCTAAACTACGTTGTTTTGTTTTGTTTTTTTACTATGACTTTATGATGATTAAAAATACAGTGACTATTACTACTAGCACAGTAGTCAGTGCCACTGCCTTGATTTGTGCTAAAGTACTAGCAGTTTTACCCACCATTGCTTTTGCACCATCAGTGCATATGTTGACACAGTATATAGGCATTTCACATCTTGGTTCTATCATAAAAATAATTTTGACCTCACAGGTTCCCTAAAAGGGTCTCAGAGAAACCCAGGGAGGCTGGAGACTACATTTTAAGAAGCACTACTCTAGAAGCTTTAGTGTTTTACCTTTTACATTTAGGTCTTTGACCCGACTCAAATTAGTTTTTGTTTATCATGTGAGGTGGCGGCAGGCGGCAGGTGTCTAGGGCTTTTTCCCCTTCCATACTGATATCCACTTGCTCCAACCCATTTACAGAAAAGACCATCCTTTACTCACTGAAATGGAATTGGCACCTTTGTCATCAATCAAGTTGACTATATGTGTCTAATCTATTTCTGAATTTTCTGCTCCCTTCCATTGGTCTACTGTCCATCCTTGAGCCAATATCACACTGTTTTAATTATTGGAGCTTTATAGTAATTTTTAAAAAATTTTTATTGAGGTATAATTCACATATAACATTATATTGGTTTCAGGTGTACAACAGAATGATTTGATATTTGTATATATTGTGAAGCCGTCATCACAATAAGTCTAGTTAACACCTGTTACCATAGTAATTACAAAAAAATTTTTTTCTTGTGCTGAGGATTTTTAAGATCTACCCTACTAGAGTAGTTTTGAAATCTGGTGGTTTAAGTCTTCTAACTTTGTTTGTAAGATGGTCTAGACTATTCTAGGACTTTCACATTTATATAATTATTATATTAAATAGTATATAAATTGAAGAATCTGGTTGTCAATTTCCACCCCCCCCCAAAAAAATAATCCCTGCAGTGATTTCAGTGGCAATTGCCACTGATCATCTTTGTCTTGATCCCAACTTGGGAGAAATTATTAAGTATGATATTAGCTGTAGTTTTGTTTACTGGGGTTTTTTGGGCAGAAATGCTTTATCAGATTGAGAATGCTCCCTTCTCTTCCTCTTTTGTTTAGAATTTTTACCATAAATGGATGCTGAATTTTATCAACTAAAAAGTTACCATATTTTTAAAATATGGTAATTGAGTTACCATATTTTTTTTATTTTTTGTTCTGTCAATACAATGAACTGCATAAATTGATTTTAAAATGTTAAAACAGCTTTGCATTCCTGAAATAAACCACATTTGGTCACGATGTACTATTCTTTTCTTATATCACTAGATTTGATTTGCTGACATTTTGTTTAGAATTTTCAGGGAATTCCCTGGGGGTCCAGTGGTTAGGACTCCGCACTTTCACTGCTGTGGGCCCGGGTTCCACCCCTGGTTGGGAACTCTGGCCCGCAAGCCATGCTGCAGCCAGAAAAAAAAAAAAAAAAAAAAGAATGTTCACGACTATGTTTATTAGGGATATTGGGCTATAATTTTCTTCTACTATAATGTTGTGACAGATTTGGTATCAAGGTTACATTAACTTCTTAAAACAGGTTTGGAAATGATCCCTCTTCCTCATGAGTTTGGGTAGATTGGTATCACTTCTCCCTTTAACATTTAGAGGAATTCCCCAAGATGTCTTGGGCTTGAGGGTTTTTTGTGGGAAGACCTTTAAAAAAATCAAAACAGCTATTGAGATATAATTCACATACCATAGAATTCCCTCATTTAAAGTGTACAATTCAGCAGTTTTTAGTGTATTCACAGAGTCGTACAGCCATCACCACAATCAATTTTAGAACATTTTCATCATCCCCCGTCAAAAACCCCACAAATACTATCAGCCACCTCTCACTTTCTCCCGAACTCCCCAACCCTAGGCAACCACAAATCCACTTTCTGTTTCTTTAGATTTGCCTATTCTGAACATTTCATAGAAATGGAGTTATATAATACATAGTAGGAAGGTTTTTAATTATAGATTCAATTTGGCTAACAGGTATAGAGGTATAAAGATTTTCTATTTCTTCTTGTGTTTCTTTTGATAAATCATATTTTTCAAGAATTTTGTCCGTTTCATCTCAGTTGTCAACAATATTGGCATAATGTTGTAAGTGATCTTTTTATGATTTTAATTTTTGTTTGATCTTTTGTGAAGTCCCCTTTTCTATTCATTTTATTGGTAATTTATATTTTCTTTTTTTCCCTGATCAGTCTTTCTTAGGAGCTCTTTTGTTTGCTTTTTAATCTTCTCCAAAAATCAACTTTTGGGTTTGCTGATTTTCTCTATCATATGTCTGCCTTTTCTTCTGCTTATTGGTCACATTTTTCTGGACATTGTATATATTTCCTGGATATTGTACATAAACGAACAGCAAAGATCGAAGTTGTGTTATTTTTCACAAGAAGGGAATCACACTTTTCCTCTGTTAGACAGAGAGTTGAGCTGGGTGAGAATGGGGATGCAGCTGTAGTCAGAGGCAGTTCTCTTCTGGTTTTCAATGTCTTGAAGGTGAGACTGCTTCATCTAGCAGGAATTTGTCTCCTAAGCTTCATAAAACTGTGGGAGCTTTCACTCTGCCTTTTCAACCCATACTCATCCAATGTCCCCAGGGGATAAAAAGAAAGGCCAGAGATCTCACCTCACCTAGGGAGGCCTTTTCTCTCTCTGTTTTGTTCAGATCTATTTATATAGTCAGAGGAATTTTGTCCTCTTATATTGATGGGTTTTAGTATCTTTTTAAACATAATTTTCTAAGTTCTAGCGGTGCAGTGGGATTGATAACATGCCACTAGCTATTACATTCTATCCAAAAGTGAAAATTCCCTGGATAGCTTTTTAAAGAGATGTAAGTTACTAAAATCACTTTCCTTCAAACATCTAACTAAACTGGAAAGCTAACAAAACGTTAAATGTATGGCTGTTATAACTTGCACATTCATTTTAGGGATATTGAATCTATGCACAGTGGTTGCACTATTATAGGTTGTATGCACTGTACAGCATATTAGGGTTCCTTGTATAACCAAAATATATGATACATCTATGACCTCTGTATGAGAGGCAGTGGGCAACAGCAGAAAGAACACTAAACCCTTGATAGTCAGAATACTGAGCTTTAACCTGAACTCGCAAAAAGCTAGACCAGGAAAATATAGTGAGCACTAATTTCCTGGAGAACATGTGAAATAAATGCTCTCTAAGGTCCTCATTTTACCTGTTTTAATATTAGGACACGTTTTACTCATTCATAAGACCAAAATGTCAGGTGTAAGTGAGATGAACACCTGAGCATCTGCTCTCAGATTCAATAGAACCTACCAATGTTTTGGGGTTTTCTTTTGTATAAATTTATTTTTGGCTGCATTGGGTCTTCGTTGCTGTGTGCAGGCTTTCTCTAGTTGCGGCGAGCGGGGGCTACGCTTCGTCGCGGTGCGCAGGCTTCTCATTATAGTGGCTTCTCTTGTTGCAGAGCACGGGCTCTAGGCGCACGGTCTTCAGTAGTTACAGCACATGGGCTCGGTAGTTGTGGCTCGCAGGCTCTAGAGCGCAGGCTCAGTAGTTGTGGTGCACGGGCTTAGTTGCTCTGCGGCATATGGGATCTTCCCGGACCAGGGCTTGAACCTGTGTCCCCTGCATTGGCAGGCGGATTCTTAACCACTGTGCCACCAGGGAAGTCCCCTACCAGTGTTTTTAAAGTACCTCTCGTTTTTTTTTTTTTTTTAATAAATTTATTTTATTTATTTATTTGGCTGTGTTGGGTCTTCGTTTCTGTGCGAGGGCTTTCTCTAGTTGCGGCGAGCGGGGGCCACTCTTCATCGCGGTGCGCGGGCCTCCCACTATCGCGGCCTCTCTTGTTGCGGAGCACAGGCTCCAGACGCGCAGGCTCAGTAATTGTGGCTCACGGGCCCAGTTGCTCCGCAGCATGTGGGATCTTCCCAGACCAGGGCTCGAACCCGTGTCCCCTGCATTGGCAGGCAGATTCTCAACCACTGCGCCACCAGGGAAGCCCTTAAAGTACCTCTCTTGATACCTTCTCCCTCCCTCCTTTCCTAAGAAGTATCCATTATCCTGAATTTTGGGTTTCTCGTCTCCTCAATTTATAATTTTTGTTGTTTGTTGTTTGTTTTTTGGCCACACCATGCGGCTTGTGGGATCTTAGTTCTCTGACCAGGGATCAAACCTAGGCCCTCAGCAGTGAAAGTGCAGAGTCCTAACCACTGGACTGCTGGGGAATTTCCCCTCAATTTGTAATTTTTCCCACATCTGTAGGCTATCCCCAAAGAATAAATTGTTTGATTTAAAGGCATTTAAACTTTACATAGCTTTATACTGCACAAGATCCTCGGCAACCTATTTTTTCCCCTCAAACTTCATGCTTGTGAGATGTGACAAGTTGATGTGGGTAGTTGTAATTAAAGACCTAATTCTTGTCCCAAAGTTTTGTGCTTCAGTTTCCGCCACTACAAACACACAAGGAGGAGAGTTTAAATTGAATCATCTATCAATTCTCTCCAGATCTGAAATTCTAATTCTACTTTTTACAATAAATATAGAGGTGTACAGTTTACTCCAAAAATATAGCACTGATCATAATTATGATTTATCTGAGGTTGACTCATTGATCAGAAACACAACCCCATGGGAAATGTGTCATGGTATCATTTTCAGACATTTTGACAAAATTTAAAGATTACCTGAACATGAATCTTCAGTATGTAAGACAAATCATTTTAATACCAGGTTTGAAGCAGCACAGGCAATGATGAGAAAAGGCAGAATTCACAATGCAAAAATGCAAAGTTTATTTTCTTAAATAAAATACTATATTCATATCTATACAAATAATTATTACAACCATTAAAATGTTACATTTACCAATAAAAATTTCAAAACTTTAAACAAGAGCATGGTTCAGAATATTCACACCCTAATACAATGCATTTGTAAAAAGATGTCAAAATAAACAGGACCTATTCTTATTTACAGCTGTAGGACAATCCTGACCATATTATACATATCTGCTCTGGATTCTATTACAAAACAAATTAGTTCCCATTAGAATTATAAACCAGGTAATTTACAGTAATAGGACACAGTGCACAGCAGACATTGCTGGCGTGAGAATAGTTACAAATATTACATACACTACTGAAAGCACTACAGTTAGATTTTTTCTGGTGACTGCCCTACAGTAAGCTTCTCACCCAGTGTATCTATAAATAATTTGTGAAGGTAACTATGTTCTCAGATTTTTCCACCCACTTTTACTGAAATGAATATATATGTGTATATATGGATATATATATATATATATATATATATATATATATATATATATATATATATATATATATATATATCCTGTTGAAAGTGGAAGCAAATCTTTTCTTCACAGTAACACAACTGCAGCATTTTAAGCAACACTGTCTGGTCCCTTTCTTCTTGGAAGATCAACAGTTCAACTCCCCCTAAAAGTTACCAATATAGTCATGTCCAGTGCCTCACAGATGAAAAACGGTTTTAAGACTTAGGGGATGGAGGAACAGAGGTCCAGAAAAGTGAAGAGGGGACTGACATGGAGTAAACCTTAAGTTCCTATGACATAGTATGGTGTATAGCTGTACACACAACTGAGGGGAAAAAATTAATGATCACCTTTTCAAAAAAGTGTTAACAAATGCAGAGTTGTCTTCCATGTCTCATGAGATCCCTAGTGACAGATTATGCGGTCATCCAAAATAACACCAATTTGGACACTATCCCCAATATTTTCAACCCAGGTTGGCTCATGTTTATGAAGCATCTGAACACAGGCATGCGCCAGAAAATGATTACAGTTGACAGGGTTTGTGCAAATCTAGAGAGAAGGATGTTGAATGGCCACCACATACAAGCTCTGAGTTTAAAAGGAGTCTTGCATCTAACTAGTAAGTTTTTTACAAGATCGGCTTTAAAGATGGCTCAGAGAATGATAAGGCAACAGTGAGAAACATCAGCTGTACTTGTCGTCTAGGTGTTTGATTACACAGCAAGTACCATCCCGGCTGGCCCTTTGCTGTAACAGAGGAGTGAGTGAGCAGTGTATTCCAATGGCTGGTCCTAGGACCAGAGGCACAGTTGCAGGTAAAGTGCAGTCTCAGGGTAGCGGCATGCGGGCACAGCTAGAAGCTCTGTGTCCAAGAAGGTCCTCAACACTTCTTCCCAGAACACCTGGATTGCCTCAATCTGAACCTGATGTCCCCCACAGACTCTAGTAGAAACACTCTTAGGCTCACACAGGAAGTGTAGAATGCAGGGAGAATATTGTTAAGTAAAAAAAGGACCCTTTTCTGTTGAACTCTGGAGGAAGGAGAAATGGTATCCTTCAGCCAAAAAGGTATCGGAGAAGAAACCAATTTCTGGCCATTACTTTGCATAAAGGTATCATAAAATCATCGCTTATTATTATTGCCCTCTGGAAGTACACAGCCATAGGTCATTATCTCTAGGCAAAGGTAGATTTAGAGAGACAACAGAATTAGAACAACGACTTCCAGGTTCCTAAGGATATCAACCCAAAGCCGTCTGATTTTGGTACCACCTTTGCCCTTTCTTTACTCCTCCATGGGGGAAAAAAAAAAAACTCTCCCAAACAAGGGACAGAACTATATGGCACATTAAACATTTTCAATCGGTCGTGAACTACTTTTGTTTCGAGAAATTCTCGTTGCCCCTTAATAGGAGATATAATGGTTTCCAAAGGCAGGCATTTGGGAATCACTGATTTGGAAGTATGAGGCCCTATCACACACCAATCCAACAGACTCTGGACCCAATAAATGTTTCAAGGCAGAGGAGTAATCGTCCTTCTAAGGAAATGACCAGATTCCCTGCCACCTGTTTGACATGGAGCAGACGGAAGAAAATAAGAGCCTAAGTACTTATGTATCAAAGGAAGGATAAAGCTAAGAAGATGCATATTAGTGATTCTTTACCCTTTCTCAAATTTTAAAAACTTCACTCCCATTAAAATGTATTTCTACATTTTTTTGGAGTATAAATCTTAGCCTCTCCATGAAATGGCCAATGTTAGAAGGCAAGAGCAAGGCAAATGAATTATCTTTAAAATGTTTAAATCATTTTGTATATTAAGAAGCCTGATTTTTAAAAGTTGATCCTCATTGCAGTTCACCCTGATATGTGACTGAAAATCACTGAAAAAGAATATTCCTTCCTCGTTCTTCTCTTCCCAAAGTTCTGATACATTACATTTTATAAAGAATGATCACTCTGGAATTTGCACTCCTTACTTAGAAAAAGGGTGCCATCTCTGGTACACCCCAAAGGTCTTAAAATAAAAATAAAAATAAACTTCCTGCAGCAGTATAAAACATCCCAAAACAACCTGTATGTACCGAAAAAAAAAAAGAAATGACATCAAAGTTGATTTCTTTTATCCATGATTGACACATTAGAAGTTTTTACATGATGAGAAATCTGAAAATTTTCACCTCATCAGAAGTTGCTGTGTAAAATGTTTATAGGAATCAACCACTTTCTGAAACTGATTCTATGTGATCAATAACACTACAAGAGAGAGAAATGATTTAATCAATGACTCTCACTTATGACTCATGCATAAGTTAGTGTATTTCTAGAAATTACAAATTTATCTGTGGAAATGGTTTTACATTCTATAGACGTATATTAGTAAGCCATGAATAACATTAAATTTACCATAACAAAAATTGACTATGTTCTCTGCCATTCCTTTGCCAAAAATTATATCCAGAGCTTGTTAGATATTAAATAATAAATTTCCTCCCCCAGATCAGGTAGCTCTAATTATCAAATACTTAATACTGCTGGTAAATCTTATATACTCGTGCTTATAAATCAAGTAAGATTACTGTGCTCTGAACACTTTCAGAATTGAGTTTGTGTATAAAATGATCTCTTACATACATACATACATACATGTCTGTAAGATAGAGCTACATGTAAGCAGGAGCCAAATTATTTGCAGATGGTCATATCTTTCCTCCGATGGTCAAATAAGCCTTACTTAGGGGGTAGAGACTCTTTCGGGATCAAAGTGTTATATTCCTGGAATGAAAGCTCTGAGGAATGTAAATGCTATCTCTGAACAGAGCTGAGCAGAAAAATACAATCAAGGCAACAGAGAAATATCTGCAAGTACCAGGCTTGGGGCCTTTCCACTGAATGTTCAAATTGAGCTTCTTCTTAGCCTGTTACCTTAGTTCCAATTCTAACAGTCCCCAGTTCTTCAGAACTCAATAGCCACTGTGTGTGTGTTGGCGGGTGCAAGAGGAGGAGCGGGGGACAGAGAGAAAGACAAGGTGAGAAAGAGAGAGGGAGGGAGAATGAATAGCTGAACACATTGAAACCAATCCTTGAAATTAGCAGACTGGACCTTTCAAGTACAAAGAAAAACTTGAAAGTTAAAGCTTAAAACTCAGGGTTTTTTTTAAGTTATAAACCTCACATATTTTTTCTCAATTAACTACTGTGTTTATCTGCTGTCTTAAGTAACTTATTCATGATGCTCTCCTATTCCTCCCCACGAGCGTTTTGAAGGGAGAAAAGACAAACATTTTTCTTATTTTTTTTGCCCCCAGGAGGCTGCCTCAGCTGGCAGCAGGAAGAGACAGGAAAATTTGGTGAGAACAGTTGAAGAGGCACAGATGACCCTTTTGCTGAGTCTTTAATAGAGGTATTCACTGGAGTTAACTGCTCTAACCAAGCCTTAGGAGGCTTTTTTTTAAGGAAAAAAAACACAAAATTCTGGTCCGTGGGTTCACTTTGCTAACAGAGTAGACAGAACAGTTTATATCTCCCACTCCATCCCATTTTTGGCAGACTATAACAACAACAAAAATTAATGGGCTTGAGAATGTGAGTACATATAATTGTTTTCTTAATTTTTAATTAAATTTTCAAAATTCAATACATGAATTTTGAATATATTTTTAAAATTCATTATTAACTTCAGCGGGGCTTTTAAAAAACGCTACATCAAGTTCTTCCACACTTCAGCAGGTCTCAGGTCCCAATTCCTCATTTTCAGATGGCAGGCCTATTTTTAAAGAGCCAGTTTATACTTTAAAATCTATGTCCGAGTACACACACACTCACACACATGGACATATACAAAGACAATTTTTTGAAGCACCATTTCACATCTACCATCAGGAAAAATAATGAACAAATTCATCTTCTCATTGTAATTCTATTATGAAGGGTAATAATGCAATATACAATGCCATATTTTAAATATAAATATCAGTAATGAAAATACTGACAGAGCTTAAGACTCTGTTCAGAAATATTTTAAAAGTAAGGCTCAAATAACTGTGTAGATTCCAAACACGCTATTTACTGATCAGTCCCTAATGATTTAACAAATGTAAAAGAACTTATTTCAAGATCAAATAAATAGAAGAGAATTCTACAACAAAACTCAATGAATGAAACAATCTTTAACTGAACACATGCAAAACTCCACAATACAACTGCTTTTATCCTTATGGCCTGATGCAAAATGCAAGTACAAAATGGAGAACATCTATGTACTTTGCTTTTTAGCTTTCCACTTTTAAGGCTACTTGTTTAAGGAAGACCTTTGCTTTACAGGATCTTGGCACATTAAAGGATAACATGGCTCCCTAATTTGGAGAACTAGACATGACATTCAGATAATTTATGAATTGTTATAATTAAGAAAGAAGCCTCTACCTAAACCAAACCTTGGGAATAAAGGTTGATTAAACAACTCATTTATTTGCTAACTGCTTGACTTGAATCATGGACATTCATTCTACATTAATCCAATACCTGCCATGGGTAAGAAACTGTTCTAGATGCTGACACTGGCCAGTACTTGGTTATGAGCCATTGTGTTATATCGAACTGTCTGTATTCTTGGAAAGCAACTCAACCAGTTCAACTATCTATTTTACAAATTATCAACAATCAAGTTTAAAATCTAGGCTCCTTCCTACCACCCAGGACACACCAAGATGATCTCCCTCAACTTCCAGCCGATTAATATCTAGGGAATGTCAGATTACAGATCAAACTTGAAAATGTAAATCTGCTTGGAAAATTTAAAAAGTACACCATGCGGTTAAAAATGAAAGATAATTTGTTTTCGACGACCCAGTATTTGCCTCATCTCTGACACGGCTTCCCTACATTCAGAAGATAACTGACAATTGATTATACAAACACAAGGAGATACACTCACGCAATCTCTCTCTTCCTGTGCACATGTGTGAATACACACACAAATACATTTGTAATCTCACCCGTTACATTTATGTTTAGTCAGTCAGTATTTAAACAGCTGAACTGCAATCATGACCTAAAATATGGCTTATGTTGTGGGCAGGTCTGTTTGAGGACTGCTTGGAAGAGTCCGAGGCAGACGAGTTTGCTATCGTAAGCAAAGGTGACATTGCTGAGCCGTCAGGGAGAGCTGTAGCTATTTCTGGAAACAAAGATGTCATATTAAAATTGGATAAGTGAGAGTTGGTCATGTGCATTGGGGGCATATCAGGGAGAAGAGGAAAACTTGGTTGAGCAAAACCAACAGGTCTAGGAGGAGATAAAATTGATCCAAATCGGTTATTCAAACTTCCACTGTTTACCTTCTCTGTGCTAGGATTCGAGAACATTTGATTAGAAAAATAGGGGATTGAAATATCATTGGACAGTGTAGGATGAGCAGGAGAGTATGGGGGATAGAAGGAGGGGAGAGTATTTTGGGGATCTACAGGGATGAGGGCTGGAGTTCGAGTGGCACTAGGCTGAGTAACCTGTGGAATGAAAGAAGTATTAGCATTTATTGGTGGATTCATGCCACCCTCAGGAATAAACGGAAAACCAAAATTTTGTGATAGTGTATGCTGGTCAGGCGCTGAATTATCATTAGGTACTTGTGGGCCATCAGGCATGAAACGAACAATACTTCCTCTCTTTTCTGTAGTGGGTTGTTGGCGTCCGAGAATCATACTGCCACTAGTAGACAGAGGAAGATGGGGAAGACTTGGATCAAAGACATTACTGTGTCTTTGGTTTCCAGAGCGATTCCTTTCAGGCTGACGAATTTTGGAACCGCTGCTGTCTTGCAAGGGATGCCTTGATCGCTGGGGAACCGAAGAACTAGTTTGACGTACAGGAGGCCCTTGGTCAGCATTTCCGTGAGACACAGACGGATGCGGCAAACCTGGCCTTGCAACCCCATGCATGTTGGTTGTGACTGGAGGGTTCATGTGGCCCTTGGTCCCGTGACTGTCAGTAATCCTCATGGGATTGGACTTCTGTACAGAAACGTTGGGACTTGTGTTTCGACCTTGAATATCTCCTGAGGAAGAAGAACTCGAAAATGGAATATTCAAAGTGCTGTTCCTGGTGTTAATTGCACCCAGGGACATGTCACAACTCTCCCTATTCTGACCCTCACTCTCTCTTCTAATATGGACACTTTCATGAGTTGGGGGACAATTATATTCGATTGCAGAGGAGGGACCACACTGTGTATTCCTCTGATGCTCTGGGAGTGATCTCTGGCTCCCAATGACCTGATCACCCAGGTGAGGGGCAAGTAAACTCTGCATGAAACTTTGGTGACATGTATTTTCACCGTCCCTTGGTGGGACAGCATTTCCTGTTGGGATGGTCTGAACTGGTGGGTAAGGTAATCTCTTTTGGCGGTCAATTGGTGGTGGACCAGGGTTTTGACTAATTCGAAAAGCCTGGGACTGCATACTCCTCAAGGATGACACAGGGTTACCTATTTCATTATTTCTTGAAGACTGTACTTCAAAATTACTCTGGGGCTGCTGACTGGCTCCGCTTGGCTTAAATGTCTGACAGTCAGAAAGGCGGATATCTGAGGTAACAGTATGGTCCACACGACCCTGCATATTATGAATGGCCAAACTCTTATTTCTGGGAACATCAAGGTAGCTTCTCATTTCAAGCTGATCTGAAATTCTGGAACCCTGAATCGATATACCCATTCTCTGCTCTGAATTAGAAGATGTCTTTCCAATGAGTGCCTCCGCAGAGTAACTTGAAACTCTATTTCTCTCTGGCCTGTGTGGAGTACAAGTCATGTCTGAAGGTCTCGTCACGATACTCGGTTGGGACACCATTTGCTGCTCTATGCCTCTTGACGTCAAAAGCCTCTGCATTGGATTATGCCCAGATACGTGTTCAGAAGAAACCCCCGCACCTTGCTGCCGGCTTCCCACCTCCTGCTGGTGCATGATGTCTTGACTGAGATGGTTCTGCGGATGGTTATGGTGACTCCGGCTTGTGGAAGGGTTTTCACGACTCTTCTCTGGCTGGGAGCTTCCAAAGTGTTGCTGCATCTGTTGCTGCATCTGCTGATGGTGGGGGTGTGGCTGACCGCTCTTGGATCGGGATTGGTCAGTTCCATGGTGCTTGGGTTGTAAAGAAAGCTGAGAGGCCTGAGTGCCCTGAACAAGAGTCCTCTTTTTCTGCATCTGAACTTCCTGTTGCAGGGTTCTCTGTTGGTGGACGTGGGGCTGAGAGTGGACAGAGCTCTCCGCGTGAGGTACGTGATGCTGCAGTTGATATAAGTGATGCCTCTCTCTTAACTGCCCTGCTTGCTGCTGCTGCTGCTTTAAGTAGAGATGGTTACTATGCAGGTGAGGCACCCCTTGAGCTGGAACATGCTGCTGCAGGGCCTGCAGATGTTGGCTGGCCTGCGTTTGCTGCTGCTCAGCTACGGAAGGCTGCGAATTGCACTGAACCTCAGTTTGCCTCAACGCAGGGGCCACAAAGTTGTTACCAGGTGGAAATAATCGCGTAAGGCCATCTCCATGTGCTGGGTTGCTAATAGGCACAGCTGAGTTTGAAGAGTTGGGAGGGATCTGACTAACCATCATTTGAGTTTGATCGGAAATGCTGTCTGGAGTTCGGCTCATCAGGGACAGAACTTCAAGCCGGAGGGGAGCCGGCTGACAGTGCTTTTGACGTTTAGCTGAAGACAGTAAGAGGTCATCTTGGACAGCACGCTTAGCAGAGTTTTTACGGCTTTCATGACTTGGCTTCAAGAGTGGCTCTTGAATCTGTGGATTTGGTATGGTACCAGCCATAGTATTTAGCTGTTCTTGGGAGTATTCGGTCATCAGAGATGGTCCAGGAGGCTGACTGCCATAGGAGCTAGACGAAACCGTCAGATTAACTGTTGCAGGAACAGCTGTTTGCTCTGAAGTTTGGGATAAACCAGCGCAGCTGACCAGAGGATGGCTGATGCTGCTCTGATGGATAAGATTATTCACACTTAAACTGGTGATGCTTGGTGGCTGAGAAGTGGAAACCTGTAAAGAGGCATTTGATGTTTTCATTCCTATGGAGCAACTTGGCTTTTCAATGGGCCGACCCACAGTTGCTTCAATTGAATCCTGAGAATTAAATTCATTTGGTGTTGCTTCTGCCTGTCCTGGGCCGTTCTCTTTAGATATCTGTGTTTTGAAAGGCTGGTCTCCCTCTAAAGAGGATGCTTCAGAAGGCTTTGAAGGAACTTCCCTTATATCAGCCTGGGTGCCAGCTCTTCCCTTCTCAAGGTTCTCCTGGTCAAAAATAGCTCTTGCTGCAAGAGCAACTATATCAGTTTGCTCTACAAAGGTACAGCTGTCACACGTATTGGTTGTTGCATTGCTGGTGACATCCTCTCTAGTTGTTTCAGGAAGCATGGATGCAACTGAGAAACTACGACTACTGCCAGAGCTGGTTGACATGGGAGAGTCAGCCTGCCTACTGGTGAGCAAAGAACCACTGATAACCTCCTGATCAGGGATGCAGGAATGATGCTGTCCTGGATCTCTATCGTCACTGCTCATCAGTAATAGCTCCTGTTTGGGATGTAAATCAACACTTGAATGGACTATTTTAGAATTTTCTGAAGAAAAGTCAGGATGGTCCACCTGGACTGAAAGAGATGATTTCTGAGGGTCTTTTCCTTTAGCAAGACCAGATAGCAATGCAGTTAAACCCTGCCCTTTTAAGAGACCTGTGGTTTGCACTGTAGCTGATGAATCTTGCTCAGCCCTGCAAGGTTCAGCAATGACTTCTACCTCAGAAACACAGTCAGTACTTGCAGTGCTCGTGGCGGATGACAAATCGGAAACCTGAGAAGCCAAAATGTGGGGATCATTCTCAGACGAAATCAACACGTTGGCTGAAGTGCAGGATTTGGCGGCATCTGGCAATGCCAAACTAGTTGGTGGCTTATCCTGAGATGTCTCTCGCTGGAAAACGGGGAGAGAATCTTTGGATTTTGCTGGGGCCATTGTAAAATGTTCACTTGTTACAGATTCTTGGGAGGATGAGCTAGACTCTTCTGCTGACTTAGATTTGGGTATAGACTCAGGTATCACTGATTCAGAATTCAGAACATCCAAAGAATGTGAGCCAGAAACACTTACACTATTTGCCTGGGACATAGTGACAGATGGTAACACACCAGGGAGTCTGTCCAGAAGTCCATCATTACACGATCGCTCTGTGGAGCCTTCGGAGCTGGGGCAGTCTAACTTACCCACATCTCTGGCTGGATTCAGGGTGCAGGCTGACTTATTAGTGGCTAAGTGTTTCTTGACGCTCGGCTTCTTATTCAGCCTTTTGGACTTCATGTTAGGCAAACAAGCTACAGTGTTCACTGAGGGAGTAGTCACTAGATTATACGTACTGGGTAGTGTGGCTGAATTCTCCATTGTCATGGGAGATGCTACAGCTGTTGTTAATGAAACACAGTTAGCTGGGGTGGTTTGACTATTTGCAGTGGTTTGAGGATTGGCAGGCTGGCTAACAGACAGTTGTACACAGCTCTGCCCAGCCATCTGCGATATGCTTTGATTGAGGCTGGCCAAAGCGCCAAATGTATTCAGGGCAACATTGGTATTTGGATCTTCGCTGGTGGTGGGTTGAATAATTTGCATAGGGGTTTGACTTGTAGTTCCTGATGAAGACATCACGGGCTGCAAAGCAAAGAGCTGTCCATTTAAAGAAATGGTTTGAGGCTGCTGTTGGTTTGACATGGTTACAGAAAAAGTTTGTGTTGAATTAGATGCTGATAAAGATGAAGGTCTTGGTAATATGTGGACAAGGTGCTTTCCTCCAAAACTCTGTGGGGTCGAAACATTTTGCACTGAATTGTTAGACCCTATGATAGCACTGGCTCCATTAACAGGGAGTCGAACAGAGCCAGGAGGTGGAGCGGAGAGGAGTGGCAAAGGGTTCTGATTAGCTGCCTGTATGATTACTATCTGTTGGCCTACTGTTTGGTTGGGAACCTCTGCCCTCATCATTGTTGGGCACGGGGTCGTGCTGGGTGGCTGAAGAATGATAACGTTTTGATTAGCAGGAGCTGCGTTAACAGCCGACCCAACTGGCTGAGCCATCTGAATCACTTGCATTGCTGAATTCAGTGGAAGGATACTTTTTGGAGGCTGAGATTTAACTTGTGGCTGGGCAATCAGTGACTGCATAGGTAAAGATGGACAAGAAGGCAAGGTTACAACTACTTGCTCAACTGGCTGCCCAGCTGCTGGAGAGGAATTATTCAAGTTGACGCCTGTAGCCACACATCTACTGTGGTTGGTCGTGGTGGGGTTAGTACCACACTCATTTAATACCGGAGTCACAGCAGAAGATGGTGTCTGGCTTAAGGGCTGAATAGTGTTCCCCGCCAGTTGCAAAGTAGTCCACGTCGTCTGCGTGTTTCCAGCTGAGGAAATTCGGGTAAGGCTATTAATGTTTTTCAAATCCGAAGCACTAACAGCTGAAGAAGGCAAAGAACAAGAAAGAGTCCAACCACTGTCCACAGGGTTTGCAGGAAGGGTGCTCACAGGGGTGGCGGTCTCCCCTCCTCCAGGGGCAGATGGGGCCCCCACCGCAGTAACACTTGTCAAGTCTGCGCCCTTGCTAATGCTCGCTGGACAAGAATCACCTGCAGATCTTGGAGGCTGGGAGCAGACCGTCGTGGTAACGGAAACAACCAAGGTGGTTTGAAAATCACTTCTGCACTCCTGTACGCTCAGGCAGGACTTGCTTCCTTGGTGTCCTTTAGTGGCAGTTGCTGAGCAGCTGGAGGAGACGCTTGTGGCACAAGGGACTGTTTTCTTCAATAATTGGGGGCTCTCTTGCCCATCCTTATTTTCAGAAGAACTTTGATCCTTTAGACATGTGTGCAGGGAATGATGCTGGGGTGGTTCAGGCCCGACAGGGACACTGACCAGTGAGCCACTGCTGGCACCAAGCACACTCGACTCGCTTTCGGAGGTGGAAACCTCAAGAAGATTTTGAGCAGAAATGGTAGCAGGAAGACAAAGAGGAACAGGCTGGTTGGCAGCCAACGCAGAAACCGTGGTCTGATGCCATGGCTTGTTTTCAGAAGGGTAAACTCCAGAAATAGACACAGGAGTCACAAGATTGCACGTCCTCTGTACTGGCACCACATTGGCAGTTTGCTTTTGTAAATTATGACCAACGTTAAAGGTTATCCCCTGAACAGCTGTTCCCTGGCTATTTCCACCAGGCTGACTCCCGTTGGAATAAACAATGATATTCTTTTGAACCTGGTCACTGGGAATAACAACAGAGACCTTTGAGTTTTTAAGATTTCCTTTCCAGTGGATTGTGGGGTCGTCGTATAAACATATGTCATTTGCTTTTAGTAATTCAATATATCGGCCATTTTCTTTTTGAATTTCTTCCAGTTGTTTACGTAGCTTTTTAATTTCTTCAGCTACAATATCAAAAGCAAAAATGAAAAAATTACCCCTAAGTGTCAATATTTATAATAATTTAAGAAACAGCTGTATACTAAACGACTGAATTCTAATTTTAGTATTCTAAATACCTCAATTGAGAATCTTCAGCTCTTTTCTAATATAAGTTCTTTCTTCTTTTTAGAATGGTATCTCAAATCTCTATCCTAATCCTTTGAAAAGTATGTATCTTTAAAGGTCAACAACTCAAAGGTCAAAAATTACTCATAATGTAGAAATCTCAAAATTCCAAAATTCAAGATAGGGCAGCAAGGAAAGACACACTGATATCATGGTAACATGCTAGGAAAATAACACTGAATATCAATATAATAGCATTTAAATGTTGCAATAACTAACATTACTTTATGGTGGTAAGAGACAGTCTTTTTTTTTTTTTTTTTTTTTTGGCCCCTCTGCACGACTTTCAGGATCTCAGTTCCCCAACCAGGGACTTAACCTGGGACCACGGCAGTGAAAGCCCAGAATACTAACCACTAGGCCACCAGGGAACTCCCAACAGTCTTTTTTATAAATGGCTTTAAACTGGTTTCTATTTTACCCTTTCTTTGAAACAATAGAGACCAAGCAGAATGTGTAAGAAGTAAGATGGGAGAGTGCTGAAGAAAGCACCAACAGTGAAACTTGCTTTTTCCTTGGTAGGGCCAATGTGTGTATGCTAGTGAGTAATGAAGACGTCCGTGATGCCCTACACTGTTTTAAAGGAGACAGCCTCAACCATGGATACTAAGGGTCAGCCTTGGCTGTTGGTATGTATGCTCTGGGACCCAATACATCCCCACCTGCCTTGCCACAGTAGGTGTTCTCCCCCATTCCCTCCACCAAAGGCAGCCGATCCTCAAGGCCAATACCTTATAAGGTAGCCTGAAGTAACAAGTTCTGTTCCAACAAGGAGGAGCTGAGACTATCAGATTGTTTTTCTCAGCTATTTAAAGAAAGAGCCACAGAAGAAAGATGCCAATGTGCTATGGACATTAGAAATTAAAGGACAATTATCATGGACCAAATAATAAAGAAGATTGTTCTCACTTATTGTGCACTTAGTATATGCCTGGCAATTTTCATTCCCTGTCTCATTTACTGATAATAACAATAATAACAACAACAACAACAGATAACATTTATCAAGCATTTACTCTTGTGCTGCGTTTTACTCTAAGTGCTTTACCTGTGTTATCTCTTTTAATCCTCATAACAACCATGAGATGGGACAACCACCTTTGTCATCATCACTTTTAGCTGTAAGAAACAGGTTCAGAGTAGCTATATAATTTGCCTAAAGTCGACTAGATGGATGCTATGATTATCCTCATTTTAAGACAGGGAAACTGACACTTGGAGAGGTTAAGTAACTGGCCAAAGGTACTGAGTGAGCAAAGGAAGCCGAGACTCAAAGCCAGGTGGGCCTGACTCCCAAGGCCACTGCTGTGGCCACTGTGCAAGACTGTCATGTGGGCAGTGAGTATGTGGAGGAAGCTGCTGGGAAGAGAAGCGAGAGCAGATACAAAAAAGAACCAAAGAAAGCATCATGACCGCGATGACAACACGGTCGGACTTAAGGGGCCTCGGGTGCTGCCCCAACCCCTGGCCTGGCTGTTCAGCTCCTCCTGAACCGCCTGCAACTTGTATTTCTTCAAGTTTCCCTTTTCCCTAGGGTAACTCGATTGCCTCAGATGCTGGGCTGTGAAACCAGAGGAGCCCTCATTAGAAAAGTCTATCCATCACTCTACTATCCCTTTTGTGGGTGCCTCAAAATGCTTACCAAATATTGATTATGTATCTAATTGCCTGACAGCACCATAAAACAGGACCTGGACCATAAAAGACAGCTGACTGAGGGGAGGGGTAAGTTGTCAGCTAACTGAAAGTAAACAAGAATTCAGAATGCCCACCTTCTGGATGTGCTTTCCAGCATCCTTCTCACTTCTTACAATAAACACAGCCCAGCATTGCTCCCACATCAGCAAATTCTGAGGTTTGTCTCCTTTTAAGGTGACCTACTGAGTTGTCACAGGAGATTCTCTCTGCTCTTGTCAGAGACATAAATAAAAGACAGTTCAAACTGGCCTACGACTCGGAGCTTTCTACTTGCCTGGGGTATTTTTCTTTTTAGCTGTTACAAGGAAACCTTCTCTCCAATGCAAATGGGAAAAGAGAACTCATCTGATAGCATAAAAAAGTCACCTCTAAAGATCAAATGTCATTAAATGACCAGGCAGTCTCATGCACACATTACATGCAGTATAAACAATTATGAACTGAATGTTTTGGCCTTCTGAGTTAACTCCTAGTTAAGTCCTGGCACAGGCATATCTTTATCTGTTTTAAGTTACACTGAGCAGGACTCCCGCTGCATCCTCTTATGGGATTCCCCTAGCTGGAAGATCCACCTGGAAGGAAGGAGATCCAGTATTATCTGCATCATGAGTTTAGCAAACGTGAAGTACAAGAAGAGTAAAAAATCAAAATTGTGTAACCTCTAACAAGGTTAGAGTTGCTCAAAGAAGGGGGAAAAAGAGGTCAACTAGGTTGAATTTATTTGCAACACTATTCTCACAGGCCCACCCAATGCATGATCTTAATGTGTTGGGGCAAAAAAGCCTTCTGTATCCTAATATAAGTTGCACTGTGACACAAAGGCCTGAACATTGAAAAAACAACAGAAAGTGAGAATCTCAAAATCTTTACCTTGTTCATTGTTTCCTCCGTTAAGCAGGAGTTCATCGTTTTGCCTTTTCAATTCTGTTATATACTTAAAGGCTTGGTCCAGGATCATATTCTTGCTCTGCCAAAGAAAATCAACCATTTAAAAGTTTCACTGAAGGGTAAGAATTTGCCAGAAGAAAGTTAAAGCTTTGGTTTTATCACATATATGTGATACGTACCTTTTCAAAATTTAAAACTGCCACCATATTCAAAACTTCTACTGTTCCTCTTTCATTTAGTAAGTATTTATTGAGGCTCTGTTCTAGGCACTGGGGATGTAATAAACAAAAGGGACAAAGTTCCTGACCTTGAGGAATATTATTTATTTATGAGGAACTATTATATATTAATATCTATTTATATTTATAAATAAAATCAGGTGGTGATAAATATTATGAAGAAAAATCAAGTAGGGTACTTCACTCTCTGTTAATCTAGTCGCCTCCCTTGCCCGGTCCAGGTTTGAGTTTAGATGCATCTTTATCTAGGCACTCTTCCCTGGGCCTCTCTGTTCTGGCACTCTATATTTCCTTGGCTAGACGGTAGGTATTATTCCCCTCTTACTGTGATATTTACTGTGTGCTTTATTATTCCAGATCACAGAAGGGCATAATGGATGGGAGCACAGATTCCCCCACTTAGCATTTCTATAACTTGGGAAAGTTAGTCTTTCTAAACCTCAGTTTTTCATTTGTAAAATGGGGATAATAAAAGTACGTACCTTGAAGGATGTGATAAGGATTAAAGTCTTTAATATAGAGAGAGCATATAACACTCTGAGAACACAGTTAGTGGGGTATGGAAAGTGCTTAATAATTGTTAGCTTCTTGTAGCTACTGTGTGTCAGGTCCTATGTTAAGTACTTCAAATGCATTATTTCTTGGACTCTTTAGAAGAACTATATTGTTATTCCTTATTTGTTCAGCTTTATTGAGGTATAATTGACAAATAAAATTGTAAGATATTAAAAAATTAATAGTAAAGTAGGGTAAGGAGGGGGCCAGAGAGATGGCAGAGGTTACTCTGTGCTGTGGACTGAATGTGTGTGTCCCCCTACAATTCATGTTAAAGCCCTAATCCCTGATGTGATGGTATTTGAAGGTAGGGCCTTTGGGAGGTAATTAGGTCATGAGGGTAGATCCCTCATGGATGAGATCACTGCCCTTAGAAGAAAAGACAGGAGAGAGGTGATCATTCTCTCTGTCATGTGAGGACACAACCAAGAAGAAAGCCCACATCAGGAACCAAACCCGCTGACACCTTGATCTTGGACTTCCAGCCTCCAGAACTGTGAGAAATACATTTCTGTTATTTAAGCCGCCCAGTCTATGGTAATTTTCTTATAGCAACCCAAACTGACCAAGACATTCTGCTACAATCTATTTCATATAGGGAGGTTGGGGAAGGCCTCTCTGTAAGGTGATATTTAAGCAAAAATCTGAAGGGAGTACAAGAAATCATGCCCTGTGGATATGTGGAGGAAGAAGGCTCAGGTATCAGGATCAGCAAGGACAAAGGTCCTCAGGCGGGGCTGAGTTTGGCATGTTGGAGGAATAGTAAGGAAGTGAGTGAGACTAGAGTCAAGTATATTGGGAACAGTGGGAGGAGAGAGGCCAGAGAGAGCCTTCAAGACCATGGAAAGATTTTAGATTTTAATGTTATTCTTTACTCTGTCAACCACAACTACAAACTATTCTAAATAGTAGGTTGAGATAACAATGTCACTTGATTGAGTTTTGGTGTCATGCTCCCAATATATTCCATTCCTAAGCTTTCTCAAAAAGATCGTATTTTATGTCAAAGTTCATGTATTCTTTACTTAAATTTTTAAAATTGAAAATATAATATATGCATATGGCAAAAAAATGTAAATAATATGAAAAGATATATAATGAAAAGTACATTCTTTTTGACTTTAGCCCTCCAAACCCCTTTCCGGAGTCAACAACTGTAAGTTACTTATGTATCTTTCCAGAAATATTCTATGCCAATACATATATACATATATATGTATATGTATATATATATATATATAAATCTTTTTTTAAAAACCCAGATAGAAGGATACTATAAACAGTATGTTATATGGATGCAACTAGAGATTATCATACTAATTGAAGTAAGTCAAAAAGAGAAAGACAAATACCATATGATATCACTTATATGTGGAATCTAAAATACAGCACAAATGAACCTATCCACAAAACAGAGACAGACTCACAGACATAAAGATCAGACTTGTGGTTGCCAAGGGGGAGGCGGGGAGGGAGAGGGATGGACTGGGAGTTTGGGGTTGGTAGATGCAAACTATTACATTTAGAATGGATAAACAATAAGGTCCTACTGTACAGCACAGGGGACTATATCCAATCTCCTGGGATAAAACATAATGGAAAAGAATATTAAAAAAAAAAAGAATGTATATATGTGTATAACTGAGTCACTTTGCTATACAGCAGAGATTGTCACAACATTTTAAGTCAACTGTACTTCAACAAAAAAAAATTTTAAGTATGTTACATTATTTTGTTTTAATTTTCAAAAATATATTTTGGGGACTTCCCTGGTGGTGCGTGGTTAAGAATCCGCCTGCCAATGCAGAGAAACGTGTTCGATCCCTGGTCGGGGAAGATCCTACGTGCCGTGGAGCAACTAAGCCCGTGCGCCACAACTACTGAGCCTGCGCTCTAGAGTCCACGTGCCACAACTACTGAAGCCTGCATGCCTAGAGCCCGTGCTCCACAACAAGAGAAGCCACCGCAGTGAGAAGCCTGCGCACCACAACAAAGAGTAGCCCCCATTTGCCGCAACTAGAGAAAGCCCACGTGCAGCAACAAAGACCCAGTGCAGCCAAAATCAAAATTAATTAATTAATTAAAAAAATATATTTGTATATCTTGGATGGTATGGTCATTTTATGGATCTTCGAATCCTTGCGCATGGTATATCTTTCCATCTGTTTGTGTTGTCTTTAATTTCCTTCATCAGTGTCTTATAATTTTCCAAGTACAGGTCTTTTACCTCCTTAGTTAGATTTATTCCTAGGTATTTTATTCTTTTTGATATGACTGTAAATGGGATTGTTTTCTTAATTTCTTTTTCAGATAGTTTGCTGTTAGTGTATAGAAACGTAACAGCTTTCTGTATATTAATTTGTGTCCTGCAACTTTACTAAGTTCATTAATGAGTTCTAGTAGTTTCCTGGTGGCATCATTAGGATTTTCTATGAAGAGTACCATGTCATCTGCAAACAGTGACAGTTTTACTTCTTCCTTTCCAATTTGGATTCTTTCTATTTGCTTTTCTTATCTGATTTCTGTGGCTAGCACTTCCAGTACTATGAAGAGTAAAAGTGGCAAGAGTGGACATTCTTGTCTTGTTAGAGGAAATACTTTCAGCTTCTTACCATTGAATATGATAGTAGCTGTGGGCTGTCATATATGGCTTTATTATGCTGAGGTATGTTTTCTCTAAACCCACTTTGTTGAGAGTTTTTATCTTAAGTGGATGTTGAATTTTGTCAAAAGCTTTTTCTGCATCTATTGAGATGATTATATGATTTTTATTCTTCAATTTGTTAATATGGTGTAACACACTGATTGCTCTGCAGATAGTGAACCATCCTTGCATCCCAGGGATAAATCCTTCTTGACCATTGTTTATGATCCTTTTAATGTACTATTGAATTCAACTTGCTAACATTTTGTTGAGGATTTTTGCATCTATGTTCATCAGTGATACTGGCCTGTAATTTTTGTGCTCATGGATTGGAAGGACAAATATTGTTAAAATGAGCATACGACCCAAGGCAATCTACAGATTCAATGCAATCCCTATCAAAATACCAATGGCTTTTTTCACAGAACTAGAACAAATAATTTCAGTATTTGTATGGAAACACAAAAGACCCCAAATAACCAGAACAATCTTGAAAAAGAAGAGCAAAGCTGGAGGTATCATGGGTGATTTCAAATTATACTACAAAGCTACAGTAATCAAAACAGTATGGTACTGGGACTTTCCTGGTGGTCCAGTGGTTAAGACTCCATGCTTCCAATGCAGGGGATGTGGGTTTGATCCCTGGTCAGGGAACTAAGATCCCACATGCCGTGCGGCACAGCAAAAAAAAACAAATAAACAAACAGTATGGTACTGTCATAAAAACAGACACATAGAGCAATGAAATAGAATAGACAGCCCAGAAATAAACCTATGCACTTATGGCCAATTAATCTATGACAAAGGAGGCAAGGATACTTTGGGGGAAAAGACAATCTCTTCATTAGGTGGTGCTGGGAAAACTGGACAGCTACATGTAAGAGAATGAAATTAAAACATTTTCTCAGACCATATACAAAAATAAACTCAAAATGGATTAAAGACCTAAATGTAAGACTGAAAACCATAAAACTCCTAGAAGAAAATATAGGCAGAACACTCTGACATAAATCGTAGCAATATTTTTTTTTTTGGATCTGTCTCCTCAGGCAAGGGAAACAATAGCAAAAATAAACAAAAGGGACTACATCTAACAAAAACTAAGACAGTGTCCTTTAATAAAGCAAAAGTTGAGACAAAGGCAGAACCTGATAATGCCCACCTACTGCACAGTGAATGAAACTATCAACAGAACAAAAAGGCTGCCTACTGAATGGGAGAAGATATTTGCAAATGATATATCCAATAAGGAGTTAATATCCAAATATACAAAGAACTCATACAACTAAATATCAAAAACCAAACAACCCAATTAAAAAATGGGCAGAGGATCTGAATAGACATTTTTCCAAAGAGGAAATGCAGATGGCCAACAGGCACATGAAAAGATGCTCAACATCATTATCAGGAGGGAAATGCAAATCAAAACTACAATGAGATATCACCTCCCACCTTTCAGAATGTCTGTTATCAAAAAGACAACAGGGACTTCCCTGGTAGTCCAGTGGGTAAAACTCCATGCTCCCAATGCAGGGGCCTGGGTTTGATCCCTGGCTGGGGAACTAGATACCGCATGCATGCCACAACTAAGAGTATGCATGCCGCAACTAAAGATCACGCATGCCACAACGAAGATCCTGTGTGCCACAACTAAGACCTGGAGCAACCAAATAAATAAATAAATAATTTAAAAAAACAGAAAAAAACAAACAAACAGACCCAAAAACAACAAATAAGAAGTGTTCGCGAGGATGTGAAGAAAAGGGAACCTTCATGTCCTGTTGATGAAAATGTAAATTGGTGCAGTCACTATGGAAAACAGTATGGAGATTCCTCAAAAAATTAAACATAGAATGACCATACAATCAAGCAATTCCACTCCTGGATATTTATCCAAAGAAAACAAAAACACTAATTCCCAAAGATATATGCATCCCTATGTTCATTGCAGCATTATATACAATAGCCAAGATATGGAAACAACCTAAGTCCTCATCAATAGATGAATGGATAAATAAGATGTGATATGTGTGTGTATATATCTATATCTATGCTATACTTTCTAAAGGCTGTATTTATTTTGTTTACCAGTCTATTACTGATAAATACTTAAGCTATGAAAGAGGAATTTTGGTTTTTTTATTCTTCAGCTTTTAAAAATGTTACAGTGAATGTTTAAGTTCTACCCAGTATTTACACTATTAAATATCTCCAGTACTTTATCCGATAGCTCTCTTCATGTAGGAGTCGGTGATTTAGGGTTTTGGTTCAGCAAGTTACAATTTTGGGTCCCTTAGGCTGGGTCCCATCAGAAATCCAGTATAACCCAGGAAACACTGTACTTTAGAGAAAGAAAATATGATAGTGTCCTTTCTTAAAGCAAATGTCGAGACAAAGGCAGAACCTGATAATGCCCACCTACTGCTTCTCTACTGCAGATGGGGGTGGGGACATGCGGCAATAGTTAAGAAAATCTAAATCTATTCAGCTTCTGGAGACCAAATACTGACTTCCATTGCACATTCTAGGACACCAAGAAAGAGAAATGATTATGGTTTCCTTTCAGAGAAACTTGTAGGAATAAAAGCCAAGGGGAGGAACATTTTATTGGGCAAACACCAGTGCTTAGTGAGCAGCTACTACACATTGATATGTGGAGAAAGAAAAACAATCAGAAGACATAGTACCTGCCCTTAAGTTTGCTTGTGTGTTAAGGAAACAGAAAGTACCTTTTTAAAAAGACTAAAAAACACATTTATGCAAGACTAGGTACCATCTTGTAGGGGAGAATGAAAAGAAACTGAATTGTAAGACCTTGCTGAGGGAGACAGTGTTGTGAAGTGAACACATTGATCTGGCCCTCCCCACCAAAAGCCTGGGATGGTTTGGGACTGGGAAGCTCCAGCTACCCCAGAAGGTGGGGTGAGGCATGGGTTAAAACTGAGGGGACTGATAGAAAGATTCTTCTTTTGCAGTAATAAGAACCACACATACACACACACACACACACACACACACACACACACACACATCCTATGCAGCTGGATGACTTCCCCTCTTCCCCAACCACAGGAGACAAGTTTATTTTCTGTGAAATTTGAACCAGAAGATTTCAGCCTCAAGGATACTTACTTGGCACAGAAGTGGACAAGATGAGGCTCCTAAACGAAAACAGGGAGGTAAAGTAAAATCCTGCCTTCTAAAGCATGAGACTCTCCAGCACCCCTTCCCCATCCCAGCTCCCAGAAGAATGGCAATGAGCCTTATAGTTCTTTTCCCACCATTCCCACTCCTAGGTAGGGTGCTGAAGGATCCTTCTCCGGAAAATAAAAATTACTAGCTAACCCCAAAAGAAGAAATCTACAAATACTGATATTGTTTAGTTCAGCAACAATAACAGCAACATCAGCTCACTAGCCAGTCACTAGACAGGACCACCAAACCACAACCCTGTTCCATCAGCTTTTTAATGCCTCGTTCTCAAACATGAAAAAAACAGCTAAGTATCGTTAAACACTTAAGGAATGTCTCCAAAAAGAAAGACAAAACATCAAAACAGAGGAGGGGAAAAGGAAATCAGAAGAAACAAAGACAATATAGAAAACAGAAGAAACATTTAAAAAAACCAAAACCCTATATAATATTCTCAAAGCTGAGATGATATTATATCCATAAAAAAAGTCATGTATGAAAAGGAACAAAGAGAATAAGAAAAAAAGACTTGGAAATTAAAAATATAAGAGCTGAAATTAAAAACAGAAGAGTTGGGCTTCCCTGGTGGCGCAGTGGTTGAGAATCTGCCTGCCAATGCAGGGGACACGGGTTCAAGCCCTGGTCTGGGAAGATCCCACATGCTGCGGAGCAACTGGGCCCGTGAGCCACAACTACTGAGCCTGCGCGTCTGGAGCCTGTGCTCCGCAACAAGAGAGGCCGCGACAGTGAGAGGCCCGCACACCGCGATGAAGAGTGGCCGCCACTCACTGCAACTAGAGAAAGCCCTCGCACAGAAACAAAGACCCAACACAGCCAAAACAAAAATAAATTAATTAATTAATTAAAAAAAAAAAAACAGAAGAGTTGAAAGAAACCAACTAATTGAGATTGAAAAGGAAGGGTAGAGGGTTCCAGAAGTAAAGGTTCAAAGGAAAAATAGGGAAAATGGAAATTATGTGGCAATTTGACCATATAGAAACTCTAGTAAGAGACTGTTGGAGGTGTGGAAAGAATTAAAGATAGGCAGGTATATAGAAAATTGAGCAAATGAAAATCAATGAGGCAATTATTAACTCTAAAAAACCATTAATGGCAGGGAACAAAAATAATCATTCTGAGCACAGAAACAACTTAGGGAATTATCTGATCACAAGCAATTGGTGAAAGTATGAGTGGATTTCTTACCTGTTTCAGCGCAGGGGAGCATGGGATCAGCTCTCCTATTCTGTTTATCCCAGCATTGATTTTCTTCTTTCTATGCCTCTCCACTAGATAGAGGAAAAATTCATTTATCACACCTTACAGTACTACTGCCAAAGTGTCTCATTCTCCCTGGGTAAAGAAATTTTAGGTAAAGAGATCCCTAAGAAAGTCTTATCAAATAGTATCTACTGAGTACAAATAACTACAATAAGATTTCTAAGAATGTCATATTCTAGGTCTAGTGTTATGGAAATCAATATAAGCCATACCATTTATTAGGATTTAAAATAATGGAATCTATAATAATTAAATTCAAATTATAAACACAAAGTGCTAATACTACATTACTCTTAGGCCATTATTATATTTCAAGTAATTATTAGAGATTTTAACGATAACTAAATTACAAGAACCCACTAGCTATGTTACTAGAAAGCTGCTTCTTTATAGCAAATGGGCAAGTTAGACCTTTCTAGACAGATTAAAGAACTTTAACACACCTTTTAGGCTGACTAGAAGGCATTTTTGGAATAGAAACGGCTATTAGTTGTGACTTAAAATAGACAAGAAAAGGCACTGGTTTATTTTTTTCTATGGGGTTTGTGCTGTTCACTTTGGCCCATCTAAGAAGCTGAACAACTGACAACTTCTCAATTAACTGAGAAATGTTCCAGGCTTACGTGCTACAACTTTAAAAGTTGTATGAAAGGGGCAAGAAGATACAAGAGATGATCTAAATAGTTTTTCTATAAGACACTGTAAATAGAAAAATCAGTCTACTTTCTGTTAGTTTTCTAAAACCTTCCATTTAACAAAGGACTTCAGCGCTTCTAAGAGGATGATCTTTCAGATATAGCATAAGTAGGTCTTGTTTTTCAAAATATATACTTTTTGCTTCATAATCTAGCAGTAAGAACATCCTTTCAATGACATCCATTTACTCTCTCTTAATAAATTACCATCAGGACATATTTATGGTCCCATGTGACATTTGATTCCAATAAAAAGATTTAGTTCATATGGCCAAAAAAATTAGATTTATTGATGTGGCCAAAAAAAAAAAAAACCACAAAGCAATAAAGTATAGCTCACCTTTCTTCTGAATTCTCTAACAATAGTATTTGCTGTTATCTAAGAGCATATTTTTTAATGTGTGTAGATAAAACAACAAGAACAACAACATTAAGACTCTATCCACAGTGATAAAAGGGAATTCAAAGGTAGTAAACTCCCATTCTGAGGAACAGCAATGTCCTACCAGTGTTCAACACATCTTTCCATAGATAAAGTTTTCCCCAGGGTCCTTTCCTTAGGGAAGGGAAGAGATTATTTATATAGAGTAATAGAAATTGAGTCTAAAATATATATTTTTAGATCTGACTGTAGTCCCTGATGGAAAATAAAATGTTAAAAATGTACCAAATTGTCAACGTATGCACAATTACTTCTATAAATGTTTACCTGGCTGTGGCCTATAATTTTGATGTTTGAGATAAAAATCAAATATTTTTTTCTACATTTCTTCTTATAATTGAGAACTCCACAGCTTAATTTAAGACCGTTCACATTTCAAGTACCTTTAAGATCTACAGCCTGCTCCCCATTTCTTCCCTACTCCTGTAGGCAGCTAGCCCACTCTAGAATTTCTGCAGAGGTACATACGCTTCACTCTTTTCAGGAAGAGTATTTCTGGAATTCCTCAGCGGGTGAAATCACTTAAAACACTAGCACCAGGGGTATATTAATCCTTAAATTATTTAATGGACTGTGAATCAGAAAATGATAAGCCATCTTCATGAGACTTAGGGAGTATTTTGTCAACTAAAAACAATATAAAACAAATTATTTTGTATAAAATAAATAAGATACAAGGGTATATTGTACAACACAGGGAATACAGTCAATATTTTATAATAACTATAAATGGAATATAACCTTTAAAAGTTTGAATCACCATGTCATACACCTGTAATTTATATAACATTGCACAACTATACTTCAATATAAAAGATGCAAAAAAAAAAAAAAATAACCCAAACAATAAAGGAACACTTTCCTAAAATGTGATAATGATTCTGTGCTTATAACATAAAACACAATCAACTGCAGTATAATTTCATTTTGAATGCAAAAAATGCTAACAAACAAAACTTAAATTGCTGTTTCTACCTGCATTGTGTGTCTCCCGATTTTTCTTTCTGAAACAAAAAGTACAGATAAAAGGAACATGAAAATAATAGGAAAACATTTTACTTTATATTTTGAGAGCCATAAAAATTAATTTTATGAATTTGTATTTGTTGTATCAATGAGAAGCCATTTGAAGGAAAATTTTCTTAATAATATATTATGGTATAAAAACCTAACTGCAGATACATCAATATAAACTTAGAATTCACAATTTCTCAAAGTAACTACAATTCTCCATTTTTCCATACCCAGAAGTCATTGGTTGGGAAGTAAGTCAATCATTGAAAATCTTACCTATTTGAAAAATGTACTTAAGGGGCTAGTCAGCTCTCTAAGTGATGTGCCAAGTACAGCTGCCCCTTGAACTACATGGGTTTGAACTACACGGATCCACTTATACTTGTATTTTCTTCAACTGTAAATACTACAGTATCACAGGATCCGCAGTTGGTTGAATCCATGGATATGGAACCGTGGATATGGAGAACTGTGAATAGGAGGTCTGGCTATACCCCTAACTACACACTGTTCAAGGGTCAACTGTCGGTGATTTCTTTTTTTTTATAAATTTATTTTATTTTTATTTATTTATTTTTGTCTGCGTTGGGTCTTCATTGCTGCACGCAGGCTTTTTCTAGTTGCGGTGAGCGGGGGCTACTCTTTGTTGCAGTGCGTGGGCTTCTCATTGCAGTGGCTTCTCTTGTTGTGGAGCACGGGCTCTAGGTGCACGGGCTTCAGTAGTTGTGGCTCGCGGGCTCAGCAGTTGTGGCACACAGGCTTAGTTGCTCTGGGGCATGTGGGATCTTCCCAGACCAGGGCTTGAACCCATGTCCCCTGCATTGGCAGGTGGATTCTTAACCACTGCGCCACCAGGAAAGTCCCTGTAGGTGATTTCTGATGTTTGCTCTGGCACCTGGCCAGGGGTAGGGATGAGTATGTACAGAAGACAAGCAATGGTACAGAAGAACCTTGTAACCCCCAGGGAGGGAAGTGTGGTAGTCACTAGCACTCATGCACTAACAACTGGCATCTGAGCCATCTTTTGCATTTATGTACCTTAGGTTATCCAAACTCTTACATTTTCTTAAAAGCTAATGTACTAAAAACACCAATTTTCCCTTTTATGTACAATTACTCAATACATAAGAATTCTCTAACAGCTATTTGGTAAGGAAAGAAAATAATGATTTTAATATTTAATAATGGAAGCATTGGCCATGCAATTCTAAGCAGAAACATCCCCCAAAATGCTAGAAATTTTGAAGGAGGTATTATACAAAGAACCAGAACTAATATTGTACTAATGTGCATATTGGCATTAATGGTTTGTAATGTCACCAAATGTCTATTCAAACTGACTGCAGCCTAAGTGAACTTAGTATCCACCACAAAGACTAATATTGAATGCAAGTAAAAATTTCAGGAGAAACTAAACGTTTAGCATAGATTAGGTATTATACTATTTTAACTACTGATAGTCATTTTATTTCTTACACTGCTAGTAGAATTTAAAGGACAGGTAAATTTTAATTATGTACCCCTTTCAGTAAATCTGTTTATATTTATCCACACCTATTTTTGAAGAGTAATGGTTTTCTAGGCATCCAAATGAAAGTCCCCTAAAGGACTACCTATTTAGCAAAGTGGGGACTAATTCTGCCTCTTATCTGCCAAACTATATTATTTTTGGACTGTGTCTTCATACCTGTGCTGCTTTTTTGTAGGAGTCTCATTCTCTGTCATTTCTGGCATGGTTACAGTGATAGGAACCTACAAGGCACGGAAAGACATGTCAGAAAGTCTAAAGGCATTCTAGTATCTTGGAGAAACTGATTAATAGCAATTTGGTTTGAATACCAAGATTCTAAGAAATAAAAGTGACATCATGAAAAAGCACTGGATTAGGTGTTGTAGATAAGTATAAGAAGATAGGACAAAAAATATTATAACCAGCAGGTAGAGAAGATGGTGAATGTCAAATGTGAGGTATAGCCAGAAAGTGCTTGAGAAGATTGGAGGAGAGAAAGGTCATTATAGGTTTGGAAATCAAGAAAAGCCTAAAGGGGGTGTAGATTTGAGCAAGACCTAGAAAGACAGGTAAAACACACTTGAGTTGGGAGAGTATGTTCTTTGTTCATGATACAAAATTTAAAACAATGGTCCTCCTCTCTGAACGCAGAAAAAACAAAAGTGACAAGTACACAAATATATAATATTCCATACATGGAAGCAAGCATTCATTCATTTATTCATTCACTCATTTGCCAGGCTTCTTTCATTTCAAACTGCTAGAAGTCTTAAACATTACCACTTGAGAATCATTAAAATCTGAGTTTGAGTATGAAAATTCTATTTATATTTAAAATATCATGATACTAAAGAATATATGTACAATATGGAAATATACACCTATGCCAAAAAAGCCTGAAAGCAAATACATTAAAATATTAATCACAGTTATATAAGGTCAGGAATATTATAGGTGACTTCTTTCTCTTTTCTGATTTTTAAGAATTTTGTAATGACAACCTTAATGCTTTTAAATCCCAGGGATTGACAACTTTTCAAAAGAGGTCTGTCAAGTTGGGATACCTGTTCTGATACACTGGAGGAGGTTGCAAGAGCAGTTTCCTATTTTCTCTTTGAGAGAGAAAGAAGGCAGCAAGTAAGGAACCGAAGTCAGTGTGAGTTTAAAATCTGGTTCTGCCATTTCCCAGCTGTGAGGTCCTGGGCAAGTTATGTAACGTCTTGGAACCTCAGATGCTTAATCTCGAAAGTGGATCATAATCACAGTATCTAGATTATTGGGCTGTTTCAAGAAAGGAATGATGAAATAATGCAGGGAGAGGACAACAGCGTGGTGCCTAGCTGTAGTAAGAATTTAATCAACATTAGCCATGGATATTAATGAGGTATTTCAGGTTAAGGCTTTAGCTCTAGAAAGGAGGAAGAAGGGTCCTGGGAAAGAAGGAGAAGTAGATGCAGACAAGGTGCTGACAGAAAAGTACTAACTGAAGCAGCCTGAGGAGAAATGTGTGCTCTAGACCCATTTCCAGCAGCTTATTCCACCTTCTCCCTAACATTTATGAAGGTCCAGATCAGCCTAAAAAACAAGTTCACATTAGATAACCATAGAATGACAATGTGGGACACGTGAGTAAATAAATCAATCCCTGTCACCTTTCTCACCCAAGGGCTTGCAGAATTTCTTCACTTTTGATTCCTGGCTTCCAACGCCTCCCGTTTCTGATCCAAATCTATCATCTTCTGCCAGAAGATGGTCTATAAGTTATGTTTTCTTCTTACTACACAAGAGAAAAATCAGTGAGTGTTTATACGTTTCCATTAGCAGCATGGAAAACAAGGACTAGCAACCTAGAGCAGGCAGGCAGATTTTCTGTGGCAAACAGGATGATCCTGAATTCTCCCCACCTCTCAAAAGTTAATGAACCTGGTTGCTTTCAAAAGTCACTTCCCCGTGGGTTGTGAGTGCTCCACCCTGCACAAAGATGGTAGCACAGCAGCCATTGGACAGTCTCCAGGAGGTGATTCTCCCCTTTCTCATGCATGCTCAGTTTTCCTTGCCCTCCGCTGTCCTCAATTCTAAAATTATCTTTCCTTCAATCTCTTACTTCCCCATTCTCTCTTGTGCAAAAGACTGAAAATCTACTCAAGGACCTACCACTCAGGCACGAGGAAGACAGCCCTCGGATCTGTGCATTGTCTGTGCTCTTATGCAAATGCAAATATGGGGGGGGGGGATTCCCTGGTGATCCAGTGGTTAGCACTCGGCGCTTTCACTGCCAGGGCCTGGGTTCAGTCCCTGGTCGGGGAACGAAGAGCCCACAAGCCTTGCAGCATGGCCAAAATTAAAAAGCAGATATATGGGGACTTCATCCCAGACAAATGAGAAGTGTTAGGTAGGGCCCAGGAATCCGTATTTTCAACAAGGTCTCTGGGTGATTTTTTTCTTTTTTTTTTTTTGGACAAACTTAGCTCCTCTTTAGGACAATACTTCCTAAACATTCCTGATAATCTGAAGGTACTAGCTTAAAAATACAGATTCTCAGCCCATCCCAGATCCACTGAATCAGTCTCTAAGGAAGGAATTCAAATCTCTGAGGGAGGGACCTGAAATTTAATGAGTGCCCCCAGGTGGTTCTTATCAGGACAATTTGAAAGCACAGGCAGATATCTTGGTGAAATTTCAGGGACCTGACCAATTCTCTACTGTAGGAGAGATTGTTTGGGATGTGGTATGAGAGGTGACCAGATAATTTTACCTATAAACCAGTAAGGTCAGATTTGCCTCATACCCACATGAGTCAGCGTTTGGTCATTAATATCACAGTTCCAGTTGTTGCCCTGTAGCCCTTTTGCAAGTTTGCAGATTCATGTTACAATTAAGATACATGAAGTAAAAGTTTTAATTTTTTTTAACATCTAGAATCTTAAAGTAAATGACACTAGAGGCCTATCACATAAGTAAATACATTCAATAAACTTCACTGTGGTGAAAGCCAGTAGTTTACTGAGAGAGGAATATAACGGCAAATCAAAATCATCCGGTTTACCAAATGTCACTATAAATATCCATCTCAAAGCACATTTTAACCAATTCAATTAATCTAATTCAGTGCAAAATCATTTCCATGTCCATTACCTCCTGATATTAAAATTGCATTCCTGACACTGAAAAAGAACATTTACTGGAATGAAGAACTATATAATATTGTCATAAATCCTTGTCCACTTATTAATTAACCTACTAATAAGGAAATGGCACTTTTAATACAATATTTATGTAACTAAATACAAATATACCCTTTAAAATATTTAAAGTGCCATGAATTTTTGAAAATTGTCCAAACGTTACATTAGTAATCTATGGATTATTATTTTTCACAGTAAGAAAGAATTATTTCTGAAATTAGTCAAACCCAGTGGTTCTCAAAGTGTGGCCTTCAGATCACCTGCATCAAAATCACATCTTTTAAAACTTTTTTTCCCCTCAGGGTAAAGCTTACATATTAGTCAAATGCACAGATTTTAGTGTAACATTCAGAGAGTTCTGACAAATGCATACACCTGTGTGACACAACCCCTGGCAAGGTACGGAACATTATTATCATCAGAGAAAGTTCTCTCATGACCCTTCCTAATCAGTCCCTTCCCCCTACTCCCAGAGAGGTGACCAGCCTTCTCATTTTTTTCACCACAGAGCTTTATAATGTATTAACTGAGAATGCTACTGTTTCAAACTTTTACTCAACATGTTGTTAAAATTCATTTGTAGTTTGTTCCTCTTTACTCCTGAGTACGAATATATAATTGTGTGTGAATTTACAACCCAATTTGTTCATTCATTTTTCTGTTCACGGACACCTGGATTGCTTCCATGTTTTGGCTACTATGAATAAAGCTGCTACCCAAGAACACTGCTGTGTAAGTCTCTTTGTGGATACAGTCTTTCATTTCTCTTGGTAAATACCTACAAGTATAATTGTTTATCATGTCCCCTGAAGCTCCACTCCTAGGTATTTACCCAAGAGAAATGAAAGATTCTATCCACAAAAAGCCTAATACAAAGAACATCTGTCACACTTTCTCCAGAGTGGTAGTACCGTTTCGCACCGCCCACGATGTAGAAGAATTGCTGGTTGCTCCACAGCCTCGGCCAGTACTGGGTTTTGTCAGCCTGTTAATTTCAGCCATGCTGGTGAGTATATAGCAGTATCCCATTCTAGTTTAATTTGCCCTTCTTCATGACTAATGATATTGAATGCTTTTTTTTTTTTTTTTGCTGCGTCATGCAGCTTGCGGGATCTTAGTTCCCCAACCCCAGGGATCCAGCCCATGCCCCCTGCAGTGGAAGCGTAGAGTCCGAACCACTTGACCGCCACGGAATTCCCTTGAATGCTTTTTATGTGCCTATTAAGACCATTTGTAGATCTTCTTTTGTCTGTTCATATCTTTAACCAGTTTTTTAATTGGACTGTTTATCTTTTTATTATTGATTTATAGGAAGTCTTTATATATTCTGAGTTATTAACTGACATTTCTTCTGGACACCTGTCCTTTGTCTGAAATACATTTTGCAAATACTTTCTCCTATTACGTGGCTTGCCGATGCTTTTTCTTATTTTCTTTTTTTTCTCTCTTCAAGTTCATTGATTCTCTGATTTGATTTGACTGGATTGATTGATTGATTTTTTGGCCCTACCTCAGGGCACGTGGGACCTTAGTTCCCCACCCAGGGATGGAACCCGCGCCCCCTGCAGAGGAAGCAAGGAGTCTTAATCACTGGACCACCAGGGAAGTCCCAGCCTATGCATTTTCTTAACTGTGCCTTTTGGTGAGCAAAAGTTCTTGATGAAATATAACATCAATTTTTCTTATCAATTTTTTCTTTTATGATTATTTTTTTGTGTGTCCTGTCCAAAAAGCCTTTACCCATCCCAAAGAAATTCTCCAATGGTTGCTTCTAGAAAGTTTATAATTAATTATAAATTAATTACTAATTATAATATTTAGGTCAATGATCCATATTATTTATGGCATGAGGTAGGGGTCAAAGTTCTTTGTTTTTCATATGGATATTTAGTTGTTCCAACACCATTGCTTGAAAAGATTTCCTTTCTTCAATGGCATCTTTGTTAAAAGACAAATATCTGTAACAGTGCAGTTCCGTTTCTAGGCTCTCTATTCTGTTGCTCTATATTCTGATCTATCCTTATATTATTACCACACAGTCTTGATTAAGCTTATGTTTAAAATATAGATTCCTACACCCCACCCCAGACCTAATGTATCAGAATCTTGGGAGGGAGAGGTTCAGGAATATGCAGTTCTAACAAGCTTCCTAGCTGATTCTTATACACCCCAAAGTTAGAAAGTATTACATTACTTTAAAACCCCTTTCTCTAAAACTGATACAAATTGGTGAGCTTACAAATTAGGGTCCACTTGGAAAGACCAGTGAACCTGAGCTGTGTCTCAGATTTGCTACTGAATAGCTATATTCCACTTTATTTACCATAATCCAGGGCCTAAGTTTTTTCATGTGTAAAAGAAGAGGGTAGGTCTAGACTCAACTGTTCAAGTATGGATTGAGTACGTACACTGCCTAGCAATTGCAGAAATAAAGATGAATACAGTCTAGATCAGGGCTTTCCAAAAAAGCTTTGTGCAGTGGAAAATCCACTTTCCATATGGTCACCACTAGTCACACGTGGCTATTAAGTGCTTGAAATGGGGCGAGACCATGGAATTAAATTTTTCATTTTATATATTTTTAAGTAATTTAAATAGCTACTTGTGGCTAGTGGCTACTGTACTGGACAACACAGGGAATGTAAAAAATAAGTTAAAAGGTGAAAGATGAATTAAAAGATTGGTTAATGAATGTCAGCTTCCTGGTTTTGGTATTGTCCTACAGTTATAAAAGATGTCACCTTTGGGTGAAGCAGGGTGAAGAGCACATGGACTCTTTGTACTGTGTTTGTATCTTCCTTTGAGTCTATAATTATTTTAAAAATAAAAAAGTTTTTAAAAGCGAATTTAGGGAATTCCCTGGTGGTCCAGTGGTTAGGACTCCGCACATTCACTGCCAAGGGCCAGGGGTGTGGAGGGCAGAAAGAGAACCTGGACCAGACTGTAAAGGAATTTTCTATGCCTAATGAATGTGTTCAGATTTTATCTTAAAATCAGTGGTTCTTGAATAGCAATCCAAGAAACTAGCCCAGCACCACTGGCCTGAAGTAAAATGAAGTCCCCCGGTCTACAGTAAAATAGAAAAAAGGACAATGCAGTTAGGATATTTTTTCTTTTTTATTGGTAATATAACTTACATACAATAAGTCACTAACTTAAGTTCACTGCTCCATGCTTTTTTGCAGGCCACAGCAGCGAAAGCCTATGATCCTAACCACTAGGCCACCAGGGAACTCCTCATGCATTTTTATACATGAATACAACCATGTAACCACCACTCTGATCAATATATAGAACATTACCAGCATCTCAAAAGGCTCTTTCGAGGTCACTGCCACTTAATTCCCTGAAGTTTCTTTTAAAAATATATATTCAGGGATTTCCCTGGCAGTCTGGTGGTTAAGACTTTGCCTTCCAATGCAGGGGGTGCAGGCTCGATCCCTGGTCGGGGAGCTAAGATCCCACATGCCTTGTGGCCAGAAAACCAAAACATAAAACAGAAGCAATACTGTAACAAATTCAATAAAGACTTTAAAAATGGTCCATATCAAAAAATAATAAATAAATAAATATATATATATATATATATATATATATAGAAAGAAGAATATATATTTCCAAAGAAGACATACAAATGACCAACAGGTATGTGAAAAGATGCTCAACATCATTAATCATCAGGTAAATGCAAATCAAAACCACAAAGAGATCTCACTTCACACCTGTTAAAATGGCTATTATCAAAAAGTCGAAAGATAAGTGTTGGTGAGGGTGTGGAGAAAAGGGAACCCTCTTGTACTGTTGGTGGGAACATAAACTGGTACAGCCATTATGGAAAACAGCATGGAGGTTCCTCAAAAAATTAAAAATAGAACTACCATATGTTCCAGCATCACACTTCTGGGTATATATCCAAAGGAAATAAATCACTATCTCAAAGAAATCTCTGTACTCTATTCATTGCCGCATCATCCACAGTAGCCAAGATATGGAAACAACCTAAGTGTCCATTGACAGATGAATGGGTAAAGAAAATACTGTACTATATGAATGTATTATTTTGTATATTGTATGTGATATATATATGTGTATGTATATATCATTCGGCCTTAAAAAAAGGGAAATTCTGACACTTGTAACAACATGGATCAGCCTGAAGGACATTATGCTAAATGAAATAAGCCAGACACAGACAAACAAACACTGTATTATCTCACTTATATGTGGAAACTAAAAAAGTCGAACTCATAGTAACAGAGGGTAAAATTGTTGTTACCAGGGGCCAGGGGGTGGAGGAAATGGTCAAAGTGTACAAACAGTTACACATTGAAAAAGTTCTGAAGACCTAATGTACAGCATGGTGACTATAGTTAATATAAGGTATTGTATATTTGAAATTTGCTGAGAGAAAATCTTAATTGTTCTCACCACAAACAGTAGCTATGTGAGGTGACGGACGTGTTAATTAGCTTGACTGTGGTAATCATTTCACAATGTATACTTATATCAAAGCATTATTTTATACACCTTAAATATATGTAATTTTTATTTGTCAATCATACCTCAATAAAGCTGGAAAAAATATATGTATATATTCAGAAGTGTGCTACTACCTCATACATTGCTGGCGGGAATGTAAAATGGTGTGGTCACTTTGGAAAACAGTCTGGCAGTTCCTCAAATAGTTAAACACAGAGTTGCCATATAATCCAGCAATTCCACCTAGGTATATACCCAAGAGAATTGAAAACACATGTTCACACAAAAACTTGTACATGGATATTTGTAGCAGCAATGTTCATAATAGTTTAAGAGTTGGAACAAGCGAAATGTCCTCAAATGACAAATAAATAAAATGTGATATATCCACACAATGGAATATTATTCAGCAATAAAAAGACATGAAGTACTGATACATGCTACAGCATGGGTGATCCTTTATATTATAAACATTATATTAAATGAAAGAAGTCTGACACAAAATGTCACATATTGCGACCTTTATATATTCCATTTATAAGAAATGTCCATAACAGGTAAACCCATAGAGAAAGAAAGTGGTTGCCAGGGGCTGAGAAGGATGGGGAGTGAATGCTAATGAAGAAGGTGGGGGGGGGAGGTGGTCTTTGGGGGATGATGAAATGTTCTAAAATTAGATAATGGTGATGGTTGCACAACTCCGTAAACATACTAAAAACCATTGAATTACTCTTTAAATGGTAAACTTCATGGTATGTGAATTATATCTCAATCGAGATCTTAAATTAAAAAAAAACTGTTTGATAGAAGTCTCTTTGGGTAATTTGAAACTCTCCACCCATTCATCTTTTTCATCACTTTGTACATCTGCTTTCTTTCAGCATATAATTTCAAAATTCTACTTAGTCACCAGTCATCTGCAATTTCCCCAATACAGGGAAAATGTGAAGCCACCAAAAAGTACTGGCATTTATTTAAGAGAAGATTTAGTTTAACTTTCAGTGGCAAGTTGCATTTTCTTCCCACCAAGAAGCAATTTAGTGGTAAAGGTTAATTTTAATTGTGTCTTTAGATATTATGAAGAGAAAAACCTAATTCTTATAAAAATTTCAAGTTGGAATTAAAGTGTCTTAATTGAAAATATTTTATGGCACATTGCTTAAACATCATTTGTCCATGGGTTGAGAAAGATCTTTTCAATCTCTGTATTCGTCTTGCTGCTGTTGAACGCATTCCTAAGCATTTTACAATTACTTAAAATGTTCTAAGAGTGGCTACGCAGATATGCAATTTTAAAATATGTTCCATTTCTTTATATGAGATCTATAATAAATCCTTAGTCCTCTCCAATCAAAATGATTTACACTACTGAACTAGAATATGATCCACAGAAATTACAACACAATTAAGCATTAATTCTTGGTCTGGGTCACAGTCATTAAAATGTTAGGCCATAGGCAATGCTATGTTCTGTTTTTTACTTAAGGTGGGCATTTCTCCATGTCATTCAAAATTGTGATTACAGCATTTATGTTTAGTATCTTGGATATATGTACGCTATCATCTTATTTAGTGCTTTGAGGCATCTTTGCTCTCTGTATTTTGCTAGATGAGCTACTATTTGCATTTATCTTCTCCAGCATTTTAGGTTAATAACCTCCTACCTGGTCTACGGGGTTCAACTCATTAAATATTGAAATCTGGCATGTATGTATTAATAGTGGGAATAGCACAGGGGTGCTTTTCACACCCAAAAGAATCCTTCCTCTATACACGTGGTTTCAGCAGCTGCTTTCCATCTTGGTGGGAACTTGAGGAACTGTTTATGAGTGTGCTGTGTTGTCTTCTGCTTTCTCTAACTGCTATCAGAAGTTCTAATTTTCTCTGCCGTTAAAGAAATACTACGTCCTTTAACGATGTCTGTTGGCTCCCACCATCATGTTGGGTGCAATCAGTCATGGAGTTTTCATAAATGCCAATCTTGAGATGCTATGACATATATAGGAATATGAAATAATGAAGTCCTGCTTTTACTGTGCAGTTGAGTGAAACTATATTTCAAGAAAAAGAAATAAGCCAAGGGCATAGTAATTTGCTGAATGCAGTTTTAAATTTTTATTTTTAAGCTACACAAGTAACCTGTTTGTATAAAAAACATGTTTTTATTGAGATATAATTGACATATAACATTATATTAGTTTCAGGTATATAACATAATGATTTGATATTTGCATATATTGCAAAATGCTCACCACAATAAGTCTAGATAACATCCATCACCACACAGAGTTACAAAATTTTTTCTTGTGATGAGAAGTTTTAACATCTACTCTCTTAGCAACTTCCAAATATTCAATACAGTATTATTTTAAAAATCATTTCTGAAGAGTCTAGAAATGTATAAAGTTAAATGGGAAAGTTATTTAGCTCTATAATTGCACTCTTCAGGAATAACCACTGTAAACAGCTCGGCATTTTTTAGACCTTTTCCTTGCTCTTGCCCATACAAACTACAAACATTGATACTTCTGGCTCAGAAACTATATCATAATTAAATTCAAAGAGAACTCCATGCTTTCAGGCTTTTTTTTTTTAATTCAGTTGCAAAAATAATCCTTGCTCTTTGTAAAAATTTTAAACAGCACAGATGTACATGAAGTACCAGTGCCCTTCTGCTCTTAACAGTCTGGTGGTATCAATTCCAGATATTTTTCCTATGTATGTCCAAGCAATTATTTATGTACATATTAGTAACTGTTATACTGAAAGAGCAGGACACATAAAATGCAAATAGTATAAAATATCTTCCAGTCCCAGTTCAAATCTCCTCTGTTGGGTGATCCTGCTCCTTGGATAAAATTTAGGGCAGATCCCATGACTCTACTGGTCACAATTACATAATAAAAATCCTCTAGTCATTTCTAGTCACAAAATAATCCATTGAGAATGTATCAGTACAGTTCCTTTAATGGAGGTAATGCCTCCCGCCACACAATCTCTTGCACTCTCCCCACCTGCCTTCTGCCTCTGTCCTTACAGCCCCAGTCTCTTTCTGCTGAGGTGCCCTTGCCCCTGTCAGGAAGGCCTGTAGCACAGTGACCACACCAGCTCCCTCCTGACATAATGTGGACCCATACCTGGTCCACAGAAACACATACCTCTTTAATGCAACAACTCCTAGAAATTTACCGCAAGTATGTATGTGGCAGAAGACATTTATTCAAGGATATTCAAGTAACAAAAGACACGGAAATGCTCATCAAAAGGAGACTGATTAAATATGTCACAGTATCATGTTGAACCCCTGAAACTGCCCATATGCGATATTTTCTGCCTCTAGAAACTACAATTTCAGATGGTTCAACCTAATAGCTCCACCCAGACAATGTAGTTATATGTACTGATAGTCAATTTTATTTATTTATCTATTTATTTATTTACCTATTTATTTGTTATGGGCTGTATTGTATCTCCCCCAAATTCACATGTTGAAGTCCTAATGCCCAGTACTTCAGGATGTGACTGTATTTGAGGATAGGATCTTTAAAGAGGTAATTAAGTTAAAATGGGGTCATTAGGGTAGGCCCTAATCCAAGATGACTGGTGTCCTTATAAGAAAAGGAGATTAGAATGCAGACCACACAGACATAGGGAGGACCACGTGAGGAGAAAGCAACCACCTACAAGCCAAGGAGAGGCTTCAGAAGAAACTAAACCTGCTGACACCTTAATCTTGGATTTTGAGCCTCAAGAACTTTAAGAAAATTAATTTTTCTTGTTTAAGCCATCCAGCCTGTGTATTTTGTTATGGCAGCCCTAGCAAATAAGTAAATAAATAAATAAATAAGTAAATAAATATTGATTAATAAATAAATGTTACAAGTAAACTTGTATATAATACCTATCCTTTGGGATGGGGAGGAGGACATATGTTAATAAATGATGCACAGAATTTCTCTGGAAGGACTGCCTTTGAGGAAGGGAAATGGGGGACACAGTACACAGGAGACCTAGTGTATATCTTCAAATGCAATTTTAATTTTTGCCACATGTATGCATTATGAATTAATTTTTGTCTTTCTAATAAATGCATTTAAGGCTATAATATTTCCTCAAGGTACAACTTTGTCCACAGCCCATAAATTTTGATAGGTAATATTTTCAAGTTATTAATTTCTAAATAGTATACAGTTTCACTTAAATATTAAATTATTTTTTAAATGCTATACTGAAAAACAAAAAAATAAACATTACCCCTAACCACATCCCTTTTTTCAAGGAGGAAAATCAAAGTCCCCATTACCACCTATTCATTCTACCCTCTCCCAGTTGGTAATCAATTTGACATCAATTTTCTTGATCTTTCTACAGAGTTATTTACATATATGTATTATCACATGCACAAATTTTTTTATAAAAATTAAATCATGCTCTATGTCACTCTGAAATCTGCTTTATTTTTACTTAGAAATACATTATGGACATCTTTCTAGTAAGTACATATCAATTTAACTTACTCTTTCTAATACCTGCATAGCATTGTGTAACATGGATGAGCCATCATTTATTTAGCTGTTACCCAGTGATGAATACTCTTTATCCCTCTTTCTTTTTTATTTATTTTATTTTATTTTTAAAATTTTTATTGGGGTATAGTTGATTTACAATGTTGTTATCTCTCTTCCTTTTTTACTTCTGGGTTTTGTTTTGTTTTGTTTGCTATTAAAAACAATGCTGACAAAAAAAGGGTACAATCAACATCTTTTAAATTTTTCAGTCCAAAGCAACACAAAATATCTTATTATTGCTTAACTTGCATCTCCTTGAGGACTAGTGAGGCTGAATACCCTTTCACATGTTATAAATCATTTATATTTCTTTTTTCCATGATTTGCTTGTTTTTATTACCTTGACTTTTTCTTCCTTGTAATTTCAACTTTTATATCCTCTTCAAACTTAGGTAAAGTAAAAAGCTTTCCAAGAAGTTATATTTCTTCTTTTTTGGTTCCACTTTTGTTAAGAGTGTGTGTGTGTGTGTGTGTGTGAGAGAGAGAGAGAGACAGAGAGAGAGAGAACTATTTCCTTGCATTACAACTGGCAATAAGAAATTTTCAATTTTCAGAATTTGAGATTTTCTGTGTAGCCCTGTTACATAATATATTTTTGTTAAGTGTTATATGAGTATTTGAGAAGAGTGTGTATTTTTAGCTCCTTAGGTATAAAGTTTTATCAGCTATTTTAAATTAAATGTTTGTTGTCTGGAATTAAATTTTGATAACAAATTACTATGCATTTTCTTCCATTCAACATTTGCCTGGAGTATGTATGTGTGTATTTTATTTTTAACCTTTCTGCATTATTTTGTTTATATATGTCTAAACACAAATCTGGAGATTTGTTTCTACATAATTTAAGAGCTTTTTTAAAAAAAAATGAGAATGTATTACAGTCACATTTATTGTAACTATTGCTACATTTGGTCATATTTTGCTTTTTTTCTCTTCCCTCCTCCACCAAGTTTTTACTTTTCCTTGTCTGGCTTTTTGTTTATTTTCCTCAATATCTTCTTTCCTTCTATATCTATTCTATTCATAAATATCCTTAACAATTTTAAGAAACATACTGTAGTGGACATTTGTTAGACATTTTCTCCTCTCCACTCCATGAACTTCCCCAATTCTCACTTAGGTATGTACCCCTCCCCAGCACAGCCCTTGTGCTTCAGTAGTAGGCCTTGGCAGGTCTTGGCAAATGATTTTTTTTCTGACAACAGTGACTGGTCTCTGACCTATCCAATCAAAGCAAAGCTCAGGACTTTTCTTTGATGATGTGGGTAGCTGTGCCCTTTCTCTCTCCAATTTAAAGAGAAAGCAGGTAATTCCAAATACTGAACTTGCAGACATCTTGCAAAAGAGGGAAGAAAGCCTGAGGATGAAATTGACAAAGAAAAGCAAAGCTGAGAGGATAAAGCTGACAGAAAAGGAATCACATATCAATAACTTAAGATATACTAATATTAAATTTAAACAAATGTTCTTCCTATTAAAAATAGTATCTATGGTCTCCTCTTCTACCACTACAGAAGTTTTAACACACTCTAATTCTTACCCACCAAATGCCCATCATCTCCCCTCTGCTAAAGACTTACTGAAATTGTGCAGAATTTTAGTTCTAGAGTATTAGTTCTCCTCCTAGATATATATTTCATGTCCAACAGCTCATAGTTTTCTTCTTTGTTCTTTTGTACCATATTTTGGAAGAACTCCTTGGTCTGATCTTCTAGTTCATTAATTCAGTCATGCTGCTATTCAGCCTGCTATTAAAGTTTTTATTTCAGAAAATATGTTTTCAATTTCCAAAAACTGTCTTGTTCTTGTTTCTTTTTCATAGCACCCCATTGTTATTTTATGGAAATTATATTACCTAAAACCTTTCAGGATATTTTTGAATAACAAATGTTATCTTTTATCTATTATATTCAATTTGTTTTCTCAAAAATCAATTCCTCTGTTTGTTCAGCTTGGTGTCCCTCTTTCACCCTCTTGAGTTTCCTTAAATATTTAGTGAGTCTTGGTTAATCGAACTGATAGCTAAAGTTGGTTTCCCCAGCACAGTGGTTCTCAACTCTGGATGCACTGTAGAAATCATCTTTTAAAAAAAAAAAAAAAAAAGAAAAAGAAAAGCTCCCTAGGTGATTTTAATGGGCATCCACCACTAACAACCACTGCTTTAATATATGTGAATATCACTCTTCTCCCCATCATGAAAGTGTATGCTGATTATGAGAGTGCTGGCTATCTAGAGTATCATGCAGAGATGGAGGGAAGCAGCTAGATGGGTAACTTCGGAAGGAAGGAGCCCTACATTCACAGGGGCAGTCAGAAGTTCTCTGAGGTATAACCCTGATTCTCTCTCTGGCCCTCAAGCCCAAGATGGAGATACACCCGATTTATATAAATAAGTTCTAGTAGCTTAGCCCACGAGTAAACACTGTAATTAGCTATTCTAATTAGGCCTAGTACAGTTGTTCTAAAATCCAGTAACTAATTACGTTTTGACCACTGTTACCATCTGAATATTTGCATCCCCCCCCCCAAAATTCATATGCTGAAATCCTAATCCCTAAGGTGATAGTATTAAGAGGTGGGACCTTTAGGAGATGATTAGGTCATGAGGGCAGAGGCCTCATGAATGGGATTGGTGCCCTTATAAAACAAGGCCCAGAGAAGTCGCTTGCCCCTTCCACCTTGTGAGGATGCAGCAAGAAGTAGGCGGTCTGCAACTCAGAAGAAGGCCTTCACCAGAATCCAACCATGCTGGCACCCTGACCTGGACTCCCAGCCTCCAGAAATGTGAGAAATAAATTTCAGTTGTTTATAAGCCACCCAGTCTATGGTATTTTGTTACAACAACCAAAATGGACTAAAACAACCAACCTCAACTTTTCAAAGTCTCTGATTTTTTAGGGTTTTCCAGAATTGTGTTGGCAAAACTCACTTTCTAGTGTTTCTCCTTTAAGCCTGTATCAGGTTGCAGATTTCTCAATGCTATAAGGTTTGTCATCAACCTGCTCCTATATGCTTTTCATTTCTCCTAAAGTCCTCAATGTTTTTCGTCTTTAGATGACACCTTTCCCAGCTTTTCAACACTAATAAGGATATGTCCTTATTCTCCCATTTTCTTATTCTTCTTGTTATTTAACTGGATTTTTTTCATTATACAAATAAAACACCCTTATATTAAACTACTCCGATCATTCTGAAGGATTTAAGCTGTAAAAGTAGTAGTCTTCTCCACCAACTGCCCTCCTCAAATTTCCTATTAACACTCTAGTACTTTCTTACTTTTTGGCACTGTAAGATGCTCCAGACTCATCTTGTGACATATGTCCTACTGTTTCTCTGGAGAAGCCTGACTAATATAGTGGGTAATCAGTGAGCATGCTGCTAAAGGAATGAGTGACAGGGGTAAGGTGCAGGAGCTTTTTGAAGCTCCTCAAGTGATTCTGAGGCATGGCCACTGTAATCAGTAATACAGATTCTCTCAAGTTCCCCATGTTCTTCACCTCACATTAATGAATGAATGGTAGAGTGGAATGAGACTAGCCTTTGATATCAGACTGAGGATCAAATCTCAAAGTTGACATTTACTAGCTATTTGGTTTTCAAAATAAGTGTTCCTTGAAGTCTTAGCACCCTCACATTTAAAATTGGGAGATTATCACCAACCCCTTAAAGAACTCTTAGGAGTTTACATGATAATACGTTTTTGTGTGTGTGTTTTTTTTGTTTTTTGTTTTTGTTAGTTTCTGCTTTATAACAAAGTGAATCAGTTATACATATACATATGTTCCCATATCTCTTCCCTCTTGCATCTCCCTCCCTCCCACCCTCCCTATCCCACCCCTCTAGGTGGTCACAAAGCACCGAGCTGATCTCCCTGTGCTATGCGGCTGCTTCCCACTAGCTATCTATTTTACATTTGGTAGTGTATATATGTCTATGCCACTCTCTCCCCCTGTCACATCTTACCCCTCCCCCTCCCCATATCCTCAAGTCCATTCTCTAGTAGGTCTGTGTCTTTATTCCCATCTTGCCACTAGGTTCTTCATGACCTTTATTTTCCCTTAGATTCCATATATATGTGTTGGCATACTGTATTTGTTTTTCTCTTTCTGACTTACTTCACTCTGTATGACAGACAATAATACATTTAATGGATCAAGCAAAGTGTCTGGTATGTAGCAAGAGCTAAAGACACTTTACTTGCCTTTCTTCCATTTCCCCCCTAATTCACTGGGAAGACGAAGGTCATCTGGTTCACGTTCCTTAACTGGATCCTACATTTATCATAACAGACCTCTGTCTATACATCTGTTCTTTCAGCCTACCAGAACATCCTAAAGCTAATTCCACCATCTGTGGAGAGAGATTCTATACTCGATTCTTTCCTCTTTAGTACTATATTCCCTCCTTAACCATTTCCCTCTTGTTTCCAAAATACAAAGAGTTTCCTCATATTAAACTGGAATTTACTGCCTTTTCTGTCTATCATTCCGTTTCTTTCCTCCTTTCCTATGAAACTTCTCACCTTTCCTTCACTGGCCAATCTCTCCTAAACCCCATGGCAGTATGCCTTCTGATTGCTCCTGCCAACCGAAACTGCTTTCTTAGAGGTCAGGGACTATTTTTCACCAAGTCAAAGGTCTTCTCCTCTCTGCAGGATTTGAGGCTGCTGATCTCTGCCTTTTCTTGAAATTCTCTCTCCCAGGCTGTCTTTCTCTCTCCAATTATGCATCATCTTTCTCTAACATGAATCCTTGTCTTTCTCTCACTTTGACTTCCAAAGCTGAATGCTTTTTTCTATTTGCTTTTTCCCTGCAAAGTTTCAAATTGTTTCTGTGTAAAAGCTGTTATGTTTTTTACAATAAAGCTATATTTCAACACTGACCTTGTTCCAAATCTTTGGTTAGGCAAAGCTCTCTTCAGAACAATTCATTTCAAAACCAATAAACAAGAGTCTGTTTGCAACATGTCAAATGGCCTTGCCTCTTAAGAGACCTATTTCCAATTTCTCCATTTTATCGACGACACCAAAATTTTAACATGGCTTTAAACTCAAAAGTAACCTTCAGATCTTCTCACCGAATCCTATCAATTTGTTTCACAATGTTCTTCTCATGTTTGTCACTACCACCTTAGATGGGTCCCCATTTTACACAGGTCTGGCTCTTTTTTGCTCCCAGTCTTTTCCCTATTCTCCAATGTTTCATTCATCTTTCCATTGCACTGTATCCCATCACATGCCTGTCCTGCTCCAGAATCTACAGTACCATTTTCCAACATCTACTGTATCAAATCCAAACTCTTGGATCCTACCTTTCATGACTCTACCTCACACTGCCTTCTTTATTGGCAGGGCTCACTCATCCATTTCTACCCAGTACAACACACAGAGGAGCAGGGTTATACAGCTGATCACATCATCTACTCTTCCCTCCTCCCCAGTTCAGACTGATTTTTCCCTGTGCTCCTTATCATCTAGTTTATTTTTTGCTAAATCTATGCTATTTTCCCACTGACACAACTTTTCTACTTTGCTCTGCTTATCCAAATCCTATTAACTCTTTAAAGCCCAGTGCAAATCTGTCCTCTTCTATAAAACCTTCCCTAACATTTCCAGCTAAGACTAAACCTTCTACCTTTGTTCTGGACTCTATCACTCCCACTTCTTAGCAATTTTGTTACAAAAGTATATCCTTTCTCTCATATATTATTAATCTCTCCTTCCCTATTAGTGCTTTTACATTAAAATGTATTATTCATTTTTTTCCCATTTAAAAGATTAAAAAATTTTTTTTTCCTTTTCTGACCTTGCCACAGATTCTAGATGTTCCTATTCTCTTCTCTCTTCCCACCATCAGGCTCCTTGAACAAGTAGTTTATACTCACTGTCCTTTCTTCCTCACTTCCCATTCACTCTTCAACTCCCTGTTACATGGCTTTTATTCCTAAAACTGTTTACATCAAGCTCACACATCAAGATCTCCACACTGCCAGATCCTACGAACTCTGTAGGAAATATCTTGTTTTTGGCCTTCTGGCAATACCGCCTCGCTCTTCCTTTGGACAGCTTCTCTGTCTGATTCCTGAGGTCTGATATGACTATCAAACATGGGCTCACCTCTGGGGTGGGCACAGGGCTGACCAACAAGACTCTGTGCACAAGGAGGAAAACTGGCTGAGGCTGAGTTAGCCCCACAGACCCATGTGATCCTAGAAGCTGCTTTCTCTGGTCTTCCCAAGGCTTCATTATTCTACCTTCCTTCACTTCCATGAACTTAACCAGTATCTATCCATAAATCCCCCTTTTCTGCTTAAGTTAGCCAAAGACAATTTCTGTTGCTTTAACCAAAGAGAAATTGATCCTGCAATTGGAGTAGAGGTAGAAGTGGTACCTCTCATGGTTACACTACAAATTTCTTCTCCCTGTCACCTTCACTACAGGCTTCTGCTGTTTAAGAAATTACAGTAGCTAAGGGGAGACTGCTTTTGCCAAGGGACCCAATAATGGCTTCATTAATTTGGAGGGAAGGCTGTCTGGGGCTCCTCATGCAGCCAGGTAATAGACAAAAGGGAAGTCACAAGGAGCATAGGTGGGAACTGGGAGAACCCTGGGGCACCTCTATTTACTAATACTAGCAGCAAAATTACCACACTACTGCTACATTACACAAACAAGGTCTGCCAGGGCTCAGACCTCTCAGGAATAAAAGTTTGCAAACCACACATGTCTGACTCCAAAGTCCATGCTCTTTAACATACCACTTTCTACCACGACAATCTACTGGTAGCTCCTTAATCAAGAAATGCCCTCTCTCATTTCCATGCCTTTGCACCTATCACTTTGTTTGGAATGCTCATATCAACTTTCCAACTGGGAACTCCTAATTATCCTCTTTGAAACTTTCTCTGATCCCTAGAGGTTAGTCCCAAACATCCTGACATAATACATACTCTACAATATCTTAACAGGAAATACACTCTATATGCTTATTGGCTATTCCCACTGGACCGTAAGCTTCTAAATGGTAGACACCACATCTTCCATATTTGTATGCTCAACAATTAGTACTCAGTATGGGAGTAATAAATGTCTATTGAAGGAATATCTGGTTTTTCTTAATTTTACGTGGTATTAATCACTGCATCATCAATTTTGAGTACTTACGTTTAAATTAGCTAATGAATATTGTGTTCAGTCCCTTATTTGATATGATGCTCTCCAATCCTCCCCGTTTAAGTCTAAAAACTTCTTGAGAGCTGAGTCCACACCATTTACTACTTCTGTATTCTCTTTAGCGCCTAAGAGTACTGGACACATGGTAGCACTCAATAAATACTTGACGAACTGAATTAAAAACAGGATATTAGCACATTAATAGGAGCAACATATTATGCCCTACTGATCTAATTAAAAGATCTGGACTTCTGAAGTAGTGCAATTGTACCCATATGGAAAATTTAACGAGAAAAAGAAAAATTATCTAATTGGACAGTTAACAGCTTTTCTCTTAGAGTTCCACAAATATTTTACAGATAACAAGAGTCGACTTCCACAGCTCAGAATAAAAGACTCAAGGTATATATCTCCATGCATATTGGAAGGATGATTACATGTTTAAGCGATCTATCATAACCATAATTACTTAAATTCCACTAATCCTTAATAAATCCATAATAGGAGTCTAGGACATAAAAATATTTAATAGTGAAATAAATTAATGCCAAATCAACCTATGCTAAAGATGTATATGGTTATCTTTGCATAATATATAACACAACATTTACTCATTTCACAAACATTTTTTGAGTGCCTACTAATAAGTGCTATGTTAGGTCCCAGAAGTACAAAGATGAAGAGAACACAGTTGCTATGTTCACGGGGTTCTAGCTCCACATGCTGCAATGGTATTTAAGAATACAGTGTGAATCGTACCTCCTGGAGCTCTCAATGTGGACGCTTTAGGGGTAGCAGGCTCATGGAGAAGGTGGATAAACACATACTCAATGGCAATGTGATTAGTGTTAACACAGAAATAAGTACAAGCTGTTATGGGGCCACAGAAGAGAAAATAATCAACCTACTGAAGAAGTCAGCAAAATACATGGAAGAAACTGACATCCATACATGAATTCAATGTGAGTTAAGGTGTGAGGAAGCTACCACGACAGAAACATCTGGGATGGAATCAAACCTGAAACTATGGTTGCAAGCAGAGTGGGGAGGCTTCAAAGCAAATCAATCCAACTCACAACAAACTGCTGTAGAAGAGTGAAAAATAAAATACTCCTTGCTGTTAAGTTTGAGAATAATGAAACACATATACAAAAGAAGTTATAAATAAATTTATTAAAGAAAAAGAAAGTTAAACTACCACATGATGTAACCACAAAGGGAGTCTTTTAAACAATATGTGGATTAAAATTTCAAAGGGAGCCAATCACTAAAGAGAAAGAGCTGTCCAGGAAAACCTTCATTAAAGTTTAGGGTTAGAACTGTTGTCACTGGGGAGAGGGAGCACAGGGAGGGGCATCCATATGCTGAGAAAGACCAATGTCATTAACAAAAGCAGGGATCTGAACTGCATATCTGTGGGACCACAAGGAGGCTCATGTTGGGAAGTAGTGGGGGGGAAAGCTGGACACATGAGTGAAGGCCTAATTTAGAAGAGCCTGGAACGCAAGCCTAGTAGATTGGACATTGTTCTAGACACATAGTAGTTCTCAACCCTGACTGCTGAATAGAAACACCTGGGGAGCTTTAAAAAATACACCTACAGCTGAGGTTAACCCCACATCAAAAGTAAGAGACTCTCTGGGGCAAGCAGTCTGGGCATTAAAATGTAAAAGTACATAAGATGATTCTACTGTATAGTCCAGACTGAGAACCACTGGGTTAGAGGATAAAAAGGTAAGACATGAAAGATATGGTTAAGACCCAAGCTTGATTCAGTCTCTGTTTATAAGCAACAATTTTGAGCTGATTGCCTGTGGAAGCTTATCTCCTAACTTGAGTTAAACATTCTCAGTTTTCTTGTTTCTTTTCCCTTGTTGACAATGCTAAGGTCTGAAAATAGGAAAACAGCAAATCAATTTCTCTTACCTGCCTATTTCACTGACTGCACAGTCTGCAACTTTAGAATTTTATTTCCATGAAATAAAATTCATGGAATTTTATTTATAGCATTTCAATCCTATGCTGCCCTTGAATCCCTGCAATGAGGTGCTTTTATTCCAAAGAATGTTCTAGGCTGCATGCATGTCTGGATTTTATAAAACTTCTTTTTTAAATATAGAGAGAATGTAATACCTATGTATAAAAAAAGTCATACTGCTTAGATTAGAGCAAAACGTGAGATTAAGTTCTTCTTTACACTGTTCCTGAGACAGGATACTGTTCCTGGTTTCAGAAGTGCAATGATTACAAAGTACTTTGCTTATTTTGTAACAATTACTTTTAAAGTACTTCGCAAATAAAGGGAAACACCAAATGTATCCCATACAGCAACTCTGTACTACATTAAACACGCGTCCTGTGCAGGAGGAAAAAGTCATCAAAGTGATTAGAGTGCATGACAGCCTGTTGATCCTTCAAAAAGCAGGTTTGCTGGTTTGCTTGATTGCTTTTTAAGAAAAAGCAAAGGTACAAATATGCTTCAGAATCCATGTTACTCGCGGAAAGGTTTATTCAAGAAACCTGTACTTTGATAAGTAAGCAACTGTCTTTTTTCCGCAAACTTAAGTTAGCCACAACTGTCTAGTTTTGTGTGGTGTTAGGTCAATATATATACTTAATAGTAAAAACAGCATGAGAACGTAAGCTGGAAGTCTTTAGCTGGGATCCCACATATAGGTTTATGCATTCTCTTATTTCCAGATAAAGTTAATAAATTCAAAGGACCATATCCCACTGTAACCGTAGTGGGGGGAGGGGGAAGGGGACAGCGGGTATGGGAGAATCGTTCCTATTCAGAAAGGAAAAGAAAGGCTTCTAAAAAGAAGACGCAAGCCTAACTCTCCGACATGGTGTCAGAGTTAAAAAGCAAGTCACAGGAGTCTGACCAGTGGGTCCGAAAGAAATTCGGAGGGCAAGGAAAGAAGAGGGAATGAAGGAAACAGGAAAAGGTGAAGAAGGCGGGCAAAGGCCATCCGGTATGAACCTGAATGCCCAGCTCTTTATGCACCCGGGGCAGCGTGGAGCCCTTCTCGCCCCGCGCGCATGTCGGGGGTCGGGACGCAGCGCGAGCCCCCCACGGGCCTGGCACCAGGGGACGCGGGGCGCCGGGAGGTCGGGGAGAAGAGGGGTGCGCGCACCTTCGGCGCTCGCGCCCCACTAGGCTCCGCACGCAGGGGTCCCCAGGAGGAAGACACACTTTGCGCAGCCCTCGCCTCCGGGAGCGGGGAAGGGGTGGGTGGAGCAGAGCCCGGAGCCGCCCCCCGGAGCCGCCCCCGCAGCCCCGGCCCCCGCCCCCCGCCCCGGCTGTCAGCGGCCCCCTCCAACAGTCACTCACCCCGGGGCTGCGTGGTCTCGGCCGCGGCGGCGGCGGCGGCGACCCCAGCCTGGGTCATGATCCCAAGCGGGTTCCGCAGGGTTGTCCGACCGCCCGGGCGAATCTCTCAGTCTGCGGCCGCCGCCTGCTCCTCTGGGGCTGGGGGAGCGCGGGCCCAGGCCCTCCTCTCCCCCCGCCCCCGCCGCCTCTTCCTGCGGCCACTGCCGCAGCTGCGAGCCCGAGCCTTCAAGGCCGGAGACCCGGCGGCAGCGCGGCCTCAACTTTCCCAGCCCCCCTCCCCCCGCCCCTCCCGACCCCTCCCCCCGCCCCTCCCGCGGCCGCCCCTCGGCTCGCGAACAGCCTATCCTGGGTGCACCGCGGTCCCGCCTCTGCCACTCATGGCACCAATCCGATCCCGGGGAGGCTGCCGTGGTAGCCGATCAGAACCCGAGACGCCGTTGCGCTCGGCTAGAGGGCGGGAGGAGGTGGAGGGAAAAGTGAAGAGTGAACGGGCCTCTGGCGGCCCAATGAGGAGGGCCGGGGGGCGGAGGTGTGCAAGTTGGGTTGAAGGAACAGGAAATATTCTTAAAGGTAGAGTGATGGGCAGGACGGAAAGCCAGTAGGTGAATGGGAAAGAGGTGGGCCTGGTTCCTTAAAGGGGACGCCTTGAGAACCCAGAAAAGGAGGTGTTTTAAGAAACTTCTTTGTATCATGGTCTCTGTTCTGCTTTACACGTCTTCGGTAGGAGTTTGGAAGCGGAAAAACTGGAAAGGAGGAGGGCACGGAAGGCTTTCAGAAACGATTAGAGAGATCCTCTTAGCCTAGAGGGCAGGAAGGCGGGTTGATGCCTCTGTAACACAGGAGGTGGTGAAGAGAAAAGAGAATGCAGACGTCTCCGGCTGCCATTTCACTGGAAGATCGTTGCCGACCTGACGCTGCTCAAATTTGTTGGCTGTGGTCATCTGTCATTTTTCATTTGCCACAAAGGCGGATTCCTGCGAACTGGAGATGACAGTGTTCAGAAATGTCCTGGGGGCCTCCTAGCTGGGGGAAGCGAATATGTGGCGTTCGGGGATGGGATTTGGAACTTCAAGCTTGGGTTCTTATAGACCTAGATCTGGGAGGTACAGAGCTGCGGGTGATGGCATGGAGACCTGAGGGTCTGCTAATTCCAAGATGGGTTTGAGGCCCTGGAACCGTGGTCACAACTCCCTTTTCCTGGTTTTACTTCCTATTTCATAACCCCTCCTCCCCTGAAACAGGTGTCCTCCACCTAGTGGTGGTGAAAGATTTCCAAGAGCTTCCACCACCAGGTTCGGAAATGTCCCAGATCTTACATGTCCAGGGGCTAGACCAGGCAACTTCCAGAAGGTGCACACAGGGCATGGCATAGTGGGAATTACTTGAGCCTGTGTACAGAGGAAGCTGACCTTGTATTGGGAAAAGGTGTAAAGTTAAACAGTAACCACACCTTATGTTTGTACAGCAGTTTAAAAGCGATGATGAAACAGAAGGCCTTTAGTGTTACTTGTAAACTATGGCATGATAAACAGCCTGGAAATTTTCTTTAACTCTTGTATCTCAGCATATAAAGTTCTAGCCTCTGAATGCATTTAGCATACCCAAATCAAAGCTGCAGATAAGAAAGACCCTAGGATTCAGAGCCTAATAGTAATGCTAATATAGCGCCTGAAATTGTATAGTATTAGTATGTCCAGCTGTAGGAAATAATTTCCATTGTGATCAGAATATAAGGTATTCTGGTTAAAAATTATTCTGGTTAATAAACATCATATCTCGGGTATGTATGATTTTCTAAGCAAGTGCAATGCATCGAGCCTAAAGTAAAATAACACAAATAGTTTTGACAGTTCAGAAAACAGTTGTTAAGAGTTTCTTTGGACCACCATTGAAAACATACATGAATACCTTTCTGGCACAGTGTAGAAGTGTTAAATAAGATAAATTTCTATTTGATAAAAGGTGGGGGTGGTAAATTGGGAATTTGGGATTAACAGATACAAACTATATAAAAAACGAGGACCTACTGTATACCACAGGGAACCATATTCAATATCTTGTAATAACCTATAATGGAAAAGAATCTTAATCACTTTGCTGTACCCCTGAAACACTGTAAATCAGCCATACTTCAATAAAAAATTAAAAACAACAACAGAAAGGTCTGAATGTTCGCTTTTTAGTTTAATCCTCATTCCTGACTGAAGCCCAAGTCCCAATCATAGATCTCTTCATTGACTTTGCCTATTCAACGTTGGTTTACTGCTCTAGATGAGAGGATGACATCAGAATATCGCACCAGTCCAATTCCCCGCTAGCTGACATGTGCTTATAGTGCCTACACTGATAATAAAATATGGTGGCCAAGTGAAACTGGTCTCCCTGCCTCTAGGCCAAGTCCATTTTTCACACCGCTGGAGTAAATCTGATTTTCACCCACATACTTAAGATCCTTCAATGGCTCTAAAAGACTCTTTGCACCACTCACAAGCCCCTTGCTTGCCTCCGCAGTTTCATTTCCTGCCATCTCTTTTTTCCTGTTCCTGGGGATGAAAGACTGGGGGACGGAGGGGTTCTCTGGGCTCTGCTCTACCCAACACCTGTCTTCTCCCAGAGGAGGGGCCCGCGCAGAGTGTGCCTCCTCGCGGGGGACCCCTGCGTGCGGAGCCAGGTGGGGCACGAGAATGGGGGGTACGCGCGCCCTTCTTCTACCCAACCTCCGGGCGCCCTGTGTTGCAGGATGCCAGGCCCGTGCGGAGCTCACGCTGGGCCCCTTCCCCAGATGCGTGGAGGGCTAGAGAGGCTCCAAGCTTGCGTGTTCTTTTTAGAAGTTTTCAGAAATGAATGGCAGCGGTACAAGCGAACGGTCAGTTGTTTTCTAGGATGGTTGTAGTATTTCGCATTGTCAACAGAAATATATGCGGATTCCAGGTACTCCACATCGCCAACCCTTGACATGGTCAGTCCTTTTCATTGTAGCCCTATGGTGAGTGTGAAGTGGTCTCTCGTGATTTTAATTTGCACTTCACTAATTACTACTGGTGTTGAGCATATGTTCCATGTTTATTGGACAGATGCACATCTTCTTTGGTAAAGTGTTCAAATCTTTAGCCCATTTTAAAAGCAGGATGCTTGTCTAGTTATTGAGTTGTAAAAGCTCTTTGTACCCTCTGGATAAAAGTTCTTTCTCAGATATATGTTGTGCAAATATTTTCACCTAGTCTGTATCCTGGGGGGAGAGGGACAAAACCAAGATCGCTTTCTTAAGGTATCTTCAATAAACTGAACATATTTAAAATGTACAACATGGCAAGTTTTGAAGTTTGTAAGCACCTGTGAAACCATCTCCACAATAAAAAATGAACATATCTAGCCTGCCCTCAGTTTTCCTCATCCTCCTTATTCACTCCTTCCTCTTGCCCTCATCCTGTTCTCCAGGCAACCACTAATCTGCTTTCTGTCAGTATACATTCATTTCATTTTCTAGAATTGTATATAAATGGAATCTTTCTGTTTATACTTTTTTTTTTTTTGTCTATTTTCTTTCATTTTGCATGGGGCGGGGAGGGAGAGATTCATCCACTTTGTTGTGTGTATCAATAATTCATTAGCTTTTGTTGCTAAGTAGTATTCCATCATATGGATATATCATATATATTCATGTTGGTGAACAGTTAGATTGTTTGCAATTTTTGACTATTACAAATAAAGATGCTAGAACATTTGTGTATAAATTTTTGCATGGACATTTGCTTTCATTTTCCTTGGGTAACAATTTGGTAAATATCCAGTGGAATGGCTGAGTCAGATGCTAAGTGTACCTTTTTTAAAAAACTGCCATATTGTTTCCCAAAGTTGTTGTACTATTTTATATTGTCACTAGTAGACTATGAGGATCTGAATTGTACCATAGCCTTATCAACACTTAATATGGTCAATCTTTTAAAATTTTAGTCATTCTGATAGGTGTATAGAGGTATTTCCTTGTGACCTTAATTTGCATTTCCATAATGACTAATGATACTGAGCATTTTTCATGTACTTATTAGCCATTTGTATATCTTTTATGAAGTTCTGTTTAAATCTTATGCCCATTTTTATTGGGTCATTTGTTATTTATGGAGTTTTAAGAGTTCTTTATGGATTCTGGCTACATAGCCTTTATCAGATGTGTGATATACAATATATTCTACCAGTTCTGGGTTGTCTTTTCATTCTCTTAACTGTGTTTTTCAAATAGCTGTTCTTAATTTTCAGTCCAATTTATCAATTATGTCTTTTATGAATTATGCTTATGGGGTCATATCTAAGAAATCTTTGACTAACACAAAGTCACACAGATTTTTCTATTTTTCTTCTAGAAGTATTATAGTTTCATGTTTTATATTTAGATCCATGTTGCATTTTAAATGAATTGGTGTATATCGCAGAACTATGGATGAAAAATTCTTTTGTATTGGGAATAAGGATTATATTTTTGTATTGGGAAGTCCAGTTTTTCAAGCACCAATTGTGGTTTTTTAGTTTGTTTGTTTTTCTTTCTGGCCGCACAGCGTGGCACGTGGAACTTCCCCAACCAGGTATTGAACACAACCCGTGCCCCCCTGCAATGGAAACAGCAGTCCTAACCACTGGACCACCAGGGAAGTACTCAAGCACCAACTGTAAAGACCATCCTTCTTCCACTGAGATGTCTTTGTACCTTGGGCAAAAATCAGTTGACCATGTATGTGTGGTTGTTATTTCTGGACTCTATTCTGTTCCATTGATCTATTTGTTGATCTTGACACCAATACCACACTGTTTTAATCACTGCAGCTTTTTTTTTTTTTTTTAATTCACTGCAGCTTTATAAGTCTTGAAGTCAGGTAGTGTATGTAAGTCCTCCAATTTTCTTGTTCTTAAAAAAATTGTCTTAACTGTTCTAGGTCTTTCTCATTTCCACATAGACTTAAGCTTGTGAAGTTAAGAAGATAAAAAAAAGCCTGCTAAAATTTTGAGTGGGATTTATAATTCAATTTGGGAAGAAATTACAACTTAATATTGAGTCTTTGGATTCATGAATGTGTTCTCTCTCTCCATTTATTTGGGTCTTTTAAATTTTTCTCTGAGGAGTGTTTTATAGCTGTCTGTAAACAGATCTTGCATGTATTTTGCTAAATTTATCTCTAAATATTGCATATGTTTATGCTATATTAATTTAAATTTCTAATTTTAATAGCTGGATATACGATTGATATTTGTATCTTGTGGACTTGTTACACTCACTTATTAGTCCTAGTAGTTGTTTTTTTTTTTTTATGTTATCTTAGCATTTTCTACTACATCATATTATCTGCAAATAAATTTTCTTTCTTTCTATCCAATCTACCTACAGGCTTATTATTTCTTTTTCTTGTCTTACTGGACTGGCTAGGGCTTCCAGGGCAATATTGTATAGAAGTGGTGAGAGCAGTCAACCTTGCCTTTTTCACAATCTTACACATAAAGCATCCAGTTTTTCACTATTAAGTATGATGGCAGCTGTAGGGTTTTTACAGATACCCTTTCCAAGTTAATTTCCTTTTTATTCCTTTGTCATTGAAAGTTTTTATCATGAATGAGTACTGAATTTTTCTGCATCTACTGAGATAATAATGAGGGATATTGGTCTACTGTTTTCTTGTAATGTCTTTGTCTGGTTTTGGTACTAGTAGAATGCTGTCCTCATAACATGAGTTAAGCAATATTCTTTTTTCTACTATTTCTTGAAGAGTGTAGAATTGGTATTATTTCTTCCTTAAATATTTTTTAGAATTCACAAGAGAAGCCATCTGGGCCTGAAATTTTCTTTGCAGGAAGGATTTTGACTACAAATTCAGTTTCTTTCATACATATAAGGCTATTCAAGTTACCTATTCTTTATTTTTTTCTAATATTTGACTTTTTTTTTTTTGGTATCAGCTTTATTGAGATATAATTCACATACCTTACAATTCACCCATTATGGTTGAATAATATTCCATTATACGCATGTGAAACATTTTGTTTATCCATTCATCAGTTAATGAACATTTGAGTTGCATCCACTCTTTGGCTACTACGAACAACACTGCTATGAACACTCATGTACAAGTTTTTGTGTGGACATGTTGTAATTTCTCTTGAAATTATATACTTACATACCTAAGAGTGGAACTGCTGAGTCATATGTTCAACCTTTTGAAGAACTGCCAAACTATTTCCTTTAGGGTGACCTGAGTGACTTGTGTCTTTCAAAAAATTTGTCCATGTTATTTGTTGAATTTATTGAATAAAGTGGTTTGCAATATTCCTTTATTATCTTTTTATTGTAAGTTCTGTAGTGATGTCCTCTCTTTCTTTGCTGATGTTGGTAATTTGTGTCTTCTGTGTAGGGGGTTGGGGGGAGTGGTCAGTCTGGCTAGAGGAGAGGTCTATCAATTTTAGTTTTTCAAAGAAGTACCTTTTATTTTCATTTAATTTTTCTACTCTTACTGTTTTCAATTTGATGGCTTTCTGCTCTTTATTATTTCCTTCCTTCAGCCTACTTTAGGTTTAACTGGCTCTTCTTTTTCTAGTTTCTTAAGGTAAAATCTTAGATCTTTGATTCAAGATCTCATATACAAGCAACAAAGATTTACTGTATAGCACAGGTAACTAGATTCAATATCTTGTAATAAACTATAATAGAAAATAATCTGAAATAAATAAATAACTGAATTACTTTGCTGTGCACCTGAAACACAATATTCTAAATCAACTATACTTTAAGGGAAAAAAAAAAAAGATCTCATATACACATTTAATGCTATAAATTATCTTTTTTTTTTTAAATGGTAGTTTCTTCTTTTTCTTTTTATTTATTTATTTATTTATTTATTTATTTATTTATGGCTGTGCTGGGTCTTCGTTTCTGTGCGAGGGCTTTCTCCAGTTGCGGCGAGCGGGGGCCACTCTTCATCGCTGTGCGCGGGCCTCTCACTGTCGCGGCCTCTCTCGTTGCGGAGCACAGGCCCCAGATGCGCAGGCTCAGTTGTTGTGGCTCACGGGCCTAGTCGCTCCGTGGCATGTGGGATCTTCCCAGACCAGGGCTCGAACCCGTGTCCCCTGCATTGGCAGGCAGATTCTCAACCACTGCGCCACCAGGGAAGCCCTCTTCTTTTTCTTGACTTTTTAAAATTAAATTAATTAATTAATTAATTTTGGGCTGTGTTGGGTCTTCGTTTCTGTGCGAGGGCTTTCTCCAGTTGTGGCGAGTGGGGGCCGCTCTTCATCGCGGTATGCAGGCCTCTCACTGTCGTGGCCTCTCTTGTTGAGGAGCACAGGCTCCAGACGTGCTGGCTCAGTAGTTGTGGCTCACGGGCCTAGTTGCTCCGCGGCATGTGGGATCTTCCCAGACCAGGGCTCGAACCCGTGTCCCCTGCATTGGCAGGCAGATTCTCAACCACCGCACCACCAGGGAAGCCCCTATAAATTATCTTTTAAGCATTTAATCCTACAGCTTTGACATATTGTTTTCAGTTTCCTTCTATTCAATTTTTTTCTAACTTCTCTTGCAATTCCTTTTTAGACACATGAGTATTTAGAAGAATGTTGCTTAATTTCCAAATATTTGGGGGATTTTCCAGATTTATTGATTTCTTGTTTAGTTCTGGGGTGGTTAAAGGATGTGGTTTGCATAGTATCAATCCTCTTTAATATATTGTGACATATCATTTACCAAGAGTTCAAAATCTCTATAGCAGAAGATTTGTCTATTTCTCTTGTCAGTTTTCTCTTATTATTAGGTTCACATTCATTTAAGATTATATTCTCTTGGTGGATTCCTTTATCATAAATATCCCTCTTTTATCCCTGGAAATATATTTTGTTCCAAAATCTACTTTGGTATTAATTTAGCCACTCCAACTTCCCTTTCATTTGTGTTTACATGGTATATCTTTTCCACCCGTCTTCTGGTTCACTTGTATTTAAAGTGGGTTTCTTATAGGTAGCATGTTGTTTTGTTTAATTCAGTATGAAAAATCTCCGCCTTTTAATTGGTGTGTTTAGACTATTTACATTCAATGTAAGGATCAATATGGTTGTATTTGAAGTTTCCATCTTGCCATCTGTTTTCTATTTGTCCCATCTATTCTTTGTTGTGTACAATTTTATACCTTGCCTTCTTCCACTTCAATCATATTGTTAGTTTTTAAAAGCTGGGTAATACTGAGATATCATATTTATTGTGAACATTATTATACAGCTCAGCCCCTTAACTAATTGTGACCTTGAGAAAGTTACCTTCTCTAAGCCTGTTTCTGAAACTGTAAAATGGAGCTAATGAAAGTTCCTACCACAAAAGACTGTTGTGTGAATTCAGTGAGAGCATCTCGATCAAAGTGCCTGCCACATGGTAATCTTTCAGTAAGTGTGATAGTAATGAATGAATTCAATGCCAGACAGTGGGGTTAGGCCCTGAGGATGCACGTATTTTCAAATTCTCATCGTTTAGGCAAAAATAAGGCCATACTTCTGTAAGCTGCCTTATTAGAGTTTCCTTTTCCATTAATTGTATTTCCTTTGTGAATTATGTCCTTTCACCATCAAAAGATCTCAATGTTTTTCTTAGGTATGAGCTCTTTAGACAGAAAAACTGTGTTAATGCAAGATTTTGCAGTCCCCTTTCTAATACACTTATTTGTAAATGTTAAATCTGACCATATTTTTAAAACTTTATGATTTTTGTAACTTCCCTGGAGGATATGCCTATTAGAATTTTTTAAAACTTCACTCTTTCAGACATTTTATATTCTTCACATCCACGAATGTGTTATATCACCACTTTATCTCTTCCATTAGTTCATTCAGTTTCAAGGGAACTTCATATTTTGTATAAACTATAGCTTTTACTAAATTAATCTCTCTCCTCTGTGATCACTGTGAATGGGTTAGTTTCCCATTATCTAGCTGGTGAGTGCTGACAGTATGCTCCTGATACTTGTGTCTAGCTTTTATTAAACTTAGTTGGTTCTGTACTGAAATGTTGAGATAACTTGGGCTTTTCAATTCCAAAGTTTTACAGTGATCATTCATCTCTCTTTTTTCCCCCCACTCTTAGGTATAAAAAGAACATTAACAATTATTCATTTTGTATTGAGAACCAAAGTAAAAATTGACTGAAATGTTTTCTCCAAAATTCTGTAAAATGTATTGCACCTACCACTCCAACACAGTACCTCATGGCAATTGAAATAATGTAATGTTTGTTCCCTACCTGTTAAGATCACCAGGGCAGGTCTATGCCTATCTTTTTCACTGTTGTATCGTCAGTGCCTGAACCATTGTGGGTACATTCTTTGACCTTATCTAAGTTACCAGAACATTTTTTTAAAAAAATAACTTTAAGGACTGGCAATAATCCAGGAACCATGCTCTAAATTTGTCCCAGGTTACATATTACTAGCTGGATTTCAATTTGGAGTGAAGAGACACTAGACAATCTCATGTAGGGAAAGAGGGTTTTGCAAGAGAAGGGGAAGCTTTTAGTATGCGGTAGTTGCAGTTGGAAGATCCCACATACCACGGAGCAACTAAGCCCATGCGCCACAACTACTGAGGCTGAGCTCTAGAGCCTGCGAGCCACAACTACTGAAGCCCACACGCAAAGAGCACCGGCTCCGCAACAAGAGAAGCTTGTTGAGAAGCCCGCGCACTGCAACGAAGACCCAACGCAGACAAAAAAGAAAATTAATTTTTAAAAAATTGCAAGAGTTATCAGTGTTTCAACTATAACCAACTAAATAAGACGTCTGATGAAACCTGCACAGTATGAACAAAGGTCATGTAGATTTACTTATATGTAAAACAAATGAATTGAATCAAGTCCCTAATAATAGGTGGTCTTTCCTAGTGTCTTGTCATCAGAACAAATTTGTTAGAGAAGAGAAACCAATGATGAAGGAAGACCTAGGGAGGTAGAAGTTTTCTTTGGATTTTGATGCAAAAGGTCAAATTTTGTGGAAGGTCATTCTTAATTTGGCTAATAGTATAATCTCCAGCTAAGATGCCAGTTGAGCTAGTTTGCTGTTTCTAAATTATAGCTTCCTCAAGGCAGTTTAGAATGGTATAGGCTGAGAACTGGGGGACAAGCAGAAGCTCTACAAAATGTAACTTAGATGGTTTCTGTTGTATAAATTCTGAATTTGTATCCCTTTTGCACTCCCTTTCATATTTTTAGTCTCAGTTCTTCTATGGGAATTAGGCTTTTTGTTTATACTCAAACTAACGTTAAAGAAAACAAGTCAGCACAGGGAATATTCCTCTCCACCAAGTTCCTTCCGAAGTTAAGGTAAAGTCAAGGTCCTTGGAGGCTCTGGTTATTTTAGTAAAGCAGCTGGCCTCTACTTAGACATGAATTCTATGTAAATTAATTAGAATTTTACTTCCCTTTAAAGAGACTATGATTCTTATCTGCCTAGTTCATTGACATATCCCTAAAGCTTAGAATAGCAGGTGTTCAATAAATTCGCAAAAACAATTTTCAACATTTACATCAGTGAAAAGCAGATAACTTTCTCACATTGGAAGATGGTAAGGATAAAGAAAGTCATTAAACTTTTAGACTGCTGTAAGAAAGCCCTCATCTTACCAGATTTTACTGTTCTATATACTGATTATTTCAAGTTGTGTATTCAAATTTCACCTGCATAAGCAGTTATACTTGTACCTGTTTTTAGTATACAGTTTTATTTCACTTTAGTATAGAGATTACTAGTGACAAATAGGATTTAAGATTGTTCAAATCTTTATAGAGAACTTTTTTTTTAAAAAATAAATTTATTTATTTATTTATGGCTGCATTGGGTCTTCATTGCTGTGCAGGGGCTCTCTCTAGTTGCAGTGAGCAGGGGCTATTCTCCGTTGTGGTGTGCGGGCTTCTCATTGTGGTGGCTTCTCTTGTTGCAGAGCAGGGGCTCTAGGCGCGAGAGCTTCAGTAGTTGTGGCACGCAGGCTCAGTAGTTGTGGCTCGCGGGCTCTAGAGCGCAGGCTCAGTAGTTGTGGCGCACGGGCTTAACTGCTCCGTGGCACGTGGGATCTTCCAGGACCAGGGATCGAACCTGTGTCCCCTGCATTGGCAGGCGGATTCTTAACCACTGTGCCACCAGGGAAGTCCCTATAGAGAACTTTTGATATTGCCAGTACAGTTTCTAAAAGATGAACTAACTAGATGAGCTCAGAAGTTTGGTCAAGGAAACAAAGAAAAACATTATAATCAGGTATCTTCTTGAGGGTACAGCCATTTAACGTGATTTAATTTATACTACTTAGATTCCTTTATAAAGGATGTCTTGAGGGTTTTTAAAAATATTTATTTATTTGGTTGCACCGGGTCTTAGTAGCAGCAGGTGGGCGGGCTCCTTAGTTGCGGCATGCGAACTCTTAGTTGCAGCACGCGTATGGGATCTAGTTCCCTGACCAGGGAACGAACCTGGGCCCCCTGCATTGGGAGCGCAGAGTCTTACCCACTGCGCCACCAGGGAAGTCCCAAGGATGTCTTGAGTTTTTGAAGACAGTAAATAAATAAGAGTAAAAACCGGGATGAAATTCAGGTATGTGGCAGATTAGTTTCAATATATCAGGAATAACTAATTCCAAGTTCACTCACTCCAAATATCCCTGCACGACAGACTATTTTCCCAAATGTTGGATTTAAGCTTCCATCACAAATTAATATAAAAACAGGCTATAAGTCTTTGAGATTTAAATTCCAGCCTGTTTAAGTGGTGATTGATTCATGTTAGCTTTATGCTCCCAGTTATTGTTGGAGTAGGCTTTGATTCTAGATACTTTTTACCAAACTGTTTTAGAGAATTGAAAATGTTGAGAACTTCTGCCCCAGTAACAGATTACCTATTCTCTTCACTTTACATTCCTCAATGTTCTGTCAAGATAACTATACCTATCGATACATTCAAAAATCTGACTCACGCCTTTTTTTCCATATGGCTATGCTACTTGGCTGTATCTTAAACTAGGACTAAATTCCTGTAGTACAGCACTGTAAAGAAGTCCAATTCAGGAGTACAGCACTGTAAAGAAGTCCAATTCAGGAGCCTCTGTCATATGGTTTATTCCCTGAAAAATTCTCAAAGGCTCATCACTCCTACTCATCCCCACAGTACTCAACTTCCCAGGAATGTTCAGATCACACAACTAGAAAAGCACCAACCTGGGAGACAGATTAGTGAGCCCACGCAGTTGAAAACCCAACCCTAAGAGCAGAACTTTTAGGTCCATTCCCTATTTCTTTAACATTCTTTTTTTTCAAAATTAATTTATTTACTTATTTATTTGGCTGCACTGAGTCTTAGTTGTGGCACGCGGGATCTAGTTCCCTGACCAGGGATGGAACCTGGGCCCCCTGCACTGGGAGCACAGAGTCTTAGCCACTGGACCACCAGGGAAGTTCCTTCTTTAACATTCTGAATAACAGTAAAGTGCAATGTTTTCTAACCCTCATTTAGGAAATTAAGCCCTTCAAAGAGTAAGATTAACAGAACCTTTCCAACTTCCCTGTGCTGGTTGTCAACAAAGCCCGACATTTTCTCCAAACATGACATAGCCAGGTCCACTGATTCCCACCTCCTGGTATTAATATCCTTGTGTATTCCCCTCCCACACTACCAGGCTAGGACAATGGCTGGTCTGTGTGACCAATGCAATATGGCAGAAGTAATAGGTATGTCACTCTGAAGGTAGGTCATACAAGAGTATGGCTTCTGCTTACTCTCTTGGATCACTCGCTCTGGGGCAAGTCAGCTGCCAGCTGTCACTCAGGCAGCCCTGTAGAGACACCCACATAGTGAGGAACTGAATCCCTCCAACAACCAAGTGAGTCAGTCATCTCAGAAGTGGCTTCTCCAGCCCTGGCTTACAGTCCTGTAACCTGATGAGACCTTAAGCCAGAACCATGCAACTAAGCTGCCCTTGGATTCCTGACTCAGAAACTGTGGGTGATGATGCATGTTCATTGTTTTAAGCTGTTAAATTTGGGGATAATATGATTAAGACACATCGGGCAAAGATCACCCATTGTTTCTTGAATGGAATAAGCAAAATTCTAACACTTTTGACTAAGATATTGAGTTAATTTTGTTAAAGACAAAATTCTAAATTCATGTTTGTTTGGTACTCAGAAAAAACTTAAAAAGCAATTCCCAACTCAACTAAACTCCTTCCTCACTGTTAACAAAAAGAAAAAAATCTGAATATATGTTATCTCTAGTCAATGCACACTGCTAATTAGATCACAGCCGAAAGTGTCCGGTGCTTTTAACAATTGCATTCAAAATATAGTAGCAGTTAAGACAGCTCTTCAGATCTTATTTTTTCTCTCATTGGGACTGAACTGCAGATGCCAGGCAGTGTTTCTAGCAAGTTCCAAAGGTCTGAATTAGGAGGCCTTGATTACACTTGGCCTATTTTAATTAGTTTTAAGTTAGGTCTTAAAGAAAAGTGAAAGTACATAAACCAGTATGGGCAACAGTAAACAATGACTACATATAGCTGCTGATCTCAGAATTCAACACAATGCATTTACATTTCTTTGACATTTACCAGACATCACAGATTACTACCAGAACATCACGTAAGTTTATTTCAGATGTAACAGCAATGTTAAAATCAACAAGTTTAAATCTTAACTGCACCAAGTAAACTCAGCTATTTAAGTATTTTTAAAGTTATTCCCTCCAAAAAACTGAGGGAGCTTTTCTTTTCCACCCCATATGTCATGGTTTCCCAATAGTTCTATTCTTGGAGGACTTTCAATTGATGAGTAAGCCGCTTTGGGGATATTTCAGAACTTCTTTCCCCAAATGAAAACTAATCTGGACAAATTATATATTGCATAGATTTCTCTGCAGATTCTTTTCTTTAGAACCTAAATGCAATTACCATACAATATAATGTTTATCTATTTGTCCTACAGAAAAAAACTATCTGCCCTGAAAAATATGATGGATATATCCTGTGATCTTCCAGTTAACAGAATTGTTTTACCTCAACGATAATTTTTATCAAAATAACCAACTGAACATGGGACATTATTTCAGTCTTTACTGACTCATAGGCACATGAACTAGTGCCCAGCTTCTACCTCTTCTACATCCTCCTCCTCCATAAGTGGATGGGATTATTTCATGTAAGTTTGATGTAGGACAATTCACCCTTTACAAACACTTAGAATTTAGGTTAAAGTCAGTGACTAGTGTGGAAAAAGAAACACTAAAATGATAGGGAGCCTACACACTCAATTCAAAATTTAATATTTTTTCCTCCATAAATAATATGTACTTAATTGTCATGAGGCAGCTATTCGGTTTTCATTAACCACATTCAGGGATACATTCATAGGACTGATTAGATAGTCCAGGTGAAATGGTTATAGAAATAGAGGCAGTGTCATCTCACAAAACTCATTTATATATCAAAATCTATTTTGATATGCGAAGTTTACAAAAAGGCTGAATCTTCAAACTAATTATGCCTTCTGTAACTCAAGCACTCTTCTCTTGGCAAGAGCAAGCTGAAGCTTATCCATGAAGGTAAAGGTGCTTAATGCTAAACTTTTCTTCTAAGCTTAGATTTGGACTGCTTAAGAAACTGATACCCAAGAAACCAGCATGGTCTTTCTACATTTTTACTATCTTAAGATTATAACCCTATAAACTCATTTATCAACTATCTTCCTTTTCTATATTATTCTTGGCACTCAACTAAGACTGCTGAAGTTTATTGTACCTTGTATTTTTACATTCTCAAGTAAGAACTTAAGATTATAAAATGTGCATAAACATTGTGTAAAATAATTTTGTCATTCAACATATTTGAAGAGATGAAACTTTTATGCCAGAATTTACATAAGAGGATAAATATTACGAATCAATCTTCCTTTTAAAGTCAAATAACAGAAAATTCAAGCTCTGTGCATTATTTTAAAGTCTAATGAAAACATTTCTTGGGCCACCAGTATTGGCAATGTAGAAAATTTTAAATATTGGAGATGGGATTATGGAGGAAAACATGAAAATTTCAGATGTCTTCTATCTTACAAAAAGTTATCGACCCGTCAAAGCCACTCCCTATGTGCCAGGAAACGATCTGGCATAAACCAGTCCTGTCAGTAGAGGAGGTCACAGTGACATTTGCGTTATTAACGCTTCTAGACTTCTACTTTTTCCAAGAATAGAAGCAATATGTTTAATAATTCTCCCACCCCCAAATCCTTAAACTCAGTATCACAGGCACAGAATGTAAGCAAATCTGGGATGTTCTCCAACAGATAAGCAATTAGCACAGCTATGTTATTCTCAAAAATACTGTCTAGATATTCCTTCCTCTAAAATCAAATGCTCAGTGGCCACACTTCTAACAGTCTGCATTAGCTGACATTAAATGCATTTGTTGTGCCACAAGTCCATCTAAGCTTCCTTTTAGGTATTTTTTAATATGTCCAAGAGACAACACCTGCTTCAGGTTTATTTAGGGGCATTGACCTATAAGGACATCAACTCCATTTTTAAGGTTTGACTAACTATTGTGAATTTACTAAAGAAAAAAGACAGGAGAAAAAAAAGCAAATCACAACAAACCTCTTTAGGTCAGTTAAAGGCCATTATCTCTAGCTGGGATATTAAAAAAAATTAATCTCACCAGCCCACACTCCAAAAGTTAATGCCACTTCTAACAATCAACAGCAGGAAAAATAAACCTGCTAACAACCAGCCCATTCATTAGCAAAAAGCAGTTTAACTCAAATGCTGAGACCAAAGTATAATACTACCTACTCAGACTGTCCCACCCACCGTCAGCCACCAGCGAGGAAGGAAGAAATAACTGCTTAACAGAACAAAATAAGCTTAGTATTTCTTACAAGGATAACAATGGTCCAACTCCTGAGATAATACTCAGAAGGACAAAAGGTGGAGTGAAGGCAATGTACAGGGATTAGTATCCCACAGAATCTTGAAAACCCCTAAGTACCACGAACACACTAAACTTGTCTATGAGTTAGAGAACAAGATATTGCTGCTGCTGCTTCTCGTCCTCTGAAATATACAATATTTTGTAGGCTCTGCCCTTCAATGTGAAAGCAGGACATTAAAAAAAAAATGAAATTGACACTCAAGTTTTTGGGACCATATATCTTAACTGTGAAACTAAACAGATCTATACCTTCTCCTTCCTACAATCAAACCACCTCACAAAAATAAGAAAACTAAAACAATCCAAACATGATTAATAAGTCCTTAAAAGTTTAAAACTTTTAGAGGAAAGGGAAGGAAGTTTTGAAAGGAGGAAACACAAGAACAAGGAAGGGGGAAAGGTTTAAAAGAAAGGGGGGGGGGAAATCAATGGGCCTCTCTTTTATTTGGCGACAAGCAAGTGCAAGAAAGTTCATCTGTAATTTGTTCAGTTGTCTGTCTTTTGCACATCTGCATTCTGGCCAGAAGGGACTTTGAGGTTTTTCTGCAGCACATGAGCATCAGCGGGCTCTATTCTCTTATAGTAGTTCTTCTTTGTCTCAATAATCTCAAAGCCAAACTTTCTGTAGAAGTCAATTGCAGACTCATTGCTGATCTGGACATGCCTGAGATACAAGAGGGTATCGGAAAAAAAAAATTAAGATTCCATCAGCTTTTATGTGTCCTCCACAGATAGCTACTGGTTGGAGCTGGAATACTGCAGACATTTTTAGACTCTCTTTACAATTACTAGCTATCAACAAAGATTAGGTATTCATTACAGAGAAACTTTGATGACAAATTTATACTTCTAACCTAACTCTTAATCTAACATTTGGAAGACAGCTAGCCGAGATCAGGAGATGCAGGAACAGCGTTTATTCTTAAAATCAACAAAGGTTAAAGTATCATAACATTTTTTATTGCAAGAGGAGAAAAGGTTCCTGTAACTAAAAGTGCGTAAATAACTATAGGGATGATTCAGAGACCACAGTAACACATTAAAAAACAAACAAACAAAACCTAGGGTCTCAAATGCCTGAATATATCTTTCTGATTGATAAAAAACATGTTAGATTTTGAAAATAATTTGTGCTTTCTCAATTACTCCTCAAAACAGCATTATATAATTTAATCTCTCCCAATGCCAAAGTGAAAATGAGAATAATCTCAATATCTGTATTATAAAGAATCCACATAGGGAACTATATTCAATCTCCTGGGATAAACCATAATGGAAAAGAATATTAAAAAAGAACGTATATATGTGTATAAGTCACTTTGCTGTACAGCAGAGATTGGCACAGCATTGTAAATCAACTATACTTCAATGAAAAAAAAAAGAAAAAAAGAATCCATAGTTGCCATCTTAGCCTTACTCTTAAGATTCAAGTATAAATCAGCTAGGTACTCTCTGATTTTGATGATTAAATTCTACTACTAATGAGCGTGTCACTGAGAGCCTTGAACAAAACTCAGAGTGTAAACAGATGGCATGATAAAAGTAGTATTAATGGTATTAATTTCTTAAATTCTGAAGATTTGAGCTTTAATCTTGGTTTCACATATGTGACTTTGGAGCTCCCACCCCAATGTAATAAAGCAAAACAAGAATGTTTTATCGCAGGTTCCTTATCTATTATTAAAACAAACTTCGTAACTACCACTTCCATGGTATTTCCAAAAGACAATAAGTGACCAGATTTTAAATTTTCTAGTGAAGATTTCTATTGCCAATTTATTAAATTCTTTAGATAAGATCATTAAATATGACTTTACTTACAGATAGATGTTGTCAAAAGTGCCATCTTTTTCACAGATGTTTAAGACATGATTTAACATTTTAGTTCCTATTAACAAGACAAACAACAAATAAGTAATCTCATAAAAATCAATCTTTAAACTAAACATCTTACTGAGTCCTAATAGAATTTGAGGTAAACACCAGACATCCTGATTTTCCACCATTTTTTTCTCTCTACACTACCTGCTGTGTTTAAAACTGCTAGCAGACAAGCAATCTTTATATACAGCCCTTCCAGGAAGAAGGAAAACAGAAAAAGCACAAGGGTAGTATTAGTAACAAATCTATTTATATATAGGGCTTTCAATCGACTTATGTTCAATTGACATATAAAACAGTTCTTTTCCACCTTACTTTATATAATTCAGTAACCCTTTCCCAGTATTCCTAGAAGAAATATTGCCTTAGTGGGGTCAGGAACAGTACCAATGTATTTATGCTTCTTTAAAGAAAAAAACAAAACCAAAAACCACAAATAATTTTACCTATTCCTAGCCTTCGGTATGGTGCCAGACATCCTAGTGTCATGATGTAAAGTCTCTTCTGATTCTGTGAATGATCCACCCTACAGCATACTGCACCTACTGCAATATCATTGAAATAGGCTGCCAAGGAAAATATAAAGATACAAAGTTTAGCAGACAGAATAACACATTTTACTGAATCTTTCCCTCCCCTTATACAACGACTAAATTGTTATTAGCATTAATTAAATTTTATCAGCTACTCTGAGTATCAATAGCCTCAAAAATATCCTATACCTTAAGAATTTAAGACCCCTCTTAAATATGTGAAAACACAGACACAGCCTAAATAAGAAAAGATATTTAGCATTTCCGTTTGAAATTCAAGTATTTTATTTTATCTTGATTTTTCTCAGAACCTGGATCACCCCCATTTCCTCACTTGTAAGACAAGGAGATTAAATCAGTTAACTCTTTTTTTGCCCTGATATTAAAAACTAGAGGTCAAGAACATGAATAAACAAATGAAGGGAAGAAGAAAAACCGTATCATACCAAGTTTTGCTAGCTCGCCAACCTCCAGCACATCCTTATAGAACTTGTCATTGTAGCTGACTGGGAAGATCACCTGGTTTAATCTCTTCAACTGCTTAATATTGTGTGGTGTCACATCTCCCAGCTCGATCCGGCTACTGGAACAAACCAAAATGTACTCAATAAAATATAATTAGCTTCATTTGTTAAGATGGACATATTAAAAGGGTACCAAGTCTTTTTTACATGACTGATAAATCCAACCCTTTCACAGTAACCTTACACTCCTATGAAGATCACCATTTATAAGCAGATTTTGCCAGTCATTCCATCCAGGTTCCAACTCCTAGCTTTCATACAATTGTATACATTTAGAGACAAATACAGTAAACAACAATTACTAAGAAGGCCAGAATAATAATCTACATACAAATGCTGAAATTTTCAGAAAAATTTAAAGACATCTATTACTGATCAAAGAGACTGATGATACCTAATTGGCAAAGGGGTGGCAAGTAAGATATTTATACTCTGCTGGCAGGGATGTAAATAGATACAACACCTCTGGAAGACAATCTACAACTATGTACTAAAAAGCCTAAAAAGTACACCTCCTTTGTCAAAGTATCCCCACTCTAAGAATTTATTCTAAGAAAATAATCAAAATATGCAAGGATCACGTGTATTCTAGCCACTGGACACAGGAACCACATACACCAGAGTCACAGAGGGTGGCGACCAAATCCAGATTCCTGGACGCCCCACTCCCACCCCCTTCAGAAGCAGAGTCTCTGGAAATGGAACATGGGAATCTACATTTCAGAAACAAAACAAAACCAACCAACCAAACAAAACAAACCCCAGCTTGAAAACTACTTATCAAGAACACAACAGTAGCATTGCTAAGTAACCATACTTAACCAAAACAATCGGTTCCATGGAAAAAGGGATAACCACTAAAAAGTGTCAGACTCATAGTAATAAAGTTGATTTGCCTATAGAGCTGTCAACAAATTTTTAAGCGCTCAAATCAATCTCACCACCACATGCTAAAGGTTGATCAAAAGTGACAAGACAAACCTGAATAGCAACTACACAATTTTTCTTCCTATTACCACCAGCACTAACATTTGTAGAGTTGCTTATATACACTATTTGCCTTCTTAAAAACCTTAACACACCTGAAACTAACACAACATTGTTAATCAACTATACTCCAATATAAAATAAAAAGTTTTAAAAAAATTAAAAAAAATCTTAACAGTGGGTCATAAAAACATTTAAAGAAAACAATGTCATCCGCCTGCCAATGCAGGGGACACGGGTTCAATCCCTGGTCCGGGAAGATCCCACCGTGCGCCACAACTATTGAGCCTGCGCTCTAGAGCCCGCGAGCCACAACTACTGAGCCCACGCACCACAGCTACTGAAGCCCGCGTGCCTAGAACCCTAGAACCCGTGCTCCGCAACAAGAGAAGCCACCACAATGAGAAGTACACACATTGCAACGAATAGAAGTCCTCACTAGCCGCAACTAGAGAAAACCTGAGCGCAGCAATGAAGACCCAATGCAGCCAAAATATAAATAAATTTAAAAAATAGTATCTTATAAAAAAAATTGTCAAATCAAACTAAAAATGAGTTCAAAAATAAACAAAACAATCTGATGCCAACCAAGCAGCTAGAAAATGACGTATGTCCTACCACTAGGTGCTAGTTCCACATCACAACTGCATTAGTCAATAGCAGGAAAATGCAAACAATGCACCCTAATTAACCATTTACATCACATGCACAGAGGTTTTGAAAACTCTCTGTTAGAGAAATGACTAAACAAGAAAGCTAATTATCACACTTTTATAATGGTTAAAAAAAAAAAGGAAAAGAAAAAAATCTGAGTGTCCACCATTAGGGGACTGGTTAATTAAATAAAGCATGATACATTTACATTAGAAAGACATTGATATATTCTTTCCTGGGGATATATATATATGTATCTCCAACTTTTGTTAACATACAGAAAAATGTTTAAAAGCACATTCAAACAATGTGTGGTTTGTGGATAATTTTTATAACAATGTTCTCTGAAATGTTAATAAGATAATCAGAAACCAACAGAATGTATTACAGTTCTTAAAAAACAAAAAAACCTGATTACATACTAGTATACTCATTTGGAACTTTAGCCTTCCTGCCTCAATTATTTCATTTGTATGCTACTGTTTTTTATTATTCACTATTGTGACCGACCACCCTTGTATATCTTGCATGTCTTTTATCTTTGGCTGCATTGGGTCTTCGTTCCTGCGCGTGGGCTTTCTCTAGTTGCCACGAGTGGGGGCTACTCTTTGTTGCAGTGCACAGGCTTCACAGTGCGCGGGCTTCTCATTGCGGTGGCTTCTCTTGTTGTGGTGCACGGGCTCTAGGCGCGTGGGTTTCTGTAGTGGTGGCACATGTGCTCAGTAGTTGCGGCGCATGGACTTAGTTGCTCCATGGCATGTGGGATCTTCCTGGACCAGGGATTGAACCCGTGTCCCCTGCATCGGCAGGCGGATTCTTAACCACTGCGCCACCAGGGAAGTACTGAGTCATGTCTTCTTTACTAGATTACATCTCATTCACAGAAAAACTTCCCTTTTCATTAAAGCACACCCTGGCTTTCTCTTCTTTAAGGCTGAGGTAAATGACATTTCACCTTAAAATACAGGGATCACATCTTACCTGCACAGTCTATTCTTTTTTTTTAAAAAAGGGTTCCTCCCACTTAATTAATACATCCATCACCTACCTTTTTTTTTTTTTTGGTGAGAACATTTAAGTTCTACTCTCTTAGCAAATTTAAATTATACGATACGGTGTTATCAACTATGTTATACTTTGGATTCTCCGAACTTATTCACCTTACAGCTGAAAGTTTGTACCCTTTAACCAACCTTTCCCTATCTTCCCCACCTGGAAACCACTTTTCTACTGTCTAAGAGCTTGACCTTTTTTTTTTTTTTTAAGATTCCACATACAAGTAATATATGCAGTATTTGTCTTTTTCTCCATCTGGCTTATTTCAGTTAACCTAATGCTAGTCTTTAGTATTGTACCACAGTGCAGTACATTTATTTTAAATATAAGATAGTTTATTATATTGATTATATTTAGAACACACCATTTAAAAATTAATCCAGGGGAATTCCCTAGCGGTCCAGTGGTTAGGACTCCTCGCTTCCACTGCAGGGGGCACAGGACCGATCCCTGGTTGGGGAACTAAGATCCCACATGCCACACGGAAAAAAAAAAAAAAAATTACTCCACTGCACTCAAAAGCCAGGCTCTGTATTTTAATAGTGATTGAAAAATTACATCATGAAATCTAATAGTAAACAACAATAAAGGAAAACTTCAGAATCTAGGAAGTTAAGTTTCTAGATAATAAGTGAAAGAACTTGAGTTTTTAAGAGTTTAAGAATAATTTCTAGGTAATTACCATGCTTCAAGTATATGTATAAGTTTTAAAAGGATAATAACTAGGTATTTCATGACTTCATACAGAAGGAAAAAGTGGTCATGGTGCAGTATGGTAGACTGAAACTAATAAAAGGTAACTACTAAAAAAATTTCCATTAGGGTGGGCAGATCAAGACTAAATACAAAATACAATATTGAATCATTAAGGAATAAGCAGCTTAATCTTTCCATGTCTAATTTAAAAAAACATGTCTTGATTTAAAAAAAAAAACAAAAAAACAAACCCAACACCATAGAAATGAGTTAGACATATACAGTCTTCCAATATTCTTCCATGCACATATATACTGACAAGTTTTAAAACAGAATTGGAATACTGTGAGTATTGTTTGGTAGCTGTTTAAATTTAAGAAAGAAATTAATCAAGTTTGATTTTTTTTAATTGAAGTACAGTTGATTTACAATATTGTGCCAATCTCTGCTGTACAGCAAAGTGACTCAGTTTTATACATATAGACATTCTTTGTTTAATATTCTTTTCCATTATGGTTTATCCCAGGAGACTGGATATAGTTCCCTGTGCTATACAGTAGGACATTGCTGTTTATAATCAATTTTTATTATTACCAGACTGTCAGCATATGCTAGAAACAGAATTTTAAAATGTCTATTAAATATAACTTTATCAGCAAAATTGACCTTCAGATACAGTTTAACTTTCCTGAACATGATATGTCTGATTGAAACGGAACACTTCTGTAATCCTGATCACTTAGCTCCAAATTATTCTAAGATGTGGATATTCTAAATATATCAGAGTAATATCATCAACTTGTAAATATAATTCAGTAAAGAACGTGTAGTACCAAAGGCATAGAGAGTTATGTAGAAATGTCAAGTAAATTAGAACATCATTTGACTGTAAACAACCAAAAAGCTTTTAGAAGTTAAAAGAACTTGATTAGAAAATTAAATAATAGAGATTTTAAGAATTCCATCATGAATCTAAAATTTTCTATAGTCCTTATGAACATAATAGTTGCCTATTCAAAGCATAAATCAGTTCTATTTCAATAAATATTTCAACACCTATGTGCTAACACCTGGAATGCAAAGGACTTTACATTCATGTATTCCCCAAACCACAGGCAGTTTGCTGTGGTAAAACAAAGTATGCTTTGTGTAAATGTGGAAGCCGGGGTTGGAGAGGAGCGCCTTGCACATCAAGATGGTACTTCATTGTCTTCTCTACATTCTCTCGGTGACCTCAATCTATATATAGTCTTATGGATTTAATGCTGCCAACTCCCAAATTTCTGTCTCTAGCCTAGAAATCACTCCTAAATGCCAAAGCATCTCTAGTAGACAGCTCAAATTAAACATATCCAAAACTAGCTATCTGATCTTCCCCGCAAAATCTGCTTCACCTGTAGCTTTCCCTATCTCAGTTGGTGGCCTTTCCATTCTTGGCTGCAAGTTTACTCTCTCACCTCCTTTAGGTCTGTTCAAATGATATGTCAGGAAGTCTTACTCTGACACACCCTTTTTTTCCCTTATAATATTCTTGATAGGTTTTGTTATCAATAAGGTTTGTTGGCCTCAAAGAAAGTTTGGAAGTGTTTCTTCTTGCTCTTCAGTTCTGTCAATGCTTGCTTCTGTATTTTCAAGTTATGTTATTAACAGCATAAATATTTGGGACTGTTATGAGTTGATGAATTGATCCTTTTATCATTTTGAAATGTCCCTCTTTGCTGTAATATTTCTTGCCTTAAAGTCTACTTTATCAGTACAGACACACTGTTTTCTTCTAATCAGTGTTGCATGGTGTATCTTCTACCACCCTTTACTTTGAACTTCTGTGGCCTTATATTTAAAGTGTCTTTTTATAAACAGCAAATGCATAAGAGTCTTGTTCCTTTAATTTGGTAATCAGAGTATTTAGTCTGTTCAGATTTAATATAATTATGGTTGTAGTGTATTCAAGTCCACCAGCTTGCAATTTTCTGATTTGTATCAACTATTAGTTGCTCCTTTATTTTCCAGCTGTTTTTGCGGGTCAATTTACTTTCTTTGGAAAAAAAAATATTTCTTTCTTAGCTAAAACAAAACAAAAAAAACTTTTAAAAGTTCACATAAACTTTTTTTTTAATTCCTTTTTTTTTTTGGCTGCATGGCTTGTGGGATCTTAGTTCCCCACCCAGGGATCGAACCCAGGCCCACAGCAGTGAAAGCACCGAGTCCTAACCACTGGACCACCAAGGAATTCCCTATATAAAATTAACTTCAGGCGTATAGTTTTGACAAATACGTATAGTCACCTAACTACCACAATTATCAAGAAACACAATGGTTCTATCACCCCAAAAGTCTCCCACATGACCCTTTGCAGTTCAGCTCTACCACCACTCCCAGGCAACCATTAATGTTTTGTTTCCCATAGTTTTGCCTTTTCAAGAATACCACATAAATGGAATCACACAATACATTCCCATTTGCTTGGCTTCTTTCATTCAGCACAATGCCTTTGAGATTCACCACACTACTGTATCAACTTCATTCCTTGCTATTGCTGAGTAGTACTCCATTGTATGGAGGTACCATGGTTTATACTTTTGTTGAAGGGCATTTGGGTGTTTCCAGTTTTTGGAGATTATGAATAAAGCTGCCACAAACTATTTCTGTACAGGTTCTTGTGTGAATGTAAGTTTTTCTTTCCCTTGAATAAACACGTAGGAGAGGGGATACTGGATCATTAGTTAAGTGTACGAGAGTTTCAGGTGTTCTGCATCCAAACCAGTGTTTGGCACTATCAACTTTTAAAATTTATGCCATTCTAATAGGTGTGTACTGACATTTCACTGTGGTTCTAATTTGCATATCCCTAAATAATGGTGAACATCTTTTCATGTACTTCTTTGCTACCCATATTATCTTAGTTGGTAAAGGTGCTGTTGAAATCTTTTGCTCTTAAAAAAATCCTGGGTTCGAATTATTGAGATTTAAGTTACTATGAATACATGCCCTTTGCGAGTTATGTATGTTGCAGAGGATTTCTCCCAGTCTGTGGCTTTTTTCATTTTCTTAACAGTGGTTTTCACACAGCAGAAGTTATACATTTTGATGAATTTCTTTGTGGATCATGCTTTTCAGGGTACTATCTAACAAATCTTTGCCTAACCCAAGGCCACTAACATTTAGATGTTTGTTTTCTTCTAGAAGTTTTATTACATTTAGGTGTATGAGTCTCATCCCCTTACATCCCTCTCATTTATTTTTCTCTTAAACAGCCTTCTTGAGGTATAATTTACATACTATAAAATTCACCTATTTTAAGTGTACAATTCAATGGTTTTAAACTATTTATAGGGTTCTGAAATCATCATCTCAATTCAGCTTTAGAGTACTCACATCACACCCCCAAAATCCCTTGTGCACAGCTAAGATAAATCCCCTTACGTACTCCAAGCCAGCCACTAAATCTACCTTCTTTCTAAAGACTTGCCATTTCTGAACATTTCATACAATAAATGTGATCTTTTGGACTAGACTTCCTTCACACAGCATAATGTTTTTGAGGTTCATCCATATTGCAATTTGTGTCAGTAGCTGAACAGTACTCCATTGTATGAATATATCACATTTTGTTTATCCATTTACCACTTGATGGGCATTTTAACTGTATTTACTTCCTGGCTATTATAAACAATGCTGCTATGATTACTGCATACAAGTATGCGTGCAGACATAGGCTTTAGTTTTTTTCTGGTAGATACCTAGAAGTGGGGCTGCTGGGTCGTATGGCAAATATGTTTCACTTTTTTTTTTTTAATTGGAGTATAATTGCTTTACAATGTTGTGTTAGCTTCTACTGTACAATGAAGTAAATCAGCTATATGTATACCTATATCCCCTCCCTCTTGGACCTCCCTCCCACCCCACCCATCTAGGTCGTCACAGAGCACCAAGCTGAGCTTCCTATGCTTTATAGCATGTTCCCGCTAGCTATCTATTTTATGCATGGTAGTGTATATATGTCCATCCTTATCTCCCAATTCATCCCACCCACCTCTCCCCTGCCCCGTGTCCACATGTCCGTTCTCTACGTCTACATCTCTATTCCTGCCCTGCAAATAGGTTCATCTGCACCATTTTTCTAGATTCCACATATATGCGTTAATATATAATATTTTTCTTTTTCTGGCTTACTTCACTCTGTATGACAGACTCTAGGTCCATCCACATCTCTACAAATGACTCAATTTCATTCCTTTTATGGCTGAGTAATATTCCTTTGTATATATGTACCACATCTTCTTTTCCATTCATCTGTCGTTGGACATTTGTTTCCATGTCCTGGCTATTGTAAATAGTGCTGCAATGAACACTGGGGTACATGTTTTACTTTTTAAAGAAACTGCCTGTGGTAGGCAGAATAATGGCCCCCAGAGACTGTCCATGTTCTAATCTCAGGAACCTTTAATATGTTATTTTACATGAAAAATGGGCTTTGCAGATGTAAGACCTTGAGATGGGAAAATTAACCAGGATTATCTGGGTGGGCCCCCTGTAATCACACAGGTCCTTAGGAGTCAGAGAAGATGTGATAAAAGCAGAGACAAGAAAGACTTAAAGATGCTCTGCTGCTGGCTTTGAAGATGAAGGCTCATGAACCAAGGAATGCAAGTGGTCTTAGAAGCTGAAAAGGCAAGGAAACATACTATCATCTTGAGCCTCTAGAAGAAACACAGTCCTGTTGTATCAGTTTCCCAGAGCTGCCTTAACAAATTACCACAAACTCAGTGGCTTAAAACAACAGAAATGTATTCTCTCGAAGTATTGGAGGCTGGAAGTCCAAAATCAGAATGTCGGCAGGGCCATGCCCTCTAGGCTCTGGAGCAGAATCCTTCCTTGCCTTTGCCAGCTTCTGGTGGCCTCAAGTGTTTCTTGGCTTGTGGCAGCATAACTCTAATGTCTGCCTCTATCTTCACATGGTCTTCTGTGTGTATGTATGCTCTCTTCTTCTTATAAGGACATTAGTCATTTAGGGCCCACCCCAATTGAGTATGACCTCATTTTAATTACATCTGCAAAGACCCTATTTCTAAATAAGGTCACATGCTAAAATTTCAGGTAAACAGGAGTCACTGTACATACCAACATCTTGATTTTAACAGAGTGAAACCCCTTTCAGACTTTGGATCTCAGGAACAAAGATGATACATTTGTGTTGTTTAAGCCACTAAATTTGTAGTAATTTGTTACAGTAGTAAGGGAAAACTAATATGTTTCTAAACTGTTTCCCTAAGTGGCCAGACCATTTACATTCCCATTAGCTATGTTTTAGGGTTCCAGTTTCTCCAGATCCTCACCAATGCTTTTTACTGCCTTTCTGTTTATAGCTATTCTAGTGGTGTGAAGTGATAATCTCATTTCAGAAGTAAAAGAGTAGGAGCCCATAAAAGTGTCTGAGAAACAATGTTCAAGAGAGTAGGGATAAATCTGGAGAAGCAGTGTCGTAAAATCCAAGATTGGGTTCCAAACTTGGCTATACACCAGAATCATTTTGCGGTTAAAAATTCAAATTCCTACATCCTACTCTGGGATCTTTACTTCTGTAATAAAGCTTGTTCTTTTAACCATACAAAATTAAACACCCACTTTAATCAAGAAACTTCCTACTGCATGTGTGTAAATTTCTAAATCCAAGGAGTCTGGTAAGGGAAATAGAGACTAAAGACAGACATAGAGAAGTGGAATAGACCACTGCAAAAAAATAAACTATATGATCAGAGTGGGTTTCCATAAAATGTTAATCATTTCCCCATAAAATGTTAATCATTTCCCTTATGCAAGCAGTACAGTTATGTTACACTATAGCTTTAATGTTTGTGACATAACTGGTATCGAGGAGCTATGACTCAAACTCAAATCAGCCTAACTCTGAAAGCTGGATTTTTAAAATCACTACACTGACTGCTTACTTCAGGTAAGATTTCAATATAATTTAACAATATAGACTATTTTTAATTTATCGGTTCAAGATCTCTGTTCTGTAGATAAGCCCCAAATTCCTGGCCTAAAAGTCAAATCAGCCATGTGGCCACATCTACTTGACTCAACAATTTTTTGTTTTTCCAAATTAACTTGGTTGCTAATATTTAAATCAGAAGATTTTACATAAAGCCTACGTTTCTTGTTTTACTCATTTACCTTATCTGCTTGGTCCCAGGTCCTGGGTTCCTGCTGGCACTAGAGTTCACAACCCTAACTAAAAAACTGAAGACAGTAGTTATTAAAGAAACTAAATTATTCTCTTAGCTCAAGCAAATTCACATGACATGTTATTTTTTCTTGTTTTTCAAATCCATAACAAACTCTAACGCATCTTCATACCAAAGTTTTGAGGTTAAGGATCTAAGGGGGGGGACAGACTCATACAGCACAAGCACCCACAGAAATGTGAACCAAGTACTTAGATCTGGAAAACACAGCTACTTGCCTCCTACTTTTAGAGAGTAGCACCACAAGATTAGCCTGTTACTCAGTCAAATCTCAGATAACCTTTGCACTTAGAATATGGTAGTAGGAAACCTTTACCCTTGGCTTAAAAAACAAATGGTATGATAAAATGGGAAAAGTATTTAGTACAGCAACATCAGATAATAAGCACTCAAATGTTTCTAGCTTTTAAGGGTAATGTCAATTATGGCCATAATTACAAAAACAAAATTTAGTGGCAATATTCTGAAAGGCCACAAGATGGAGATACGATTACACAAAAGTGGGTCTTTCTTGTGCAAAGTCTGACTGCTAAAGTTACATAGCAAAAAGAGGAAATGATGTATAGAGAAAGCTTAAATCCTTTATACTTTCTTTTTTAATATAAATGTATTTATCTATTTATTTATGGCTGTGTTGGGTCTTTGTTGCTGTCCACGGGCTTTATCTAGTTGCGGCGAGCGGTGGCTACCCCTCATTGAGGTGCGCGGGCTTCTCACTGTCGTGGCTTCTCTTGTTGCAGAGCACCGGCTCTAGGCGCGCAGGCTTCAGTAGTTGTGGCTCATGGGCTCTAGAGCGCAGGCTCAGTAGTTGTGGCGCACGGGCTTAGTTGCTCTGCAGCATGTGGGATCTTCCCGGACCAGGGCTTGAACCTGTGTCCCCTGCATTGGCAGGTAGATTCTTAACCACTGCACCACCAGGGAAGCCCCAAAGCCTTTATACTTTAGATGGGTATTTAAGTGCACCCTGGCACAAAATTTTAACTGTCTGGTCACTTCTTATGAAGAGTGTTTGATCTGGAAGGGACCTTAGAACCACTGGCTCTCTTCCCCTTCATTTTGCAGATGATGGAACTGAAGCCCAGAGACAGATGTGCCTGTAGTTATACAGTCAATTATCAATAAAGCCAGAATCAGGCCTATGTCTACGAATTCCATTATAGTGCAAGATCAGCCACACCATATGACTTCCCTCAAAGGAGTCATCTTTACTTCTCAAGGTTAAGAGAGAGAGAAATACCCAACATTTATCCAAGGTGTACTGATAAAGGACTTTTGCATAAAATTTAAGTCTTTTAGCAAGGATCAAAGTATGCCCATGGTCCTTTGATTAAAAATTTCAAGGGGCTTAGACTTAATTTTTTCTTAGCTAGCAGTAATCTGGTTCTCAACTCTTGCCTTCAAGTAAATTACATGAAAGAGTGATTCCTCTAAAGTATAAATTCCTTCAACCTAAAAGTAAGCCCACTCAGCATTTATCAAAGCACAGCTTAAATACTAACTGCTCATGAGGCCTTAACCTGTCATCCTGCTGAGATTTCCACCTCATTTGAACTATATTACAGTTGTACTCTTCCAAGGCACAGAATTTCTGCACTGCTATAAGCGTCTGTTTTCGAACCTTACCTCTTCTACTGAACTACAAGACTTAGGGCAGAACCTCAACTATTTCAAGGACTGCTAAGTTACTTTTAGTAAATCTAAGAATCTCTAGGACCTTAGTAAAACCGATGAGCTCTCTTTCATTTCATCTAGATTTTAGAGCAGTTTCTCAATCTTGGTACTACTGATATTTAGGGCTTGATAATTTTGTTGTGAGGGGTTTCCCGGAGCACTGTGGGATGTTTAGCAGCATTGCTAGCCTTACCCACTAGATGTCAGTAACCATCCCACCCCACTGTGACAACTAAAAATGTCTCCAGACATTGTCAGATGTCCGGAGTGGGGTGGGAGGTGTACCGCTGGTTGAAAGTCACTGTTCTAGAGGTTTAGCAGGTATCAAAAAAGCAGTGGTGGGTGAATCAGTCCTCCAAGCTGTGTGACTGCAAGTATCAGGTGTGTAAAAATCTCAGTAATTACTTGTTTGGGTACTAGAAATGCTAAACACACACACAGGGACACAATATACTCAAGGTTATAACCTAAAAAAGAATAAAATTATCCTTTGAAAAATTTTTCCATCGTTATCTATATGTTCAATTAGGAGAGCCCCTTCCCAGCTATGGCTCTTCCCCTACTACTACCTAAACACTGATGTTTTTACTTACAAATCTCTGAATTCAAGCACATATTTCCAACGGCTTACTGGCTATCTCTACAGGAATCACAAATTCAACACATCAAAAACTGAACTCATCGTTCTCCATAGGAAATCTGTTCTCTACCTTTAAGAACAGCTCCATCATTCATCCAATACAGACACTGAGCTTTAGATGTACTCTAACATCCCATTTTAATCCCTGGTACTTCTGCCTCCCAACTAACTTTATAACCTGTTCCTATACCCTTTCTCTTAGCAGCATGGTTCAGGCCATCATTTCAACCCCTCATTTCAACACATATTTTAATAGCCTAATAAAGGGGAATAAGACTAGAGCCAAGGAGACAAAGCCATCACAATACAGTCAGAATAATCCTTCTAAAACACAAATCTGACCACTTTACTTCTCTGCGTAAAATCTTTCAAAAAAGTTGCACATAATCTACCAAATAAAATTCAATTAGCCCTTCATCACCTAGCTGTGGCCACTGGCCTAGCCTTCTCCCCACCACCCCCCCATTGCTTTTTGGCCATATAAAACTACTCAAAAACCCCACCACCCAACAAGCTTTCTTCCCTTCTTGGCCCACCTCTATATGTTTTATACTATATTTACAGATACATTAGTAGAGTATGTATACTATCTTAGAGCTACCGGGAGGATTAAATGAGACTATTGCCTGGCACACTGCCTTAACAGTGCCTCCTCTGTAAAAGGTAATAGTGGCATGGGGAAGGGATGGGAGAGCAGGTCCCAAAAAGCAGACACAAGAGCAAAATGAAGAGAGCAGCTGAAAAGAGAACAATTCAAATATGATTCCAAAGTTTTGTTTCTTGGTATCATAGAAAGCTAGAGCTGACAGAGACCAGGAATGGCAAACATGCAACACACATGCCATTAATAATCAATGACATCACTTGTTTTCCCCACAGTCTGAGAACTCATCAAAGCTATCAACAGACTAAATATAATACTGATAAGATACTATCAACAGATTAGAACTGGCACAAGAACTCAAACCTTCGGCCTTTCCTATTCAGGGTCAAGCTGTTCTCTTTAAAGACAAAGAAATGAGGGAATTCCCTGGTGGTCCAGTGGTTAGGATTCAAGTGATTTCACTGCCGGGGCCTGGGTTCAATCCCTGGTTGGGGAACTAAAGATCCCACAACCTGCAAAAGAGACAAAGAAATGAGGGCCCAGAAGCCAAGAAACTTATTAGTCAGTGTCCCTACTACTGCTATTATTGGTGGCACACTGAACTATAAAATGTGGTTGCTTTTAGTTCAAATGCCTTTTGCATTGTAGTAAATCTCCTTTTTGAAGATAAATTATGCTACAAATAACAAACTCTACATTCTGGGGGGTGGGGGGCATCCAAATATTTCCTTAAATATATCTTAGTTTTCTGGAAGGAGAAATAAGAAATGTTTAAAATGCATACAAATGGCCAGTAAAAGTGGGAAATGTCCAACTCCACCAAGTAATCAACAAGAAAGGAAGAAAGAAAGAAAGGCCATTTATCACCTAATCAGCAAAGTAAAATTAGAATTAAGGGTATATGGGTATATGTCCTCAAAACCAACTTGTCAAGAAACTATTAGTTATTTCTATCATTTTAGGAATGCTCAACGTATGCCACTCATCGCAGACAAAGGTAATTTACACCACCCATCACTGAAATGGCAGCCACAATGTCTTCCTCCATTTCCTTTAAGTTTCTGCAAGTGCTCCTCCCTTTCTCCATCAGCCCTTGAAGAAGAGAAGGGCACTCTCATACACTGCTGGCAGTATAAATTGTTACTATACATACTTCCAATTACCCCTTCATTTACCCAGAGGATATGACTGGATTATAATATCTTAATCGAAAACCAGGAGTGGTTACCACAGAGGTATAAACAGCCACACACTATGTGTTGTCCCACAGTTGAAACATTTACCATCCAGGAACTAGATCCTAAGGGAAGAGATCATGTTTTAGACAAATTTGTTTTTTTCAGGGTCTAGCACAGCACCGTCCAACAGAAATATAATTCGAGTCACTTGTGTAATTTAAAAATTTCTAGGTCCAGGGGTCAAATCCCTGTTAAAAAAAACGTTTTTCCCCTAATATCTACACTAACAAGGCAAAAAGAAACAGCTGAAATCATTGCAACATGTAATCAAAATGAAATTTAATCATGACCTTTTAAAAAAATCTTTTTTTTCATACTAAGTCTTTAAATCCAGTGTACATTACACTTACGGCACATCTCAATTCAGATGGTAATTTTCCTTGGAAATGTTTTATCTGTACTTATATTTCATAAAATTTACAGTGGATTCACATATCCAAGTTGTTTGAAACATACATAAAAATTGTCCAACAACTGACATTTTAATTCAGCTCCTCAGTAACACAAGACACATTTCAACTGCTCCACAGCCAACCATAGCTAGTCACTACTGTATTGGACAAGACAGGACTAACGTTCTGCTAATACGTCAGGCATTGAATGAATGTAAACAGCAGGTGATGGAAGAGAACAGCTCAAGAGAAAGGAGTGTTCTGTGATAGCACAATTAAACAATTTTGTAGTTATTAAACTATAATCATACAATTCTCATTCTATGATGGGAAGGATGTTTCTATTGATTACTACTGGTATTCTAAAGGTTTCTGTAGGCTGCACTTTCAAAAAAAGAAAAAAGGACAGCCATTTAAATAATTGAGAAGGTGTATCTTTTTAGATGGCACAAAGCTGGAAGCCATAGCTAATATCTAGAAGCGAAAATCAGGAGTCAAAAGAATTTCTACAGACCAAAAGAGAGGATTTAGCAAAGTGAAATTTAATATAGATATTAGTTTGGTCTGGCAAAAGCACTGGCTTTGAAAGATAATGCTTTATGAGTGCCTTTTAAAGACCTTTTCCAACCCACAAATTCTTGATTATTGTGCATTTTGTTCAGAACTTTACCAACAGCTGTCCACAATTTGGGGAAGAAATCACAACTGATGGCAACACAGCATTACTCACCAATGCACACATCTGTACTGGTAGCAGATATACTTTTTAAATTATACAGTTGATTATATTTACAGATAGATGCAAACAGCTGATCTTATGATTTATGGTGTTGTTGTACCTGCTCATCTACATATTGAAATAGATATTGCAGTTTACTTTCCTTTTATTCTCCTTTATATTAGTTAGGATATTAATTTTTTTTAATTATGGTACAGACAGGTTATATTTTATATGAATTCATCTGAACAAAGCAAGGGAACATTACAAAGTATTTGTTAAAATCCAGTAACTTAATCAACATCCCACAAATCACTGGCTTCACAGAAGCAAGGAGTATGAATTGCAGTTTTACACAAGTTCCCTAATTCTATATACTTCTGCCTTACTGGCTTTTTTTGTTTTTGGGGTTTTTTTCCCCTGACAAAAACAGCAATAAAACCTTAAAAAAAAAAAACCTTTTATTGACGTATAAGATACACTTGGTAAAGAGCACAAATCTTGTTACAGCTCAATGATTTTATACATATGTATACACCTCTGCAACCAATACCCAAGGTAAAGATACGCAATGTCTCTAGCACCTCAGTAAAGTTATTTGTGCCCTTTCCCAGTCCATAAACTGTCAGAGGTAACAATTATTTTCTGAGTTCCTCAACATAGATTCATTTCTACTTGCAGAATCCTATATTTTAACACTTCAATTAGGAAACTACACTGTTCTATATACTATATTATTGCTGTCATCTTTACTTTGTTCACATGTATTCACATCTAGTTAAAGACATCTTTATTAGAATTCACACCTCTTTGCTACAATTGAAGGGCAAATGGATTCAGTTTTACTTTCTATTATATCGACTAATTACACTGCCATCTCATTTCAGTCATGGCCGTGTACAGCACACCTTCTTGCTTGAATATCACCCTCCCTAAAGGGGAACAGATAAAAATAATCAGCTTACCATCCACAAATTCAACCTATAATGTCCCTGGTTCATAAAAACAAGCAACCTCAGTACAAGGGATGTAACATCTCATAATATACTTCAAATTTCTAAACCATGCATATAAATGCATGCAGTAATTAACAACTGGACGTTTATCTACTATGGAGGAAAGGCAAATACATGCCAATACCATGGAATGTCCTACTAATAAAAAAACTAAGTAAAAGTATGAAGAAAAACCCAGGTAAAATAGTTAAGTCTTAAAAGTTTCAAAACGATAGACAATATAGTCAACGATGTAAAATATTGGAACAGTAGACTGATTCAGAGTGAGGAGTTCTGCATGTTTTCAACTTTAGATATTTGTATTCAACTTACAGTCCAATTAGCTCAATATACAATAAAACGCTTAGCAAATAATATTTCGTACAAAAACCACATAATCAGGACCACTGTTTCATTTTCACAGGCCTTCATAAACCAAGAGTCAGGACTATAACACTGACTACATTGTACACGGTGATACAAATCTTTGAACTCAAGAACCTTAAAATCTTTTAAATAATATCCACTGTTTTCATTTGTTCAGTGCCTTAAGGGCAAGACTAACAAATGAAAAAAATTTTACAGTCCCATCTTACCTGGGAGTTAGTTCACCTTAGAAGTTAAAGGGAGTATTCCTCTGAAATCATCTTACAAGTTTACCATTAAGAACATGATCTTAAGCTCCCAATAGTAAGAGGTGACAGGAACTAGACTTAAGGACTCTACATTTTAGGCATAGTTGCTGGCTTAAGGTACAGATTCAATAACTATAAATTTCCTCTAAATTTGACCAGTTACTCATTTCTGGAGATTGGCCTCCATCAGTTTGTTATACATAAAATAACCATTTTAAATAAAAAGATAATTGCCTCATGAGTATGTTAACTGAAGGCAGATTATTTCTATTGCCAAGTTAGTATCAGGAAGAGCATTACATCCTAGGCAGACTGAGCTAGACCAAAAGATTTTGGATCTAAACATCCAGAATAATTCCTTGGAGGCACTCGTTTATAAATCCATGCACAATCTCAACACCAAGAACTCTTCAGCCTCATTTTTATTACTTTAACAAAGACAAATAAGTATTGAGTGCCAATGAGAATACAAAAACAAGTAAGAGACAGCATCCATACTCAAGGAAAAAAAGAGATAAATCTCGCCAAGTTACACTGGATCATATACAAAACAGCCAAACTTCCTAGATCATGATTCAAGTGCAGCACATACTTCAAATACCCCTCAATTAGTATCCTGATTACAACTCTTTAGAACTTGATGTGAACTAATGCAGGTACTGTGAAATTTTCTTCATGATTTCTAAACTTGATACAAAACACGCAATTCGACATTACAGTGCATTCTCAATATTTAAAGCAAAATCAGAGTAAGGAATCACACTACAGACCTTTAAATTAAACTTTCTTGGACCTCTTCTGCGACCTCAAACACATATACACACCGAAGTAATATACAGACCCTTGTTTTAGGCAGTATGAGATTACTTCGAACACTGACTTCTACTTCATCTTCAAAAGGGCTGCTAAACAGTCTGAAAGGCTTCGCTAACTCAAAACACAGTTACAATTCTTTAACTGACCTGCTGTCGTAGAAAACACTCAGCACCTCAGAAAACTTTTAACACTGATTAAGATGCCATTTCGTTCTCTAAGGAGGGTAAAGGCAAGCTTCAAAACGGCTCACTCCGTCAATATGTTAAAACACCGTGTTAGGTAATTAATACTTTTAACGGTATGCAATTTAATAGTAAGATGACATCTAATCCAAATGGAAATAGTCGAATCAAAATAATCCCTAACTTTGTCCAAGAGGGAACCCGTGAAAGAATATTCACTTCGCCAAACCCCTAAAGAAAGCTTCCTAGGAACCCAGGACCCCCTCGCGGCACAAGGGCAACAGTAAACGGCTGGAGCAATAGCTCCACCTACTGATCAGCAATACTTCCTTAAACATTTTGGCACCCCAAGTCTTCAGTGCTCACGCTCTCCCCCCCTCCTCCACTCGCTCTGACCCAACCCAAATCCAGTTGAGTCACTAGCTCTTAATACTCCTTTCCATGCTCTTTATTCCAATTCCTGCTCCCTCCAGAAGGTTCTGCATCGCTTCCAAGTGTGAATAAGCCCGAAAGGTGTCGAAGACCACAGTTCTCAGTGTCGAGCCGGGATCTGAAGAGGACAACCAGACCGCTTCACTTGGAGTGGCGGGCCGGGGGTGGCTCCGCCGTCCGCTCCCGGGCAGGAAGCCCCAGGCGCCTCACGACAGCTTTTCCCCGCCGCCCCACTCAGCAGCTGGTGTGCACTAAACCCGCACTCGTCCTCCGGGCCCAAACCCTAGGTTCCCCGGGTCTCGCCCGCCAACAGCCGGAGCCGAGCCTCCGCCCCCTCCATGAGCAGAGAAGCCCAGAAACCTCCCTCCGCCGGGTCTTTGCCCGGAGTCTCTCCCTTCCTTCGCAGCCCCTCTCCCCCGCCGGTCGGGCCCTGCCCGGCTGCCCTTCCTCACCCTTTCATCTTCCCCGCCTGCTGAGGCCGTTGTTACCACAGATATCAACGCCGTTGTCGTCGCCGCCCTGAGCTCTCCGCGCCCTCAGCTCGGGCCACTCCACCCCGCAAGCCGGCCTCCTCGCTTAGGGCAGGGAGCTGAGCGGGTGACGGAGGCCGCGAGAGTCGAGCACGGCCCTGCGTCTCCAGAGGGGGCGGGGGTGCCTCCCGCCGCCGCGCTGGTGCCGCCGCTTCTCCACACGTGCACACGGGGCACTCTCCTCCCGCCCGCCGCCACCGCAGCCGCCAGCCAGACCCGCCGCCGCGCTGTGACCTTTCACCCCGCCCCCTCTGCGCGCCGGCGCGTCGGCAGACCGGCGCGCAGCCGTACTGCAGGCCTCCGAGTACCCTTCCCCCTCCACTTGAGGACCTCCATCTTTCTACTGGGCTCTGCCTTCCGGCGTCATCTTCCTCCTCCCATCCCTTACGACGCAACTTGTGGGGCTTGCCGGGTAGGCCTTGGCGGTAAAAGCCAGATTTTTCCACCCCTCCCTCACCTCTCCCACTTCAACAAGATCAGTCTTCCCCGACCCTGGTCTTCCCAGCTGGTAGTCTCCAGTATGACCTTCAAACGCTGTTTCCTAATAAGATTTTATAAAGGTGGTTCCTCTAAATGTAAAGAAGCCTGTGGGAGACTTATGTAAATTAGTGCTTTTAAGACAAATAGGTGTAATTAACAATTGGCCGGATAACTTGGCTTCAGTCCAGCTCGTTTCGGTTTTGATATCACGTGAGGGGCCCAAACCCGTAAGCCTGGGATTTTGCCGGCGGGCCCCAGGGGGGCGGAACTCCATCGCCATTTCCGGCCCCTAGACCACGGCGTGAACGTCACTTCCTTAGCAATGCACTTTAGCCCGTTTCACCCACGCCTTCTACGTTGCACTTTACAACATAATCTTTGCGGACATTTTTGTTTTGTTTTTGTTTTCCTAAAATCTAATCGCAATAAAATTAATGTTCAAACGATCCGCAAAAATACAGGCGCCGGAGATGCAGCAAGCCCGGTTGGGGAGAACAGGGCGGAGCCCGGGGGTCACGTGACCGTCTGGGCCCGCCCCCCTCTGCAGCTGAAGACTTCCCCTCCCACAGTGACAGAGCCTCTGGGTAGGTGATCGGCACAGTTTCTGGACCTCGCGCCCCGGCAGGTGAGTGGCGACCGGTAACCGGTGGCTGGTTGGGATAGAAGAGAAGAGGTGGGAGGAGGAAGAGAAGAGAGAGTGTGAATGGTGACCTCTGCTGTCTCGGGCTTCCCCCCTCTGTCATCCTGCACCGGCGATGTAATTTCTCCAGTTGTCTTGACACCCGCTCCCCCACTGTGGTCGCCCCTGCAGCCTAGGAGTTCACATGTCCACCTTTCCCGGGGCTGGGGGTGAGTGCGGCCATTATGGTTCCCCTTTCGAGTCTTTGGGGCTTCGGGTAGTGGGATTGGTTCAGGCATTCTTCGGGGTCTGCAGTAGCCTCCAGGTCTCAATCCCCAAAGCCTGTTCTTTGGCAGAGGCCTTGTAAGGTCTTTACCTTCAGCCCCGGGCTGGGGAGCGGGGAGATAGGAAAAACCTCGGAGGCAGAGGCGTCTCCCGTGAGACAGGCTTGGGAGAGAATGTCACCGATGTGGCCCTCACTGCGGAGTCACCGTAAAGCTTGCTTCCGAATGTGCATTCTCAGTTAATTCTGAGTTTTTATCTGACATCCTTGCGAGAGGCGTTTTATAGATGTCCACAAGCTTTGAATGGATCTGGAAGGGTAAAAGGTGGCCGTTTACCTTTCTCTTCTCTGACTTAATGGTGCAGAAAAGGAGAGGACAGTTGAAAGAATAAATATATACTACCTTCAAAACAGGAGGTGTTGGTAATGCGACAGTCTAGATTGAATGGGGAGGCGTTGAAAGATGGTGTTGCGGTGTCATGATCTGCAGGAGACCCAGGCTAGCTTATGGAAAAGTGACCTCTCTGAAAGGGAAGTAATTCTTCAGAAACTCATTGGGCTGGAAAGATAATTAAACCAATGTGTTTGACCACAAACTTAAAGGTAAGGAGGTTAAGTCGAGATATTGCTGACTTCATATTTTCTGCCTTTGACATCCTCTTGCCATTTCTCCCTAAAATCCTACTTAATTGCCACTCCCAGTCAGTTCCTTGACTAGTGGTAAATTTATGTTAAGTAGCATTTGTATCCCTCCTTAGCTTTCCCCATTTGTAAAACTCCAGGTGACCTCTTCAGATTTTGATGAACTGTATTTTCTGAAAGTGCAGAAAAGATTGTTTAGGTTTTTACCCAACCCAATGTACTCCCATTTCACATGTAATATAGTAACCAATGTTTTGACCCCAAACAATGTGCCTTAGGGAAGAGTGTTTTTCTGTTTGGGGTTAAACTCTTGTTTATACTGCAAACTCAGCAAGTCCCTTGGTTCTTTTAAATTGAAAGGCCTTACAGAAATTACAAATTTGATTTTTAAAATTTAAATTACACATTTTCTTAATCTGAAAAAATTATATTCTTAGTTAAGCCTTAGAGTTTTCTAACCCATGTCACTGAAGAATCCATTAAAAAGACAGCTGAAAAATGAGGAAGATGGAATCATTATCGTTGAGTGGTGGGTATGACTGACTTATTTTTGTTTTTCTGGTATCTTCCAAATTCTCTGCAATAAACTGGTCTTATTTTGTTAAGGGGGAAGTTAAAATTCTAGAGTAATATCACTTTAACAAAATGTTTTACAGTAAGTTCAAAATAGAGAAACTCGCTTATTGATGCTCATTACTAGAAAACATAACCTTAAAGATCTTTCTTGCTTTCTCTAACTAATGACGAAGGCCACTATTATGATTTACGGTTTTAGCATTTTGTGCACATAACTTATATTGGACAAAAGCACTAATTTGTTTGAGATGTTTTTGTATCGGTGTGCTTGCTACCGATATAAATATAGTTTTATCCATTAGTTTGCTCCAGAGTGAGGTTCCCTGATCACTAGAGGAGAGAAAAATGTAAGCAGTGTTGCTTCTTTGCCCAGGTAACATTCCACCAAATAAGAGGAATTCTTGAAGTCCAAACCAGTCCTGTCTGGGTGAGACCAAAATGGGATAGAGAAAACAGGCTAAAAAGGATTGAGTACCAGAGGAGAGAATGTCAATGTGAAAGAGGTTGAATGAGTTTGCAGTTTTACTTCACAATTCCCCTGATTTTAGGGAACTTACAAAAGCAGTAATTTAGACCACTAATGAAATCTGGAAGATTGGCAGCAGGAATTGGTGACTAAATTGCTACTAAAGTTGAATTTGAAAAAGCGCTTTGACGTTATACACGATTTACACACACAAGTGATGTGAAGTGTGGAAACCATTTCTGAGACTAGCTTTTTATCAATCTATGAGTATTATATGCAGAAATCTTTTTTTTTTTTTTTTAGGCCATGCCACGTGGCTCATGGGATCTTAGTTCTTAGTTCACCGACCAGGGATTGAACCGCCCCCCCCCACCCCCCCCCACCCCCGCCCTGCAGTGAAAGCGCTAAGTCCTAACCACTCGGCCACCAGGGAATTCCCTATATGTAGAAATCTTAACATTCAGTAGAGAATTGTGCTGTAGTCCAACATAAAATGGCACACAGGGGTTTTTGTGTTCGGGTCCCTGACACCTCTTGTGTGCTTACTCTGAGGTCTTTCTTATATGTCACTGCCTTTGTAGATTATGGCCACCACCAAGATGCTTTCTTCCTCTGTGGGCAGAACTAGGCACTCACTTCTATAGACTACTACACGATATTTTCTATTCTTCTATTTTCATTTCTAGCACATTGTATTTAATTACTGTTTGCTGGGCTGTCCTTACTAAACTGTTAAGCTCCTAGGAATTCAAGGACAGTGTCTCTACTGTTGTGTCTTTAGCACCAGGATGCTGAAGTACTTGATAGGCATTCAGTAAATTGTTTATTGAATGAGTGTTTGACAGTTGGACAGGGAGATTAAACTACTTTTAAAGTTCTTGCAGATATAGCTCCTACTGAGTTTATGCACTAGGTATTAGCTTTCAAATATAAATTGTTAATAGTAACCATCCAAATCATGGTCAATAGAATAGATATAAACCTCAGATGGACTTTATTAATGTAGTGATAAACTTATTTTCACAACATATGTGTTTGCGTGATAGGGAAGGGAAGAGGAGTGAGTTGTGTTTATTGAAAAAAGGGGCACTGTACAGGCTACACGTGATATAGCCCTAGACTAAAAGTCAGAAAATCATCATTAAGTACTGCCACTTTAGCTATATGCTTTTAAGTAAAGTTGGGGATGGGGGCTTATGGTTTGATACTTAGGAAACTTTCTATCAAGGGTATTATGATTTCAAGTGAGGTAAACCCTAGGTAATCTATGTGAAAGTATTTTTAAAACTAAGTGGTATTTTGTGATCCTATAGACCTGGGTTCAAGTCTGGCCTTACCACTTATTTAAGCTGTGTGACCTTGGACAGTTTACTTAATCTAAGCTTAAATTTCGTGTTTAAATCTATGCCATAGATACTGTTAAATTAGATCATGAATGCAGAGGGCCTAGTACATACTTTGTACATTTAAAAAATTAACTTTGCTGATATCTAGTTTGATTTTATATACTGAATTTCTAAAGGAGACTTTTAGATATCCTATAAAATTAAGCAACAAGTTTGGCGTATGAAGTAAAGAGTAGAATTTGAAATGAGGCTGTTACCAAAAAATAGCAAGAAAAATGTACTTCTAGCAAAGATTCTAAAATAGATTTATTAATAGGAGCTAAGAAATATCAACATAAAGTCTATTATTTTGGCAACTGCAGTGACTTAATATTTTCTATATAAAGATTTTCCAGAGCTTGTGATCATTAATATGTGGAATCAATTTAAGGAAGTATTGTATTTCTAAATTATTATCCCTACAATAGATTATAGAAATATATTAAAATTATACCACCCTATAGAGGTGGAACTTTTGAGTTTAGCTTATATTTAAAATTTCTGCCTCTTATTCTAAATGTTTTTATGCCTTATTTTTATCCTCATTTGAAGTAGGCATAGGAATATAGAGAACACAATGGAGACGTGAACTAGAGTAAAATTTTTCCCTTCCTAGGTTGATGATTCACAAGGTTTGGTGGTTTTGTATTGGAAAATATCAGTAAATTAAACAATAATTGAAGTGTAGCTATCATGAGTTTATGTTTCACCTTAATCCTGAAAAAAATAACTCATTTGTTCTAAGGAAAGATTTTATTAAGAGATTATTGAATATTCTCTTTAATGTCAAGTTTTCTATTATAGTGAAATAAATTATGATCAATAACCATATTTTCCATTTAATTTCTCTGTAGAGACTTTAAAAATTTACTATTTTCTTTGTTTTCTGTTGTGAACTGAAAGTGACTTCGGTTTATATAAGTGTATTATTTTATATATATATAGTATATACATATTATATGTATAGTAAATACATATACATTGTGTGTGTGTTTATAAAGATAGCTGAAATAGATGTATATTTCCATAGTAATAAATCTTTATTTTTACCTGTAACTATTAAAGTCATCTTTAGAATTAGTTACTACTGTGAGTAAAATTATTTAATGATTAATTTATTTGAAACGCCCCTTTATATTTGTTCGTAGTTAGCTCTGTTTAATAAATTTCACAACTGCACTTAGCCTTCAAAATTGGTGGTATTTCATAGATATTTTGAGATTTAGCCTATGATTTTTTTTGTTGCTATTTTTTTGGTGTCAATATTATGACTAGCTACTACAATAAAATTTTCAGTGTTTTTCTGAATCTTAATGCTATCTGTAGAAACGGTTGTTCTTTCGTTGACAAACCTTTTTAAAAATTATATCAACAACATGCCATGTTTTATTTCTTTTCTGAAAAATAGTTAAGCTTATTTCATTGAAAATAAAATGGGTAATGCATGATATAATGCAGAAGAGCTCCACATGTGCTTGAGCAATGAAAAACAACCAGACTTTGTTTTGTTTTAGTTATTTCTTAGTTTAATTCTTTTAAGTGTTTATTTAAAAATAAAATAGAGAAGACTAAATTAGAAAACACTTATAAAATTGAAGAAAGGGCATGATACAGAAACTGTATGTGTAGTAATGATTGTATATACATATTGAAAAAGATGGACAGATATGCATCAAAATAAGTCATCTTAGATTAGGAGATTTAAGAAAGTTTTAAAATTTATATTTGAGTTCCTACAATCACTGTTTATTGCTTTGGGCAATAATTTTTTAATTTGGTATGGAGAATTAAGGCATTTAAATGATGATTTCTTCTTAATTACTTGGATATCCTAAGTGAAAATGTTTTTTGACTTATCCAGATAACTGAATACATTATTTAAGTTTATAGGTGCAGGTATGTTTTTAGGCCTCTGTAAGCTCAGCAGAATTTTAAAAAGCAGAAGTAAATCCCAGCATATAAAAGAATTTAATACATGGTGAAGTGATATTTCAATCCAGTGGGAAGAACTGGGACATATATAGTAAATGTAACTGACACAACTTGTCTGTCTGGAAGAAATTAACTTGAGCGAGTACTTTGCAACATATGCAGAAACTAGTTTCAAGATGGATTAAGAACTTAAATATTTAAAATAAAATATTAAAAATATTAATTTCTAAAATTTTTTTATATATACAATCTAGATGTAGTGATGAACTTTTAAACCAAGATAGGAAATCTGAAAGTCATAAAAGTAAACATAGGTGTATGAGAACACATAGAAATGAAGAATTTTTCAATGGCAAAAATAGAGGACAAAAGCCAGGTTGAAAAAAAATTGAAATATGTATAACAGATAGAGTTAACATTTGTCAGAACTTTTACGTATTAAGAAAAAGTCCACACAGTAGAAACATGGGTAAAGCATATGACCAGAACTTCAAGAAGAGAAATCCAAACATTCAACAAACTTATGAAAAGATGTATAACTTCACTAGTAATCAATATACTAACAATGAAAATTTTTTTCTGATTAGCAGAAATTAAGTGGTAAACTTACCGCTAGCAGGGATGTGTGGTAAAGGATTTTCTCATAAAATGCTAGTGGAGATGTAAATTGTTACAGTTTTTTTAGTAAACAATCAGGCAGTATCTGTTAATATTAAAAATACATATTCTTCCATCCAGCAGTCCCACCGTGTGGACTCTTTTCCTTAGAATAAAAACACCAGTAAGTAGCAAGTGTTCACGTGAATGTCGATTGAAGCAGTGTTTGAAGTAGCAAAAACCTGGGAACAAAGGGAATGCCTGTCAGTAGGGGTATTGATATATAACTTATAGATTTTATGTTTTTAAAATCCATTAAAAGTAGGAGTTAAATCCATACTGGTGAATCGAAAGGATTTCCAAATACATCCTAAAAGGATCCATCATGTATCTGAAGTGAGGAAGGCAAAGTTTAGAGAAATATATGTAACGAGATCCCATTTTTGTTAAACAGCTGAAAAGCACCATGAGTTTTGTATGTGCCTATATGATTGTCAACACTGGAAGGAGGAAGTAAGCAAAAGAAAACAGAAAGACAAAGAAAAAAAGGCAGGGTATTCACAATAACACATGCATAAAACTACATGTTTGTGCATATCTGTACAAGTTGAATTGCAGAAAGGATAGTCACCAAAATGTATGTTTAGTGGTTACCTCAGTACATGGATGGGCATTTTAGGTGGTTTTTATTTTCTTACCCTTTTCTGTATTACGTGTTTTTATTTTTACAATGAACATGTAGTGTTTCTGTAATTAGAAAAAACTACCTTTTTTAAAAAGAAGGGACTTCCCTGGTGGCGCAGTGGTTAAGAATCCACCTGCCAATGCAGGGGACATGGGTTCGAGCCCTGGTCCGGGAAGATCCCACTTGCCACGAAGCAACTAAGCCCGTGTGCCACAACTATTGAGCCTGCGCTGTGGAGCCGGCGAGCCACCACTACTGAGCCCGCACGCCTAGAGCCTGTGCTCCGCAGCAGGAGAAGCCCGCGCACCGCAAGGAAGAGAAGCCCCCCGCTCGCCGCAACTAGAGAAAGCCCGCGCGCAGCAATGAAGACCCAACACAGCCAGAAATTAATTAATTAATAAGTTAATTAATTAAAAGTAAAAGATCTGTTAGGGCAAAGAAGGAATTAACAAAAGGAAGAATTCCATTTGAAATGGCCAGAAATGGCAATTGTCTGAAATTTTTTTTTGTCTTAATTACTTAGGTATCTGAGGGGAAAGTGTATAAATTACCCTGCTAATTCCACAAATTCTCCTTAATTTTGTGTATGTGATAACCCGTGGGCATACAATAAGAAGTTGTCATTAAAAATGTACAGGAAAGTGATAGGCATTACCAGATAGGGTTACAAATTTTATTTTTGGTATGGATATTAAGTCCTCCAGAAATGTTTTCTGCCTTGGGGATAATAGAGCATATTGCACAATTATGGGTCTGTTACCTGACGTAATCGTATGACGGTCAGCATAAGGGAAAGTCCACATTTGGATTTTGGTGAATAAAAAAACTAGATACAACGTTAACTCTCCTTAGAAAGCTTCAAATAAGAATGCCTGTAAAGAAGCAAAATTAAGTTATTTAATACTTGATTTCAGTCCTTTTCAGAAGGACTTTTCAGAATCTGAAATTAATATATCATTCAAAGCCGTAATAGAAAATAACAGATGCTTTAGAGCAGCGGTCCCCAACCTTTTTGGCATCCGGCACCGGTTTCATGGAAGACAGTTTTTCCGAAGACGGGGTGGGTGGCAGCGGGGGGTGGGGGGGGAGTGGGGGAGGGGTCAGGCGGTAATGGGGAGCGGCAGATGAAGCTTCGCTCGCTTGCCTGCCACTCACCTCCTGCTGTGCGGCTGGGTTCCGAGGGGTTAGGGACCCCTGCTTTAGAGTGAGATTTGTTGCATGTTTAAAGCATTTGTATTTGTTTCTCGTGTTGATATTTTTTGTTTCCCCTTTTCCTTACCAGTTTTACTAACTTAATTATGTATATGTTCTTTATTGTAAACTGTACACATTTTTCCCCTCCAGTTTTATTGAGATATAATTGACATACAGCACTGTATAAGTTTAAGGTGTACAGCATAATGACTTGACTTACATACATCATGAAATGATGACCACAGTAAGTTTAGTAAACATCCATCATCTCATGTAGATACAAAATTAAGGAAAGTTAAACAAATTTTTTTTTTCTTGTGATGAAGACTCTTAGGATTTACTCTCTTAACTTTCATATTTAACATTCAGTAATGTAATTATATATCATGTTATACAGTACATCCCTAGCACTTATTTATAACTGGAAGTTTGTACCTTTTGACCACCTTCATCCAGTTACCCCTCCCCCTGCTCCCTTATTTCTAGTAATCACAAATCTGATCTCTTTTTCTATGAATTTGTTTGTTTTCGAAGTATAATTGACTTAAAGCAAATACTATGTTAGTTCCTGCTACACAACATAGTGATTCGATATTTCTATACATTTTAAAATAATCACAATAAGTCTAGTTACAACATGTCACCATACAAAGATATTACATACTTATTGACTATATTCCCTACACTATACATTTCATACCTGTGACTCATTTATTTTGCAACTGGAAGTTTGTACCTCTTAATCTCCCTCACATGTTTCTTTCCTCCCTCAATCCCCTTCCTTCTGGCAATCACCTGTTTGTTCTCTGTATCTATGACTTTGTTTTGTTTGTTCATTTGTTTTTTTTTTAAATTACACATATAACTGAAATCATACAGTATTTGTCTTTCTCTGTCTGACTTATTTCACTAATACCCTGTAGGTCCATCTCTGTTGTTGCAAATGGAAAGATTTCATTCTTTTTTACGGCTAATGTTCCATTGTATGCACACACCACATCATCTTTATCCATTTTTCTGTTGATGGACACTTAGGTTGCTTCCATATCTGGGCTATTGTCAGTAATACCGCAATGAACTTAGTGGGGTGCATATACCTTTTCTAGTTAGTGTTTTTGTTTCCTTTAAATAAATAACCAGGAGTGGAATTGCTGGTTCATATGGGAGTTCTGTTTTTCATTTTTTGAGGAATGTACAAATTCCTTTTGAAAAGAGTTGGGATATATGTAAATAAAAAGTAATTTTAGAGTAGTATTGAGAGGCAACATAGCAAGCAAGGAGGTTAGTGGTGTAGGTACTGGAGCCAGACTGGCTCAAACCCTGGCTCTGTTACTTCTTAGCAGTGTGACTTTGGGGAAGTTTCTTTTATGTTTCTGTATTGCATTTTTCTCAGCTTTAAAATAAGGATATTAAGAGTATATTTATTTCATTAAGTGTTGTGAGGATTAAATGAATAATATAAGAAAAGTGATTAGAACGACTGTTACATAATAACAGCCATGTACATATTTGCCATTATTATTTAGTTACTATGCTTTTTGCTCAGTTAATTAGGTATATATAGTAATTTTATCACTTGGCTTAATTGGTTTAGCCCTCATCGAATCACTCAGTATTTTTAACTAAGTTGAATGGATAATACATGTACAAATACAGTAAAATTTTTATATTCATACATGTGTGCGTTTTCTCCCCCTCTCTCCATCCTTACTCTTTTTTTTCATGTATTTGTTCACAAAGGTAGCATCTTGTCATGTTATTCCCGGGACTTACATTTTTCATTTAACAATGTTACCTTGGAGATTTTTCCACATTGATACAGTTAAAGATGCCACATTCTTTTTAATAATAGTCTAGTATTCACTTGTACTGATGTACCATCATCATCCTACACAACAATTTTTTGAGAGTTTACTCCTGTATCAGGCACTTTTCTTGAATTAAGTCATGCAAGGCTCGCAACAACCTTATGAGATAGGTATTATTTTTATCCCCATTTAACAGATGAGGCAGTTTAGGCTTTGAGTGGTTAAATGCCCACCAATGTCACACAGTTCATAAGTAATAGGACTCTGGAGTTGAACCTAGAGAGTCTTTTTCCAGAGATTACTATCTTAACACCACAGCTCTCAGACTACTAAAAGTTATTTAACTGCGTAGTCTCCATATTAATGGACATTCCAGTCTTTTGCTGTAAGAAACAGTGCTGTAATAGATTATTTTGTTAATAGCACATTTTGTACACATAAAGTAAATTCCTAAAAATGGAAGAGGTGGGTCAAAGGATTTTGAATTTTGGTGGGTATTGCCAAATTATTGTCCAATTTAGGGATGCACTGAAGGTCAGGTTTGTCCTCAGTATTTTGCCAAAATCTGCCCATTTAGCTTGAGTCTTTGGGAAGCTGAATAGCTGAATGCCTTTAACATTTCTAGCATCCCTGAATTACGTGTGATCTACCATCATGTGATAGCATAGGTTACCCCATATCTAATCAGTATAACAGTGTCAGTATGAGAACAAGGTCTGACAAATGTCATGACGTTTTGTTACTTTCAAATAATGGTAAGCATTCTAGATATAACTTGAAGTGCTGTTTATGTGACTCATACCTTGAAATTCTATCAATTGAAGTTTGAATGTAACTTATTAAAAGTAAAATACTACCGTTGTTAATAATTGTGAAAGTTGCTGATTTTATGTACCGAAACAATTATGTTAGAGCTCTCAAATAATACATAGGGAATCAGATTGCCAATTAATATGAACATTGAGAGTGTGATAGCTAGCTAAATGTAAGAATAACTGTATCTTGTGAAAAACGGGTTGTCACTCTATAAGTCCTAGTCTTAGATAATGCAGAATCAGACAGTGAGGGACTATTAAGATGAGTTACAATATCCACAAATAATTTTGAATATAACATACTTCTGTTCAGTGTGCTCTATTTCATTTGTTTCAAGAAAGAAAAGTATCTCTTATTAATCCAAAGAATAGGCTAAGTGACACCCAAACTCTTCAATGTGATCCAAAACAGACCCTTAAAGTACAGAATGCTCAAGTCCCAACTTGGTACACCTGCAGTGCTTGAATGTAGATTTATAGTACCTGCTATTGTTCAGTGGTGTGTGTGTGTTTTAAACATGATCTCATCTTCACCCAAAGATGCTGTTGGATAAGGAGGGTGGGGGAAGTTCCTAAAAATAGGCAATGATAAAGACCATTAATTCTTTATTGTTAACTATTTCTACCTCAGAGAAGAATAAAACAACAGACAAGAACTCCCTCTACCTTCACCCTCCAAATGAATCATTGCACCATAGGAACTTTGATATTCAAAATATTAGAGCTGAGCCTGAATCTTGGAGGACAAACCCTTCTATGCCTCATGTCTCATGGCTCAACAGTTCAAGATAAGATTCCTAAATCCTCACCCAAGATATTGCCATTAAGCCCTGTTCTGAAACAAAAATGAGTAAGTACTTTAGAGGCATTTCTGACTAATATACTCCTGAGCTGTTAAGGGACTGTGGAAATTCTCAGGATTTGCCGAACTTGACTGGACAAGTGGGTGCCCACACAGCCTTATCAAGAGCCACATCAGTTCATTCTAAACAGACAAAAGCCTGTGTGGTGGTTTTCAGCTGTTTCCCCTACAGTATTCCTGGGGTTAAGGTTCTCTTATTAGCATCATAGGTATACATAACATCATGTAGTCTTCTATAACTGTTAGTTGACAAGTAAAAACAAAAGTGAATATGATGTGTTCTGTGTAAGCATTATGCCCTTACAGGAGTCATATTGTCAATACTTTGTGCTTTTTAAAAAAAGTTTTATTGAGGTATAATTGACATAATTGCAAACATATTTCAAGTGTACTGTTTGACATTTTGATACATGTATACACCCATGAAACCATCACTACAGTCAATATCGTGAACATATCCATCACCCTCAAAAGAAATTTCCTCGTGCCTCTTTGTAATCCCTTCCTTCCATAGTGGGGGAGTGGACCTCCCCACTGCCCGTCCCCAAGGAACCACTGATCTCTTTTCTATCACTGTAGGTTAGTTTGTATCTTCTAGAGTTTTATATAAATGGAACCCTTTGCCCAGGGCGGGGGGGTCTACCTCTTACTTTTACCTGTTTCAATGATGCATTTCTTTTTATTGCTGAGTATTCACTGTATACCACAAATGCCACAATTTGTCTATCCCTTCACTTGTTGATAGATATTTGGGTTGTGTTTCTGCTTTTTGGCTGTTATGAATAAAGCTGCTATGAACATCCATGTAGAAGTCTTTGTTTGGACATAAGCTTTCATTTCTCATGGGTAAATACCAAGGAGTAGAATGACTGGGTCATATGATAGGTGTATGCTTAACTCTCTAAGAAACTGCCAGATTGTTTTTATAGTGGTTGTACATTTTACATTCCTACCAGCATTACGTGAGAGTTCTAGTTCTACATCCTTACCAACACTTCCTGTGGTCAGTCTTTTAAAATGTTAGCCCCGCTATGTATGGAATGGCATTTCATTGTGGTTTTCCTTTGCATTTTCCTAATATTAAGCATATTTTCATGTATTTATTTGCCATTCATGGGTCTTCTTTGTGCAGTATATCTTCAGATCTCTTGCCCATCATTTTAATTGTGTAAAATTGTCCATTTTAGTCAGTTGTCCATTTCTGTGTGTGGTTGTATAGCCTTTTTTTTTTAATAAATTTATTTTATGTTTTTGGCTGCGTTGGGTCTTCGTTGCTGCGCGGGCTTTCTCTAATTGCGGCGAGCGGGGGCTACCCTTTGTTGCAGTGTGCAGGCTTCTCATTGTGGCGGCTTCTCTTGTTGCGGAGCACGGGCTCTAGGCACGCAGGCTTCAGTAGTTGTGGCATGCGGGCTCAGCAGTTGGGGTACTCAGGCTCTAGAGCGCAGGCTCAGTAGTTGTGGCGCACAGGCTCAGTTGCTCTGTGGCATGTGGGATCTTCCTGGACCAGGGCTCGAACCCATGTCCCCTGCACTGGCAGGTGGATTCTTAACCACCACACCACCAGGGAAGTCCCTGTATAGCCTTTTTGAGCTAATATTTGTGTGTAAAATTTAAAATAATAATACCAGGCAGAATAATGGAGACAAGATTTTATCTATTCTTTGTATAATTGTTTGGTGTTCTAGCATTTATAACATCAAACAAAATAACCACTAAAACTATAACATTTTAAACTTTTAACAAACATTTTTATTCTTTTAAATCAAAAGGTCATTCTATGATGGTAATATTTGGCTTCAGCTTTGGCCTCAGGTAAATACTGATTTTTAAAACCTTGGCCGTTGGGCATTAGGCCCGAATGTATATTCAGTGCACTTCAAAGGGGTTGTATCAGTTTTCAGTCAGTGAAGGCGTGTGCCTATTTCCCACACACCTTTGCCAGTACTGTCTCTGAGCAGTATTTAGTAATTGCCTACTATGTGTCAAGGCGCTTTACTATCTAATTGGGGTACTCATTGAAGAAAGCAGGTGTGGTCCCTGTTTTCCTCACACTTAAAGTCTGGCAGTAGAGACAGACACTGAAAAATTCTGTTCCCAGATTTTTAATTACAGCAGTGGTAAATGCTACAGAAGAACAATATTGAAGGCTGTGAGCACATACCAGGGGGAACTGGAAGTTAATTCCTTAGCAAACCATACTATTGAAAACCTCCATCTGTGATTAAGTCCTTCTCTCCCCACAGCCAATTTAGTTAAATAAACCCTGGTTGTTATTAATCATAGAATACTAGGCAGACTGTTAGAAATGCAAATTTCTTGCCCTCTGAATTCAGTCTGTGGACTTTGACTGAAGTCATATCTTTAAATCCAGATTGTGAAGTGTTTTTTCACCTATGTATATTAAGCAGCGTTCTTTTCCTCTTTTGTCCCCAGTTTATGCTTTATGTCATATTTTTATTTTATTGCAGAGATTTTATGAATTCCTGAGTTGGAGGTAAACCTAGTTAGGGTGATGGTTCCTTTTAAACATTGAGTTAATAAGCCTTCGCACAGTTTGTGAATCTTCTTTCTTTTCTATCCCATCCATGAAATAAATGACAGGACAGATCCATTTGAATATGTAAGCATGATTTTATAACACAAGGTGTAGTAGCACTTTTACTGCAACACTGCTGATGCTGGCTCTTCTCCTGTGTATATCATTCTCAAATACGTGCATTGCTTGTGTTTGGCCTGCTCATGATGTGTTTTCTTGGCAAAGCAATCAAGGAAATTTCTCAGTTAACGTTCAAAAGAGTGGTATGGTAATTGTAGGCAGTTTTCAAGATAAGTTTCTAGGTATTTTGAGCAATAGTTTATTTTTAAGTAGTTGTAAAATTTCTGGGTTGACTGCTTTTGAAAGGGATAGTTGTCATACAAGACTGTTGGCATTTAAAAAAAAATAATTACAAGCAACTCATAGGCCTGAGAAAACCTATCCAAAAGCCGAAGAGCCATTGCAATGCTCAAAGCCCATGAAGAGTAAGGATCCTCTCAGAAGAAAATTTGTTAAGGACAGTCCTCGGCAATGTGAACCTGGAGTTATATAGACTGTTTAACCCCAGAAATTTCATTATTATTATTATTGTTATTGTTATTATTAAATACTTTTGGGGGGGAAGACTGTAGGATTTGAAATAAACTAATACTTCATTTTTTATCATTATTGGATTTTAAAAATATTTCTAGTTTTTCACTATTATAATGTTAAAATAAACACATAGGGAATTCCCTGGCGGTCCAGTGGTTAGGACTCCATGCTTTCACTGCTGAGGGCTCGGGTTCAATCCCTGGTTGGGGAACTAAGATCCCACAAGCCGCGCAGTGCAGGCAGGCAGAAATAAATAAATAAATAAATAAATAATACATAAATAAATAAATAACACATATATAAATAAATCCTTATCCACATGTCAGATATATTTCCAGAAGTACAATTTACAAATCAAAAGGTCTGAATATTTTTAAAGGCCTTGTGTATTGCCAAATTGCTTCCCACATTTCTTACAAAATAATAAACCCAAATTGACCTTTCTTTGATGCTTATAGGTCATTCTCATGGCCATTAATCAATTCATAAAATCTTTCCTTGTCTCTTCTATTTATTCTTTGAGTGTAGCTCTTTAATGATTTGTTACTTTAAATCTGCAGTGGTCTAAAATATTAGGTAATAATTTTTAATTGTGCATAAATTGAGTCAATAAGACTATACAAAGTTCTCTTGCAATGTGCAGAAGCTTTAAGACTGTCATTCTAGCAGTTCAGAGATCTTGTTTTTCTGTCTCTTAGGTTTTTATTCCAGTAAAGGTTGGCAAGTCTGACCACTTTATATATAAACATTATTGTGCTGTATTTAGTTCTAATACCATATATTGTCGTTTCTAGGACATACTTTTTTCCCCCCATATCTCATACCTTTGAAGTTAGTGTCTGTCCTGCAGTTTCTGGAGTGCCTTAGTTTAATGTGTTGGTTTTTCTCTTAGTAGTACATCAAATAAAGGAATATGTTATAATTGATGGTATCTTAGATTAGATGAAATATGGTAGTACTTCTAGGTAGGAGAGTGTGTATGTAAGAATTGCTCTTGTGAGACAGCAGCATAAGAGGATTCATATGAATCCTTAGTTGGTTGCCTTACCTTGGCTTCACCTAGTCAGTAAGTTAAAGTGAATGAAAGTATACTAGCAAAGCGTAAAAAATAAAAATAGCAAAAAATGGGAAGCCATAAAAAATATAAATAACAAAAAGTGGGGTACTGTAGTTTAAAGAGAATTATTAAATAAACTATGGTATCCATTTAATGGACTATCATACAGTTTAAGATGATACTTATTAAAATATGTAAAGTTGTATTACAGTATTGATTACAATTATATAAAAAATTGTGAGGAAATAACATTAAAGTCAACAATATTCAAGTTGTGAGACTTTTCTTTGGGTATTTTTAAAATTATAAGCATATTGCTTCTGAAAATAAATTTTAAGCAAAAGTATGTAACAAATGCTTATTTTCTTTACTGTTTGTATCATTTAGCTATCTTCTTGGCCTTTTACGTTCTTGGTAAGTTAAAATATAAAATCAGTGACTCATTTTTTTCTTTGTAACCTGAAATCAAGAAATATTCTAAAAATTCACATAGAAGTCTTATGGGATATTAATGTTAGCTTCACTATAACTTTTAACTCTTTAATAAGTTTTATCTTATAAGAAAAATAAGAGGAATTTCTCAGATACTGTTTCAGGTAATTTTATTATTCCAAATTTATGACAGTCTATTAACCAGAAATTTTCTACTACTATTCCGTGTAGCAAAATTATATTGGGTCTGTTTTCATTAATATTCTTATTAGTTCCAAATATGCCCATTTACTTCACAGTTAAATTTATTTTTACTATTATTGTCAGTTATTTATGTTTGTGTTATAAAGCTCTAGGCATTAATAAAACACAGCATTGTGTGTTGTTCTTTAAAAATCTTAGTTCTTGGGCTTCCCTGGTGGCGCAGTGGTTGAGAGTCTGCCTGCCAATGCAGGGGACACGGGTTCGAGCTCTGGTCTGGGAAGATCCCACACGCCGTGGAGCAACTGGGCCCGTGAGCCACAGTTGCTGAGCCTGCGCGTCTGGAGCCTGTGCTCCGCAACAGGAGAGGCCGCGATGGTGAGAGGCCCGCGCACCGCGATGAAGAGTGGCCCCTGCTCGCCGCAGCTGGAGGAAGCCCTCGCACAGACACGAAGACCCAGCGGAGCCATAAATAAATAAATAAACCCAAAAGTTAAAAAAAAAAAAAATCTTAGTTTTTAGGAGATGGATATTCTAGAAACAGTCAATTCTTGGTTGTTTTACTACTTGCTCTTTAGTTTGTGAATGATCTGTTATGTCATCTCTTTTTCATCTTCTCCCTTTTGCCTGCGTATTATTCTTTGCCATTCTAACAGAGTCAGTTAATAATGGAAAAGAGGCATCCTGGGCTTTTTTTTTTTTTTTTTTAAGGTAATAGAGGTTAAAGCTACTGTCTAAATAAGGTCTTCTGAATTATTTGTTATTATTATAAATGCTTAGATGTTAAAATCAGACTAAATTTGGGCTTCTCCACTCCATAGCTCTAATCTTGAGTGGGTTGCTTAAAGTCTCAAAACCTGTTTACTAATCAAATAATACCTGCCTCCTAGGACTGTTGTTAAGGGTTAAATGAGATGTGTTTATTTTTTAACATAATGCCCGGAGTGTGATATGGGCTTAACAATTAGTAGTTTATCTGTTTTTAATATCAGAACATTTTATTGAGTTACTGCTGTGCAAGGCTCCATGCTATATGGAGGGAAGAGAGTAAGAAAATGATAAATTTATGCTCCCTGAAGGCAGGGATACTTGAGTCTGTTCATATGACAGTTCTACCATTGGTCATAGGCTTCTAGCCTATAAATTCAAACCATAGAACTTATACACTAAATAGAGTATTTTGTTATTCTGGTTAATGCTTTGGATTATCACCTCAGTATAACCCAATTTTATTTTTAAAATTTTTTTTTTTTTTTTAAATTTTGAAGTGAAAGGAATCTGTGATTGTTTATTTCTAGAAATGCTATCAAAATTGTTTATGGATAAGCTTGTCATCAAAGCATAAGAATATGTAGCCAATAAGATTTGAATTCTATTCCCAGCTTGATTGTCCACCCTAGCTTTTATCTTTACTATTTCTTTTACAGGATTAGTTGTATTTTAATAAGTGAAAGGGTGTTATCTGTGTGTGCCTTTATTGTAGTAGGAATAAACGTTTTCTGATTCTGTTAGTCCAGTTTGCCATCTGTGATCTTTCTATACTTCTCTACTCTGATTCCCACTTTTGTCTGCATATTTCCTTGTAGTCCATCTCAAGTAATTTTTTGTGAACTATTTAAGTAATGACCTTATAGTTGCCTTTATTCTTAGCCTTTTGGCCTATCCATTTTTAAAAAAATAACACCATGAAATATGTATACCATATAAAAATATTTATTCTTGAAATCCTCTCCTTTCTGTAATGTTATAAAGGCAACAAGGACCCAGATGCTTTCTGTCTTTTGGTTTTGCTGTCCTTAGCAAGGTGGCCTGTCTGCTTAGATTTGCTTCTTTCAAGGTCCCAAGATGGCTGCATGTCCCATGCAGATGACCAGATCCCAAGGGAAAAAGTGTTTTTCATGGCCTGTGTATTTTAAGAGAGCAAAGAAATCATTCCCAGAAGCTCCCCAGTAGACTTTGCCTTACCCCTTATTGGTCAGAACATCATAACATGCTCATTTCCAAACCAGTCATTGACAGGGGACCTGGAATTACCTTGATGTGTCTACCAAAATTTGAACCAATTTAGGGTTTTCCTAACAAGATAAAAAGGGGGAACTAGTTATGCTAGTCAGTAATCTGCCACATAAGCCTTTCTAATGGTGTTGCTAGGGAGGTAGGTTAAATAAAATAAATAGAAAAGTGCTTCACAAAATGATTTTGTACTATATGAATATAAGGTAGTGCTATTAGCTGGAATTCTACCAATTCTATAACTTTCATTATAATTTATAGCAAGCATAAAAATATTAGATTCTTGATGCCTTTCTCCAAGAAGGTAAACTGTGTATGAAAATAAGTATTTGCTTTTAATCAACTAGATTCTTCTTCATCTTAAAAAAAAAAAAAATCTATTATTTCCAAAGATAGTCTTCAGTCAGTTGGATAGGATGTATATTTCCAAGCGTTATGTTAAGTATCAATGAAGTGCCCCGGTATCAATTAAGGATTTTGTATGTAAATAAATATTGTCTTAGAACCTTGGTATTTAGCTTTTACATAACACCTTACCCTTGCCTCCAACAATTGTATCATCCAAGACTGGTAGTGAAAACATTTCTCGACTAATGAAATTGCTAGGTATAGTGCATTAACCAGTAACAATTTGTAAGGGATCTTGTAAAACAGAAGGAACAAAACTGGGCCTCTGGTGTTGTGATTTGCCACTGCAGTGTTCTGCAGCGTTTGGGGGAGAGACTGGTGACTCATTAGATCGGATGGTTGCCTGTGCTATCTGGAGTTTTCCCCTTCTACAGCAGGGTTTTTTTTTAAATCTTTCACAAATATGGGGGGTGGTTACAGTTTGTGACTATTAGAATTTTGGATTTTTTTTTTTTTTGGCTGCATTGGGTCTTCATTGCTGTGTGCGGGCTTTTCTCTAGTTGCGGTGAGTGGGGGCTATTCGTCTTTGCGGTTCGTGTGCTTCTCATTGCGGTGGCTTCTTGTTGTGGAGTGCGGGCTTCAGTAGTTGCGGCATGTGGGTTTCAGTAGTTGTGGCTCACAGGCTTTAGAGTGCAGCCTCAGTAGTTGTGGCGCACGGGCTTAGTTGCTCCGCGGCATGTGAGATCTTCCTAGACCAGGGATTGAACCCGTGTCCCCTGCATTGGCAGGCGGATTCTTAACCACTGCACCACAAGGAAGTCCCTAGAAGCTTGGTTTTAATTGCATTTACTTTTTATCCTTAAAAGAGGAGTCCAACAGCTAAAGCCAATTTTAAAAATATAATCGAGTTGATTTCTCTATGAGCGCAGGTACATATAACACATTGTTTTCGTGAAAGCAGCTGTTTTTAAAGTAAATATGCTTTTATTTTTTAAACGATTGAAAGCAACAATGATAGCTGCATATCGTATTAGAAAGGAGTTATTACATAGCACATAAAACTTCATGTAGGATTAAATCATATCATGATAGTTTGGATCTTACGGACATTTGGCATAAGATTAACTTTCAGTATAATCTGACTTGCAGTATCATTTGCTTATAGCAAGTTAAACTGTTTTGGGAGGTTGTTGTCTTAACATTTTTGAAAGCCTACGCTGGGAATTCCTTGGCAGCCCAGTGGCTAGGACTCCACGATTTCACTGCCGAGGGCATGGGTTGAGTCCCTGGTTGGGGAACTGAGATCCCGTAAGCCGTGCGCATGGCCAAAAAAAGAAAAAAGGCCTGTGCTTTTTCACATAGAGACATAAGCATTCAGTAGTGAAGCAGAAGATTTTAGTGCGGTATTTTTATTTTCACTCTTTTCATAGATAACAATGAAGGGTGGTTAATGGATACAAATTAGTATGTTGTATGACCATGTCTATCAAACTGCTATATGCTTTGCCCTATTCAGTGGTTGTCAATATAATATGTCTACCTAATTTATCGTTTTTATTTTATTTGTGGGGAGGAAACACTTCCATATTTTTCTTGTAAAACACACATTGTGTATGATGAAGTAGAGGGCAAAACTTGTTTGGATTAAGAGGGTAAATAAGAGCAGACAAAGAAATTTGGCTGCTTACAGTAGACTGCTGTAACATCCTGTTGTCTGTCAAGATTCTGGGGAAGTGTTGGGGAGGTATTTATTACTTTAGTGCTTACTTGTTTTTCTGCAACTGGGGTGCTTTGATGAAAAAGCTTTAGAAGTATATTATCTATATATATATGTGTGTGTGTGTGTGTGTGTGTGTGTGTGTGTGTGTGTGTGTGTGTATATATATATATCCTTATATCTGTGCTGTGGGAATTGCAGATTTTAATGTTCAAGAAAGCCTGTTACCTTGGACTGATCCTTGGAAGTTTCTCAAAGTGTTTAACTGTTAAGAGGTTGGAGCCTGAAACTTATGGACCAGGAAAACATATTTTCCAATATCAGAAAATAGTACTTCAGACTTCTTTTCCTGTGACTACCGGTGATGGGCTGTATCTAAGGTTTATGTTGAAGGAGGAGGAGCAAGTTCCTTTCAGAAACTAAGGCTTCCGTTGTATGGGAACCTTAGCCAGAGAATTGCCTATTGGGCCGTGCTTTCTAAACCCACTTTTGTATTGTTTTCCATTTCACAAAGTAACTAATTACAAGATTACTAAGACAGAAAACAGGCCAAAAATTGTAGTGCTTCAAGTGTGAGTCTAAGTTTCAGTTATCCAGGGAGTAATTATTCAGTTTGTTCATTGTAAGTATTTAAGGTTCTCTGGAATCAGACGTCTAAAAGGAGTCTGGTGTATAAGATTTTCTTAAGGATCAACACATGTGAAAGGAAGGGGACGGAAACAGAGTTGGTCTGGGAAAGAAGTGCAAATGCAATGCAAGCCCGACAAAGCCTCAGCTGACCAGGGGGGATGATCTGGAGTGAGCATTTATTGCTTGTGACATGTCCCGCATTGGGGTGATAGGGCTGGGCCTTTCTTTATACCCCCACTTTGCTCAGTCACCTGGTGCAGCTTGCTCTATGAAGGGTGTGAATGTGGGCAAGGCAGCTCTCTGCATCTGAGGCCGACCCTGAAGGGCTGACAGCTGTAGGCTATCCACTTCCTTGAAGTGGAATCTGAATGTTGCAGCTCTGTGTCTAATAAGATAAAACATATAGTCTTGAGGTAGAGACTATTGCCCTCTGTACCACATAGGATTGTTTAGATGTATACAATAGAAATCAGCCTAGTTAATTGAGGAGGCAGAGTGCAGTGCTTAAAGAGCATAGGCTTTGGAGTCAGACTGCCTCGGTTCATAATCCCACCTTTACTGTTTGCTGGTTTTGTGATCTTGGGCAAAGTTACGTACACCTCCATTTTTCAGTTTCCACATTTGTAAAATGGAGATGGTATTAGGGGGTATGAAGTTATTCAGTAACTATTAACTGAGTGCTTATTTTCTTTGCCCAGGCACTGTTTTCATTACCCTCATGAAACTAAGTATTCTAGGGAGTGATACAGATGCTTATACTAAACACAGTAAACAAGTAAATTAAAAAGAAAAAATATTCTTTCAGGTAGTTAAAATTTCTATGAAGAAAAGCAGGGTAGGAGCATTGAGGATGACAATGGGAAGAGAGGGACTATTTCATGAGAGTGAGGAAAAGACATTCTAGGCAGGGCACAGCAAATATAAAGGTCTGAGTTGCTGAAGCCGAGATTAAAATTTAACATGTTGAAGCATCAAAAATGGACAAAAGTGCTTGGAATTCCTACATTTTATTCTTTAAAAACTGGTGTTTTCATAATTTTCTTATCTTATCATGAAAGATGTGTTAAGAGCTGGTTTTTGAATGTATTTGTAACCACTTCTCTGCATATCATACAATGGTGTACAAAAAGCTAAATTACTTGTGACCATCATCATGTTTTTCTCCTCTTAACATTGACTTTTTTTTTCCTTCCAGTTTTATACTTATTGACTATATTCCCCACACTGTACATTCATGCCTGTGACATTCATTTTGCAACTGGAAGTTTGTACCTCTTAATCTCGCATTTCTTTCCTTCCCCCACCTCTTTCCCCTCTGGCAACCACCTGTTTGTTCTCTGTATCCATGACTCTGTTTGTGTTTTGTTATGTTTCTTCATTTGTTTTGTTTTGTTTTGTTTTTCTTTTGGCTGCGCAGTGCAGCATGCGGGATCTTAGTTCCCTGACCAGGGATGGAACCTGTGCCCCTGGCAGTGGAAGTGCAGAGTCTTAACCACTGGGCCACCAGGGAAGTCCTGTTTTGTTTTTTAGATTACACATTTAAGTGAACTCATGCAGTATTTGTCCTTTTCTGTCTGACTTATTTCACTAAGCATAATACCCTCTAGGTCCATGTTGTTGAAAATGGCAAGATTTCGTTCTTTTTTATAACTGAGAAATATTCCATTATATTTGTATACCACATCTTCTTTACCTATTCATCTATTGATGGGCATTTAGGTTGCTTCCATATCTTGGCTGTTGTAAACACTGACTTTTTTTTTTTTTTTTTTTTTAATTTTTGGCTGTGTTGGGCCTTCGTTTCTGTGCGAGGGCTTCCTCTAGGTGTGGCAAGCAGGGGCCACTCTTCATCGCGGTGCGCGGGCCTCTCACTATCGCGGCCTCTCTTGTTGCGGAGCACAGGCTCCAGACGCGCAGGCTCAGTAGTTGTGGCTCACGGGCCTCGTTGCTCTGCGGCATGTCGGATCCTCCCAGACCAGGGCTCGAACCCTGCATTGGCAGGCAGATTCTCAACCACTGTGTCACCAGGGAAGCCCAACACTGACTTTTTAAAAAGTAGAATCATCTTGATTTGCTATAAGAATATTAATCAGATGAATGGAAATTTGTGGATCGATGAAAAGCATATTTAAGTGAATTTATAGTATTATCACTTAGGCTCTTGGTTCACTTATTAGTTTGCTATCACTGTTCCTAATGCCTGCTGCCTTTGGCATAAATTAAACAATATATGCCTAAAAATAAGTTTAAAACTGTAGAATCATCAGTTTCCTATGGTGGCTAGGATTATCCAGCTGAGTGATAAATCCACAAGGCAGCTGAATCATGAACAAACTCATTTCATTTCCACTAATTATTGCTCATACATTTGGAGGCTCTTGTTGTTTAAAAGGGAAAGTATGTAAACACCTGTGTTTAAAAATCAGAACAGATACTGTTATTGCCTCATGAACATTCTAGAACACCTTCATGAACCCTAAGAGATTTAAAGCATCTGTAAGAAAGTTCTACTGTATACTCTAATGCCTCCTCATCTTTCAAGTTTCAGCTTAGCCTCCTCTAAGTCACTCTTGTCCTGCCCAAGTCAAGGTTAGATGCCTCTTCTAAATCACTCTGCACTGCTCTATGAGAGCACATTTGTTACCCTATTGTAACTATTCTTACTCCACAGTATTTTCAATCTATGATACAGCACCTGGCATATCACTGATGCTTAAAATAAAATCTACTTAGTTTTAGAAAATAAAGTTATGGTAAAATACACATAATAGCTAAGAAAAAAACTAGCCACTTGACTAGATTTGGTTCATATAACAAGAAGATAAGAATATGTTAGGTTCTTTTTAGAAATATAGGCAATATTAGCTTGTACTAACAGAATAAAGTTAGTAGTCATCAGTAATACTTTTCTGTTAGACTTACTGTTAGGTGCGTCACAACAATCCCAGTAGATTTTACAGATGAAATGAGTCTCAAAAGGTTGAAAGAATTTGATTTGCTCAAGGGCACAATTTATAATTTCAGACTCCATTTGTCTGACTCAAAGCCTTGGTCTCTGTTTCTCAATAAAAAGAAAGCAGCCAGAACAGATGAAAGTGGTACTCTTCAGAACTTACTCATATGACATTTAGAATACAGTTTTTAATTTTGTTCTGTTTTAAAAGAAACATTGACATTCTGAATACTTCCAGAAGAGGGTAGCCTCAGGGGAGAAAGATCTGAAAAAGGCTATCCTTTGAGGGACAGTTGAAGACACCAAAGAGAATTCCTTGGGGAGGGAAGATACTCTGTGTGGCTACAGTAGTTGGAAGAAACGGCCAGAGGGTAGAAGTTGGGGAAGTAGATTTAGGTTGGATACAAAACAACTCTCTAAGAGGCGATTTCTAAAAATAGAATGGCTTTTTCAAAATTGAAGCCCTGTTTAAATGGTAGGTATTACAGATGAATTTTTTGTGAGCATTTTACATCTCACAAGGAACATTTTGACAAACTGTAATTTAATCATAGCCCCAGGGTAGGTGGTACTCGTGTTTTTCAAATGAAGATGTTAAGAGATTTTGATTTGTCCAAGATCTCCTGCAGCATGTCACTGGTAGAATCAGGATATTTCCTAAGCCTGCTGACTCAATATTTCATGATATTTCCACTTTAATAGGCAGATGATCATGTATCATAGGAAATACCCATATTTGGGGAAGAAGTTAGGCTGTATTATTATAAAATTCTCTTCTGACTTTGAAAATCTTTGATTTTCTGGAGATTAAAATTTGACGTCCTTTGCTTGTTTAGTACTTCTTTGAAGACTTTGCCCAACCCATTTCCCAAATAAATGCTTATCTTTAAACTTTGTTTTTTCCCCTGTTATCTAAGTAGTTTCTAGAAAAACTTTCATCTTTTTATATTCTAATCTTTTGCAGTCCCATTCCTACTTACTCAACAGTTCCCTTCTGCATCTTTAGGAGGCTGGAAAATCCTGTAAACCAGTTTCCCCTTTTCTTTACTTCCTCCCTCAACTTACCCTTCCTCCAATTTTCCTACTGACACCAAAATCCTTGCCTCCTTTACATTGACATTTGTGACTGTAATATCAGATTTATTATTTTTCCATGATTTCCAAGGACTTATACACTAACTTTATCTTTATCAATAAACGACCAAAATGATGATAGTCTCTACCTTATCACTGATACCATCTTTAAGGTATTGGTACTTTTCTTGCCCCTTTGATCATATTCTTCTCACTTGGAAGATCTCCCATATCGCCATGTGGTGTTTTTTGTTTTTTATTTTTTGTTTATTGGAGTATAATTGCTTTACAATGTTGTGTTAGTTTCTGCTGTATAACAAAGTGAATCACCATATGGTTTTGATCTTTAATTGTTTTTACTCTTGCTTGTTTCTTTAATCACTCTTTAATTCTTCCCTGCTATCCCTGTACACCATCCCCCTTCTGAAGGCACTAAGTGTATCAAACCAGAAATCCACTGTTAATGACTGTATTGTTACACTCCCCTTGGAATTCTTTGATACCTTGGTTAATGGATTACAAATTGTATTCCAAGGAGTGTAGGGTTCTGTAGCCGTCCTTCAATGACTCCGGAAAGACTGAAAAACACCACTCTACCCTGCCTGATTTAATACCTAAGCCTCAGGGTTTGATTTTCCTCTCTTTCTGTATTCTTTCTATCTGGACTCAACTCAGCCTTGAAACTTACTTTCCAGTTACCTGTTCCCCTAACTCATCCCCAATGGTTTACACTTTTCCCACATCTGAATCAGTTTCTCCTTTGCTCCCAATGTGTTGTCATTTTGAACACTTAAGTAATTTTGTTTTATGGTACAGTTGTTTAAAGCCAGTGAAATCGCCTTTTATTCATAGTCTTTATTCCCTAAGTTTAACACAGTACCTTTTCCTTGGTAGGAGCTCAGTAAACATTTAATAAATTGAGTCCATTTGTTACCAGTTAAGTTGTATGGACCCCTGCTCGGGCCCTAGCCCACTGAGGCCCTCTGCCTCCACAGAGAAGGTTTTTTTCCATTAGGGTTCCAGCAGCCCAAAAATGAAACCAAAGCAGAAATTGAAGCAACAGAAGCTTTATTCAATGGCCAGAGAATGGATAAGTGGGAACTTAGATCACAAATCAAGTTCTCGCCTTAATGGCAAGACGGATTTGCTTTTAAGGAATAAGGATAATGGGGGGAAGGAGTGAGACTAATGATGGGGATGCATATGCATTAGTTTTCTGGGAAAGAGGCAGATTTTCCTGGAAATGGGATGCCACCACTTTTCTGTCCTTTTTTGGTCAGTGACTTCCAGTCACGGCCGCTGGTAGGTGTGTCATTTAGTACACTAATGTAGTAAAATCAGTATAGAAAGAGACTCGGGGTCTCTTGGAGTTCAGATTCATCGCCATCTTGGTTTCAGCTGGTTCTATCCGGTTTTTGTTTTTCTCTTCCTATAGCTTCCTTTCTTTGTGTCCAGACCCTGTGATTAAAGATATATGTTAGTTCCTATTCCAAGGAGGGTTGGTGGGTTTTGAGCAAGGGTCTGGTGACAACTCTGGTAACATATTGACACTCAACCCATAACTATTTCCAGAGCTTTTCAACTTCTCTTCATGCCTGCATCCCTTCCCCTACTTAACGTTAGATTGGTTAAACATCATTCTTCTCATAACAGTTCTCCCTCAATCTTCGGTTATTTCCTATTGTTTGTAGGATAAAGTCCACTAGGCATTCATTTCAAGACCCACAAATTAAGTCTCTCTAATCCTTATTTCTCACTGTTGCCGTAACATAAACCTTTTATTCCAGTCAGGCTGGTCTGTTAACTGTTTCTGAAATTTTTATTTCCCTTCTTTTGTTCTCGTTATTTCCCCACCTGAAATGCCTTTTGCTCTCCTTCTTTACCTATGCTAATTCTACCTGACCTTCAAGATGTTTTCCCCAAACATTCTAATCTTTGAACTTTTAGTAAATAAGTGTGTATTATTTGGTACTTTATTACATATTGACCTGTGATCTTTACTTTATGGTTGTTTGGAGACATTATTTAGCTTTTTAAATGTACATATATTTTATCTTCTTTATTAAATTGTCAGTAATAAGTTAGACCAGCAGTTACATAGAAACTTTCTACTTTGGGATCTGTAACCAGTTTTCTATTTGGACTTGAATAGTTCATTGTTTGGGTTTTTCAGATTGCACATCTCTAAAGTAAAGAAGTTGAACTAAATTTCTTACACTATTCTGTGTTTTGCTGAAAAAAGAAAAAAGGGAAAAATGATCCCAGAAATATTTTAAAGGTAGATTTTACATTTAAACATTTTTTAAATGTAAGATATAACTTGTTAGCTGATAAAAAAATAAAGCAGGGAAGGAGGGGAGGTATTTTAAATAGATGGGCAGATAGGCAGAGAAGCCTCTCAGAGAAGGGGATATTTGAGTAAAGACCTGAAGCAGGTATATAGGAGCTGACATCTGGCAGAAGAGTACTCCAGACAGGGGGAACAACATGTACAAAGACCCTGAGGCAGAATGTGTATGTGCTTTGAGTAATGGTAAAGAGTTCAGTGTTTATGCAGCCTGATTAAGGGGAAGAGTAGTTAGAGAGGAGGTCAGAGAAATAATGGGAGGGCAAGATGTTGTCAGGCTAGATCAGACGTTGGAAAGAATTCACAGTCTGTTACATTCCATGGGGTATTTTCTATTGAATGTCTTGCATACGGATATATAATTCTGAGCTTTAATAACTGTAGACTATCCAGGAATGAGGTACTTTTAACCAAATCTTAAGAATTTTATATTTTACTTTGAATACGTGGTAATAACTCAAGAATACACCAAAGTTCACTACCTATATTGGTTCTTTTGCTTTAAAGTTTGTAATTATAACTTAATTTTTTTTTTTTTTTTACCATAGGTAAGTTAACATGATGGATTTCTCCAAGCTACCCAAAATACGTGATGAAGATAAAGAAAGCACGTTTGGTTTTGTGCATGGAGTCTCAGGACCTGGTAAGTAATACATAATAATCTCAATAGTAATAATTCCTAACATCAATTAATGTCTTTTCAAGGTGTTTTAGGCAGAAATACACAAGTTTCTGTTCACCTACATAAATTCTGTCTTTAAGAGATTTCATAGCTGCTGTAAGACTGAGGTAATACCTCCATCATAAGGGCTACTGTAACATTTATTATCTAAATTTGATAATTATTGAGGTACTAATTTGTGATATCCTGTTTATTATATGAATGTGTAGTTGGTGTTATATGTCTTAATTTTTTTGTTAAACGTGAGGTTAAAAAACTATAAAGTTTATAGGTTTTAGTATGTGATACCTAGATATCTGTTAATTGGATTTGAATTTTAATAATTGCTTTCAGAGCATTTCTCAGAAATATCAACCTTGGCTCTTTGCATGTATAAATCCTTCTGAATGGTTATTCAGATATCACATAACTAGCTACCTGTAGGAAAATAGTCTTAAGACATGATAATGAGAATGGAAAGCAGTTTATGTTTGTTCTGCCCACACTTGGGGTACTGCATTTTAAATAATAAATTTCGTTCTAGTATTCATTTTGTTATTCCACACTTCTACTGCAAAATGTGATTCATAGTTTCCATAGGTAAAGCTGCTCATTGATTTGTATCTTTAGTGCCATGGAAATTCATTTTTCCTTATATCTTTTTACAAAGTCATGTTGTAGTCTTTTTCTTGTTCTAATCACAGAAGAGGTGATGACCCTTTTTTGGTGTTAATGCAAAGGAAACACTGTCAGTCACTGTGCCTATTTCTCCCTAAGAAGCTTCTACCACTTAGAAATTGGTGTTTGAGCTTGAACTTATTAGCAGATAATATATTTCACTGTTTTCAATCTCTTTTGCCATTCGGAGAAACAATTTTTCCCCTTGAGGATCGTAAGGTCTTCAGGAAAGACAGGCTATACACAAGAACTCTTAGGGAAAAGGCAAAAGAACACTATCAAAAGAGTTTAGGTAAAAATATTTTTCTGAAACTTGTAGTTAACTGCTCTTGGAACCTATTTATAATTTTTAAGTACTTAATGAGATAGTAGAAAAATGGCATACTTTTGTTTATGAAATATGATTTAAAACTTTAGTGATCTCTGGTATTTTGGTGCATCTTAACTATTCTTATATATAGGTTCAGAGGTAAGTATTTATAAAATTAATAAATTTCCATTGTTCAATGTTAAATAAATATTAATACCTTAATAGTTTTCACTCGAATATTACCTAATTCATAGTTCTAATTAATTGTATCAGAAGGCTAAATATTAAAATGGACTTATTCCATTGAGGCCTGCGCAGGTCCCAGCCTGTCTGTGGTTTGGGGTTGCTATCCGCCTCATAAAACATAGTAGAGGCTTTGTCTTCTGGGAGGACAGAAGTCGTCTTCTCCTGAAAAGGCCTCTTACATAGCTGTCTTTGGCATCTTCCAGGAATAGGAGGGCAGGGATTGAGGCCTCATGAGTCTGGTAGAGAGACAGAGAGAGGTAGAGGTAGAGAGGTTGAGGTTAGAGAGAGAAGACAGTGGTTATAACAAGAAAGTCCAGAGTGGGATGTTGTTACTTCCATAACTTGTCACTGTTAACTCAGCCTGGGCTTCATGACAGTCGTAGAAGTGGATTCCTTAATAAAAAAAAAGACTTATTTCTACATATCTGAAAATGTACAACATTCCCCTCCTTACAGAAAAGTAATTTTTGCTTACTAGACAACATAATCAGGACTTCCCTGGTGGTGCAGTGGTTAAAAATGTGCCTGCCAATGCAGGGGACACAGGTTCCATCCCTGGTCCCAGAAGATCCCACATGTCGTGGAGCAACTAAGCCCGTGCGCCACAACTACTGAGCCTGCGCTCCAGAGCCCACGAACCACAACTGCTGAGCCCGTGTGCCACGACTACTGAAGCCCGCATGCCCTAGAGCCTGTGCTCCGCAACAAAGACAAGCCACCGCAATGAGAAGCCTGCGCACTGCAACGAAGAGTAGCCCCTGCTCACCGCCACTAGAGAAAGCCCGTGCACAGCAACAAAGACCCAACTCAGCCATAAATAAATAAATAAACAAACAAATAAATAAATAAACCAAAATAATAAGTGTAAATTCTAGTTCAGTATTTATAAGAAATAGGGATTTTTAATTAGGATTTCACCCAGTGGTGGTGACTGATTATAAACATCCTATGGATTATGAAAAAATTTTTTGATGCAAAGGGGAGGTTTTCTAGGTAGAGCTGTCATTAGTTTATCAAGAGTCTTTGTTCCAGAAGAGTTTTAAGAACCACTGGTATAAAGTGTTAGAAAGTAAAGATGTTGTTTTATATAATATTTCTCAAAGTGATGGTGACAACACAGCAAACTGATAATTGTGTGGCATTCTATCATGCAACTAGCTAAAGCTCTTGTTCTCATTTTAGTTTTAAAGGATTTTTTTATTACTATTGTTCCGAAACCCATCATTCCATATATTATAGCAACCTAGGTTGATCAAAACTTGCCTCAATGCTACTAGGTAAGAGTTTGTCATATAGAACTTCAAAATGAATATAGTTTTCATGTATATTATGTAAATAAGTAATCTTTAGCCTAACAAATTTTATTGTTTACCCTGACTATGTCATATGCTAAAAGTGTCTTTTTTTTTTTTTTTTTGGCTGCATTGGGTCTTCATTGCTGCGTGCGGGCTTCCTCTAGTTGCGGCGAGCGGGGGCTACTCTTTGTTGTGGTGCACAGGCTTCTCATTGCAGTGGCTTCTCCTGTTGCGGAGCACGGGCTCTAGGCGCGCAGGCTTCAGTAGTTTCAGCACGTGGGCTCAGTAGTTTCAGCACGTGGGCTCTAGAGTGCAGGCTCAGTAGTTGTGGCACACAGGCTTAGTTGCTCCATGGCATGTGGGATCTTCCCAGACCAGGGATCGAACCCGTGTCCCCTGCATTGGCAGATGGGTTCTTAAACACTGCGCCACCAGGGGAGTCCCTAAAAATGTGTCTTGTGATCAACAAAACGAAAAGACAACATATGGAATGGAAAAAAATATTTGCAGATGATGTGACTGACAAAGGATTAATATCCAAAATATACAAACAGCTCATGCAACTCAATATCGAAAAAACAAACAACCCAATCAAAAACTGGGCAGAAGACCTAAATAGACATTTTACCAAAGAAGGCACACATCTGACCAACAGGCATATAAAAAGATGTTCAACATCACTAATTACTAGAGAGTTGCAAATCAAAACCACGGTGAGGTATCTTCTCACAGCAGTTAGAATGGCTGTCATCAAAAAGTCTGCAAATAATAAATGATGAAGAGGATGCGGAGAAAAGCGAACCCTCCTACACTGTTGGTGAGAATGTAAATTGGTGTAGCTACTATGGAAAACAATATGGATGTTCCTTAAAAAACTGAAAATAGAGCTACCATATGATCAGCAATCCTACTTCTGGGTATATGTCCAGCAAAGAGGAAAACTCTTAATTTGAAAAGATGCATCTACCCCAATGTTCATAGCATCACTATTTACAGTAGGCAAGACATAGAAGCAAACTAAGTGTCCATCAACAGATGATTGGCTTAAGAAGATATGGTATATATATACAATGGAATATTACTCAGGCATAAAAAGAATGAAATATTGCCATTTGCAGCAACATGGATGAACCTAGAGAATATTATACTTAGTGAAGTAAGTCAAAGACAAATATTGTATGATACCACTTATATGTGGAATCTAAAAAATAATACAAATAAATCTGTATATGAAACAGAAACAGACTCATAGACATAGAAAACAAATTAATGGTTACCAAAAGGGAGAGGGAAGCAGGAGGGGACAAATTAGGAGTATGGGATTAACAGATACAAACTATTGTGCATAAAATAGATAAGCGACAAGGATTTACTGTATAGCACAGGGAATTATATTCCATATATTGTAATAATCTATAAATGGAAAATAATCTGAAAAAAAATGTATATGACTGAATCATTTGCTGTATACCTGAAACTAACACAGTATTTTATTTTTTTATATATATATTTTTTAATTTTTGAATGTTATTTATTTTTTTATACAGCAGGTTCTTATTAGTCATCCATTTTATACACATCAGTGCATACATATCAATCCCAATCTCCCAATTCATCCCACCGCCACCTCCACCCCACACCCCCCACTTTAGCCTCTTGGTGTCCATACGTTTGTTCTCTACATCTGTGTCTCTATTTCTACCCTGCAAACCAGTTCATCTGTACCATTTTTCTAGGTTCCACATAAATGCATTAATATATATTTGTTTTTCTCTTTCTGACTTACTTCACTCTGTATGACAGCCTCTAGATCCATCCATGTCTCTACAAATGACCCAATTTCATTCCTTTTTATGGCTGAGTAATATTCCATTGTATATATGTACCATATCTTCTTTATCCACTTGTCTGTCTATGGGCGTTTAGGTTGCTTCCATGACCTGGCTATTGTAAATAGTGCTACGATGAACATTGGGGTGCATGTGTCTTTTTGAATTATAGTTTTCTCTGGGTATTTGCCCAGTAGTGGGATTGCTGGGTCATATGGTAATTCTATTTTTAGTTTTTTAAGGAACCTCCATACTGTTCTGCGTAGTGGCTCTATCAATTTACATTCCCACCAACAGTGCAAGAGGGTTCCCTTTTCTCCACACCCTCTCCAGCATTTGTTGTTTGTAGATTTTCTGATGATGCCCATTCTAACTGGTGTGAGGTGATACCTCATTGTAGTTTTGATTTGCATTTCTCTAATAATTAGTGATGTTGAGCAGCTTTCCATGTGCTTCTTGGCCATCTGTATGTCTTCTTTGGAGAAATGTCTATTTAGGTCTTCTGCCCATTTTTTGATTGGGTTGTTTGTTTTTTTAATATTGAGCTGCATGAACTGTTCATATATCTTGGAGATTAATCCTTTGTCCGTTGCTTCATTTGCAAATATTTTCTCCCATTCTGAGGGTTGTCTTTTCGTCTTGTTTATGGTTTCCTTTGCTTTGCAAAAGCTTTTAAGTTTCATTAGGTCCCATTTGTTTATTATTGTTTTTATTTCCATTACTCTAGGAGGTGGATCAAAAAAGATCTTGCTATGATTTATGTCAAAGAATGTTCTTCCTATGTTTTCCTCCAAGAGTTTTATAGTGTCTGGTCTTACATTTAGGTCTCTAATCCACTTTGAGTTTATTTTTGTGTATGGTGTTAGGGAGTGTTCTAATTTCATTCTTTTCCCAGCACCACTTATTGAAGAGACTGTCTTTTCTCCATTGTATATCCTTGCCTCCTTTGTCATAGATTAGTTGACCGTAGGTGCGTGGGTTTATCTCTGGGCTTTCTATCCTGTTCCATTGATCTATATTTCTGTTTTTGTGCCAGTACCATATTGTCTTGATTACTGTAGCTTTGTAGTATAGTCTGATGTCAGGGAGTCTGATTCCTCCAGCTCCATTTTTTCCCTCAAAGCTGCTTTGGCTATTCGGGGTCTCCATACAAATTTTAAGATTTTTTTGTTCTAGTTCTGTAAAAAATGCCACTCATAATTTGATAGGGATTACATTGAATCTGTAGATTGCTTTGGGTAATATAGACATTTTCACAAGATTGATTCTTCCAATCCAAGAACATGGTATATCTCTCCATCTGTTTGTGTCATGTTTGATTTCTTTCATCAATGTCTTATAGTTTTCTGCGTACAGGTCTTTTACCTCCTTAGGTAGGTTTATTCCTAGGTATTTTATTCTTTTTGTTGCAGTAGTGAATGGAATTGTTTCCTTAATTTCTCTTTCTGATCTTTCGTTGTTAGTGTATAGGAATGCAAGAAATTTCTGTGCATTAATTTTGTATCCTGCAACTTTACCAAATTAATTGATTAGCTCTAGTAGTTTTCTGGTGGCATCTTTAGGCTTCACTATGTATAGTATCATGTCACCTGCAAACAGTGACAGTTTTACTTCTTCTTTTCCGATTTGTGTTCCTTTTATTTCTTTTTCTTCTCTGATTGCCGTGGCTAGGACTTCCAAAACTATGTTGAATAATAATGGTGAGAGTGGACATCCTTATCTTGTTCCTGATCTTAGAGGAAATGCTTTCAGTTTTTCACCATTGAGAATGATGTTTGCTGTCAGTTTGTCGTATATGACCTTTATTATGTTGAGGTAGGTTCCCTCTATGCCCACTTTCTGAAGAGTTTTTATCATGAATGGGTGTTGAATTTTGTCAGAAGCTTTTTCTGCATCTATTGAGATGATCATATGGTTTTTATTCTTCAGTTTGTTACTATGGTGTATCACCTTGATTGACTTGAATATATTGAAGAATCCTTGCATCCCTGGGATAAACCTCACTTGATCATGGTGTAATCCTTTTAATGTGTTGTTTGCTAGTATTTTGTTGAGGATTTTTGCATCTATGTTCATCAGTGATATTGGCCTGCAATTTTCTTTTTTTGTAGTATCTTTGTCTGGTTTTGGTATTGGGGTGATGGTGGCTTCATAGAGTGAGTTTGGGAGTATTCCTTCCTCTGCACTTTTTTGGGAGAGTTTGAGAAGGATGGGTGTTAGCTCTTCTCTAAATGTTTGATAGAATTCACCTGTGAAGCCATCTGTCCTGGGCTTTCGTTTGTTGGAAGATTTTTAATCACAGTTTCAATTTCATTACTTGTGATTGGTCTGTTCATATTTTCTATTTCTTCCTGGTCCAGTCTTGGAAGGTTATACCTTTCTAAGAATTTGTCCATTTCTTCCAAGTTGTCCATTTTATTGGCATTGAGTTGCTTGTAGTAGTCTCTTAGGATGCTTTGTATTCCTGCGGCTAACACAGTATTTTTAAATCAAGTATAATTTTTTAAAACTGTCTTTTTTATGAGATAGTATGTTCCATAGTAGGTATTTTATTTTTCCTATGAATATATGAGAGAAGTGTATTATCGGATTTATTGGATGTTTTAATTATCTTAATACTCATTTGTTCTTTTCAGTGGTTACAGCTTGTGACATGGCAGGTGCAGCCATGTATGAACTGGTGAGAGTGGGCCACAGTGAGTTGGTTGGAGAGATTATCCGATTGGAGGGTGACATGGCCACTATCCAGGTGTATGAAGAAACCTGTATCCTTTTTGGTTCAATTTCTAACCATTTTCTACAAATCAGAATTGAAAGATTTATGGCAAAGGTAGAAGCAGCACGAATGAGATCAGAAACGTGGAATGTTGGTGTTTTGAAGAAACCTGATATATAGGAGTTTATTGAAGAGAGGTACTAGGAATTAGTGCTCTTATTTTAAGAAATTAGTATTATCTCCTGACCTTTCATTGCTCTTAATATTTCATTGCTTTTATTCTCAAGATCAGCATTACTTCTTTGGCTACTTAATTAAGTTTTATTTGGTACAGCTTTTTTGCCATACTAAAATATATGCTTATGGTACCTGTTCTCTCTGTCAGTATTGGAGTGCTAATTCTAAACAAAATCTGAAAATTTTTAAAAAGTTAAAATTTTTAATTTGAAAGTTTTAATAAAATTAAAAGTCTTCATAGCTATGAAATCATCACTAATCAAAAGGATTTTTTTCTATTGTTAGGTTTATCTTTTATTTAGTCTTCTACGTGGTTTGAAGATTTAAAATAAATGAACATGTGTATAGTGAGAACCCGCTCTGCCTTTATTATCCTGTGTTTGGCCACTTTTCAAAACAGACATGCATTCATGCAGCCCATTTTGTTAGTTCCATTTATTTTGTATCCTTCTAGTTTGTTATATGAACCAATATAAATATATATATATTTTTTTATTTCCTTTTTTTCCCCAAAAGATAGCATATTATATGCACTGTTCTGCACCTTGTTTTTTTCACTTAAAAATATATGTATGGTGGAAGATGGATAAATGTGTGATAAATATAGTACAATGTTTATGGTAGATCACTGTAAAATTCTTTCAGCTTTGCTGTAGGTTTGAAATATTTCATAATCAAATATTGGAAATGAAAATATATTTTGGAGATCTTTCTTGAAAAATTCATAGAAGTGCCTAGTCTTTTTTACAGCTACATAGAATTCCAGCTTATGAATATACCAACATTTATTAATAAATCCCTTAATGATTGTTAAGTCTAAAGATTTTTTTGGTTGTTTCTTAGTCTTAAGAGTTTAAGTTTTTGTCCAGGTTCTAATATCCTTTTTAGGGAACTGATATTCCTCACCAGGGTAGTTGAAACAAAGTATTATGGAGGGCTTTTGCTTCTATTTTATAGCCTGTGGTTCCCAAACTGTGCACCAGGGCACTCTGGGCAGCTGCAGCAAACTCATGTAGGTGCCCCAGGATATTTTAAGGTTTTGCGGTAAACACGGGAATATTAGACGTTTTGTCAGACACCACGAGAACTAGTAGCTTGAGATAATAAACACTTCTATTATTTGACTGTACTATATTCTTGTCGATGATATCATATCTTTGTGAAGCTGAGTTTTGGCAATTGCTAAGCTAAAAACCAAGTGTCATACAAAAATGATGTGGGATGTGTATTCAGTCTGACTCCAAGGTTTGGAAATTGTAGAATACCCAACAGGCACATAAATCCCATTTGTAAAAATAGAGATTATTTTAAAATGAAATTAAAATGTTGTTTTTTCTTTCAATTTATGTATATTTTTCAAAGTACCACTTAGTTGTTAGGACATACACATTTATTAAGACGTTTGGACATAATTATTTAATAGATGGAATTATTATATATATATATATATATATATATCTTTTGTTGTAGGTCACTATGAAAAAGTTACTGAAACACTAAGGATGCTGTGGACTAAAAGTTTGAGAATTTCAGGTTTAGCGCCTTATGTATCATTTCCTGTTAAGCTGTGGTATTTCCTTTTTATAGTATCTCTAATCTTTCATAGTGAGTTTTCCTCAACTGCCATTTCCAGCTGGTGTGTCTGTTGGAGATCCTGTACTCCGCACTGGGAAACCCCTCTCAGTAGAGCTTGGTCCTGGCATTATGGGAGCCATTTTTGATGGTATTCAAAGACCTTTGTCGGATATCAGCAGTCAGACTCAAAGTATTTACATTCCCAGAGGAGTAAATGTGTCTGCTCTTAGCAGAGATGTCAAATGGGATTTCACACCTTGCAAAAACCTACGGGTATGTCTTTGTAACATAAATTTCTGAAGTTGGTGAAAGAATGTGAAAAGAGTGTTTACTGAACTATTTTGTACTCTTAGTCAAAATAAAAATAGACCACAGAAGCATAGTTTACATCTTTTTTTTAGCTCCACTAGAAGGATTATAGAACAAATGTGTTCTGTTCATAAGTGAAGCAAATGATTTAAATAATAGCAAGGTGAGTCTGCTTGACGTTTATTGAACATTAAATGGCTTGACGTTTATTTGAACATTAAACAAGTGCATTTGTTCTCTAGGTTGGTAGTCACATCACTGGTGGAGATATTTATGCAATTGTCAACGAGAACTCACTCATCAAACACAAAATCATGTTGCCCCCACGAAACAGAGGAACTGTCACTTACATTGCTCCACCTGGAAATTATGATACCTCTGTAAGTATCATATAAACTTTATCTCACAAAAATGGCCCCACTTATATGTGATAGTTGCCCAGTTTTAGTACTCTGAATAGTTACAGAATTCATATTTAATGTGTATGTTTTAAGTTACTCCCATAATTATTTTTTTATTTAAGATTTTTTTTCTTTAAAACTTGAGCTTGGGAATACAAAAAAGCAAAATATATTATTTCTTTTTGAAGAGAAATAGCTAGTATAGTATTTTCCTACCTTCTTAACTTATGCTACATTATTTAAACCTCTGATTCTTTAGGCATAGAATAGACTTTGATCTTTTTGTCAATCTCTATTCACATAATGAATTGTAGAATGGATTATATAAGTTCTTACTCTGGGTGAGCCATTTAAAACTTAGTCCTTTAATGTTATTGATAGTCACATCATACCAAATACAGTAGATGCATGATAATCTTCGTGGGTATGAAGATAGCTTTATTGAGAAGATCATTGTAGCATATAATTTTTTCCCAATAAAATATGATAAAAGATAATAATTTTCTAATCATTTCACAAGAATCAGTCTGTGCTCTACAACATATACAGAACAAAAGAATTAAGATCGGGATTCTGGGCAGTCAGCTAACGTTACTCACTAGCTTAGAGACTCACCTATACTTGCAAGAAAACCCTGAAGTAGACAATTCAGATTCATGCATCAACAAGATTACAGATTTCTATAGGTCTATGGGCTTTGAGATTGTTTGTGAATAGTTAAAACCACCTCAGTGTTCACAGATGTTAGAGTATTATTCATTATCTTTTTGCTTTTGTAAATAATTTAAAATATTTAACTTTATTAAATATGTTAGGGTTCTTAATAGATTAGTATTTTTCATTAAAGCAGTATAAGAGCATTATAATAAAGTAAGCAAAATAAAGAATGGAAAATAAATTATGAAAGCTTTCATTTCTTCCCTCCCTCAGTCCCAGGAGTATCTTCTGTACCCTTCAAGAATTTTTCCTATGCATATTCATGTAATTTATTTAACTATCCCTCTATTACTTGAGATACTCCTTTCTCCAAAACTTCTAAGCTTTTTTTAAAAATCATAATAATGCACCTGGTTTAAAAAAAATTAGAACAGTATGTAAAGATTTACAATAAAAAAGTGTAAATCTCCCTCCCCACTTCCACATACCACCTCCCTAACCCCCCAAGAGAAATCTGGCATTACTTTGGTTTCAGAGGAAGAAATGTTTATAATGTACTTAAAGTCCTGCTGTATTTTTGTAGGATGTTGTGTTGGAGCTTGAATTTGAAGGTATAAAGGAGAAGTTCAGCATGGTCCAAGTATGGCCTGTACGTCAGGTTCGGCCTGTCACTGAGAAGTTGCCAGCTAATCATCCTCTGTTGACTGGCCAGAGAGTCCTTGATGCCCTTTTTCCGTAAGTTTGATTTGTGTCCCATGGTTTTCCCTCAGAGTTATTATATGTGCTTATTGTTTCACTTCTTTATAGATAAAGATTTTATGTGCTAATCCTGTAATACGTTTTATCTAGAGAAATAAATTTTACCAGTGCTTATTTAGAGAATCAAACTGTTGAAGAAAATTTATTTTTTCACAGTTGCAAAAGGAAAGCATTATTTCTAAAACTTTCTGAAAAAATGAAATTTCCAGAAGGAAATCTGTGCCAAAACAATATAACTATTTTTCTTAAGTTATCCTAGAATTAGTAGATTGGTGTCACTATAAATTGATGACTTCTAACATCAGCTGGGTTCTCTATGCTACCCAGCAGTCTATCTTACTTTGTAGTCTGCTCTTTGCCATTTTCTTCATCACCTGCTTAAAAACCTCCTTTCTCTTTAAATCTTAGGCATCACGATACCCTGCTTTACTTTTAACAAATAACTTCATCATTTAATTCACAGAAAAGACTGAAGCCGGGATGTAGTAATTCTTTCAACTTCTGATCACCAACCCATGTATGTCTCACTTACTCTTCAGCCTCTTACCTTTAAACCTACTCTGTGCGTTGTTCTCACTGTTACTCTCTCATAAGATCTTCAGTACTTTGACTCTTCCTATTTAGTCAGTACCTCCTGTTTCCATATCCTTCACTATCCAGTTTAAATTTAATAGTCTATCACTTTTACTAACATCTGTCAGTATATTAAATTTTCTTGGTTCCTTTGTCTTCTGTCACGCCCACCTGGCGAAATATCAACTGTGAATCAGTCCTGCTATCTCCTTCTCCCAAATCTACACACAGGCTGCTGAGAAAAATAAATAAGTGCAAGTTGGTATCTCACCACTGTGGCACAGTCGTTCAGCATTTCCCTAATTATCATTCTCCTGCTCTCCTTAGTGACTATTTCAAACCTCTCCACTTGCCTCAGAGCTTCAACTCCAGTCTTTCTCAACAAATGATCATGCTAGATCCTTGACAGAGAAATGAGAGGCCATCAGATTTGGAACCCCATCAGTTAACGTACATTCCCATCCATCCCTTACTCCTCTCCTTTTTCTGGAGTTTATCCCACCTCATGTTTCCTCAAAGACCTCCCATTAAGTGATATTCTCTTTATCTCCCATCTAATGAGAAGAAATCTACCTTCGACCCTTTTCCCCTTTCTACCTTCCACTACCTTTCTCCCTATCTTCACAGCCAAATCTCTTAAAAAAAGTAAATTAGTTGTCTCCACTTTTCCCACTCTAATTCACTGTACTGCTCTGCCCGTGGTGCCACCCCTCAACCGAAACTACTCTCACTAACATCATCAGTCACTCCCAATTCAATAAGTAAGCTTTAGTGTTTTCTTAATTCCTACAACTTTGGATATTGGATATTGCTTTCTACTCCTTCCTCTTTGAAACACCCTCTTTCTTTGCTTTTCCAGTTAGCTTCTGTCTACAAGAAGCTATTGCTTATTCTCCGTTGCAGGTTCCTTCTCCCTTAATTTTGATATTTCTTAGAGGTTTTCTCTTTTCTTTCCGCATTATACGTCTTACCCTCTGTGGATGACTTCATTCACTCTCGAGACTTAAATGTTCATCTATATATGATGATTTCTAAACCTGTATCTTCATCCCAGATCTCTTCTGAGTTCCAGACTCATATATCCACTTCTGATTATACCTCTCCTTTTGAATATCTTATAGGTGCCTCAAAGTCAGTATGTTTAAAACTAAAATCATCATCTTAATCACCACTCCTTTCCTTGAAACTTTGCTGCCTCTCTCAAGTATCATTTTTATTTTTATTTTTTTTTTCACACACACACACTGTATTTTATTTTTACAAGAGATAAATCGACTGACACCAAGCATTGTACATGGATGACCACAACAAAAGCAACAATGATTGCAATTACGAAACATGAGACACACTCATACTATGTCATAATATTGATATTCAGTCCAGTAATCCTCCACTGTAACAGCTCCTTTACTTTGCAGTGAAAATTGATTTGTATATTCTTTGCCTCTGAGTCCTTGTGGAATTTTTTTTTTTTTTTAAATTCAGACAGAAAAATTCAGTCACAAAAATTATACTCATCCTCATCAGTTCACTCAGTCCCATGTAATTAATTTTTTTTTTCATCTTGATCATTTGTTAGCACTTTTATGAGTTCATCAGTTTTTCATTAGAGTTCTGGAAATGCTTATTCATTCAGTTCAGCAGTACAGTCCGTTACCAGAAACCTGTACTTGTCAGAATCTTTTCCATGTATTTCTTCTCAAGTATCATTTTTACCCTCCCACATCTAATTAGTGAACTAATGCTGTTATTCTATTCCCTAAATATTTTTTATCTGCATCTGTCATCTCTACTCCATGACTATAATTAAGGATCTTACCCTAATTCCTGTAATAAACTCATTTAATCAGACTTCCCATCTTCAGTTTTGCCTTCTTTCCAAGTGGTTGTCCATATTACATAGTGATCCAACTAAAACACATATGTGATCCTGCACAATTTTGCCTGAAACCCTTCAGTGCTCTTTATTGCTCTCAAGACAAACACACACTCCTTAACTCCTCACAAAGCCACCCATGATCTGGCTATTGCTTACCTTCCAGTATTGTCTCAGCCACTTGCCTGCCCAACTGCTTCCTTATACACCATCTTCCAGGCTTAACGAAGGACTTTTAATTCTTCAAGCAATGCTCCCTCTTGTCCCTGGACCTTTGGGCATTCTTTTCCCTCTATGTGGAATGTTATTTCCCTGTATCTGGCTAATTTCTATTTTCTTTCAGGTCTTAGCTTCTTTCGGAAAGAATTTCCTAACCCCACTCCCATCCAGTGTCAGACTTTGTACTCCTTCCTGTGTACTCCCACAAACCTTGGATGGTCTCTATGATAGCACTTTTCACATTGGATTGTTGAACTTCTAAAGTGGGGCACACCCAGCCTTGCCTCCCCACCCTGCCTTAAAGGTGATTTGAAAGAGGTATACAAAGCCATAGGATGAATGGACATGCCTTCTTAGTGTATCAGAGTCACTGAAAGGTTTGAAGGAGAAAACATTTTAATGCGTTTTAGTTTCATATGAGAAAACTCTATTATTATTATTAAGGATGCAGTGTTTGTGAATTTTATGATAAACACACTATTTCCAAGGAATTTCTCTTAACATTATGTCTCATTTCTCCTGCCCAGACACTCCTGCCTGACACACACACTCACCTGCACACACACACACACCTGTGACATTCACTTCCCTCTGCCCTTAACTTCCCTCTGCCCTTAAGGGTATTTCAGTCTCCACTGACACTTTTTAGGGAAAGTTTGAAAGTGGTTGCTAAATGGTACTGTAATCATGTAATCACAAGCTGACACCAGTTTACTCCACTGGAATGTGAGCTCTGTGAATACAGAAACATGGCTATTTTCTCCGCTGTTGTCTCTCCAGCATCTCCAAGCATAGTTTGTAGTACCTTGGAAGTACTTCATAAATCGTTATTGAATGGGTAAAAGGGGATTGACTTAACACCTTAACAAAAGTCTTTGTTTATTAACCTCTGTAACAAGAGGAATTTCTTAGATCTTATTTTTTACCTCAGAAGACAACTTTCAAAGTGTTTATATTTTTCTTTTAGCTTTAATTCTTATATTGTCCTTTCATAAACTAATTTATTTAAGCATTCAGAATATCATTAGTACTATTTTATTTATTTTCATATTCCTCTTCCCCAGTTACCTTATGGAATATACTTTCACTTTTTGCTATTAAAGATGATAGAAATGATTAATTTATAATAAACAACATATACTGCTATAGGTGGAAACTAGGGGAGCAATTGTTATATATCTATCTGTATATCTGTCTTTGTAAGTATATATATAGATACAGATGACAGTATTATAAAGTGCTTTTGTTCTTTAACTTGTATTTCTGTGTCACTTACCTACTTTATTTATTGGTATGTATTAACGAGTAAAGTAATCAGTGCTTGTTTAATTTGTGTAGATGTGTACAGGGAGGAACTACTGCAATCCCTGGGGCTTTTGGCTGTGGAAAGACAGTGATATCGCAGTCTCTATCCAAGTATTCCAACAGTGATGTGATCATCTACGTAGGATGTGGTGAGAGAGGAAATGAGATGTCTGAAGTCCTCCGGGACTTCCCAGAGGTCTGTATCTATAAAGCTTCCAATACTAATCTAGAGAAAATACCACTAATCAACTTTAATTGGCAATTAATAAAGCTTTATGTTGGATCTGGAGCAATGCTCTCATTTGTCAAGGATCTTTTAAGGAATTTTCTAATTATATCTGTGATTCAGTTTGTATACTCAAGGAGAGGAATTTGAATTTTTCAGGCAAACACTTGAAAGTTTCTTTTTGTGGTCTGGTGGTTTTCAGTTATTGGGAGAAAGATACAATAGGCAAAATATTTATAGGTGTGAACTTTACACAGCCTTTATATGATCTACTAGGTTACTGTAGTAATATTCCTTTTTCCATAAAAGAATGGACTTCATTTATGAAATGGAAACACTGGCTGTTTTCTTTACAGCACAGTGGGATAGAGGGAAGAGGTTGGAGTGATGGGGAATACAGATTATAAGAGGGATTAAATATAAACAAGTTGTGAAAAGGGGACTGAAATGTTCTGGGGATCACTAATAGATTGTTTGCCTCTAGCTCACGATGGAAGTTGATGGTAAGGTAGAGTCAATTATGAAGAGGACAGCGTTGGTAGCCAATACCTCTAATATGCCTGTTGCTGCTAGGGAAGCCTCTATTTATACTGGTGAGTATATGAATTGGAATAAAAGCGATTAACATATCTGTTTGTAAGTTTAAAGCTAGCACCAAACTTTTTCTTTTCCTTTTTTTTTTTTTTTTTTTCAAACTTTTTCTTTTCCAAAGAACTTTTCTTTCATTCTAAAGTACCTTCATACATACAACCATGTTCCTAGAATATTTTTTTAAAATATTTCACATATTATTATATCTTGAGAATATGTCAGTTTAAGACATTAATAGAGCTGCCACAATCTTTTTGATGACTTTAAAATGATGTATCTTCTACTACTGGTTTTTTTTTTTTCATTACATGTTTTATCATTGCTCTATCTCTGAATATATCTGTATCTCTGTAACTTGAATTATCAGCTTTGAACTGTAATACTTTGAATATCAGTATGTTTATATATTATCTTCCATCTTTGCTCCCACTTCCATCCAGCTTTTGGTGCTTTGATTTCTACATATTCAGGATTTATAATGTTCGTATTCTGTTCTATAACCATAAATCCAATATTTGTATTAGCCTTAGACCTAGTAAAATGGAGTCATGCCCACTGGCAGTCCCTTGACTACAGTTTTTCCATTTGTTTCATGGTTGGACAAAATTTGAATTCTTGTTTCTTTGTAAGTCTGGGTTTTTTCAGCTGCCTTTAAATTTTAACAGAGTATAAAATTTTTTGATCAGTATTTCTTGCCTAGAGAACTCTTATTTCAGCATTAAGTGCTGGGGAGAGATCTGACGCTGGCCTACTTTTTTTCCTTTTATAGGTGATTTTTCTTTTTACCCAAAGGAATGTCTCTTTAACTTTGAAGTCTTCTTCTTTTTTTTTTTTAATTTATTTTTGGCTGCATCGGGCCTTCATTGTTGGGTCTTCGTTGCTGCGCTGGGGCTTTCTCTAGTTGCCACAAGTGAGGGCTACTCTTCCTTGCGTTGCACGGGCTTCTCATTGCAGCGTCTTCTCTTGTTTTGGAGCTTGGGCTCTAGGTGCACAGGCTTCAGTACTTGTGGCACACGGGCTCAGTAGTTGTGGCTCGTGGGCTCTAGAGCTCAGGCTCAGTAGTTCTGGCACACGTGCTTAGTTGCCCCGTGGCATGTGGGATCTGCCCAGACGAGGGCTCAAAACAGTGTCCCCTGCATTGGCAGGCGGATTCTTAACCACGGCGCCACCAGGGAAGTCCTAACCTTGAAGTCTTATAACTTGATTAGGATATATCCCAGTATTGATAGTTCTGATAATTTTTTCCTGAGACATAGTGAACCTTTTCAATCTATGAATATGTCTTTTATTTTGGAAAATTTTTGAGAATTGTTTCTGAAACTTTTTCTCTTCCATTATTGTTATCTTCTTGAAGCTAAACATATAGCGTCTCCTTTAGCTGTTTCCGTATGCATCATTTCCTCTCTAATTCTTTTTATTTAGCCTTTTATCCATTTTTTCACAGGGTAATCAACATGTATTCTCTGTATTGCTTCCAATGAAGACTTTATGTCCTTCTAGCTCTTTGCTGAGTTCTGCTGGCTCATGAAACATCTTTTGTGATCTTACTGTATATTCCTTGAGATTTTTATTTTGTGGTAGGATACAATATTAAGATTTTCTTTTATTAATTAATTGTGGTCACAGTTTTCATTTGTTTCTTGGCAGGTTCATTGTTGTACTCTGCTCTTCTGTCTCTTTTTTTCTCCTTTTATTTTTGTTTAGTTCCTGTGCTGATGTTTATGATTACTATTACTCATCTTTGCAGGAGACGGGAGGGAATGGTTGCTACTATGGTCCAGGGTAGCAGGAATTCTTCCTGGTAATCTGTGAAGTTTGTTATAGCATAGAGTTGTGTAAGTTATTTTACTTTTTCTTTCCTGCCAGCAAAAATCCACAGCTACAAGGCCACTTACAATGAATTCTTTCTCTTCTACCATGCCTCATTCACTGTTTACTTACTGAAAAGGAGTGCCTTCCTTTGTTTTATTTGTCCCCATCTCTCTACTTCCCCTTGATGCCAAACTGGGTCCAAGGAACCCCCGCCACTAGCCCTGTACCCCTTTTACTGTGTTCCAGACAATGGATTCTTGGTTTTGCCCCTCAGGATGTACCTTCTAGTTTGCAAAAGCTTAATCTGAGATGTGCAGCTTCAGGTGAATTCTTGGTGTCTTTCCACCCCCTTGTTTGTTTTTTATCTCATTTAGTTGGCTTTCCTCATTATTTTGTTGTGAAGCTAAACATGGCCACTAGTTTTTGACAGTGGAGTTTGTGTTTCTGTATTTCTTGTTCTCCTTGTCTGGTGATTACTCTTATGAGAAGAAGGAGAAAGTGACGTATTCATCTACTATTTTAGGACAAGAAGTCTACCTACTTCTTTTAAATGGCTGCACAGTATCCCTTTGTATGGATATATCATAATTTATTTAACCAGCATCCGTTTAGGGGGCACTTGGATTATTGATAATTTTTTTGCTCCCACAAACTTCACACCATAAAACATTCTTAAGCATGTTTTTTACACTGTGGCTTTGTATGTTTTATGCGCATGTTTCTTTGTATTTTTGTCAGGTAAGTTCTTAGAAGTAAAATTGCTAAGAATACAACTGTTAATGTAGATTTTAGTTTCTAATAGCTCTTCAAAAGGAATAACAGTGGACAAGATTTCTGCTTCTTCACATACTCACCAATGCTAATTTCTTCAACGCTTTCTTATGATAATTATCATACAGAAAAGTTAGAAGACTATTACAGTGAATTCCCATGTACCCCACACCTAGATCTGACAATTAGCATTTTACTGTCCCTACTTTATTAGATGCCTATTCGGTCTGTATTTCTTACAGTGAGCTAGCATCTTTTCTGTGTGTATTAACCATTTGAAAACTGCCTTCTGTCCATTTTTGTATTGGTAGTAGTTGTTTATCATACTGATTGGTAAAGTTCTTTGAAATCAGTCTTTCATCTGTTAAGAGTTGCAGATATTGTCCTAGTTTGCTTATCTCTTTTTTTTTTTTTAACTAATTAATTTATTTACTTTTGGCTGTGTTGGGTCTTCGTTTCTGTGCGAGGGCCTTCTCTAGTTGTGGCAAGCGGGGACCATCCTTCATCGCGGTGAGCGGGCCTCTCACTATAGTGACCTCTCTTGTTGCGGAGCACAGGCTCCAGACGCGCAGGCTCAGTAGTTGTGGCTCATGGGCCTAGTTGCTCCGCGGCATGTGGGATCTTCCCAGACCAGGGCTCGAACCTGTGTCCCCTGCATTAGCAGGCAGATTCTCAACCACTGCGCCACCAGGGAAGCCACTGCTTATCTTTTGATTTTTGTCTGAGGGTTTGTTTTTTTTTTCTTGTAGGCACTGATACCTTTAGGTCTGTGAAAGTGGTCTATGAGACTTCTTTGAGGTTTAGTCATGCATATCTGTCTCTTCTATCAAGTCTTTTTAATAAATATATACACACAGGCATTAGTGAATGTTATCACAGAGACATAGCGTGCTTGTATAAGAGAGGATCTGATTCTACCATCAGATTGAAATATGTGATAACTACTGTGTTTTTTAAGCCTTAATAATGATAAGTGGTATTTCTTAAAGACTTTGTTCCTTGGATCATATTTTGGAAGCCTAAGTCAGTATTTTTTATTCTGAAGGATGTAATATGATAAATAGTAAAGTTCTGAGTTTTCCAGCAACTATTTTGTTTTACTTATATAAGCATCTGTTTCTTTACTGGTAAAATAAGGGAATTAGGGCAGTAGATTTGGGGATGCTTATGAGGTAGCAACAAATATATATTTCTAATATGTTAGAGTTGTATAGTACTTTGTACTTTGCAGAGGGCATTTATAGAAATCATTTCATCTGATATGTATAGATAGATAGGGTGAGAGTTATTTTCACAGATTAGGAAACCACACTGGGAAAATGAAGTTATTTTGCTAAGATTAATGACAGAATAGAAAGTAGAACCCAGGACTTCTTTCTGTATATTAGCTTCTTCTAAATGGTTTACTGTATGTGATTTTACAAGAGAGGACCCAATCTGCATAGCAGAATAGCTGGATAATGAAGATTATTACTCACGTTAATAACATTTGTTACTTTTGAAAAATAACCAAACAAGCTAATTAGTTGAGGATTTTTTGATGCCTATGTCTAATTATCTCAACAAAAAATGGGAGGAAAGTCTTTTCCTACTTTTAAAAATGTATGCTAGGCTATGATAAACCCAAACATGTAATTGCTCAATATAATAGATGTTTGTTTCAGATGATCAGGGCAGTCTTCATTATTCTATCATTTTTGGGCTGGGACGCAGGCTGAAAAGAGCTCTTTCATTTCGACACATATCTTCCATGGGTCCTGGGAGTTCTCGCCCTCTCAGTAAGTCAGACGGAAGAAGTAGCATGGAAGGATGTGTGGCTTGCCTGGTGGTGGAACACATGACTCTTACATTCCATTAGATAGGGGTCAGTTACTTGCCACATCTAAATGCAGAGGAGACTAGACAATATAATTCAGCTGTGCGCCCAAAAGAAGCAGCACAGATTATGATGAACAGCTAGCAGTCTTAGGAACTTATTGCTTTAAATTTTTCTTGAGGGTGAAAAAGTCAGGATTACACTTTATAGGATTATAACTTGTAATATTCTTCCCAATTTAGGAATTACACTGTCAGAATATTTCCGTGACATGGGCTACCACGTCAGTATGATGGCTGACTCTACCTCTAGATGGGCTGAGGCTCTTAGAGAAATCTCTGGCCGCTTAGCTGAAATGCCTGCAGGTAAGTCTTTGTATTGCTTATTACATAAGCAAGACTGTTAGGGTTTGGGGATTGGCTTAGAACCTCTCTTTAAAATTTCTTTTCATTTTTCAGATAGTGGATATCCTGCATATCTCGGTGCCCGTCTGGCCTCATTCTATGAGCGAGCTGGCAGAGTGAAATGTCTTGGAAATCCTGAGAGAGAAGGGAGTGTCAGCATTGTAGGAGCGTAAGCATCAAAACTGTACTTTTCATAAGAAAAAAGGTTATTTATTTTAAAGAGACAATATTTAGCCCCCCTGAGAGCAGTGATTCTTTTTTTTTTTTTTTTTAAATTTTTAATCCTCATTCTTTATTATTTATCTATTTATTTATGGCTGTGTTGGGTCTTCGTTTCTGTGCGAGGGCTTTCTCTAGTTGCGGCGAGCAGGGGCCACTCTTCATCGCGGTGCGCGGGCCTCTCACTATCGCACCCTCTCTTGTTGCGGAGCACAGGCTCCAGACGCGCAGGCTCAGTAATTGTGGCTTACGGGCCTAGTTGCTCCGTGGCATGTGGGATCTTCCCAGACCATGGCTCGAACCCATGTCCCCTGCATTGGCAGGCAGACTCTCAACCACTGCGCCACCAGGGAAGCCCAGAGCAGCGATTCTTAACCAAGGTTGCACTCGAGTCATCCAAGGAGCTCTTTAAAATGCACATGTTTAGGTCATCCCTACATGTTCTGGTTCTATAGATTTGACTTGACTGATTTATTATATTCAAGTCACGATATCCTAGAAATAATTTAGAAAATTATAGACATGTTAAGGTAAGACTGTATCATGATTAAAACAATGTGAAGATTCACGATCCCCACATAAAGCCATACTTTGTTCTCAGACCTTTTCCTTCCTTCCTGCTTCATCTGTTTGATTAGAATAGTGAAACAGATTATAATTAAATCTGTCTCATTTCTCAAACTAGAAGGTGTTTAATAGTTGTCATTCTTAATTTTCAACTTAGTACTGGTTTTTATTTAAGATTTTTGTATAAGTTTTTCTTTCCAAAGGTCATATTTCTAAAGTTATTTACATTAAAATTGACTTGCAAAAAATTGCTTTTATATACAAGTTATTTTCCATAAGCATTTCTAATGACTTTTTCTTCTTTTAAATTTAGAGTTTCTCCACCTGGTGGTGATTTTTCTGATCCAGTTACATCTGCTACTCTTGGTATTGTTCAGGTATATCTTTCCCTAGTGTAGTCAGCTTCTGAGCCCCACCCCACCCCAGGCTGTCCTCATGTTATCCGCATCATCATTGTGAAGTATTTCATTTGGTCACTGAAGAGTAGGCAATGGTAAAGTCTGTTTTAGCAACATTCTTACTACTGAAAGTCTTCAGTGCTGTCTGTTCTTTCTTAGCTCTTTATCTAGAGTTTATAATAGACTTAATATCTGTTAAGTGGAAAATACATCTGGGTAGCCAAGTTTTATTCGTGTTAGAGTAATACTACACTTTGAGTTAGAGTAACCCTAGGAGTAGAAACAAATGGGCCCAAAAAGATACAGTGGCAAAAACCCCATAGAAGTTTCTCCTCGTGGTATGGTCCAAGGCAGGTAACCCTATCAGAGGGCAGCTCTTTTCCATTCCATAGTAATCCAGAACCAGGGCTTCTTCCACCTTGGGCTCCACCTAACCTGGTAATTGTCTGCATCTGGCTGGTACAGGGGGACTGTGTAGAAGGCACACCTACTTTGGGCTCAGGCCTGGTCACTCCACTCCTTCTGTTAGCCACACCCAGACGAAAGCAAAGCTTGGAAAGTGTAGTTTCTGCCTAGGCAGCTTCCCAGTGACAAGGGCATGAATTCTAGTGGATAGCCAGCTAACTTGGCCATTAAAAGTAAGCCTGGGAGGGGTGGGTGGGACGAACTGGAAAACTGGGATTGACATGTATACACTAATATGTATAAAATAGATAACTAATAAGAACCTGCTGTATAAAAAATAAATAAATAAATAAATTTTTAAAAAGTAAGCCTAAATGAAAGATGTATATAAATCAGACATATAATTTTTTTAATGTTGATATATTTATAAGCATATGTATTATTCATATGGGAAAAACAGAATATTTGCCTATATTTTGGTCAGTTTCAGATAAAAGGAAGTGGCAGAGGCTAAATTTACAACTTTCAAGATGTTTAACCTTTGCTAAAATTTTGAATTTTGAATTACAGGGAAATGGAGAGCAAATTTAGGAATGCATAAAATACATATGAATGTTTGGCCTTGGAAAAATGACTGTCAGATCTTTTAGGATTGGCCCTTAATGATAGGGAACTGAATTTATTCAGAACATTTAGAGGTTTTCACTAAAGTGAAGTATCTATCTTAATAAGCATTTTCTGGTTCATCTGTTTATATTGCACCGTCATAATTTCAAAGGAGTCAGTTTTTTTGCTATCAGATTTGACATACTATTAAGGAAATTTTGATTTGTAGATATTACCCATACTGAAACGAAAAGAAATACATTTTCCTATTTGCAGTTTTATTCTATTTCATTTATACTTGTTATATACTAAAAAGATAAATAATTTGACCAGAAAAGTACAGAATTGCATATTTAGGACAAACAAATATATTCCAGTACTTCAAAAAAATTGTTTTTAAGAAAAATTTTTATGTTTTGTTTTTGATTTTGTCTTTAAATCAGGTGTTCTGGGGCTTAGATAAGAAACTAGCTCAACGTAAGCATTTCCCGTCTGTCAACTGGCTCATCAGCTACAGCAAGTACATGCGTGCCTTGGATGAGTACTATGACAAACACTTCACAGAGTTTGTTCCTCTGAGGACCAAAGCTAAGGAGATTCTGCAGGAAGAAGAAGACTTGGCAGAAATTGTACAGCTTGTGGGAAAGGTAGGTTGTAAAATCTTGTGGAAGACAGGTCTGTGAGTTGCACTGAAGCTTTTTAAGGACAAACAGAACCTTGGATATGCAGATTCTTGCTGGGAAAATGAGTATTTATTAAATATTCTTTAAACGAATAGAATTTTAGATTATTCCTTTATCCAGCAGATATTTGAGGGACCTGCTTGTGTTGTGGAAAGATGATTGGTGTTTAGATTATTATTGAATAACAAACCACTCTGACATTTAGTGGCTTAAATAGTGGTTTTTTTGCTCATGGTTTTTGGGGTTAGTGGGCTCAGATAGAAGTCTTGCTTGGGTCCCCTCATACAGTCTTGCTTGGGTCCCCTCATACAGTTTTTGCAGTCATATGGTGGCTGAGACCATAGTCATTTGAAAGTTGCTTCCCTCACATGTCTAGTGCCTGGGCTAGGATGACTGGAATAGCTAAGGGTTGGCTGGGCATTTCTCCCTCTATGTGGCGTTTCAAAAAAAATCAGCCTATTTGTGTACCCGTGTTCATAGAAACATCTAAGCACTAAAAGGGGGAGCAACCCAGATGTCCTTTGCAACACACTCGCGTGCACACGCACACACGCACACGCGCGCACACACGCACACACAATGGAATTAATGTTCCATCTCAGCCTTGAAAAGGAAGGGAAATTCTAACACATGCTGCAACATGGATGAACCTTGAGGGGACATTATGTTAGGTGAAATAAATGAGTCACAAAAAGACAAATACTTACATATAATGTATCTAAAGTAGTCAAATTCATAGAAATAGAAAGTAGAGTAGTGGTTAACAGGGGCCGGGAGGGTGGAAGAAGAGTTGTTGTTTAATGGGTATAGAGTTTCAAATTTGTAAGATGAAAAGTTAATGGAAATCTGTTTCACAACAATGTGAACATATTTAACCTACTGAACTACACTTAAAAATGGTTATGATGGTGAATTTATGTTAAATGTTTTTCACAACAAAATCCAAAAAAGAACATCAATCAGGAAGCAGTTATGAAGTGAATTTATTAATGATAGGTGATCGTGTGTTGATTATGTGGTTTCTGCATGCTAACTGATTAGAACTATTGGTCCCAGATTGTGGCAGTAAATTTCTAAAAATGTATTTTTTCCTCTTCTAGGCTTCACTAGCAGAAACAGATAAAATCACTCTGGAGGTAGCAAAACTTATCAAAGATGATTTCCTTCAACAAAATGGATATACTCCTTATGACAGGTAATCTAGCCTGATATTCTTTTTTTAATTTGAGGATATTCTATCAAGTTTTGAAGAAGCAGCTGCCTACACATTAAAACCCTCCCCGCCTTTTTTTTCCTCATACAGACACACTCTGACTCAGTGTATAGGTTTATTTTATATTTTCATAGCAGACATCTAGTGATCCAGTATGTTCCCTTATCTTGAGTTGGCTCATTTTCCCAGTTATGACAGTGTTTTCACTCATTATCCAGCCATCTTTAATTAGATTAAATTGTGGCTTAGTGTACGGAGCCTGGGATCATTGCCTCTTTCAGAAGCTTTTCTCACTACCTGTTACCACAGCCCGAGCCTCTTCTACTCTTTTCCTAAATAATATACTTTCGTGCCTCATTTCCCAAGAGTTCTATTCTTTATTTACTTATTTATTTTTGGCTGCATTGGGTCTTCGTTGCTGCACGCGGACTTTCTCTGGTTGCAGAGAGCGGAGGCTACTCTTTGTTGCAGAGCACGGGCTTCTCATTATGGTGGCTTCTCTTATTGCAGAGCACAGGCTCTAGGCATGCGGACTTCAGTAGTTGTGGCACGTGGGCTCAGTAGTTGTGGCTCGTGGGCTCTAGAGTGCAGGCTCAGTAGTTGTGGTGCATGGGCTTAGTTGCTCCGCGGCATGTGGGATCTTCCTGGACAAGGACTTGAACTCATGTCCCCTGCATTGGCAGGTGGATTCTTAACCACTGCACCACCAGGGAAGCCCAAGAGTCCTATTCTTTTTCTTTCTACTGAAGTCCCTGTCGGATGTCTCACCAGTCCCTGCTACTCCTGCCCAGTGCTTGTTTTTCATTATTGTCTCTGCTACTTCCATGGCTTATTTAAAAGTTCCCATTTCTTTTAAACTTTGATAATTTGAACCCTTTCATCATAGGCTAGTTTTTCTCCCTCAATCATATTTGGCCCCATATAAGTCTGAAGTGGAAACTGAACATATAGGAAGATTACCAGAATGTAAGACAAGCAGAAAATATGACAGTATAATCAGTAAGGCTCAAAAAAAATCTGTATCAGGAACTTAAGAAGCTCTAAGAACCATCCACACAAAGATAACTCCACAAGGGGAAAATTATTTGAAAAGAGTGTAATAGAGGGTGTGCATGAAATTGTATATGCAAATAAGTTTAAATGCGTTGGAAATTTGATTAGAATGCATGTGATCCAAGTTGAATATTAACTTCTGTGTCTTCATTATTAAAAGATATGGGTAAATGAAAATGAACACATTAATGGAGAAAGGGAATGCTTATTAACTTTAGGAAATTACAGTTCCCTGCTTTCCTATTATTTATTAAACCTTCACCGACTGTCACAAGGGAGTCTTTACAACTCAGTTATTTTACCATTTGGGTAACTGCTTTAACTGCACTGTACAAACACAAACCCTCAGAGAGTCATTAGATTGTAGCAGTACTGTTTCATTGTTCTTCCTGTTTGATTGTGTTAACAAAAATTAACGTCACTCTTTAAATAAAAGAATACATAGCTCCTTCTCTCCATCCACCCCCTATTCCTGAGACATCTCTGTTCAAAAACTCTGGTTAAGTATTATTGATCTTTTCCACTATTCTTTTTTCATTCCTTATGTATCATGCAATAAATATAAGTAGTGTGCATATCTAAATAAAGAAGTTAATGCTCTGGTATTTTACAGATGAAATAAAAACTATGAACTTGCTTTGGATTTTGTTTTTGTTTATTATTTTGACTTTCATTTATCCTAGGTTCTGCCCATTCTACAAGACAGTAGGGATGCTGTCGAACATGATTGCATTTTATGATATGGCCCGCAGAGCTGTTGAAACCACTGCCCAGAGTGACAATAAAATCACATGGTCCATTATCCGTGAGCACATGGGGGAGATCCTCTATAAGCTTTCCTCCATGAAATTCAAGGTATATTTGTTTCTACCATAAACTTGTTTTAGTAGTAAGTGTTTCTTTTTGATTTTTTAAAATATTTGGGTCCCAAACCTGGTGTGTGAAACTGGCATTTATCATTTTCATACATGCTCGGGTTATGTAAAACCAGAAGAGACCTCAAAGCTATGTTCAAATAGGAATTCGCATGATAAAGATTATAGTATGTCACGTCTAAAATAAACGCTGACGTGTTTTCTCTTTTGTCTTAACTGCCAGGCAATTTAGAGCTAAAATCATTGCTAAGCAGCAATTACCTTACCTCAAGTGCCTGTTAATATCTAATCCCGATGCTCCTCTGAAACGATTTCTGCTGCTTACTTCAAGTATCCTATTACACATCATTTTTACTTTTAAGTAGACTCTCATTCTTTGGGAAGTACACAAGACATAAATAGATAATTAAGTGAAATTATCTGTAGAAACTCAAATGTGTAAGATTGTTTTTTAAAATACTTGATCAGTCGAGTTGTATTTAATTATTTCTAAGTCATGACATCCAAGTATATTTACTATCTCCTACTGAGAAATTAAGAGTGATTCTCTGAATGTGTATGTTATGTATATAGTGTTTGCATTATAGATTGGAAGTAAATTTGTGTGAATAGACACTCACTGTGTCAAGGATTTTAAAATATTGACACCCTTTGAGTCCTGTCTTTCCATTTCAAAACATATAACCCAAGGAAATAATTAGAGATTTTGATATGGATGTATGTAGAAGATTGTATATTAAACTTTTAAACGTCATCCAAAAGTGAACGGAGCCATTGTGGCATGTACATTACAGCAAAAATATTATAAAGGCATTAACATCTTTTTTTCAAAGAATATCCGAAGACACAGGGAAACGCTTATGGTATAATTAGTGAAAAAAGTTGGTTGCAAAGAAATTCCATATGTAATTTGATCCAAATTTTATTTTTAAAAATTATACATTCATAGGAAGATGATAAAAAAATATATGCAATAGTGATGACTTCTGGTAGTATAACTAAAGGTGCTGTCTTTTTTCTGTTTACAGGTACATTGTATCAAATTAACATTTCAGTTGTTCTTTAATATCATTAAGTATTTTTCTATAGCACTATTTTGTGGCTGGAGAATAATATTTTCTTATTCTTAGGCATTTAGGAAATTTCCAGTTGTTGGTATGGACAACTTTGTTCATGTAGTTGGTTTTGTGTATTTTCCTAGTATATGTTCTCAGAAGTGGAATGATTGGGTCAGAGGGCTTAAACACTTTAAGGTTTCTTTCATACATTTTATTCAATTAAGTTGCTTTCCATACAGATTTTAAATGGGGTGCATTTTGAGGTTATTTTAGAAATTTTACTCCCCTGTCCCAACGTGATACTACCAGACCTTGAATAGTAAATTCTGTTTTGATTAAATTCCAACTATCATATACACAGAGAGGAATGCATCTAATACGCATTGCTGCATAATTTCCTAATATTTTGCATATTGTTGGGGGTAAATCCATTGGTTGTTGAATACAGTTAGCAAGCAAGACACAAAACAGAAATTTTGTCTTTAAACTTTTGTCTTTAAAATTTTGTCTATAAACTACTCCTTTATACATTTCTACCCTTAAAGGAAAAAAGAAAAATAAGGTTAATTCTGCCTCCTGCCTGTGTTTTACCAGTGTACCTCAACCTAGTACTCAAATATAGTAAATATAAATAACTCACTATGTGTTCTGAAAATTAGTTTCCAAAGGTAAGTTGAATTCTATAATGTCTTCTTTCAGGATCCAGTGAAAGATGGTGAGGCAAAGATCAAGGCCGACTATGCACAACTTCTTGAAGATATGCAGAATGCATTCCGTAGCCTTGAAGATTAGAACTGTGATTTCTTTCCTCCTTTTCCTCAGCAAGCCCTCATATGTGTATATTTTCCTAAATTTCTCATCTCAAACCCTTTGCTTCTTTATTGTGCAGCTTTGAGACTAGTGCCTATGTGTGTTATCATTTGTTTCCCTGTTTATTTGGTAGGTCTTATATAAAACAAACATTCCTTTGTTCCAGTGTTTGAAGGGCCTCCCTGATCCTTTCTCCAAAGTGGTGAATGTAGTAAATATGATATACAATGGCTACACTACTGTAAACTTGTATGTAGGGTGATGTCTCTCCTTGTCCTAGGTTTGCCCTTTCCTCATCACCATTAAATTGTAAACAGGACTACTGCATGTACTCTCTTTGCAATGGATTTGGAATGGAAGGCCAGACTTCTATACATTTTGTCAGGTTCTTTGTGAAATGACTCAATATCTGTGTGGTAAAGTTATTTGCAGCTTAGCATTTTGCTAAGTAACCTTCTTTGTAGGAAATAATTACTTTTTTTAAACATGAATAATTAATGTTTCTATTATGTGTTGTTCCCCCAGTATAAATCAAGAATATTTGTGGGAAACTGTTGAGAACTGTACTGTTTTTAAAGCAGGCATTTGTGGGACTCAGCACAATAGATGAATCAGTGCCCTCTAAAAAAGTGAAAAAGGAGCCAGGTGATCAAACTTAGATTAACATCATCTTGTTAAAGCCTATTTTATTTCACTAGGAAAAATTCAGTATCAAGGACTATTATACTACATTACTAGGAAATTCTTTTTAAAATTACATTTAAAATAATCACCGAGAACTTGATCCACATCACACCCTCTTTTTTTTCCTCAAACATCGTAGAAGCCTAAGCTTCTGAGAATCATGTGGCAGTGTGATGGGCAGTAAAATGCCACAGAGAAGATATTTAGTAGTGGTTAAAGGCTGTTTGCACCTTTAAGGACCAGCTGGGCTTTAGTGATTCTTGGGGCCAGAGTGGCATTATGTTTTTACAAGATAATGACATGTGTCACATGTTTGTTTGTTTGCTAATTGAATTTTTGAAGAACCAGCTTCCTGATTGTAAAAAATATTATTCTTTCATGTGGTTTTTGATTCACTGGCTCAAAAGATTTCCCAGAATACCTGTAGCTGTAGCAGCATAACAGTTTCCATTCTGTTTCATAGGGATGAAGTTAATTCTTATATCTGCTGATAACAGAATCTGGGTCATGCGAAAAAAAGATCATTTCTTCCTGTCTTTTAAGTATATGTTTTAAAATAAAAGTTTCTGTGTTTGTATGATAAGGCACATTAGGTAATGTATTTCTTTTGGTCTGTGAAGGAAAGATGCAGCTAGAGAATTCAGCTATGTTTGTTTAAATCCTTGCAGATTACATGTTCTTACAGTGGCCTGCTATTCAGGATAAGTATTCTGCCATGTATCTTTTTTTAACCTTTCAGAATATTGGAAGATAAAAATTGTGCAGTGATTTGTTGAGACGTGGATGTAATGGTGCTGCTGAATCAGTTTGCTTTCCAATGTGGCCTCCTACCCAGAGGCTCTAAGACCAGTGGAAATTAAAAGAATTTCAAAAACTTTCAATTCCTACCTTAAACCTACCAGCAAACTAGGATTGTGTTAGTAATGAATGATATGACGAAGAAAGTTTGACCAAGCTTCTTTTGTGTTGTTCTGAATTTGCAATGTACGTTCTTAACTCCTTTTTAAGAATGTTGATGTATGGGTGTGAAGATGCTAGAGAAACTTTGCTCAGAGCCTCATTGTAAGTGTCCCTTCACCCATATGTTGTAGAATTTCACATTGGTCACTGATCATATTTCTTTAGTAAGAATGTGTTAAAGTTAACAACAATCTTTTAAAAAGATGATGCAGTTCTATATTTATTGTGCTGTGCCTGATCCTAAGTGGAGCCAGTTAACAAGTTTCATATGTATTTTTCCAGTGTTAAATCTCACACATTGTACTCTTTGGAAACTTCCTTCCATCCTGACGAACGAATAGGAGAGGTCATATATATTGTCTCCTTATCCTTGAGGTTTCACTATCTTTATGTTAAAAGTTGTGTATAATTGTTAAAATCTATGAAAGAATAAAAAGTGGATTTAAATTAACATTTTTCCTTTTTTTTGTGGGTGTGGCAAGATCTGCTAAAAAAACGTGCCACCTTATTGTGTTTTGGCTTGTTTTCAGTATGAACTTTAAAGTTTTTTATTTCCCTCTTTATAGATTGTTACTTAAGATCATGAAATTGAATTGGCGCCCTCACTATAGACTGCAAAAAGTCCTATAATCATGTACCACTGTGATTTGGAAATATAGTACATGGAATCCCATAGCATTCTGAATATTACTTTAAATTGAAAAAATGAATGGTTTCTAAAAGTAGACTTATAAATGAAAGGAAATCAGTGTCCTCATCTCTACTTTTGGCAGATGAACTAAAGCTTTGTAATTGGTAATTTTGCAAGCCAAAGTACTTAAGATCCAATGTAGCAACATGGATTTTATTTCCTTAAGTGTATTTTTAACAATTTCTAAAGGAGTAAGAAACAATGTGAAATGAAAAACTCTACATTACTGTTGAGCACCAACTTTATGTAGAGAAATACTTAAAAATTCATGGGAAAGCTTATTCATTATAGAATGGGTGATTTTTAGTCTTTTTTGGTAATAATCCAATATTTTCAGGTTATTAGTTTTAACGTATTGCCACAATATAAGAGTATGAAGAAGGGAACCAATTTTCCCAGGTGAGGTATGATAAAATGCCTCTGAAGTTGTTCTAAGGGCTCCCTTTTAGTTCGAGTTCCCCCAGAAGTTGACACTGAGACATGTATTTGCGTGCAGGCAGTTTCTTTGGGATGTGATCCTAGGAAAGCACCAGTGGGGGAACAGAGAATTAAGACAGAATTGAAGGAAGCCAATACGTGTTCTTTTTTTTTTTTAATTTATTTTTTTGGCTGTGGTGGGTCTTGGTTTCTGTGAGAGGGCTTTCTCCAGTTGTGGCAAGCGGGGGCCACTCTTCATCGCAGTGCGCGGGCCTCTCACCATGGCGGCCTCTCTCGTTGCGGAGCACAGGCTCCAGACGCGCAGGATCAGCAGTTGTGGCGCACAGGCTTAGTTGCTCCGTGGCACGTGGGATCTTCCCAGACCAGGGCTCGAACCCGTGTCCCCTGCATTGGCAGGCAGATTCTCAACCACTGCGCCACCAGGGAAGCCCCCCAATATGTGTTCTTATCAAGCAAGTCAACATTTTGGAGCACCATCCTGCTGGGGAGTTGTGGGAACAACTGAAAAATATGCACCTCGTTATATTCCACCTGGGGTGCAAAGGAACTAGCGTCCTTTCAGCATCATTGATTGACAGCCACCTGCTGTCAGTCATCCACTGAAGGCTGTTCCCACAAAGACAAGGAGAGTCAGTGCCCAGCACATGAGTATAAGTAGATCGGGCTCTGGTGGCCACAGGAAACCCTCCGCAAAGAGATTTAGGTGCTGGCAGTTGGGAGGTCAGCTGGTGGGAACTGAAATGGTACTCGTGGCTGAAGAGATTTGGGTGGGGAACTCATAGCATCTGCTTCAGGCCTCTTAAGAACACAGGAAAAAAAGATTGTTCAATCAATAACTGAAAAGCCATTGTTCTGCAACATAAAGAAGCACCCTGTAAAAGGATCGGGACACTCTTTGAAAAGAGTTTTTAAAAGAGCATCTCTTCAAAGAGAAAAGATGTCTTTTAAAGAGCAGATAGTACACACACCAATTATGGTTATAAATAGGCAGATGTGGGGTTTAATGCTCCTGAAAGTAAAGCAGCTTTTGGATTAGTGGGGATTTTGATCATATATTCCAACCCCCTCATAATACAGAAGAGAAATGGAAGTTTAACTGATTTGCCCAGTGTCACACAGCCACTTAATATCAGAATTCAGACCTCCTGATTTCTAGTGTCTCTTTGTACTCAATCATACTGTATATCTTTTCCTTATTATGTATTTTTCATTCAGAACCAAGAAGTTGGGTTTATAAATGTGAGACAGATAAAGTAATCAGAAGAAAAGTAAGGAGAAATGACTGGCTAGCCAAGGTGCTTGTGGACATTGTCATGACTCAAGTCATTTTTAGAAGGAAAATGTGTTTGAGAGACTGTTGAGTTTGAGCCAGAGTTTAGGAAGGTGAGTCTAGAAATAGCCATTTTTACCAAAATTATATAACAGAAGTCTTTAAAGTGGGGAGGAGTAAGAACATAAACAATTATAAATACCTTATTAAGGATTTGTATCCAGAATATATGAAGAACTCCAAGTCAAAAAAACAAAAAGACAGAGATAAATGATGACATTGATAAATGGATGAAAGACCTGAACAGGCACCTCACAAAATCGTTGAATAATGATGCTCAGCTTCTAGTCATCTGGGAAATGTGAATTAAAATTACTACGAGATACAATTTTATATACACTAGAATGACTAAAATGGAAAGGGCAGAGAATACCAAGTGTTGATACAGATGTGGAGCAACCAGAACTCATACATTTTTGGTGGGAGCATATATTTCTACAGCCACTTTGGAGAACTACTTTGGGTGGCATCTATAAAGTTGAGTTAGTAATACCTAATACACGATAGAAATGCATACATACATGTTCACAACCAGAAGATATGACCCTAAACGTTTATAGCAGCACTATTTGTAATAGCCCCAAACTGGAAAGTACCTAAATGGTAGTATGAAAGAATGGATAAGTGGGTTGTGGTATATTCACACAGTGAAATACTATATAGACGTGACAGTTAATGCAACAACATGAATGAACCTCACTAATAATGTTTAAAGAAGCCAAACAAAAGAAAGAATACTGTATGATTCCATTTATATAGAATTCAAAAGCATAAAACTAATATATGGTGTTTGAAGTCAGGATAGCAGTTACACATGTGGGGAAGGGAGTGTCATCAAGAGGGTGGAATATGGGGGGGCTTCTAGGGTGCTGGTAATGTTCTGATTCTTGTGGATCCTGCCATACATGGGTGTGTTCATTTTGTAAAAATTCACACATGATTCAAGCACTTTCCTGTATGTATATCATACTTAAATAATGTTTACCAAAAACATTACACTTAAGGGATTTCTATTTATTTAAAGTAGTTTCACACTAAGATATATATAGTGGTGGTTTTAAAGTGCTTTCGAATTTTACCTAGTAAAATGATCACATTTTTGTTTGTTTGATTTTTAAATGTGCACTTTTCTAGCAGTGGTGATAGATTTGAATTTTTCATTCCAGGAGCTCTCAGTTCTGTTTGCAACAAGTAACTTACTTTGCCAGACAGCTGACCAGGATTTGGGGAAAGTATGTTCTTGGAACAGAATGAAGCTAACCAGACCACACTGTCATAGAATGCAGACACTGGTTGGCTTGTTAACAGTGCTATAGCCGGTCACATGCAAATACGTATTCAGGTGTCCCTGAATACACGTCACAGCCCTTAAAGCAGCAGTGGATGACTGTTAAAAGCAGGTTTGATGTTTTAAATATAGATGTCTTAATGAGCTGTTTCTCAAACTTGTCTGAATATAGGAAATATGGGACTGTGTTAATGATACAGATTCCTAGGCCCTGCACCAAACCAACTGAATTGGAATCCATTCTAGGGAAAAGGTATAGGAGTCAACTTAACAAATATCCCACATAATTCTTACCATGGGGCAAGTTTTAGGACATAAGTATCTTTATTCAATGCTTAGATATAAAAGGTAACCCAGGAGAATTAAATAAGTATTCTCTGAATACTAACAGTTTTACCACAATCTCAGTATTTTAAGATTTTGCTGAACCACTTATCCTTTAAGACATCCCCTGTTATTGGCCTTAAACAGTGCTCTACTGATTCACGTGTATTCTGCCTAATTTAGATTCAGAATTGTCTGGCAGTAAGACAAAGTTTTCCTAAATCATGAAATTTGAGCAATAATAATTGTTACACCTATGGATTTCAAACAGGATTCTGTTACAGTGGTTTCAGGTATTTACTGAATGGACTAGCAGTTTCTCTTCTCATTTCTTTGTATGCAGGAGATTTCAGATAGGAATCAAAATTCTGTGATATATTTGAATTTTTTCATACACAGGCTTAATTTGTGAATAAAATGATAGAAGAATATAATTTAGTCTCATTTTTAAAAAAGAGCATTTGTCCTGGGATTTAACATTCCTTTTTCTTTAACCCATTACAATAATTTTTTAGTTTGGTTTTCAACCATCATCTGAACAGCTCTTATACTTTTATAGCTTCCAAGTAGTACATCTAGCATTTACTAGATGACTTAAAATTGCACTGAGTTTTAGACACCTTGTATAAAAGCCACGTTACTGTCAATCACATAAAATCATATTCATGGCCTTTATTTTCGTTTATTTATTTATTTATTTATTTATGTCTGCGTTGGGTCTTCGTTGCTGTGCGCGGGCTTTCTGTAGTTGCAGCGAGTGGGGGCTGCTCTTCGTTGCAGTGCACGGGCTTCTCATTGCGGTGGCTTCTCTTGTTGTGGAGCATGGGCTCTAGGTGCGCGGGGACTTCAGTAGCTGTGGCACGTGGGTTCTAGAGCGCAGGCTCAGTAGTTGTGGTGCACGGGCTTAGTTGCTCTGGCATGTGGGATCTTCCTGGACCAGGGCTCGAACCAGTGTCCCCTGCATTGGCAGGCGGATTCTTAACCACTGCACCACCAGGGAACTCTATGGCCTTTATTTTTAAATTGCATGCTTTATTTCAAAGTCTTTATAAAGACCTTTTGACACTTGCCCTAAAAATATGATTTAGGACAGTATTTTCTCAAGCATGGTATTGTAGGTTGGGTTCTTTGGAAACAGCTGCTGAGATAGAGATGGAGGTACAAGTTGCTTATTTGGAATCAACACGAGAAAGGAAGGGGGTGAAGCGGGATTGGGCAGAGAGGAAATCAAAATACAAAGCAGGTTTGGCAAAGCCTTAGCCACTCCAGTGGGGAAGCTCTGGAGGAAATATTGCGGATCAGAGTTGACATGCATCAGATTGAGACGGCCGGGCCTTAGTACCCCAGTGCCTCTCTCTCTCTCTCTCCTCTCCCCCACCTCACGGAATCCCGGTTCAGGCTGCCCTGGGAGGATGTGACCTCAGGTGAGGTGGCATCTGCAGACCTAGCCCAGAAGGAGCTGACAGCTGGCAGCTGTCTGCTGACCACACTCCTGGGAGCTGACCAACAAGTCTTTCCTTGATGGGGGATCGCACAGCACAGCTCTGTGTCCATGAGATAGTTTCGGGGGAGAGACAGATGTATAGTGTACGTTAAAATGTACTTCATGAAAATGTACTTATGAAATAAGTACATTTTCATATGTACATATGAAAATGTACTTCATATCCAAGATTTCAAGGATTTGGTTAGGGAGGAGGCCAAACTAGTAAAATAAATTTTGAGCCATTTCTAAAGAAAAATATTAAGTACAGAAAAGTGCAGGCAATAAGAAGATATGGCCAGATCATGAAGGCAGTCTTCAAACCAGAAATTTTAACAACCCCTACAAGTGAAAAGCCGGACTCTTTTAGTGCTTGTTAAAATGTCAGTGCTTACTGAATACTTCTGAAAGGACCAATGTTGGCCTGATTCCATATAGAAATTCATCATCAAATGCAAAACTCTTCAGGAAGTGACTAATTCAAAAATAATAAAACATATTTCTTCACACTTGAATCATGTGACTTACCTAAGTCAAATAGTTAAAATTAAAAATTAAATAGAATGAACCGACAAGAACCATTTCAAATATATTTCTTTCTTGTAGCAGCACCTCTTGGTATTACTTTGATTAAACTACTGCCAGGTAAGCAGTAGTTCTGTGATAAACATAATTAAATAAATCTCTGGTATTTATAGATTTGCTCAAGTAAGAAATAACACAATGCACCTCTGCAGCTGCTTTGTGTCTTTGAGGTGTCTTTTTGGGCTTCCCAAAGGGAATTTTGCATGTGCCACATTGCCTGTATTGTAACCCAAATTCAGGGACTAATTTATTTGAACCCTCCATTCATTAGATTCTAACTTAGTTAACAATTCTTTGCCCATAAAGAAAGGGGCCTGTGTCATAGCAAGAGTCACCTATACGTTGTCCTCAAAACGTATGTTCATGAGAAAATTAAATTAATCCCTAGAAACTTTGTAAACAGAAACACAGACTATTGAGTCTGTATACTGAGCAGAAGGGGAAACATGCACCTTGATTTTACAACAAATTAGGTTGAAGTATAAGCAATATCCATTTAAATGTTATGAAGTGAAGATTTTAAAATTATACATCATCAAAATAACTTACTTCACAAATATAACAGAAGCCAAAAGGATGGGCTTGCTGTTTTGGAAAATAATTCCTGAATTACAGCTACATAAAATGTTAAACTAAATGCATGTAAGTGTAATTTCTTTCTAAGCTTTGAAACAAGCAGTTCTCATTACTGTCCCCATCATCTCCTGAGAAATTTGTTCCAACAATTATCTCATACTTAAAATATCATCAGTTGGGACTTCCCTGGTGGCACAGTGGTTAAGAATCTGCCTGCCAATGCAGGGAACATGAGTTCGAGCCCTGGTCCGGGAAGATGACACATGCCGTGGAGCAACTAAGCCCGTGCACCACAACTACTGAGCCTGTGCTCTAGAGCCCGCGAGCCATAACTACTGAGCCCATGTCCCACAACTACTGAAGCACACGCACCTAGAGCCTGTGCTCTGCAATAAGAGAAGCCACTGCAATGAGAAGCCCGCACACCGCAACAAAGATAGCCCCAGCTCACCGCAAATAGAGAGAGCCCACGCACAGCAACAAAGACCCAATGCAGCCATAAATAAATAAATAAATAAAACCCCTTTATCTAGTAGCAGGGATAAAATATCATGGTCAGTAAGAGCATAAGTTCTTAAATTAAATGGTCCAATTTCAAATCCCAAGTCTGTTACTTACTAGCTGTATGACCTTGGACAGTCAAGTTAGCCTCTGTTTTCCCATCTGTAAAATAGAGATGATAAAAATATCTACCTGTTTTAGTTAGGGTTAGGTTCAGCTTGAGTGACAGAAATCCAAAACAAAGTGGTTAAAATAAGGTTAAAGTTTATTTCTTTCACATAAGTGTAAGCATTCCAGTACTTTACTCAGTACTTCAGGTACTCAGATTTGTTCTTCATCCTCAATATATGTCTTTCATCCAACACAGCTCCAGCTCCTGCCATTTAGGCCTACATAACATATCCCAACCATCAGAAACAAGAAGAATATGTCCTTCCCTTTTAGAACATTTCTATTAACATAAAATTGGCCAGTTATTAGTTACAAGGCCACACCTATCTGCAAAGAAATTGGGAGATATATAGTCTTTATTCCAGGTAGCTGTGAGCCAAGACAAAGATCAGGGTTTCGCAGTGACGGTAGCATCATCCTTAAGGGAGTTCTGGAAATTTATGAAGGTCTTTAAAATTTGTCACAATGAATGTATGTGTTAGAGTGTGTGTGTGTGTGTGTGTGTGTGTTAAAACTGATGGTGGATTTAGATGTTGTTGTCAGCCAATCCGTCTACCTTAACATCCTCATATTTCACCCAGTGGTGAAATAGCAGCCATTGATGATCATTGTCTTGATTAGGGCTGCCCAATAGAACTTTAAGTTGATGGAAGTATTCTAAATCTGTGCTGTTAATATGGTAGCCACTAGAGTCAACAGAGCACTTGAAGTGTGGTAGTGTGACTAAGGAACTGAATTTTAATTTTAATTGATTTAAATTTAGCAAATTGTGGTTGTGCTTACTGTACTGGAGAGCACAGGTCTAGATCCATTATTTCATACTTGTGATATCCAATTTTATCATTTCTTCTATATTTATTAGCTTGGAATTTTCTATATCAAAAGGACTTGCAGGATGGTTTTAAACTAAATTCACATTGAAATTTGTTTGGACCACCTAGGTAGTGTGAATATGGTCTGCAAAGCAGCGTAATGGTTGGTCTATAATAACAAAATTTCAAGTGTGCGTTCCCCAACTCACCTTCTAATCTCTTACAGGTGAGAGCATGGGATGGGCTTTCTTCAAGTTCATGCCCAGCTTTATGAGAAGGTGGTTTCCCATTAGACTGTCCACATTGGGACTTTATCTTCTGTCATTCTCTTCACCAGGCCTTGGAAACTAAAACTTAGTGTTTGGCCAGATTCAAAGCAAAAGCGGCTTCCTTACTTCACTCATGTTTCTGGGTTCCTTAGATACTGGCCTGATAACTCTTACTATCTTGTCAGCTCTCTGATAATTTACAGAAGATTTTTGAAAAATATTTTATAAAGCATTTGTAGTTATTCTTAGTGGGCAGGTTGGTCCAAGTAAGTGGCCCACCCTATTACCAGAACTACAATTAGAACTCTACCATGTGTTCTTTAAACCTCACAACAATTCTAAGAAGGGATTACTATTCCTCTTTTTTCCAGATAAAGAAGCAGATGAGGCACATAGAAGAAACTTACACACAATCATACAGCTAGTGAATATTAGAGCCAGAATTTAAATTCACTTCTATTTTGGGAATTCCTTGGCAGTCCAGTGGTTAGGACTTGGTGCTCTCACTGCCAAAGGCCTAGGTTCAGTCCCTGGTCGGGAATCCCACAAGCTGCAAGGTGCAACAAAAACAACAAAAAAATCCACTTCTATTTTGCTCAAAGCTCTTTCCCTTAACTACCCAACAGTATGCCTTACGCAGAGTGAAGACTTTTGGTAACTTTTCTGAAAAGTAATTTAACCTTTTTATCTTGCTTTTTTTAAGTATTAGATAACAATGAACCCAGATGCTAAATAAAAAGGTGTTTGAACACTGGAATCCAGTTTTTTGTGGTCTTTTTTTTTCTTTTTGATGCTGGAACCCAGGTTCAAATCCAGTTTTATTTTGAACAATTATATTAATGACAACTACCAAAAATGTTCTGGAGTTAGAATATGCAACTGAAGGAAATGGTGACAGCTTAGGAAAAAAGAGGAAAGAACACAAATAAAAATATTACCTGTAGTTGATCCTGTTGGTGAACCACCCATAGTCCATTTACCAGGCCAGTTCACTGCCTCCAACTGAGTGTTGACCGCTAAGATGCACAGCAGCACATTTGTACTGAAACTTGCCCTCAACCAAAAGGTGGCAATGCCTGGAAGGTTAAGCATTCTGTGCCTGTGCTCTCCCACCACCCCACGCCCGGTGGTCCCAAGCCAATATGAGGGTATCAAAGACCAATCCTCTTGCCTCAAGGTGAATGTCGTCATGTGTGCCTGTGACGACATTCATGCTCTAGAGCTCCCTGTGGGATCAGGATGAACTTCAGCTGCACCCACATGAGTGTCTACTTTGCCTCTCCTTTCCTGCTTCCCTTATAAGTTTCCCCTGAGCAGCACTCCCTCAGCAAGTCACTTGTACAGGAATCTCTTTCTCAGGTTCAATTTCTGGGGAATGGAACCAAACACATCACCTTCCATTTCCTCCCTTTGGACCATTTTCTCTTCCACAGACTTTCTCACTGAGTAGAAATAACTACCAGGATTTTTCCAGCCATGTTGAACATGGTCAGGCATCTTGTTCTGAGAAGTTTTCACTGAAAAAAGTCCTTCAAATTGTAATCTTCATTTTGAAAGAATTGAGAATTCAAGTCCACATATTTTTCTTCTATGACCTTCTTCTTTTCTAGGATCTGAATCACATACAGATGCTGTTTCCCAGGGGTTGGACTTACTTTTAAATGCACCGTTGTGTGGTCCAAGGCAAGATACTCACTGATATTAGTATTCTATTCTCTGTCCCCAACAAACATAGCTACACAAAAAATACTACATATTTTACAATTTGTATATATTTAGCATTGAGTTCTAATCACCATGAGCACAATTTGTATTCTTATCTTTTGTAGGCAGAATGAACACTTATCCATGAATTGTTATAATTCAATGCTAAACTGCTAATGATCTTGCTAGAGATTAAAAAAAATAATACTCCTGTGGCCTGTTAGATTCAATAAAATAGATAATATAGTTTCTAAATATGTCTAATTTCCAGGAAGAGTGTTATATAAGGGAAAACATTGTCTCAACATGTTTGATGATCTCTGAATTTAATTACACTATGAATAGTCCATTAGAAAACATTTACTTATATCTTTGTAAAAGCAAAGCATTTCTACTTAAAGTAGCAATGCTAGAATTGTGAGGTTAAGTGATACCATTAAAGCAAAGGAATAGGAAAGGGGTGTGAGAGATGGCAGGTCAAATTTAGGTATGTTTATTTATTTAACACCATAGGTTACAGTGCTACATCTATATATTATAGATAATATAAGACATCCCATTTCAGAAATTGGCTCAAGGTGGATTTAAATAATTCACGGTTTAATGAAATGAAATTTAGAAACCCAATACCTTTAGCAAGTGACGTAGGAGCTCTCTCAGCTTGCTCTTCTCTCTTTTTATCCCAACACTAACTTCTACTTCACATGTACCCTTAGATTTTGCCAGTCTCTAAAGTTGTTCTGTCCAGTAGATCTTATGCTACTCTCCCAGGTAACATTATTATCCCTTTCCCTTTCTCAATCCTCTTTTTCTCTTTTGGCTCTTTCCTTCTAGGCTAAAAATACATTCAGGCCACTTGCATCTTACAAAAGTGATTCAAATCAAAACCAAAATCTTTCTGTCAATCCAACATTCAACAAGCAACATTTAAATAAAAAGGGAATTACTTTTGTTAGTTGTTTATTTTTTATTAACTTAAAAATACTATGAAATGTATCATGCATACAGAAGAATGTATAATATTTACATGGGCAATTTAAAGAATAGCATAAATATGTATGTACCCATTACTCCGATTAAGAAATAGAACATTAAAGGAACATAGAAACCCTGTGTCTCTCCTCAGTTGCATCCATCTTCCTCCCCCCAAAGATACACATCACTCTGAACTTTGTGTTAATCAGTCCCTTGTCTTATTTACAGATTTACCACTCACATATGTATTCCTAAACAATATTCCTTAGTTAAAAAAAAAAAAGAAAAAGAAAAGAAAAGCTGAGTAGCAAGCACCAAGCTTCCCGTGTAAAGGAAGGGTGACATTGCCAGTATCTGATAACAGCTTCTAGGAGAAAATAAACTGAACAGAGTCTACGGGGCATGATTTGGTGTCGGGTTCCCTGAGCATTTATAAGAACCTCTTCTGGGAAGTCAGGGGGCAAGGGCTTTATGGAGCCCTGAGAGCATAGCGCTCATCATAGTTTAGGCCCCTGGACCAGATAACAGACATTTAGCAAAAATATGGTCAGAGAGAGTAGACTGCTCTATGTTTTCTGCTTCTAAACCTCCTCTGGCTACTTCCAGCTCTCAGGAGGAAGTCAAAGCAGAAACTTGTGAAGTGAAGCAGCAGAGCATGGAGAGAGAATAGGAGCTTCACAAACTAAGTACGGGAAAGAATCTGAGCAAGACCCCTGGGGGGGTTTTGTCCTCAACTATAAGAAGGTAAATGGCAACAGGGATCTTGGAAATGAGCACTCAGTTGGTTTGTCTCGAGTTGCACTGCCCCTGTCTAAACAGTTGTCTTCTATATCTTGTCTCCAGCTGTCATTCTGGGATCTTCCTTCAGCATCTTCTTGGGGGTTCCCTTCATTTCTCTCCTGGTTCCATTTCCTGTTTTTTCGTATCCCACTTTTTGTCTTTACTGGTCTCTCAATGAGCAGTTTCTCCAGTAGCTTCTTTCTCAGACGGGGTGGTAAATTTTTTGAGACACTGTATAACATATAGTTGCCTCATAACCTGGAGGTAGGGAGGTGATCTAGCGTATGTAACTGCTTCTCAAACAACTTTGACCTCGTTCTCCTTATTTTAGCTGCTATTCTACTTCCTCTTCCCTTTTTATTTATTACCAGTTCCACACATATTTTGGTGTTGCCAATTCCTATGCTTTTGGGGGATTCTGTGGTATAAATTGGATTGGTCTCAGTTTTCCCCACTACCAGTTTAGGAGTTGGCTTTCTCAGTTTTATAAGTCAGTTACCACTTGTTCCCCTCTTTCCGGAGTGAATCACAGCTGACCACTGACTCCAATAGAATGTGGTATAGGCGACACTGTATAACTTCCAAGGCTAGGTCATAAAAAGCATTGCGGCTTTCACCTTGTTCTCCTGGATCAACATGCTCTGAGGAAGGCCCCGCCAGGCAGCATCTTAGAAAGGCCCATGTGGAGAGAAACTAAGGCCCCAAACCAACAGCCTGCACCAAGTTGCCAGCCACTATGTGAGACACCTTGAAAGTGCTTTCTCCAGCCTTAGTCAGACCTTTTGATGACTGGAGCCCCACAGGATTACTGTGGGCAACCTCATGAGAGACAGTGAGCCAGAACTTCCAGGCCAAGCTGCTCCCAAATTCCTGATCCACAGAAACCATGAGAGATAATGATTATTGTTATTTTCAAGCCACTAAGGTTTTGGGCGTTTTGTCATGCAGCTATACTAACTGGAACACCACTGGGCCCAGAGGAAAAGTGATTGCCTTTCCTTCTGCTGACTAGTACTTCCAGACTCTTCTCCTTCACTCTTCCCTAAAACCCTAGCTCTCACTTTCATGCCAGAAAACTATGCCACGGACGACCTCTCTTCATGGCAGTCATCTACTAAGACCCAGTCCACAGACTCTTCTTTACTGAAGATGTTTTTCCTTGTTCATGGTCACTTTCCTCTGTGCTACTCTTTTTATACTTGGTTTCTTGGTTTGTTCAGGCTGCTATAACAAAATACCACAGACTGGGTAGCTTATAAACAACAGAAATTTATTTCTTCCAGTTCTGGAGGCTGGAAGTCCAGGATTAAGGTGCCAGTATGGTTGTGTTTTGGTGAGTGCCCTCTTCTTGATTTATGGCCGGCGCCTACCCTCTGTGTCCTTACTTGGTGGGAGGGCAAGGAATCTCCGTGGGGTCTCTTTTTTTTAATATAAATTTATTTATTTATTTATTTATCTTTGGCTGTGTTGGGTCTTCGTTTCTGTGCGAGGGCTTTCTCCGGCTGCGGCGAGCAGGGGCCACCCTTTATCGCAGTGCGCAGGCCTCTCACTGTCGCGGCCTCTCTTGTTGCGGAGCACAGGCTCCAGACGCGCAGGCTAAGTAATTGTGGCTCACGGGCCCAGCTGCTCCGCGGCATGTGGGATCTTCCCACACCAGGGCTCGAACCCGTGTCCCATGCATTGGCAGGCAGCCTCTCAACCACTGCGCCACCAGGGAAGCCCCGTTGGATCTCTTCTATAAGAACACTAACTCCAATCACCTCATACCTGCCAGAATGGCTATCATCAAAAAGAACACAAATAACAATTGTTGGCGAGGATGTGGAGAAAAGGGAACCCTCCTACACTGTTGGTGGGGATATAAATTGATGCAGCCACTGTGGAAAACAATATGGAGGTTTATCAAAAAACTAAAATTAGAACTACCATATGACCCAGCAATTCCACTCCTGGGTATATATCTGAAAAAAAACAGAAACAGTAATTCGAAAAGTTACATGCACCCCAATGTTCCTAGCAACATTATTTACAATTGCCAAGATATGGAAGCAACCTAAGTGTCCATCAACAGATGAATGGATAAAGAATATGTGGTGTATATATACAGTGGAATACTTCTCAGCCATAAAAAAAGAATGAAATTTTGCCATTTGCAGCAACATGGATGGACTTTTTCATCTTCCCAAACTGAAATTCTGTACCTATTAAACAATAGGGGATCCATTCTGCCCTGTCCCCAGCCCCTTGAAACCACTGTTCTACTTTCTGTCTCTGAATCTGACTACTCTAAGTACCTCATAAGTTGAACTAATTTTGGAAAGTTTATACTCTTTATCATGTGTGGCCACGGAAATCTCTGTTAGCTTAGTGGTCAGCTAGAGATTTGACAGAGATTTCCTTAAACTCCAGGAACAGAAAGAAAGAAACAAAGAAAGAGAGAGAGAGAGAGAGAGAGAGAGAGAGAGAGGGAGGGAGGGAGGAAAGAAAGAAAGTTAGTTCAGTCTTTGCAGATGCCCTGACTTCAAAACTCAACTAGGCAATTTACAACTCTGCCCAAGCTTTCCCTTTCTGAAGAGGGTGAAAGTCAGCCAGAGGTGAGAGCTTAGGGCCTTAGGTCTTTTCTGTGCATGATCCAAGCTCTGGACATGTGTGTGACTTTCTGGATTCCCTGGAATTTATGGGAGCTTTTCAAAGCCCTTATTCCCTAGCCTTTCCTCTCAAACTTCTCAGATTGTCTATTGTTTGCCTCAACTCTTTTCCCTTGTCCCAAATGGCAGGCAGTGGCTATTACAGTGTTTACCTTCAGATGTTTTCCGAAAATCCCACCCATTTCCCCTCCTTTAGGTAGAGAGTTCTGAGTTAGGGGAAATAAGGCAAATCCTTTAGCTGGTCCTTCCGGGAGCCACCAAGACAGGTCAAAGCAAACAACCACAATTCTTTAATAAGTTCTGTGCTACTCCTCTAATAGTGGGAACCGGTCCTAGAAATGTGGGCTATTGTGAAGCAGGGGGTGGTAGCAGAGTAAATTAAAATGTCACAAAGCTCTCTTACTGAGACTCAGCTCTTTTTTCTTAGTTAAGCATTCCCCTGATTATTGTAAGCTTTTTGTTGGATTCCTGAGTTCCGAATAAGTAGGTCCTGACAGTTTTTGCCAGCTTAATTGTTGCTTTTGTGAAGGTACAGACTTTCAGAATTCCCTACTCTGCCATTTTTGTTGGTTACTCCCTCTCATTTTTTTTTTTAATTGAAGTATAGTTGATTTACCGTATTATATTAGTTTCAGGTGTACGACATAGAGATCGTCCTCTCATTCTTAAAAAAAAAATCAGCATAGAATTCCAATGGGTGGATGTACATAGTTTATTTAGACAGGCCTTCATTGATGAACATTTATTTTCAATTTTTGCTAATGCAAACAATTCTCCAGTGAATAACTTTGCACATTATTTTGCATGTATGCAATTAAATCTATAGGAAAAAGCCCAGAAGTGGAATTGCTGCAAGAGGATCTGCATTCTGTGATTTTTATTTTGATTTTTTTATTTTTTGTTTAATTTTTTAAAAAAATTTTTGGCCGTGCCATGCGGCATGCAGGATCTTAATTCCCCGAATAAAAATCCCCTGTGATTTTTATAGCTATTGCTAAAGTGCTGTATTGCTTTACACTCCCACCATGAGAGTTCCTATATCCCTGACAGTCTTGTCAATAGAATGTGTTATCAAATTTCTGTACCTTTGTCAATCTAGCAGGTGAAAATGATATTTCAGGGTGGTTTTAATTTCTCTTATTCTGAGTGAAATTGAGCACCTTTTAATATATTTTAAAGAGGCACTTGTGTTTCATTTCTGTGAACTTTCTGACACATACTTTATCAATTTCTTACCTGATTGTGGTTTTTCCATTTCAGTTTCTAGGAGTTCTTTATTTATTAGTGTGACTTCTCTTTAAATACATGACCATGAATCTCATTTAAGCATTGGTGTTGCCCAGCAATCCTACTGTTTCCCTCATACGTCAGTCCATTTGTTTTCCTATGGTCCCAAGTAAGTATTTCATAATTTCTCCTTTCTCCTCAAACTTCCAACAACTTGTCCTTCATATTCACTTTCAGGCTTGGGTGTTATTTCACTGAGAAATATCAATGCCCTTCAGCCAAAGGCCACCAGGAGCACACCTGTAGTGGAACAGCACTCGTTGCCATGAGGGTGAAAGCACATCATGAAGAACCTTGAGGACGTCTCAGTAAAAGTGTGTTAGAAAGGATTTACTATGGGATTTGGGTTTGTGTTGGGGGATTTTGTAGGGAGGATTCAAGAGGTGGTGATTTCCCCTGGATTATATGTTGTCAGAAAGCGGCAGTAATTCTATGATTGGGTATCTTCATAAATCTTACCTAGAAGATGGGAGGAACAAAGTGAAACTAAAGCTGTGACTGGGAAAGAAGCAGGTGTCACTCATATTAGCCAGCTTAGGGGGATATTTGGTCATTTTGGTGGTTTGAGCCATGTCCACATTTTTGTCTCTGTTTAGACATGACTATGACCCCGTTTTTGTCTTGTTCTACCGCAGTCACAGGGTGGCTTTGGTTGACATTAGTGTTGTGTGAAATTTTTTGTGTTCACAGAACACTGTGGCCTGGCTGTGAGTGCCAGGCCGTCTCCTGGCTGTCAGGGCTGCCTTGATACAGCCAGAAGAGAACTTCCACAAACTCACCTCAGCACATCTGTTCACTTACCTGCACTTGTGCCCATTTATTCTTCCTTGATACTAAGGAAGAACAGCCCACGTTCCTATCCGGGGCCAGTCCATCCACTTGCATACTGAATCCTACCCCCTTACCTATTCAAGGTCTTCACTCCAGCAGCTCTCCCTACCCTATCTCTCCTGCATTCGTGATTTTCCCTCTGTTGGGTCGTTCCCATGAATGTTCAGACATGCTGTTATCATTCCCATCTTAAAAAACAAACAAAATTTGAAAACAAAGCTAAACAACAAGCCCCCTTTTGACTCTAAATGCCCCCTCTAACTACCACCCTATTTCACTGTCTCATTTAGAGCAAAACTCTTCCAACTAGTTGTTTATACACGCTGCCTTCTGCTCTTTTCCCTTTCCTCCTGAATCGGCTCTCCACTGAAATTGTTCTTGTCAAGGTCACCAGTGACCTCCAGATTGATACAGAGCAATCTAGAACTATTCTCAGTTCTCATCTTATCTGATCTATTAACAATATTTGTCATCTTTGATTTTTCCATCCCCCTTGAAATACTTTATTTGGCTTCAGGTTGAAGTCCTCTACCTCATGGACCATTCCTTCCCAGAGTTTTTGCTGTTTCCTCTTCATCTCCTCAACTTCTACATCTTGGAGTGTTCCAGGAAGAAGTCATCAGATGTTTTTACTATCTACATTCACTCACTTGGTGCTCTCATCCACTTTCATAGCTTTAAAAACCATTGATATTCTGATAATTCCCAAATTTCTATCCCCAGAACTTTGGGATTATGCATACAACTTCTTATTTCACATATCCGTTAGGATGTGTAATTGGCATCTCAAACTTAACACGTTTAAAACCAAACTCATAGCTCTCCCCAGATTGTTCTTCTCTTAGGCTTTCTTATCTCAGTTAATAGTTGGTCCATCCTTTCAAGTGTTCAGGCCAGTAGCTTTAGAGTGATCCTGACTTCCTTCTCTCATACTACACAACCAATCCACCAGAAAATCATTTTAATTCTTCCTTCAAAATACTGTCTATGCAGAATCTCACCACTACCACCACTGCCACTCTGGTCCAAGTCATCATCTTTAATCTGAGTTATTGCAGTAGCCTTCTAATTGGTCTCTTTGATTCTGTCATTGCCCCTTTATCATCTCTTCCTAACATTTGTGGAGTTTGGGACAAGAATATAAACGGATGCGCATATTTGCCTAAGTTTGTAAAAATTATAAATCAATAACTTAAATATATTCTACTTTCCTATCTTTGCAAATATATTGCTCCAAAGACCTAAAAAACCAGTTAGAATTTAGCGTTCTTGGGCTACCCAGAGTTCTATGCCAGGTAGTAAGTGATGTGGAGATAACTATTTCCTGGCCACTAGCCTGCAACCTGTTCTTCTTTTATTCCAGCTCTGGCTCCATTCCCCATTGCAAGGACCCTTGTGTCCATGCATATGGACACTTAGTCTACAAATCCAAGCTCCATTTACACCCATTACAAACAGCCACCCCTTGGTAACTCCACAGGCTACGGGTGTGCACACCAGTGATGTCATTTATTCTTGGAAGAACAGATTCACGGAGGAGGTCTTTGTGGTTCCTGGAAGTGGACTTGGGGCAGTTTGGACAAGGATTCAGAGTTCTGGCTCTTTGGAGTGTGGTCTCTAAAGGGAGGAATGTGGCCAGAGGAGGCCTAGAGTAGAGCCTCTAAAGTAAGGCTCAAGGCAGGGGCTCTTCTAATCTGGATGTCCGCTCAGGCTCCCCTTTACAGTCTGTAAGGGGAGAGGACAGGAGCACGGAGACCAATCAGGAGACTACAGTAGACAGAGTGGTCCTTTTACAGAGCAAGTCAGATGGCACCACTCTTATTCTCACAGCTCTCCACTGGCTTCCATCTCATGCAAAGGAAAAACCAAAGTCTTTACAATACTTAAAATCTTCTGCGAGATCTGACTTGTCCTCATCCACCTTGCCTGTTGGTCTCATTTACTTTTCTCTTCCCCTTGCTTACTTGCTTCTGTCCACACTGGTCTCCCTTGTTGCTCCTCAAACAGGCCAGGCACCCTTCCACCCCAGAGATCTTTGAGCTCACTTATCCCTCTGTCTAAAGCCCCCTTATCCCAGATATCCCTGTGGCATATTCCCTTCTTCCCGTGGCTTTATTCAAATATTACCTTCTCAGTGAAGCTATGACCTGCTTATTCAAAATCTTTCTGTTTCTTCCCTGGTTTGTGGTCTCCAAAGCCATCATCACCATCTGGCATAGGTGTAATTTTACCTATGATCTATCTCCCCACTTTAGAATATAAGCTCCATGAAGACTGTGATTTTTATCTATTTTATTTATGAGCTCCCAGCTCTCGGAACAGTGCCTGGCCCGTACTAGGGGCTCAGTGTATATCTATTGAATTAATGATTACAAACCATTTTAAATCTTTTTTATTTCAACATAGTGCTGCTTAGAGACCAAAATAAAATGTATTACAATTTATTAATATAATACCAATTTTGTGTCTGATTAAAGAGAAATATATTAGTCCTATAATAATCTCAGTCTCACATTTATATGAACTTTATATGATTGTCTATCTCCATTTCTATATTTTAAATTTAGGAAATTTAAGTTATTAATTCTGCCAAAACCAAAACATAGTGCCTTCCAGATAGTAGGCTCTTCAGAAATCTGTCTAAAACATATAATGCCTTCATAAGTGTCCACTGAGTAAATATACTGTAATTTAGTTACTATCATTCCCATTTTTTGGATGTTTACTTTTCTAATATTTCACAAGTATAAGAAATCCTGCAGAGAACATCTTGATGAATAAAGGATTATTTCCTTGGTGTAGATTCCCAGAAAAGGACTTATTAAGTACCAATTTATACTATCACACAATTGAATTATAAAAATGGTTTGTCGTTTCAAATGTGCATTTCTTTGATTACTATATACTAAAAAGAGCAAACCTTAATTGAAAAATTGCTCTGTGCTAGAGGCTGTGCTATTTTATATAGATTATCAAATTCGAGCCCATTATTACTTCATACTTATTAGGGACTAAATATTTGTATCCCCTCTAAATTAATACGTCGAACCCTAGCCTGTCAGTTTGGTTGTATATGGAGTCAGGACGTATTGTAATTAAGGTTAAATGAGGTCATAAGGTTGGGGTCCTGATCCAACAGGATTAGTGCCCTAGTAAGAAGAGACACCAGAAAGCACACCATGTGAGGACATGGCAAGAAGGTGCCATTTGCAAGCCAGGAAAAGAGTCCTTAGTAGAAACCAAACTAGGTGGAACCTTGGTCTTGGACTTCTAGCCTCCAGAACTGTGAAAAAATACATTTCTGTTGTTTAAAGACACCCACTCTGAGGTATTTTGTTATGGTAGCTCAAGCTGCCTAATACAATACTGTTGCTATCTCTACGTATCAAATGAGGACACAGGTAACAAGAGATTAGATGAGCTGCCAATATATGGTGGAGCCAAAATTTCAACCCAGACAATTTTTACTTCAGGGCCAGCCATTTGTTCTGCCTGGCCAATGGGATTGTCTAATCATATCTTTTTTTCATTTTATCTATGAAGGGTCTTATTTTTTAAAATTACTTTTATTGAATATTGAGTAGATAGAATAATTATATGATAAGAATATATATATTATATATCTATATATGTAAGGTATCCAGAATGACTATATAACAACTTTATACCCCTGTCCAGTTTGAAGTTCCCTATGCACCTCCCTGAATCTAACCCCTTTCTTTCCCTCTCAAAGGGAAATTGTGCTTATTGGATTTTTTTCTTCTCTAGAGTTTTGTTATATTTGTATCCTTTAACTGTATTTGCAGTGTACTGTTTGGTTTTACATGTTTTGAAATGTTATAAACTGAATCTTACTGTATTTTTCTGACTCACTTCTTTAACTCAACATTATGTTCTTGAGATTCATCCATGTTATTGTGTCTTAATGTTTAATAAATTCTCTATGCATTTAAAGATACCAAGTCTTTGTCTTTTAAAAACGTGTTATTTTTTTTTAACCTTTGGAATTTTATATTTTAATGGACATTATTAATTTTTCTCTTATGATATCTTCTATTGTTTACAACATAAATAATTTTTACCCTTGCAGAAATTTGATATTCACTGCTATTCTCCTCTTCTTTTTCTTAAAAATTAGATTTTTTAAAACCAATTCCATTCACTTTAAACTGGGTCTAAAACCTGAATAGTGATTCGCTCAGCCCAACCACAGGATCTTCCTTCATCATATGATTTTCATTTTTTCAGCCTTTACAAATAGTTTAAACTATTTAGTGGGGGCAGCACTGTGAGAGGTTTTAGAACCAGAGCAGGGTGAGGAGAGTGAAGTATGCGGTGACTGCAATGGCTGGGCAAGGGGTGTTAGGGTGGGATGGATGAGGAGAGGTTCTGTGGAGCGGGCAGCTTTAATATATACTGCACATCGAAACAGATATGGCAACTAATTGCCATAATAATCATGGTAACATGATTTGGGACTAGATTCTTTTGCCATAAAGGACATTATTGGGACAATTGGTAGAACTTTAGTGGGGTGTGTGAATTAGAAGCCAGTATTATAATGTTAATTTCTCAATTTTGTTGGTCATATTGTGACTGTTTAGGAGAATGTCCTTGTGTGTGGAAAATATTCACCAAAGTATTCTGAGTCCATAGTTGACTCTCAGATGGTTTAGGGAAAAGGTTATTGTAACATATTTGCAACTTTTATGTAAGTTTGAAATTGTTTCAAAATTTTAGAAAATTTTAAATAGTTAAAAAATACTTTGTATACTGATCCCTTTCATCTTACCATTAAAGTACTATTTAAAAAAATACTGGCATTATTAAACTCTTTCAATCCAAAGAAGTGTGTGGCTTCTGGTTCAAAGAATAGTCATTTTTTCTTCAGCCTATTCTTGTACACGACATTGAAGGAAAACACAGCTTATGCAAAGTTTCGCAGGACAAGGACAAGAACCTATCCTTTCTTGATTATCTTATTAGGTAATTTGTCCTTTAGCATGTATTATATATTTTAAAAATACACTCAATATCTGACTTTCTGTGGAAGTGGATTTGACTCTTTCCTCCTCCTCAACTTTACATGATTATTTTCAAACATACAGAAATAGAAAGAATCACTGAACAGTGGCATACCTGCCACAAAGATGCAATAATTGTTAACATTTTGCTAGTTTGCTCTCTACGTATTGTCTTAGTCCACTCAGACTGCCAAAACAAAAATAACACAGACTGTGTGGCTTAAACAACAAACATTTATTTCTCAGGGTTGTGGAGTCTGGGGAGCCCAAGCTCAAGACAACAGCAGATTCGGTGTCTGGTGGGAGCCGGCATCCTGTTCACAGACGGCAATGTTCTTCACTGCGTCCTCACACGGTGGAAGCAGATTACGTGTCAATCTATGAATTTGGGGGGACACATCCATTCTCTGGCATCTATCTTTGTTGAAGCATTTGAAATCAAGTTGCAGACATCACGACACTTCACTCCTAAATACTCGAGCACGAATTTTCTAATAATAAAGACATTCTCCAACATAATCAAAAGTATTAATTATCCATAAACGAATATCAATAAATTTATCTATGTCATTCATTATTTTGTAACACTAGCTCTAATCAACGTTTCGTATTCAATATTCCTCAATTGTTCTAGAAATGTCTTCTATAGCTTTTTTGGAACTAGCATCTGCAACAACATTCAATAGCTTTTTATCAATAACTTCAATTGCTTATTTGAAGGAACAGCCCTTGCCATGCAATTCACTTTTTCTGCACATTGGAGCAGGGTACGTATAAATGAGAAGCAGAGTGGAGGCTTTTGGAGGAGTGACTTGTGCCTAGAAGCCACTTCGCGGTAGGCACATGAGTTTGAGGTTGGGAGGTAGGTAAGGGCAGGGGCTCATCCTGATTCCTAGCAAAGATAGAACTGCCGGGGCTTCCCTGGTGGCGCAGTGGTTGAGAGTGTGCCTGCCAATGCAGGGGACACGGGTTTGAGCCCTGGTCTGGGAAGATCCCACATGCCGCCGAGCAATTAGGCCCGTGAGCCACAACTACTGAGCCTGCGCGTCTGGAGCCTGTACTCCGCAACAAGAGAGGCCGCGACAGTGAGAGGTCCGCGCACCGCGATGAAGAGTGGCCCCCGCTTGCCGCAACTAGAGAAAGCCCTTGCACAGAAACGAAGACCCAACACAGCCAAAAATTAAAAAAAATAATAAATAAAAATAAATAAATAAAATAAAAATAAAGGAAAAAAAAAAAAAAAGGCCTGCCAGCTAACAAATTAACATTACAACTGGGGTAGGGGTGCGTGTGGAGGGGGTGAGTCGTGAATGGCCGCCAGAGGGCGCAAGACGCGCCGACGGGACCCAAGGTGGCCCTCGGAGCGCGGGCGGGAGGGACGCGCGGGGCCGGGAGCCCGGAGCGCGCGCCGGGGGGGCCGCGGGGCGCGCGCCTGCAGCCCCCTCCCCGCGGCGGGGCGCGCGTGCGCGGTACCTCGGCGGCGGCGGAGGGATCCGGGATGGAAGGCGCTCTGACTGTCCGCCAGGTAAGCGGCGCCGCGCTGGGACGAGTTCCCAAGCCGGGGATTTACCCGGCAGTTTTCTTCACGAAGGTTGTTTGAACCCTCTCAGATTATGAAAATTATTTCGTCTTTTTCCTTTTCTTGGTGCTCTTTAGAGTAATTTGGCAAGTTGTTACCGAGGAAACGGTGTCCTGTGCTTCCTGGGAGCCTTTCGGTCTGCGCGGTGGTGGGAAGATCTGCTTGTTTGTGGGCGTGGAACGCTGGCGTTTGGTCCCGAGATGTCCTAGTCCGGACGCCCCAGCCTAAGGCCCCACTGTCATGATTCCGACCTGGGATCACGTCGATCCAGTCTCACGCCATTCCCTTAACTTTCAGCTCTTGATAAAAGGGCTCAGAACTATGGATAGTTTAAATCACTGTGCTGTCAACCACGTTTTTGGTTTCAGCTAGTTTTATTTGTTTACTACCTTATTTGATTAACGGAAGAACTTGCTGATTAATCTCTAGGGTGAAAGCCCACTTTTGTTGCAGGAGTACCTGCATTTCTGAACACTATCCTCATTGCTTTTACCTTGGTTGTGTGTGTGTATTTTACTTTTAGAGAGTTGCAGTCAGTGCAGTCCCTTTTAATCGAGAGCATTTTATAGTTTATAAAACGGCAGAGGCACTCAAATAATTGTTGGATGAGCAAATAAATGAATGTGCTATGTCAGTTGATTCTCAAAACATTACTATGAAATAGGCCAGGTAGATATTTACAGACCGAAGCAGTCACTCATTCAGCTGTGTCCCTGGCACTGCGTGTTTGGGATAAATGGGGAGCAACACAGACGATCCCTGCTCTCAGTGAGCTTATTGTCTAGACTAGAGAGCATTGTTACCCAGACTGTGGAGTGGAGAAAACAGATTTAGAGAGGTTGAGCGACTGCAAGTGACCGCGTAGCTAATACCTTAGAGAGCTAGGATTCTGCTGTGGCCACTCTGTAAAGCCAGAATGGACTCCTACCCAACATTTGATTTGGAGAGAGAAACTGACGATGCCACACACACACCGTGAAGAGGTTTAGTACTTATATTTAAAGGCGTATTACTTATATATGTACATAGTGAAGAGGGAAGAGCAGGGCAGTCTTCTCAAGAAGATCCAAAATGATTTGAAAGGGCAAGGGAAGGAGGCTGGCTCTGGGCTTTTATTGTGGTTAGGGGGTGGGGTCAGGGGTTCCTGTGTGCCTACAGGGTCTTGCTTGGTTTGACTCTCCCACCCACACCAAAGGAAAGAGCACCCAGGCTTTTTTTTTTTTTTTTTTTTTTTTGCCAACTTGCCCATTTGAGGGACAGAGAGGAAGAAGGAGGGGGTGAGGCCTAAAAGCTGTCAGCAGGCAAACATAAAAAAATTGAATGAGACTGTTTACAGTTCACCGTTGGTGTCTGACTGATGACTGAAATGTACCATTTTTCATTGAGTTTTAATTTTGAACTTGTTTAACTAAGCCATCATGGCTGTGGTATGAGGGCTGCAGCCTGAAGTCAGTAAGGAAAATGTAAGTTCCATGGAATGCCTTGTTCAAGAGCCCAATGATGTGTATTTTGAGAAATAAAATGAGTACCTTGGTCACTATTAGTAATGTCTAGAACTCTTGATGGGGATAAGGAGTGTCTTGGTGAGGCCTTTTATTGTGGCTTTAGTTTATGTATAGACACGTGGACCATGATTTATATTTTGAGTATCTGAAAGCAAGAGAGTTCCAGAGTTCTTTACTCCAAATGGTACAACTCCTAGGCAATGGCCCAAGAGTCTGTGAAAATGTGCAGATGGAGCCGACTGTTGGCCAGAGCATTCAGTGTTAAGAAAACTGTGGGAAGTTCAGCCAGTTGTGCAGACCTCTGGGTCCTTTCCTTCCTCAGAGACATCCTGGTTAAGGGATGAAAAGCAGTAGGTCTCCAGTGAGCTCCAGCACGTGTAGGGGTCATGATGCTGTCCACTGAACAGCAAGTTTGTCCCTCACACTTCAGATGGGAGTTAGAAGTGTTGAACGCCTATTGCTTTCACTCGGTTGAATCCAAACTGGTCTCCAGGTATTCAAGGGGTTCGGGAGAGGGGTGACCTCTTCTAGCACCATGACATCTGAATGAGAGAACAGGGGAGGGCCATGCCTGCCTGTAGGTGGGATATGCCGGAGGGCCCAGGTGTGTTTCTGTCCTGCAGCAAGGAGACCTTGGTGGCTATGTTGAGCTTGCAAGGTGTTGCTCCCAGGACCCAAGGCATAATGGGCAACTGGGTATGGAGGGTCATAGGCTCAGGGCTTGTGAGAGCCTCTGCTTCTAGGAGGGTCCAGTGTGCTGTCAGTCATGGCTGTTTAAATGGCATATTGTGTGGAGGTGAGGAGAGAGTTTCTTGCACCAGAAGCCAGTGGACAACTTACGGACACTGTGGGTGGTCCAGAGACTCCAGGAGTCATGAAAAGAGGCTGCTAAAGTCTCTACAGTGAAGGATTCTTTGTGTGTTTATATGTGTGTTTGTGTGTGGGGTTTTTTCGTGTGTGGGGGGATAGGGGGAGGAAGTAGCACTGTTGAGAGTGTCTGTTACATTATAATTTTGACAAATTTTAGAATCTTTTTTGGGAATCCACCTATTAAGGGTGGATTGACCTGCAAGTAACAGCGTAAACAGGCTTAAGTAAAATTTGTAAATGAGTAATATATAGCCTCCAGTATCCAAAAGGACCTAAAGGATGTTGGACTTTGCTTTTTTTAATTTATTTTATTCAAGTATAGTTGATTTACAATGTTGTGTTAATTTCTGCTGTACAGCCAAGTGATATATACATTCTTTTTCATATTCTTTTCCATTATGGTTTATCACAGGATATTGAATATATATTGTTCCTTGTTGGACTTGTTTTAATGTTGCTCCTTGACATTGTCAGGGATGGAGTGGCCCTTGGTTTACCAAATAGTTTTCACGAATATAACCAAGGTAGCAGGCCTTACACTATGTGTGGGGCAATGACCCATCCTCTTTTCATGAGTATTTGCACGTCCTGAATGGGTGTGTCAAAAGAATGTCCTCAGAGGAGGATGTAATCAATGTAACATCATCATACCTGTGCTCCTGGAGAGAATTGGATACAGTTACCTATAAAGGTTGTATGTGGTGGCAAGGCTTTTGAGATACCTTATGGGTAGCCAGGTAAAGGTATATCATGTCCCTCTGGAGGGGAAGGCAAACTGTGACTGAGAAGTCACTGAACAGAACATATTTGTCAAACTTATAACATCAAAATACTTACCAGTTTCTGATTGGATGGTGTCAGTAATTTTAATAGTATTGGGTAGAGGGGCCTTCACGGGTAGGACCATAGCATCAGGGATACAGGAATCAACTGTGAGGCACTATTCATTTTTCCATCTTTACCAGGCCACATTGGGCTGTTAAATGGAGAAGCAATAGGGATAATCACTCTTTCACTAATTAGCTCTTATATAATAAATCTCAATCTTTGAAGGCCCTGTTTTATTTTACATTGAGCTATGTTAGCTATTTTAACTAGGGGTTGAGGGGTGGTGCATAGAGTCCGACTTTTATAAAAGCCATTTTGTAAGCCCCAAAGACTTGATGTAAATTTATTACTCATTGGGTCAGAGCATCCTTTGCCACCACAGGATATTTTAGGGCAATATGTTCTATGACCAGGGAGAATTTAGGCAAGATAGTAGTTCTGGTAGTTAAGGTGAGACATACCTATTTGTTGTCTATTTTATGTTGAGTAATTCCTCTAAGATTATAGAGGGTAACTTGTTTAAATTTAGTTCTTTTTTTTTTTTTTTAATTTAGTTCTTTAGATCTTCAGGTATAACTGTAGTTTGAGCCCAGTATTGATTAGAACCATGAAGATTTACCAATCAGTGCATTTCAGCGGATGTTGAAGTTCATTCAAAACCTATGCTATAAATCCCACTCCTGTGCATATATCTAGAGAAAAGATACATGCACCCCAATGTTCATAGCAGCACTGTTTACAATAGCCAAGACATGGAAGCAACCTAAGTGTCCATCAATAGATGAATGGATAAAGGAGATGTGGTACATATATATACAATGGAATATTACTCAGCCATAAAAAAGAATGAAATAATGCTATTTGCAGTAACATGGATGGATCTAGAAATTATCATATTAAGTGAAGTAAGTCAAGGACAAAAATCATATCATGTCACTTATATGTAGAAGCTTAAAAAAAATGATATAAATGAACTTATTACAAAACAGAAAGAGACTCACAGACATAGAAAACAACCTTATGGTTACCAGAGGGGATGGTGCGGGCGGGGAGAGGTAAATTAGGAGTTAGGGATTAACATGTGCACACTACTATATATAAAACAGATAAACAATAAGGACCTACTGATGTTGAATATCTTGTAATAACCTATAATGGAAAAGAATCTGAAAAAGAATATATATTTAGAACTGAATCACTTTGCTGTACACCTGAAACTGACACAACACTGTAAGTTAACTATACTTCAATAAAAAAATGGTTATATATTTTTTAAAAACCCTATGCTGTAGAGGTATGAAAGCCAATCTTTACCTTTTGTTGTATAAATTATTTTAATACGTTTTGGATTTCCAGCTGCGTCAAATTGTGGACCTCTGTTTCAAGTTTTTTTTTTTTTTTTGGTTGGTTTCTTCTCCCTGTATCCAGCCGTGTTTGTTTCTTTTTTTCTCTCTCTTTTTGATGGTTAGTGAATGTACTTCCTGTGGAGGGGGTCCTCTCTATCCTTTCATATTGGTAAATTTCTTCCTCCAGAGACCCTCAAATCAGTATCACCAGGGTTAGGGGCTTCCCCCATGGCAGTGGTTACTTCATAGAGTTTAGGAAACTCAAGCTGAAGTTGTGTTTGAATTACCCCTTTACTGTGCCACACGGGTGCTGTGGGTGCTTTTCCCTGTAACCCTGAGGATCAGCATTTTTGTTAAAAGAGGCATAGGTGGTGACTGCAGTAGCCTATGCAGCAGTGTTTAAGATCCTGGTGAGCTTTGTGCTCTTATGATGGAAGCCGCTCCACCCCCGCTCCCTTTTTTTTTTAACTCTATAGTGACTGTTCTTTCACGAGTGACCACCCCATGGGCCAATATCTTGCATAGGGTATAACCTTTCCCCTAAGCACTCTATAGGTTGAGGCCAGTGCCTGGTTGAGACATCTGATTCATTTATTTTATTTCTTCGTGTTTGTATAAATCAGAGTTAATTTACCAATTTCCCTACCAATGGACAGTAAGGTTGTTTCCACTTTCTTGGTGATACAAACATTGTTAACTTCATGTACATTAAATTGCTGGTGGTAGTACATGTATACCCACCTTAGACCCTACTAGGCATTGCAAATTATTCTCCAAAGAGGTTGAACCAGTTGTTAACTCCCGTTACTTTTTTTTTTTTTTTTTTTCTGTTTAATTGTTCCTCTAGCTGACTATGAACTCCTGGTTCACTCTAGTGCCAACTAAACTACCTAATAAATAGTAGCAGTTGGAAAGTATATGTTGCATGTATAAACATATGAATTATAGAAGCAAAAACATATTAATTACTCTTTTCTAAAAGCTTACATACTGTCCTTTTTATATTGATTTGAGTATTTTGAACATTAACTGTTTTCTTTTTAAAATGGGGCATTTCTCAGTAAGTAGTTTAATTGTTTGATACTTGTTTCCAGGTAGTAAATGAAAGGGATTCAAGCTTTGCTGCTGAGTTACAGGAAGAGTTAGAGGAAAATCTTAGTCCAGTTGTGGATGAGAATAATATAGTGTCAGCTACAAAACAGGGGCCCAATTTACATAACTGGAGTGGTGACTGGAGCTTTTGGGTAATATATTTTCTTTCTTATATCTTCATTTTAATCTTAAATGCAATATTTCTTTGTCTATAGCAATTCTTATTTATAATATTTTCTTATTAACTTCTAGACTTTAGATATTTAAGTTTTAATCCAGAGTCCCAAAGACATTTCTGGTTATGCTCTCCTTTGGCCACTAGAATGCAGTGTTGTGGCCACTGCATTGCGATGCAGTGATGGAGTAGGATTATCTGCTCCAGTTTCCCTGGGAGAAAACTACACCACAGAAATGGATTCCACTTACATTGTTGTTCCTTATATTGGCAAGAGACTAATATCATACAGAAACTGTATTTCTCAGTGTTACTGAGAAACCAGCCACTTTACATAATTTTGATTTAAAGAATTAGTTCCTGTACCTAAAAGGAGGTTTAATAACAACGTTTGACCTGTAGTGTGTAATGATTATAGGATAGGTTTTAAAGGTAGGAGTTTCATATTCTTTTTGCCCTGTGTTCACCTGGTTGTATATCCTGGATATGCTTCAGGTTTCCCCACTGTAAAATGAGACTCTTGCTTGTTGATTAGGAGCACAGAGTCTTTGGTAAGAACAACATTTCTGTTACCATATGAATGCCAGCAGTTATTATTTTAAAGGGCTCATTCTAAATCTAGCAATTCCTATGAGAGTTATGAGCCATTTGATAGAATCTGGTGTAATGCAACTGTAAGTGAAATTTACATAAGATTCTAAGGCATATGTAGTTCCAATACTTATTCATTAGAAAGCTCGTCTCTTGAGGATTAGGTATACTTGGTAGCAGAATTTCTTATAATTTTAGACTAGATTAAGAAAAAACATAATATTAACAGGTTATAAGGATCAGTTTAAGCACCATTATTCCGTTCATAATTAGCAGCTCATTTATTGAATGCTATTGAATCTTAGCATAAATAACAGGTTCTTACTGCCCATTAAAAAAATTAACATCATATATTTTTTTGGAATCATATACTAAGGAAAATATTTAATTGCTAAGAAATATACTAAAATAGCTACATATCCTAAAAATCATGTCATCTATATTGATTATATTATTTTTGGTCACATTTTGAGGAAGTTTATGACTGCTGTAGTGTTTTCACCCTTCTGCACTGTGATTTTTATAGCTTATGTTATAGTTTGGAAAACCTTTATAGCTCCAAGTGTTATCTACAGGGCTAGACTGTAGCAGTTCCTGTGGCAGACTTAAAACAAAAAAGGGTGAAGCAAGAAAAGGAAAAAGCAAAGGAATGAGAGGATTTAGAAATAGAAGGAGAGAGAAAAATAGAGGTAAGTGTTCTAGAGCTTTGCTCCTCTTTAAGTTTGGTATGTGGGGCTAGCAGACTCGGCATTACCTGATTAGAAATGCAGAATCCTGGGCCCAACCTCAGACCTACTGAATCAGAATCTTCATTTTCACAAGAATTCCAGGTGATTTGTATGCACATTCAAGTTTGAGAAGCACTGACTTAGAGTGTCAAATGTTCACTTTGGCTCAGTTTAAGTTTCTATGATGATTGCAAACACTTTATTTTGAGGACTTTTTATATGAATTCGCATGGAATAGATTTACAGACAAATACAACATCTCAGAAATTTTACTAACTTTTCCAGAGGTCACTTATTCAGAAACTAGAACTATCAGAGCTTAGAAGCAAACAAAACCAAAAAAGAACCTGAAGAGCTAAATCAGAGTTGATGCCGATGGATCTTGTAAAAGGAGAATCCCTAAGCTTTCATTTGGAATTTCTTTAATGTATTTTTTGACATGTTTTTTATAAGCCTAAATAAGTAGGTTCCCATTGTGTAATTGAATAGATTATTGGAGATGGGAATTATTTGGTGATGACACATGGACAGTAGCAAGAAATGATAGCAGAAGCTCAAAAAGTGTAGGAACTTGGGCCTCTCAATGTGGAGGCCAAAGGTCTATGCAGAGCATTGACTCTAATATAGTACTGTAGCTGGTAAAAATGGTTAAGAAGTCTGGAAAATAAATAATGCATTTTTTTCCCTCTGCCATTTTAAATCCACATGCTTCTACCACTCTACTCCGCCATGTTGCCATTTTCATGTTCTCCCGGCAATAAAGTAGGAATTGAATGAGTACAGTAAGATGGCAGAGTTCACCGAGAGATCCAAAAGTAACAGAACGAAGACCAATAGCATAACAGGAAAATATTCATGCGGCACATGACTGGGTAGTTAAGCAAAGAATTAGTAGAGTGTCAGAGCCGTTTCACTGGAACACCCAAGGAACCTAGTTTTGCGCCTTTTCACTTTGGGAAAGTTTCTACCAAAAAAGATTGAGCACTTTGTAAACTTTTGGTATTTAAAGTGTTAAGCCCCAGGGATCTGAAAACTTCACTTAGGTGGAATATCTCATATATTCTGGCCCGGCTAACTCTATTGATCTAACTGTAATGAATTTAGAGGCCAGCATGATATAATTGAACAAATTGGAGATCAGGAACAAAACATCTGGGATAGAGTGCGTGCTCTGCCCCTGGTGATTTCACTGTGTAGTGCTCTTGAGTATGTTGTTTAACCTGTTCGGCCTCAGGTGGCTCACTTGTAAAATTCGAGATTGGGCCATAGTATTGCAGCACCAGTGTGTCTTGAATCAAGACAAAAGAGGTTTATGGCTAGCAAGTGCTCATAAATTACAGTCCTGAAAGCTTTGTGTCTGTCGGTCATAAGAGAGTATGTTACATGGGGAACACCTTCCTTTAACATTGTCCCAGTTGTAAAAAGGTTGAAAAGTTCTAGATAAGAGGACATAATATTTGTACTATTGGAAAATTATTTTGATGCTTTCCCGCAAATAAAAAAAATTGTGAAAACTTAACAAAAGGATACAAGAAAGTAAACCAAAGTTTATTAAGGTTTCCCCCCCACCCCCGAAGTTGATTTATTTTAGACCCTATCCATTTAATCTTAATAGACTGGCTAGTGTCTTTCTGACAGTAGGACTTTAATTTAAATGAATATGATTAAATCACCGTAGCAACTGATACTGAGATCAAAAGCTACAGATTTTCGATGTCCATCTTATAATATAAACATAGGAATCTTGTTACATTTGTTTTATTTTTTTATTTTAAAATGAAAATATTTAATCCTAGTATGTGGGAGGTGAGTTTTATCATTAACTTTTAAATCCTAATGTAACAATAAAAATGATGTGAAATGAAGAAATGAAATTTAAAATGAAGTTAATAGGAAATAACTATTTATGCTTTGCCCTTTATCTGTTAGCAAAAATACATAGCAGAAGAAAAAAACCCAAAATCAAAAACTTTTTTTTTTCCTGACTAAGGTAATGGTATAGTCCCCGTGGATTAGGTCCCAGAGGAAAAGCATACAGAGATCTGCAGCAGATGCATTTATTTAGTGTTAACTTCTCTTAGTGCTGTAGAGCTAGCAACTATTGGGAGTAGAAAAAAGCCTTTGAGATTTTCTGTTATGTATGTTTAGAAGATGACATCCTTTACTGGATTTTTAAAAATTTTTATTGGAGTATAGGTGATTTACAATGTTGTGTTAGTTTCAGGCATACAGCAAAGTGAATCAGTTATATATATACATATATCCACTCTTTTTGTTTTTTTTTAGATTCTTTTCCATATAGGCCATTACAGAGTATTGAATAGAGTTCCTTGTGCTATACAGCAGGTTCTTATTAGTTATCTATTTTATGTATAGTAGTGTGTACAGGTCAATCCCAGTCTCCCAATTTATCCCTCCCCACCCCTTATTCCCTGGTAACCATAAGTTTGTTTTCTACATCCGTGACTCTACTTCTATTTTGTAAATAAGTTCATTTGTACCCTTTTTTTTTAGATTCCACATATAAGCATATGATATTTGTTTTTCTGTGTCTGACTTACTTCACTAAGTATGAAAATCTCTAGGTCCATCCATGTTGCTGCAATACTGGATTTTTTTTTTTTTTTTTTAGTAATCTTTTATTTATTTGTTTATTTTTATATTTATTTTTGGCTGTGTTGCGTCTTCGTTTCTGTGCGAGGGCTTTCTCTAGTTGAGGCAAGCGGGGGTTACTCTTCATCGCGGTGCGCGGGCCTCTTCACTATCGCGGCCTCTCTTGTTGTGGAGCACAGGCTCCAGACGCGCAGGCTCAGTAGTTGTGGCTCACGGGCCCTGCTGCTCCGCGGCATGTGGGATCTTCCCAGACCAGGGCTCGAACCCGTGTCCTCTGCATTGGCAGGCAGATTCTCAACCACTGCGCCACCAGGGAAGCCAATACTGGATTTTTTAAATAGAAGCATTAGTGCTTTGGGTAAGGTACTTAATAAAGTTCCCATTTAAAAATATTTGTCACTTGTATATACTTATTCCTTAATAGATGATTAGTTGATATTTGCATTTTAAAAGTGGAAGGATTTATAAAGTTTTCTGAATTGTGTAAGTAAAATTAAAACTAAATTTGTTAAGAGGTCCTTGATGTGTTTTTCTTTAAATAATTGTGTATTTGGAAATCTTGACAAATATAAATAGAATAAAGAAGTATTTGATATCAGATCCCTCAGTTCTTTGATTTAGTAAGGGCAATAGGAAAAAGAAGAGGTGGAGTAGGAGAATTTTAAAGAGATTAGAAAATTTGTTGTTTCTTTTTTTGCTCTAAAACATTTTAAGAGCAAAACAAGTCTAGATTTTAAAATATTATCTACATATGTACAGATAATAAGTAGTATACCTATGTTTTAATAAAAAATATTATGTTTGAAGTTTTCTAGATCATAATCTAGTTTTTCTAATTGTACAAGAAATCAGAAGTCTTGATTGTGTGCTTTGTCATTGACGTATTGCATGATCATATTATTGTTATTCACAGGTAAGCGTTTCCACTTATAACTGGGGGATAAAACTTGCCACAAACCAGATTTATAGGTACATCATGACGATTAATTAATGTTGCACTGTACATTTTTTTTTAAAGCCCACGAGGATTAATTAGTATGTTTGTAACAAACTTTGGCAACTAAGAGGCTTCCTGTAATATGCTGTCCTCCACAACATATCTTGGATTTTTTTCAAGCTAAAAATGATATTTTGTATTTTCACTTTGGAAACTGATAAAAAGAGTAAACTCGTTTTCCAATTTCTGTTGGCTTAAAAAACATATTTTATGCAATTAAAAATTTCAATTATAGATAGATATTGTTTGAAAAACCTAGATCTCTTTTTAGCACTTTTAGATTTAATTATAAAGGGATAGGAACTAACATTTCTAGCAATATGGAGAGAGCACTGTCTAACTTAAAAGCTCTTTTGCTACCAAGTACCTAGAAATTCTCCGTGAAATGTTAGAAACATCTTTTTAATACAATGCTTTTCTGGGCTCTCTAGGTAGCAAGGGAAATAACTAAGGGCTAAAGGAGAAGAGGGAACTGATTGCCAGAGTTGTACGCATGAGAATTAATGCTGAGGCAGCCCTGAGGAGTTTATTAGTCTCAGTAACCAAAGGTTTAATGGCCACCCCGGGATAGGGGATGATGCCTTGGATTTGTAGGAATTGGAACTGAGAACTTTTTACAAAGCTATGACTCTTGAAGAGTTTTACCCTCTGTGAAAGGGCAGGTTGAAGACAAGGAAGCTTATCTGTCTCAACTTGGGCTGGGGGTGGTGGGGGAAACTGGGACTTGGATTTGGGACTTGGATTTAATACTTTATGAGCGAGCAGAAGGAGATTCAATAGATAGCATGTTAGTCCCTCTAAAACTTCCTGTCCAACTACCAGAGTGAGCTGCTATTACCCTAGTCACACTTGGCTCAATCATTACGTTATTTTAATTGCATTGTTTCTCTGGTCAAGATGTTACTAAGTAGTAAAATGGCCTAATGGTAGGCAGTACAAATAAGGGTATGGGGTATTGACATCTGAATCAGAATTAAAAGCACTTTAAACATTTTCCCCTCTTACACAGAATTAACACCTTTATTCTATCCCTACCAACCTTTCCTTCTTTTACTCTTTTTTTTTCACTTGTAGTTTGAGATAATTTTACATTCACATGTAGTTGTAAGAATAATAGAGATACTCTGTACCCTTTAAACAGTTTTGCCTAATGGTAACATCCTGCAAAACTGTAGTACAATATCACGGCTAGCATATTGATATTGATAAGGTCAAGATATGGAACATTTCTTTCACAACAAGAATCCTTTTTATAGGCACAACCCTTTTATAGACACAGCCACTTTATTTCTGCCCCTTGCCCCTACTTAACCCTTGGCAACCACTAACCTGTTTTCCAGGTTAGTGGAAAACATTTTCCATTTTGATAATTGTTTCATTTCAAGAATATTATATAACAGAAATAATACAGTTATGTAACATTTTATATTGGCTATTTTCACTCATATTCCCCTGCAGATCCATCCATTTTGTTTTATGTACCAATAGTTTATTCCTCTTTAATGCTGAGTAGTATTCCATGGTATGGATCAATCACAGTTTAACCATTCTTCCATTGAAGAACATCTGGGCTGTTTCCAGTTTTCGACCATGATGAATAAAGCTGCTATAAACATCCACGTACAGGTGTTTGTGTGAACATAAGTTTTCATCTGGGATAAATGCCCAGGAGTGCAATTGTTGGGTCATCTGATCGTTGCATATTTAGTTTTTAAGAAACTGCCAAACTTTTCCAGAGTTGCTGTACTATTTTACATTTCCACTAGCAAAGTGTGAGTGATACAATTTCTCTGCATTCTTGCCTCCTTGTTGACTGTTTTTATCGTGAAAAGGGCCCTTACATATAAATTTAAATTTTAGAATATAGCCATACCTTGTTTTATTGCACTTCACAGATATTGCATACTTTACAAATTGAAGGTTTGTAGCTTGTGTTGAGCAAGCCTGTCAGTACCATTTTTCCAACAACATTTGCTCACTTTGTGTCTCTGTGTCACATTTTGGTAATTCTTGCATATTTCAAACTTTTTTTATTGTTATATTTGTTATGGTGATCTGTGATCAATGATCTTTGATGTTAGTATTGTAATTGTTTGCGGATGTTTTATGTCCGAACATAAGACATTTACCTTGATCAGTAAATGTTTTATGTTCTGACTGCTCCACTGACCTGCCGTTCCCCTGTCTCTCATCCTCTCTGTGGACCTCCCTATTCCCTGAGACACAATAATATTGAGATTAGGCCGTTTAATAACCCTGCAAGTGTTCAAGTGAAAGGAAGAGTCATACATCTCTCACTTTAAATCAAAAGCTAGAAGTGATTAAGCTTAGTGAGGAAAGCATGTCAAAAGCCGAGATAGGCTGAAAGCTAGGCATTTTGCGTCAGTTAGCCATGTTTTGAATGCAAAGGAAAAGTTCTTGAAGGAAACTAAAAGTGCTACTTCAGTGAACAGGAATGATAAGGAAACAAAATAGCCTTATTGCTGATACGGAGAAAGTTTTAGTGGTCTGCATAGAAGATCAAACCAGCCACAACAGTCCCTTAAGCCAAAGCCTAATCCCGACAAGGTCCTAACTCTCTTCAGTTCTGCAAAGACTGAGAGAGGTAAGGAAGCTGCAGAAGAAAAGTTTGAAGCTGGCAGATGCTGTTTCATGAGGTTTAAGGAAGGAAGCCATCTCCATAACATCAAAGTTCAAGGTGAAACTGCAGTAAAATTATCCAAAATATCTCGCTAAGATAATTAACAAAGGTGGCTACACTAAGCAATAGATTTTCAATGTAAACAAAAGAGCCTAATACTGGAAGAAGATGCCATCTAGGACATTTATAGCTGGGGAGGAGAAGTCAGTGCTTGTCTTCCGAGCTTCAGAGAACAGGCTGACTCTCTTGTTAGGGTCCAATGCTGCTGGTGACTTAAGTTGAGGCCAGTGCTCATTTACCATTCTGAAAATCCTAGGGCCCTTAAGAATTATGCCAAATCTACTCTGTGCACAACAAGGCCCGGATGGCAGCACATCTGCTTACAATATGGTTTACTGACTATTTTAAGCCCACTGTCGAGACCTGCTGCTTAAAAAAAAGAGTTCTTCAAAATATTACCGCTCATTGACAATGCATCTGGTCACCCAGGAGCTCTGATGGAGATATACAAGGAGATTAATGTTGTTTTCATGCCTGCTAACACAACATTCATGATGCAGCCCATGGGTCAAGGAGTAACTTCGACTTTCAATTCTTGTTATTTAAGAAATACATTTCATAAAACTATAGCTGACATAGGAAGTGATTCCTCTGATGGGTCTGGGCAAAGTAAATTGAAAATCTTCTGGAAAGGATTCACCATCCTAGATGCCATTAAGAACGTTTGTGATTCTTGGGGAGAGGTCAAAATATCAACATTAACAGGAGTTTGGAAGAAGTTGATTTCAGCTCTCATGGATGACTTTGAGGGGTTCAGTACTTTAGTGGAGGAAGTAACTGCAGATGTGGTGGAAATAACAAGAGAACTAGAATTAGAAGTGGAGCCTGAAGACATGACTGAATTGCTGCAATCTCAGGATGAACCTTTAACAGATGAAGAGTTGCTTTTTATAGATGAGCAAAGAAAATGTTTTCATGAGATGGAATCCACTCGTAGTGAAGATGGCGTGAAGATTGCTGAAATGACAACGAAAGGATCTAGAGTATGACATAAACTTAGTTAATAAAGCAGCAGCAGGGTGTGAGAGGATTGACTACAGTTTTGAAAGAACATCTACTGTAAGTAAAATACTATCGAACCGTATTTGCATGCTACAGATAAATCATTCATGAAAGGATGAGTCAGTCTATGTGACAGACTTCATTGTAGTATTATTTTAAGAAATTTCCATAGTCACCCCAACTTCAGCAACCACCACCTTGTTCAGTCAGCAGTTGTCAACATTGAGGCAAAAATCTCCACCAGAAAAAAGATTATGACTTGCTGAAGGCTTGGATGATGGTTAGCATTTTTTAGCAATAAAGTATTTTTTAGTTAAGGTATTTACATTTTTTTTAGACATAATGCTATTGCACATTTAATAGACTACAGTATAGTGTAAACATAACTTTTGTATACAGTGGGAAACCAAAAAATTTGAATGGCTCACTTTATTGCAATATTTACTTTATTGCGGTGATCTGGAACTGAACCTGCAGTATCTTTGAGGTATGCCTGTGATCTTGTCTGTATCTGCAAACGATCTTGCTGGGATTTTGGTAGAAATTGTGTAAAACCTATATATCTTCGGGGAAGATTGGCATTTTTACTACATTGAGTCTTTCAATCCAGGGGCGTGGTATGTCTCTCTGTGTATTTAGATCTCTTGATTTCTTTCATCAGTGTTTTCTAGTTTTCAGCATACACATCTTTTCTTATTGTGTTCATATTGGGATTTCTGTTTAGACAATCATGTCATATATAAACAAAGATGGTTTTACTTCTCCCTTATTGATCTGTATGTTTTTTGTTTCCTTTTCTTACCTTGTGCTGAATAGAACTTGCAACACTATGTTGAATAAGAGTGGTAAGAATGGACATCCTTGGCTTTTTCTTGATCTTAGGGAGAAAGCATTGTCTTTCACTATTGAAGTATTTTGTTAACTATAGGTATTTTGTAGATGTTCTTTATCAAATTGAGGAAGTTTCCTGTATTCCTATTTTTCTGAGTTTTTAAAATCACAAATGGGACTTCCCTGGTGGCACAGTGGTTAAGAATCTGCCTGCCAATGCAGGGAACATGGGTTCAAGCCCTGGTCCGGGCAGATCCCACATGCCACAGAGCAACTACGCCTGCGAGCCACAATTACTGAAGTCCACGCACCTAGAGGCCGTGCTCTGCAACAAAGAGAAGCCACTGCAGTGAGAAGCCCACGCACCACAACGAAGAGTAGCCCCTGCTTGCTGCAACTAGAGAAAACCCGTGTGCAGCAACAAAGACCCAACGCAGCCATAAACAAACAAACAAATTAATTAATTAATAAAATCACAAATGGACATTGACTTTTGTGAAATTTTATTTCTGTTTCAAATGATGTGGTAATGTGATTTTTCTTTTTCAACATGTTAGTATGGTGAATTACGTTGGTCGATTTGTGAATGTTGAACCTGCCTTGGATTCCAGGAATAAACTCCAGTTGGTCATATTGTATAATTTTCATTTATTGCTGTATTGCAGTTGCTAGTATATTGTTAGGGATTTTGCATCTATATTTATGAGGGATATTGTTCTGTAATTTTCTTTTTTTGTACTGTCTTTATCTTGTTTTGGTATCAGGGTAATACTACCTTAATATAGTGAGTAGGGAAGTGCTCCCTTCTCTTCTGTTTTTTAGAAGAGGCTGTATAGACTTAGAGTTAATTTTTTTAAAGTTTTATAAAATTCTCCACGGAAGCCATCTGGGACTGGAGATTTCTTCCTTGGGAGATTTAAAATTATAGAGTCAATTTCATTAATGGTTGTAAATCTATTCAAATTATTTCATATTGAGTGAGTTGTGATAGTTTGTGTCTATTCATCTAAGTTGTCATATTTATATGTGTAGAGCTGTTTATAGTATTGCCTTATTTCCTTTTGATGTCTTTGGAGTCTGTAGTGCTATATACCTTGTCTTATTCCTCATATTGGTGATTCATATCTTTTTGCTCAAGGTTTTTTTTCCTTTGTCAGTCTTGCTATAGATTTGCCAGTTTCACTGATTATTTTAAAAGAATCATCTCTTTTTTCATCGATACTCTATTTTTGTTTTTCTGTTTCATTGATTTCTCTTATCTTTATTATATACTTTTTTTTTTTTTTTTTTTTGCTCATGTTGGGTTTATTTTGCTCTCTCTCTTCTAAGTTTTTGAGTTGGACACTGAGATTATTAGACTTTTCCCCTTTTCTAATGTGTGTATTTAGTGCTATAAATTTGTTTCTCAGCTTCAATTGTGTCCCACAAATGTTGATATATTGTATTTTTATTTTCATTCAGTTCAGTATATTTTTTATTTCCCCTGAGACTTCCTCTTTGGCCCATGGATTATTTAGATGTGCGTTGTTTAGTGTCCAAGTGTTTGGGAATTTTTGTGCTATCTTCCTGTTGCTGATTTCTAGATTGATTTCATTATGGTCAGAAAACACACTCTGTATGATTTCACTTCTCTTAATTTGTTGAGATGTGGCTGAACATATAGTCTATCTTGGTTTTTGATCCAATACACTTGATATTATCAGTCTTTAAAGTTTTGCTAACCTTATACATTTGAAATAGTACCTGAGAGAACGTAGATGAACTAGACAAATTCCTAGAAAAACACTAACTACTGAAACTGACTCAAGAAGAAATAGAAAATCTCAAAAGACCTATAACAAGGAAAGAGATTGAATTACTAAGAAAACCAAACCAAACCAAACCAAAGCAAGAAAACTTCACAGAGTAAAGCTCAGTACCAGATGGCTTCACTGGCAGATTCTACCACATTGTTTAAAGGAGAATTAACACAAATCCTTCAAAATCTCTTCCATTAAAAAAAAAAAAAAAAAAGGAACACTTCCTAAATCATTCACTGAGGCTAGTGTTACCCTGATTCTAAAACCAAAATTAATTGAAAATCTATACATTGCAGTGAACAACTTGAAAACGAAATTTAAAAAAGAATTCCATTTACAATAGCATCAAAAGAATAAAATACTTAGGAATAAATTTAACAAAAGAAGTGTAAGACAGGAACACTGAAACTATGAAGCCGCATGAAATAAATTTTAGATTCTATAAATAAATGAAAAGATATTTTTTGTTCATGCGTTGGAAGATTTAACATTGTTGAGATGGCAGTACTCCCTAAACTAATCTACAAATTCAGTGCCATCCCTATCAAGATCCCAACTGATTTTTTTTTTTTTTGGTGTGGAAATTTACAAGCTGAATCTAAGTTCATATGGAAATGCAAGGGCCAAGAATATCTAAGACAATCTTGAAAAAGAGTGAAGTTGGAAAATATAAACATCCTAATTTCAAAACTTACTACAAAGCTACAGTAATCAAGACAATGTGGCCCTGATATAAGGCTAGACACATAGATTAATAGAATAGAATAGAGTCTAGAAATAAACTCTCACATTTATGGTCAGTTAACTTTTGACAAGGGTGCCAAAACAATTCATTGAGGGAAATAGTCTTTTCAACAGATCATTCTGGGACAACTAGATATCCACATACAAAGGAATGAATTTGGACCCCCTATTTCATACTGAATACAAAACTAATTCAAAATGGATCATAGACCTAAATGTAAGAATTAAAATTGTAAAACTTTTAGAAGAAAACATAGGTGTAAATCTTCATGACCTTTGGATTAGGCAATAATTTCTTAGATATGATACAAAGCTCAAGGGGCAAAAAAAAAAAATAGATAAGTTAGACTTCATCAAAGTTAAAAACTTTTGTGATTCAAGGAGTCCATTAAGAAAATGAAAAGACAACTCACAGAATGTGAGAATATATTTGCAGATCAAATATCTGATAAGGGACTTATACTGGAATATATAAAGAACTCATAGCTGAATAATAAAAACACAAATAACCCAATTAAAATGTGAATAGACATTTCTCCAAAGATACGCAAATGGTGAATAAGCACAGGGAAAGATGTTCAACATCAATCATCATTATCTAAACATAAATCAAAACTACAATCAGATACCGTTTCACACCCTCTAGGATGACTGTAATGAAAAAGACAGACGTTAGGTGCTGGCGAGTATGTGGAGAAATAGGAACCCTCATGCATTGCTTGTGGGAATGTAAAATGGTGCAGCCAATTTGGAAAATAGTTTGGCAGTTCCTCAAAATGTTAAACGTAGAGTTACCATGTAAGCCAGCAATTCGACTCCTGGGTATATACCCAAGAGAACTGAAACATATTCACACAAAAATTTGTACATCCATGTTCATAGTGGCAGTATTCATAATAGCCAAAAAATGGAAACAACACTAATGTCCATCAACTGATGAATACATAGATAAAATGTGGTATAATATATTCATAAAGTGGAATAATATCCATAAACTGAAATGTTGTAATGTTTCATGCTACAATATGGATGAACCTTGAATACATTATGCTAAGTGATAGAAGACAGACACAAAGACCACAATATTGCATGGTTCTGTTTATATGAAATTCCCAGAATAAGCAAATCTATAGAGACAGAAAGTAAATTAGTGGTTGATAGGGGCTGGGTGGAGGGGCTAGTGGGGAATGACTGCTAATTGGTATAGGGTTTCTTTTGGGAATGATAAAAGTTTTTGGAATTAGATAATGGTGATAGTGGCACAGCTTTGTGACTATACCAAAACACACTGTATTGTATATTGTAAAAGGGTGAATTTTATGGTATGTGAATTATATTTCCATTTTAAAAAGTGAGTGCCTTGTTGGCATGGAACTCTAAATGACTATTTTCTTCTGCATTGAATGGGTAGAAATGGGCTCTCTGAAGAGATTCATTGCCTCTCTAGTAGTACAGTAATTCTTGATTTAGCCCATTCAGTAATCTTAAATAATCATTCATTCCGTTCATCAGGATTTTTGTTTCATTTCCTTCTGGGCCCATGATAGATATTTGTTTCTCCATGTTCCTGAATTAAGTGTAGCCATGTGACTATTTTTTTGTCAATGAAATGTGAAGAAAATGATGTGTGTCATTTTTAGGGGGAAGCTGTTAGAGTTAGTACACTCTTTGCCATGTTCCTGTCCCTGGATGGTGGAGCCTTTATTAGCGTATGTCCCTGTGTTAGGACAGTGTGGAACTAAGCCTTTTGCCAACCCACATTGTTCATTTATGTTTAAATGGGAAATAAACCATTGTTCTTGTAAGCACTGAGATTTGGGGGTTGCTGATTACTACAGTACAATCTAGTCTTTTATGACTAATGTACCAAGTTAATTTACTCTTAATTTTTACACTTTCTCTTATTCCAATCTGCTATCAAAACTGCTTTAAAAATCTGCTTATGAGTTTATGCAGTGTGCCATAGATACTAATCAGTGAGACTCTCCAGATCATTTTTGACTAGCTGGTGCCAGCCATTAGGATTTTTGGACTGCAAGATGCTAGTTTATTGAATTTTACTGTATTGACATGTATAAATATGCACCAAAAGTGTTGGAATTACTTAGAATGATGATTGTTACTTTTTGAAAATGATTTTAGAGAAAGAAGAAATTGGGACCTTCAAGGATGGTTACTTTAAAATATATATATATATATTTTTATATATACTTCACTATATATATATATATATATATATATATATATATATATATATATATATATATATATATATATATATATATATATTTGACACACTGCGTGGCTTGTGGGATCTTTGTTCCCCGACCAGGGATGGAACCCGGGGCCCTGGCAGGGAGAGTGCTGAGTCTTAACCACTCTGATTGCCGTGGCTAGGACTTCCAAAACTATGTTGAATAATAATGGTGAGAGTGGACATCCTTGTCTTGTTCCTGATCTTATAGGAAATGCTTTCAGTTTTTCACCATTGAGAATGATGTTTGCTGTGGGTTTGTCGTATATGGCCTTTATTATGTTGAGGTAGGTTCCCTCTCTGCCCACTTTCTGAAGAGTTTTTATCATAAATGGGTGTTGAATTTTGTCAAAAGCTTTTTCTGCATCTATTGAGATGATCATATGGTTTTTATTCTTCAGTTTGTTAATATGGTGTATCACATTGATTGATTTGTGTATATTGAAGAATCCTTGCATCCCTGGGATAAACCCCACTTGATTGTGGTGTATGATCCTTTTAATGTGCTGTTGCATTCTGTTTGCTAGTATTTTGTTGAGGATTTTTGCATCTATATTCATCAGTGATATTAGTCTGTAATTTTCTTTTTTTGTAGTATCTTTGTTTGGTTTTGGTATCAGGGTGATGGTGGCCTCGTAGAATGAGTTAGGGGGTGTTCCTTCCTCTGCACTTTTTTGGAAGAGTTTGAGAAGGATGGGTGTTAGCTCTTCTCTACATGTTTGATAGAATTCACCTGTGAAGCCATCTGGTCCTGGACTTTTGTTTGTTGGAAGATTTTTAATCACAGTTTCAATTTCATTACTTGTGATTGGTCTGTTCATATTTTCTATTTCTTCCTGGTTCAGTCTTGGAAGGTTATACCTTTCTAAGAATTTGTCCATTTCTTCCAGGTTGTCCATTTTATTGGCATTGAGTTGCTTGTAGTAGTCTCTTAGGATGCTTTGTATTTCTGTGGTGTCTGTTGTAACTTCTCCTTTTCCATTTCTAATTTTATTGATTTGAGTCCTCTCCCTCTTTTTCTTCTCATTAGTTCTTTGAAAATATTTTAAATAAGTGCTTTGATGTCTTTGCTAAATGCAGTATCTGGGAACCATGAAAGACTCTATTGCCTGCTTTTTTCTTTTCTTATTATGAGTCACATTTTTCTATTTCTTTTCATGTTTCATAAGTTTTTTGAAAATTGGACAACATAGGGACTTCCCTGGTGGTGCAGTGGTTAAGAATCGCCTGCCAATGCAGGGGACACGGGTTCAACCCCTGGTCTGGGAAGATCCCACATGCCACGGAGCAACTAAGCCCGTGCGCCACAACTACTGAGCCTGCGCTGTAGAGCCTGCAAGCCACAACTACTGAAGCCCATGCGTCTAGAGCCCGTGCTCCACAACAAGACAAGCCACTGCAATGAGAAGCCCGCACACCGCAACGAAGAGTAGCCCCCGCTCGCCGCAACTAGAGAAAGCCCACGCAGCAATGAAGACCCAACACAGTCATAAATAAATAAGTAAATAAATAAAATTAATTAAAAAAAAGAAAATTGTACAATATAGATAACATACTGTAGCAGCTGTGGATTCTGATTGCATCCTTTCTACCCCTAAGGCTTGTCATTGCTAATTTCTGTTTAGTAACTTGCCTAGAGTAAATCTGTGAAATATGTTTGTCCTGTGGTATGTGGAAGCAAATGTCTTTGCTCAGTTTATTATTATTGTTGTTGTTTTATTTTTAAGGCTGGTTTCTGGTGTCACCCCTTATATCAGCCAATCATTGGTCAGAAATTGTGCTCAAAGACAGAGAGCCAGTAAGGCTTTTCCCTTCTGCTGACAAATCTGTGTATAGGTTGGGTAGTGCATTCAAAATTCAGATCATTTTCAAGTTTGTCCCAGTTTTAATGTTCCACTGAGACTTCTTGTATCTCCATCCTGGAATGTGTGGATAGTTTGGGATTTCTCCATTCTCTGTTACACATGCGTGTAGTCCCTGTTTATTTAGGATTACATGGAGAATTTATCAAGTTCATCTGTGGCTGTCTCTCTTCTAAGATATCTCTGTTACACCCCCTACTGATCTGACAGTCTGCTTGTTTGTTGTCCTAACTGGGACTTCAACCTCCACGCACTTGGATAGCTTCAGAATTTTTCCTTTCGCTTCTGGGATAGGTGTTCTGCTTTCCACTCTGAATCAACTGAGTCCTGCTCTGTCAGCATCGCTGCTAGTTTTCATGGCCTGTTCCACCTTTGTAGAAGTACTACACTGACTTAACTTGTAGGGGAGGAAGAGTAATGGGAGCAGGCCCAGGAATGAGTGCCACAGACTTCTGATGCTCATACCCAGGTTCAGTAGATTTTCCTGAGAAAATATTTCTCCATTTATTGTATGCCTTTAGTCAATTTCCAATCATTTGAGATGATTGTTTTTGACAGTTGTTTTTTGTGTTTTTTTTCCCAGCTATATATTTGACTTTGCAGAGAGGATTTGCCAAAGTCCTCACTTCATCATCCTGGAAGCATCCTTTGCTTCCTTTTGGTGTTTTTTGAAATGTTTATGTGGTTTTTCATATAAAGACATACAAAAATATTGCATAAAAAGTGTATGATTTTAAAGTCCATTTTAATTTTATTTTCTAAGATACTACAGTTCATTTAATGATGATTATAATTAAACAGAGAATTAATTTTTTTATTGTTGCAGATTTCAAGTTCTGCCTATAAAGACAGGAATGAGGAGTATAAAAGACAGTTCACACATCTACCTGAAACAGAGAAGCTGATAGCAGGTAAAAAACCAGGAGGTTACAAAAAACCCTTTTACTACCTCATCAAAGTAGAGCTGATGAGTGACAGTATTTGTAGAAAATTTAAGCCTTTATGCTACATAGAAACTATTTTTCGAGATAAGCAGCATCTTATCATCTGTAATTAAACAATGTAAAACTAAGTTGTAATTCAGGGAGGAGTGATTTCTGCAGTATTAAGTACAATTGACCCTTGAACATTGAAGGAGTTAGGAGCGCTGACTCTGCAGAGTCAAAAATCCACGTATAACTTATAGTCAGCCCTTCATATCCGCTGTCCCTCTGTGTCTGTGGTTCTGCATCCATAGATTCACCCAACCACAGATCTTGTAGTACTGTAGTATTTACTATTAAAAAAAATCTGCATTTAAGTCCACCCACACAGTTCAAACCCATGTTATTCAAGGGTCAGTTATACTCGCTAAAAAATAGACCTAAGAGGAAATGATTTGTCAGTTTCTTCTGGTGCTTGTTTCATATGGTTTTGTAGGGAAAATTTAAATTTCATGTTCAGTATATATTACTGTTCCTCAGAAAAATGTGCTCCTTAGCAGATTATAGAGCAATTTTATAAAAACTTTTAGGGCTTTATCATTATTCATATAGTCTTTCAGGTAGATCTTTTTTGAAATAGGACTTAAGAGGAAAAATTTAGTCATAGTACTTACAAAAGTGCTTTATTTTTGCTATAAGTATAATATAGATTCTTTACCATCAAAATACTGAAGTTGGCTTTAGTTTTAGTACATATTTCACTTAAACCATTTATTCATAGGAATTTCTCAGATTTCTGGTGCTGTTGGTTAATATTCATTCTCGTCAACAGTGTATGTAAGTATCTGTTGTGCCACACCTCAGGAACTTTGCTTTAGCAAAATTTGGTAGATAGAAATTGTATTTAAATATGCATTTCTTTAATTATGAGGGAGGTTGAACATCTATAAATCATTTGTATTTTTCTGTGAACCTTTCTTTTCATAAACTTTGCCCATTTTTCTAGCAGTTATTTGTCTTTTTCTTGTAATAGCTTGTTAGATGTTAAAAAAATTAGATATTTTTCACATGTTGTTGCAAATGTGTCTTGCCAGTTTTGTCACTTGAAATCAAATACTTTTCATGGAAACCTTTATAAAATATTTTATACTCATCACTGCTTTCTTGAAAGAAATTAATCTGATAATACAGTGATATATACTCACTATAAAGCATTAAAGCCATACAGAAATGTGTAAAGAAAAAATTGAAAATCATTGGTGATCCTACCACCTATATGTAATTTTGCTTAATATTTTGTAGATATCTTTCAGTATGTATATTTGCTTTTAAAAATTTACATTTTTTGTGTTTTTCCTCACTGCTATAATAAACTTGTTCATTGTATAAAATTTGGAAAATACAGGCGGTGAGTGGGGCCTACTCTCCATTGTGGTGCGCGGGCTTCTCATTGCGGTGGCTTCTCTTGTTGCAGAGCACGGGCTCTAGGCGCGTGGGCTTCAGTAGTTGCGGCACATGGGCTCAGTAGTTGTGGCTCGCAGGCTCTAGAGTGCAGGCTCAGTAGTTGTGGCGCACGGGCTTAGTTGCTCCGCGGCATGTGGGATCTTCCTGGACCAGGGCTCGAACCCGTGTCCCCTGAATTGGCAGGCAGATTTTTAACCACTGCGCCACCAGGGAAGCCCTTATTTTACTTTTAAAAAGATTCATGTCTCACAGGTGCAGAGAAAGAATTTATAAGCTTTCTAAAGAAAATGCTCTAAGGGGTTGGGGGGCGGTCTCTTTCCCTTTTTCACAAGGGAAAATTAATTTTTTTTCTTCTTCAGTTTGTATCTACCCTTACAGTTTTCTCAGGTAAAAAGCAAAGGGGGGAAAAGAAACCAAAAAAAAAAATGTAAAGTATAAAAAATGAGAATGGTTATCTCTTGTTGTTTACGTACTAAATCTGAAATCAATCCTAATAATGTTGTTCCAAAGAGTCTTTCTTAAGTAATATCAGCTTTCTTGGGCTCCCAAAGGTGATTGCTGCTAGAAAAGAATACTTTGGGATGTATATTTCCTGACATTATTGTTTAAAAACACATTCTCTTAATTCAACATCATTATGGAGATATGCCTAAATTCTGTAAAATTAAATAGTACATCTTGTTCATTTAAATATGTGTATACTACTTATTGTGCAAGCTTACTCCAGAAGTATATAGTGCTGATTCACTCCACCTGTATTCCCATAACACTTTGTACATATTTCCATGGTATCCTTTATTATATTATAGTTATTAAAATAAATCTTTAAGTGTTAGAGCCATTCAATTGTGCTGAAATTGATCATGTAATAACTAGTAAGTTGATGTTAATGCACACATCAAAGTGACCTGTTGAAACTGTAACTCAGATTGGGACTCAAACCCAGGGTCTTTTAACTGAGATCACACACCTGGTCTCAGGACTTAATGAAACTCAGGTTCTTGATGCCTTGTCACAGATAGAATTCAGTGAGAGACAAAGTGATAGGTAAGAAGTGGATTTATTTAGAGAGAAACACACTCCACAGACAGAGACTGGGATCTCAGAAGGCAAGAGTGGCACCAGGGTATGGGGTTGTCAGGTTTTATAGGGGTGGGTAATTTCATAGGCTAATGAGTGGGAGGAGTATTCCAGCTATTTTGGGGAAGGAGTGGGGATTTCCAGGAATTGGGCCACCACCCACTTTTTGACGTTTATGGTCGGCCTTGGAACTGTCATGGTGCCTGTGGGCATGTCATTTGGCTTGCTGATGTGCTACAATGAGCATATACTGAGGCTCAAGGTCTGGTGGAAGTTGGACTCGTCTGCCATCTTGGACCTATTTGGTTCTAATCAGTTTATGTCGTGTCCTTGGGCTGTCATTCTTTTAAAGGTTGCGCCGTGCCCTCTTCTCTCCTGTTTCACTGTGTTGCTTGGTTAATTTACTTAATTTTATTCTAACTTTCCAATAACCAATGATAAAGTTATAAAATCCATAAAACAATTTTTGACAAACATTTTCTTATTCAATTCTAGATGAATCATATTGTTAATATGACTCAAGTCAGGTAGAATATTGCCTTCTGAAGTGCTCATTGTTGTACATGTTTGTTTATCAGTAGGGAAATTGGGAGCAAAAACAAAGTAAAATCCCTTTGCTCTTTAAAAAAATTTTTCTGGGACTTCCCTGGTGGCACAGTGGTTAAGAATCGCCTGCCAACGCAGGGGACACGGGTTCGATCCCTGGTCTGGGAAGATCCCACATGCCGCGGAGCAACTAAGCCCGCGCGCACCACAACTACTGAAGCCCACACGCCTAGAGCCCGTGCTACGAAACAAGAGAAGCCACCGCAGTGAGAAGCCCGCGCACCGCAACAAAGAGTAACCCCCGCTCGCTGAAGCTAGAGAATGCCCACGCGCAGCAATGAAGACCCAACAGAGCCAAAAAAATAAATTAAAAAAAAAATTTTTTTTTTCATTTCTTGCCTAGGACATATTGCTAGGAAACCATCTTACAAAAAACCAATTTTCATGAGGTATAAGTTTACTACAGTAAAACACACCTGTTTTAGGGAGACTGTTTTTAAAAACCACTGGAAAAAAATCTGTCAATCTATATCAATTAGTCTTAAGTTAAAATGTTAGCATAGCTTTGAATAGAGTTAATGTAAAATAGTGCAGCGGTTCTCAAAGTGTGGTCCACAGACTAGCAAAGTTGGCATCACCTGGGACCTTGCTAGACGTGCCGACTCTCCCCCCAGCCCAGATGTATTTAATCAGAAACTCAGGGAAGGGCCTAGCAATCTTTATTTTAATAAACCTACCAGGTATTTCTGATCTGATGTTTGAGAAGCATCGAATTAATAAAGTGTTTCAGCGCTTTAGATAAAAATTTCAGGATACTTCAAGGTGACCTTTAGCCCCGTCCCTGTTTTAGAGATGCATACTAGTAAATGAGTAACTTAATCTGCTTATTTACTAGGATTTTATTTTTCTTTTTGGTTTGATGGCATCTCAGTTTTGTTTTGCTGAAGGAAGCACTGTGAAAGACTGCATTCCTTTGTTCTATTTTTAGTATTTCCTTAGAAATTTAACACGAACAAATTTAAATATTTTAAGGTTCATAACCTCAATAACTTTTTCCTAAAATTGCTAACCACTTTATATAGTTTTAAAATTTGTCAATTAAACTAAATCTCTTCACAGCAGCTCTTTATATCTTATATTATTAATAATTTAGCAATGCTATTTACTTTAGTCACAGAGACAGGTCTTAATCTTAGAGGCATGGTATTAACTTGCTTGCAGGCAGTGGCATTTACCAGAGCACTCTTGATTTTGCTGGATTTTAGTGCTGAGGTAGAGAGGATCAAACTTGAAACTAAACTTAAAATGTATACAATTTTTAGAGTCATCCTTGCTCCCTCCCTCACCCTCATCCAACATCTAATTAGTTACCAATTCCCCATCAGTACTACCTCTTAAATATCTCTGAATCTAACTACTTCTTTCTCTAGTACTGTCATCTTTTGGTCTAAGCCACCATCAGTTCCCCCCTGGATTTCCAACTGATTTATCTGAATCCATACTCACAGCGTGAATAAAGTGGTCTTTAATAACACACATCTGATCATGTCCTCCCACTTAAAACTCATTGATGGCTTTTCATAAAATCCACACTCTGCCATGGCCTGTGAGACCTTACATGAGCTAGCTTCTCCAGCTTCTCTAGCAAGAGATCTTTGTATAGTTGCTCAAAGATGTTGTTTCTTTCTACCACATGGCCTTTGCACATGCTGTTCCCTCATGTTCCTGCTGACCCTTTGTTGATCTTCAGATCTCAGTTTATAGAGTACTTTTTCTGGAGAACTTTTCCATGTATACTCTCCCTGCCCCCTCCCCCATACCTGTATACCCCTTGCTATATGCTCTCAGCTTTCTCCACACTTTGGTCATTATACTTATTTTTCTGTTTGTTTATTGTATGCCTTCCCCTCTAGACAGTGTTCCATGAGGGCAAGGTCCATTTCTGGTAACCCTAGTGACTAGCAAAATATCTGGTGTGTGGTGCCCAAAATATAGGAGTAAGTGAATGAATGAATGAATGAATGAATGAACTAATGAGCAAAGTGATGACTTTCCATGTGTTCAAGTAGTATAAGATTTATGAAGTTGCCACATTTTTTTGTTACTAAGCTGTTCCTTATTATTATTATTTTTTTAATGTAGATTATGCTTGTGCTCTTCAGAGGGACATTTTGCTTCAGGGAGGACTATACCTTTCAGAAAACTGGCTATGTTTCTATAGCAACATCTTCAGATGGGAAACTACAGTAAGATGTATTTTCATTTGATTTGCTGATACAAATAGTTGCAGAGATAGAAATGTATACAGTCCTTCTGAAAACAATGTACTTTAGATTTCAAAGTAAGTTACATGTATTTATCTATACTTGTATACATCTAAGTATATTTATGTGTAGTATAAGTGTGTAATATATTTTTCTTAATACATTGAGCTCCGTTTGTATATATTTAATATATTTGGGAAAAGAGATTTCAGGTTGAAAACAGCTTGAACATACCTCCTTTTGGCTGCCAAAAGCATGTCTTATGTGACAGACTGTCTGAATTTTTTGTGTGTATTTGTGTGTCTGTGTGTGTGTTAATATGGAACATAAATACCCATGTGTCTTTTCACACTTTATCCTAATATTAGGTATAGGAGCTGATGGAGGAAATTGCTGAAGGGAAGAATATCTGTTCACCGTGTTTATCTCAGAGAATGCGGGCATGTGCTTATTAACTCCTTTAGGTTTTTCACCTGAATATTCTGGACTAGATTGATGTAATACTTGGTATTTTGTGTTGTGTATGTTTCTGAGAAATTCGTTTTGCAATTTTTTATTCCTTTTTGTGTGTTTAGATTTCTATTGCTTTAAAGAACATAACCTTTATGACCAAGGAGAAGACCGCTCGACTCATCCCAAATGCTATCCAGATCTTTACAGAGGGTGAAAAGGTGAAAAACTTTTCTACCTTTGCCTTGTAACATAATGTGGAGAAAATCTGCCTCATACTGATCATCAATGTTGGGAATGTAAGCAATTCTTCTTGGAGTTAGGAATATTTAATAGTATTTAATACTAGATTTCTGTATACTTAAATACTTATTGGTGCCTAACTTTAACTGACTGCTAAAATTTTTTGCAGTTTATAGTTTACAGAGAACTTTCTCCCATATTTTTCATTTCTTCATTATAAGAGGTAGGTAGGGTAAGCCTTAGCAAATATCCTTATTATTTCTAAATACCCTATAATTCCATGATCGTTGTTTGGTCAATAATACCTGCACAATAGCAACTAATAAAAACCAGAGTGAACAGAGATTTGGTAGCATACAAGTAAACACATAATCACTACAATCTTTTTTAGAATGGTGATTTTCTTTAACTGCCATCATTTTTATTATCCACCTACAATATCCATCATTTCTTGGTATGAAGAATCTTTTTCTACCCACCTGGAAAATTGATACGGGCTCTGTATGTGACATTAGAAGCATAATGCTGAGAAAGAAAAAGAAATAAGGAAGGAAGGAAGGAAAAAAGGAAAGTATGGAAGGGAATGAAGAAGAAGAAGAAGGAAGGAAAGAAGGAAGAAAGGAAGGAAAGGAGGAAGGAAGGAAGAAGATGAAAGAGAAAAGAGGAAAGAGAGCGGGGGAGAGGGGAGAGAAACAATCATGGGATTGAATCATTATGATGATACTTTTTAATCTTGTAAAGTTTCTTTCACATGCACTTTCAGTTTTCTTTTTAAACAATCTCATCCCTACAGAACACTGCCAGGTACAGTACAAAGAACTTTTCCCCTCTGAACTATTTGAGAATAAGTTGTCACTCTGAAGACTTCCCACTTCAGACATGATCCCAGATAGTTTATCATGTATTTCTTTTTTTTTTTTTTTTTGTTTAACATTTTTACAGTTTAATTTCAAAGAAAAATCTCAAGTTACATTTATTAGCAAACATATTTCAGCTAGGGAGTTTTTCATCCCCCAAAAAGATGGCAGATGGAAATGAACCTAATATGTGTTTAAAGAAAATATAGCATGTATTTCTAACAAAGACATTCTCCTACATAACCACAACATGACCATCAAATTCAAGAAATTAACATTGATCATTATCACTGCTCAATTCTCAAACCCGCTTTGGTTTCCTCAATTATCCCAAAAAAATCCTTTATAGCAAATAGGCCCAGTTCAGAAATACCTATTACATTTAGCTGTCATGCTCTTTAATTTCCTTATTCTGGACTAGTCCCTTACTCTTGCCTTGACTTTTATGCCCTTGATGCTTCTAAAGATTATAGGTCAGTTGTTTTGTAGGATATCCCTCAATTGTGTTTGTCTGATATTTTCTTATGATCAAGTTTAAGTTATAGAGTTTTGACAGAAATAACACAGAAGTGATGCTCTCTTCTTTCCATTGTGTCCTATCAAGTGGTACATGATTTAATTTCTACCATTACTGGTGATATTCACTTTGATCACTTGAATAAGGTGGTGTCTGCCAGACTTTACTGTAAAGTTAGTCTATTTTCCTTCATAATAATGTTTTGTGGTCAACTACTTTGAAACTATGTAAATATACTATGCCTCATAAAATTTATTCATTTATTTACTTATATCAATATGACCTCATAGCTTCTTATTTTTTTCAATGAATTATAATCCATTGCTATCATTATTTGTTTTGATGCTCAAATTGTCCCAAATTTGGCCAGTGGGAGCCCCTTCAAGCTGGCTCCGGTGCCCTTTTGACTATTCTCAGCATTATTTGAGCACTTTCTTGCTTTTTTTTTTTTTTTTAATTAATTAATTAATTAATTTTTTTGGCTGTGTTGGGTCTTCGTTTCTGTGCGAGGGCTTTCTCTAGTTGCGGCAAGCGGGGGCCACTCTTCATCGCGGTGCGCGGGCCTCTCACTATCACGGCCTCTCTTGCTGCGGAGCACAGGCTCCAGACGTGCAGGCTCAGTAGCTGTGGCTCACGGGCCCAGCTGCTCCACGGCATGTGGGATCTTCCCAGACCAGGGCTCGAACCCGTGTCCCCTGCATTGGCAGGCAGATTCTCAACCACTGTGCCACCAGGGAAGCCCACTTTCTTGCTTTTTAGCAGAAGATGTTACAGGTTTTCTTTGCCTCAGTCCTGGAATCAGCCATTTCTCCAAGGAGTCCTGTTTTCTTTTAGGGGAGACTGATATTTAGAAGCCAGTTTGTTCACTGCTATAGGGTATCACTGTTTGAGCCCTCTAATTGGGCAGAACAAGGGGATATACAATATATATATAAATTACACACCTATATACATAATACACACACATATATTCCCACTTATACATCTACGTTTATCTATCTATCTATCTATGAATGACAAACCACCAATTCACATGAATACCTCTACTTCCAGTCCAACAACACAGAGTTATTTTTACTTTTCCCCTTCATTTTTTTTGGCTGCACCATGTGGCATGTGGGATCTTAGTTCCCTGACCGGGATGGAACCCATGCCCCCTGCATTGAGAGTGTGGAGTCTCAACCCCTGGACCGCCAAGGAAATCCCTTCCCTTTTGTATTTGTAACTCCCTTCCCTGACTGAGAGAAACCAGGCTCCCATTATCCGTAATATATTTACTTTGATCAGTGGACCTGTATGTAATGCATCTTCATCTCCTCTGCTGCCCCTCCCCTACACTTGGTTTCTGACACATAGAGTCAGGTTGCTGCCCATCCCACCACCACACTAGGGCTCTCATCCTGAAAAAGCTCTCCTCACCCTGCTTGGGCTCTGGTACTCCACACAGGGCAGCCCTTCTACGTGGACAACCTCCTCATTCTTTTCTGGTGCTGACACCCTGCTTTGGGCTATTGCAGCTCCTCTGCCCCTACCCTTACCTCTAGCGTGGATGCCTTGCTTTCCTCTGTTCCGCTGAACAGCTTTAGGGCCAAACTGTTCAGGAAGGGAACAAGACCTAAAATAAGCTTATTCTTAATTTTACAATAAATGTATGTGATGAGGAAAAAAATCATAAATTTCTCTATGGCAGGACAATCAAACTAAGTCAGAATTGAAACACACATAAAGCACCCCAACATGCCCCCGTTTGGGACGAGTCTTTCCCAGTGTGCAATGTTCATCTACATTACACGTTAACCAGACTTCCTCAGAGTAGGAGAACGGTCCCATTTTTTAGATGTCAGCATTGTAATCTTAAGATTAATATTTCTTTTCCTGTTCCATACAGGGGGTTGCAATGAACCTAAAGGCTTGCTCTGTATGTGCACACCTGACCAAACATCTCTGATGAACTTTATGTGTAATGTTAACCTGTTAATATGATACATAATTCTTTGTCTAACTGCATCTCTAACTCTTGACTGGTGGGACAGTCCTCAGAGATATCTGAAAGACTGTCTCCTGGGTTATAATCCTCAGTTTGGCTTGAATAAAATTCTCTCTTTTTTTTCTTAGCTTGATTGTTATTGAATTTTTGTCGATGTATGTATACACACACACACTGCATTGTTTAAGAAAATCATCAAACAGTTCTAAAACTAACATCTTCCTTCCATGCCTGTAATACCCAATCCCATTGCTTTTTTAGAGACAAACACTGTTATCAGTTTTGTATATATCTTTTCAGGCCTTTCAGACCTTCTTCCTTTGTATTTACATGTATATACACATACATATAAACATATAGTTTTGCTTTGTTTTTAAAGTAAATGCTATCTTATATGTGAAGTTCGTCAGTTCTCCTTTCTTAAAAAAGAACTTAACATTATTTCTTGGAGTCACAGGTTAGCACATATAGATTGGCCTATCTCTGCTTATTAAAGTGCTGTATAATATTTCATAGAATGGATTTACCATGGTTTCCTTAATCGTTCACTTCCGTTGTTTTATTACAAACAGAGCTGTGGTGAACAGTGTGACCATGCTTTCTTAAGCTCATTTGTGGCTTTCTCACATAGGTAATGGAATTTCAGAGTCAAGCATTTAAATTTTAATAATGATAACAACAGCTAGCATTTGCCGAACATACTTGTTCTAAATATTGTGCTAAGTTTTTTTTACATGTATTTTCTCATTTAGTTCTCACAAAAATTTGCTACTGAAATTATCCTCATTTTGTAGATGAGGAAATTAAAGAAAATAAAAGTGACTCAAAGTCATAGAACTGAGTGGTAGAGCCAGGATATGAACCCAGGTAGTTTAATTGCAGAGACACTGGTCCTAACTACCTCACTGTATTGATTCAGTGATCTTTTACCATCATCATGGAGAAAAAAAATCTACACTACTAAGTATTTATCCCTCCATGTACTATATGGTTAAGGGAAGGTTAATCATGTTTCTTTTTGTTGTTTTCGTTTCTAGCATACGTTCTATGCCCCAGCAGCTTAGAGATATCATTATCCAGAACTCCTCATAAATTAAGGTTATTATTATAATAATTATTATTTATTATTTGGCCGCGCTGCACAACTTACGGGATCTCAGTTCCCCAACCAGGAACTGAACCCAGGCCATGGCAGTGAAAGCCTGGAATCCTAACCACTAGGCCACCAGGGAACTGTCTAAGGTTATTATCGAAGCAAGATATATTAGTAAATTTTTGAAGTTGGACATCTAACAAGGAATAAAATAAGATGCCCAGAAAGATGGGAGTGTTAAGGAGTTGAGAATGTGGTTTTGGTATATAAGAGTGGATAAAGTTGATAACAAAGTAGTTTAAAAAGTGGGAATAGTAAGCATAACACCATGGTGAAAAAGAGATGGACTAGGAGATTTTTCTTATCTATATATCTACATACAAGGTTGTAAGATTATTAAAATTTGGTCTAAGAAAAGGAGATAAAGGGTAGTAAATAGTGATTATTAGGTCACAATATTATATGTGTAATTGTGTTTGGAAGAGCTCCTAGATATATCCCCATTATAAAAAGTTTTGCTTTTTGAAGAATATTATATAAACTAGGTTTCAATTTATTAACTGGTAAAATACTACTTTAAAATCTTTCTATGAAAAATATAAACACCTCAAATACTATTTTGTTTGGCATTTTATTTAATAAATCAAAAATGGAACTGAGCTTTCTCATTCCTAAAAATAGCCAGTCAATCATGCAAAGTCACTAACTAGGGGATCAGAAGAGACGATACACTGAGAGACTGTATTTAGTGCTGCCACTTGTCATATTTTCTCATAAAAGCCTATTATAAGATATGACTTTGCAAAATCATTTACATGCAGAGGAGGAGATGGGGCTAAAAGCAAACATGGAATTATAGATTGAAGTATGCTATTTTTCTTATACAACATTGAAAGCAAAGTTTAGTGTAAACATGGGTGTTTTATATCTATAATTAATTGAGATTAGGTATTTCTGGATTTTTTTAGAAGACTATGAAAGATGATATAATTTTAAATTAGGATCCTTAAAATAAATCTATCTCTGAAGTCCACTTGCATTTTTCTCTTATTCTTTGTGTATATTTGGCTCAAATAGCCACCAAATCATATCTCTCTGCAAAGTTCAGAATAAATAAAATTTTAATTTTTTTCATAAGTTTATTTAGATTGATTTTAATAATTAAACTACAATGAATGTAAATAGCTACCCAGTTCAAGCTCCTTTCCCTAGTAAATATTGATAAAATTATTTTGCTGTAAGGTACAATTTTAAAAGACACCTTGTTCATGCACCAGTTACGTGGTTTTTTTCTATTATAATGAAAAATTTAACAAAAATTAGTATATAAAGTAGGCAATGGTGACCTGCTAGTTTGCTTTGACCATATCAAGTCACAGCAGACTGTCATGACAGATACTTTCCCTTTTTTTTCCATGACATTAAAATTGTCCTATTATTTGTCTTTGCAGTTTTTCTTCACATCTTTTGCTGCCAGGGATAGAAGTTACCTCAGTATCTTTAGGTTGTGGCAGAACGTACTGTTACACAAGGTAAGTGTTCATACCAGAGGCTGGTGCTTGTTATAATAGCAACCTCCCAGTGTGTACCTAAACAGTGTTTGTGAGTTGAAAGCTCTTTTTTATTTTTCTGTGGTTAATTTTGACTAGACTATTCAAATCCAAGAAGAAACGTGAAGCAAAACATAATCCATAGTTACAAGTTAAGATGTTAATTGTAATCCCCAGAGTAACCACCAAGAAAATAACTTAATAATAACTTACCATCCAAAATATGGTAAAAGAAACATAAAGGGAATGAAAATGGCACACTAGAAATATCTATTTAACACATAGAAGGCAGTAATGGAGGAATAGAGGGACAAAAAAGACCTAATAAGATAGCAGACATTACATTAGCAAGAAAACAAATAGCAAGATAGCAGACATTACATTAAATCGTTAAACATAAGTGGATTAAACTCCTCAAGCAGAAGGCAGAGATAAACATGATCCAACTATATGCTATCTATAAGAGACACATTAGATTTATTTATTTTTAATTTTTTTTAACATCTTTATTGGAGTATAATTGCTTTACAATCATGTGTTAGTTTCTGCTTTATAACAAAGTGAATCAGCTATACATACACATATATCCCCATATCTCCTCCCTTTTGCGTCTCCCTCCCACCCTCACCATCCCACCCCTCTAGGTGGTCACAAAGCACCGAGCTGATCTCCCTGTGCTATGTGGCTGCTTCCCACTAGCTATCTATTTTACATTTGGTTGTGTATATATGTCCATGCCACGCTCTCACTTCATCCCAGCTTACCCTTCTCCCTCCCTGTGTCCTCAAGTCTATTCTCTACATCTTCATCTTTATTCCTATCCTGCCCCTAGGTTCTTCAGAACCATTTTCTTTTTTTTTTTAGATTCCATATATAGACACATTAGATTTAAAGACAGAAACAGATGGAAAGTAAAAGGATAGAAAAAGATATACTATGCAAACAATATCCAAAAGAGAGCTGAAGTGACTATAGTAATCAGACAAAATAAGCTTAAAGACAAAAATTAGTAGAGACAAGGAAGAATATTTTATAATAATAAAAGGGTCAATCCATCTGGAATTCATAATAATTATAGACTTATATGAACCTAATAAGAGAACTCTAAAATATATGGAACAGAAATAAATCACCACATAAACATAAATAAATAGAATACATGGAACAAAAACTGGCAGAACTGAAGAGAAAAATAGGCAATTTAACAATAATAGTTGGGAGATTTCAGTACCCCACTTTAAATGATGTGTAGAATAACTAGACAGCAGATCAACAAGGAAAGAGAAGATGAACAAAACTATGTAACTAGAACTAAAAGACATCTGTGGAACATTCCACTCAAAACAGAATACACATCCTTCTCAAGTGTACATGGAACATTCTCAGAATAGACCATACACTAGGTCATAAAACAAGCCTTAATAAATTCAAAAGGATTGAAATAATACAAAATGTGTTCTCTGATCACAATGGAATGAAATTAGAATTCAATAACAGAAGAAAATTTGGGAAATTCACAAAAAAGTTGGTATTAAGCATAACACGCCTAGAAAGCCAATGGTGAAAGAAGAAATCACAAGGGAAATTAGAAAATACTTTGAGTTAAATGAAAACAAAAACACAACATACCAAGACTTATGAGATACAGCTAAAGCAGGGCTTAAGAGGAGAATTTATAACTATAAACACCTATATTTAAAAAGAAGAGTGATCTCAAATCAATAAACTAACTTTCTACCTTAAGAAATTAGAAAAAAAGGAGGAAACTAAACTGAAAGCAAATAGAAGCAAGGAAATAATAAAGATTAGAAGAGAAATATATGGGACTTCCCTGGTGGTGCAGTGGTTAAGAATCTGCCTGCCAATGCAGGGGACACGGGTTCGATCCCTGGTTTGGGAAGATCCCATATGCCACAGAGCAACTAAGCCCGTGTCCCACACTATTGAGCCTGTGCTCTAGAGCCCGCAAACCACAACTACTGAGCCTGTGTGCCACAACTACTGAAGCCTGCGTGCTTAGAGCCTGTGCTCTGCAACAAGAGAAGCCCGCACACCACAAAAAAGAGTGGCTCCCGCTTACCGCAACTAGAGAAAGCCTGCATGCAGCAACAAAGACCCAATGCAACCAAAAATAATAAATAAATAAATAAATTTATTAAAAAAAGAGAAATGTATGAAATAAAGAACAGAAAAATAGTGTTAATCAACAGAACCAAAAGTTCTTTATTTGAAAAGATCAACAAAATTGACAAACCTTTAGCTAAGTTTACCAAGAAAAAATTAAAATTATTACATTCAGAAGTGAAAGTGGTAACATTACTACCGACCTTACAAAAATAAAGGGTTTATACTATGAACAATTGTATGCCAACAAATTAGTTAACCTAAATGAAATGAACAAATACCTAGAATGTCACAAACTATTAAAACTGACTCAATCAGAAATAGAAAATCTGAATAGACCAATAACAAGGAAAGAGATTGAATTAGTAATCAAAAATCTACTTACAGAGAAAAGCTCAGGTCCAGATGGCTTCATTGGTGCATCCTGCCAAATGTTACAGTAGAATTAATTCCAATCTTTCAGTCTTTCACAAAGTATTCCAAAAAATTAAATAGGAGGGAACACTTCCCAACTCAGTCTATGAAGCCTGTATTACCTTGATACCAAAAACAGACAAAGAACATCACAAGAAAACTACAGACCAATATTTATGTTCATTGTGTCCATGAATGTAGACACAAAAATTCTCAAGAAAATATTAGCAAACCAAAGTCAGCAACATATAAAAAGATTATATGCCATGATTTATACAAGGTTGTTCAACATGAAAATTGATCAATGCAATACACTATATTAGAATAGAGGACAAAAAACATGATCATCTCAATCAATACAGGAAAAATATTTGACAGAATCCAACATCCTTTCATGACAAAAAATAAAACAGGCTAGGGCTAGCAGGAAATTTCATCAGCCTGATAAAATTCACACCTACATATTTAATGGTGAGAGACTAATGCTTCCGCCTTAAGGTCAGGAACAAGGCAAGGATATCCTTTCTTGCCACTTCTGTTCAACATTGTTTTGAAGGCTCTAGCCAGGGAAATTAGGCAAGAGAAAGAAGTAAAAGACATCCACATTAAAAATGAAGAAATAGAGACAGCAGAAGCAAGAAGAACTACAATCCTGCAGCCTGTGGAACAAAAACCACATTCACAGAAATATAGACAAGATGAAAAGGCAGAGGGCAATGTACCAGATGAAGGAACAAGATAAAACCCCAGAAAAACAACTAAGTGAAGCAGAGGTAGGCAACCTTCCAGAAAAAGAATTCAGAATAATGATAGCAAAGATGATCCAGGACCGCGGAAAAAGAATGGAGGCAAAGATTGAGAAGATGCAAGAAATGTTTAACAAAGACCTAGAAGAATTAAAGAACAATCAAACAGAGATGAAAAATACACTAACTGAAATGAAAACTACACTAGAAGGAATCAATAGCAGAATAACTGAGGCAGAAAAACAGATAAGTGACCTGGCAGACAGAATGGTGGAATTCACTGCTGCAGAACAGACTAAAGAAAAAGAATGAAAAGAAATGAAGACAGCCTAAGAGACCTCTGGGACAACATTAAACGCAACAACATTTGCATTATAGGGGTCCCAGAAGGAGAAGAGAGAGAGAAAGGACCCGAGAAAATATTTGAAGAGATTATAGTTGAAAACTTCCCTAACATGGGAAAGGAAATAGCCACCCAAGTCCAGGAAGTGCATAGAGTCCCATACAGGATAAACCCAAGGAGAAACACGCCAAGACACATAGTAATCAAGTTGGAAAAATCCAAAGACAAAGAAAAATTATTGAAAGCAGCAAGGGAAAAACGACAAATAACATACAAGGGAACTCCCATAAGGTTAACAGCTGATTTCTCAGCAGAAACTCTACAAGCCAGAAGGGACTGGCATGATATACTTAGTGATGAAAGGGAAGAACCTACAACCAAGATTACTCTACGTGGCAAGGATCTCATTCAGATTCGATGGAGAAATCAAAAGCTTTACAGACAAGCAAAAGCTAAGAGAATTCAGCACCACCAAACCAGCTCTACAACAAATGCTAAAGGAACTTCTCTAAGTGGGAAACACAAGAGAAGAAAAGGACCTACAAAAACAAACCCAAAACAATTAAGAAAATGGTCAGCGGAACATATGTATTGATAATTACCTTAAACGTGAATGGATTAAATGCTCCAGCCAAAAGACACAGGCTTGCTGAATGGATACAAAAACAAGACCCATATATATGCTGTCTACAAGAGACCCACTTCAGACCTAGGGACACATACAGACTGAAAGTGAGGGGATGGAAAAAGATATTCCATGCAAATGGAAATCAAAAGAAAGCTGGAGTAGCTATACTCATATCAGATAAAATAGACTTTAAAGTAAAGAATGTTACAAGAGACAAAGAAGGACACTACATAATGATCAAGGGATCAATCCAAGAAGAAGATATAACAATTATAAATATATATGCACCCAACATAGGAGCACCTCAATACATAAGGCAACTGCTAACAGCCATAAAAGAGGAAACTGACAGTAACACAATAATAGTGGGGGACTTTAACACCTCACTTACACCAATGGACAGATCATCCAAAATGAAAATTAATAAGGAAACACAAGCTTTAAATGACACAATAGACCAGATAGATTTAATTGATATTTATAGGACATTCCATCCAAAAACAGCAGATTACACATTCTTCTCAAGTGCGCACGGAACATTCTCCAGGATAGATCACATCTTGGGTCACAAATCAAGCCTCAGTAAATTTAAGAAGATTGAAATCATATCAAACATCTTTTCTGACCACAATGCTATGAGATTAGAAATGAATTACAGGGAAAAAAACGTAAAAAAGACAAACACATGGAGGCTAAACAATACGTTACTAAATAACCAAGAGATCACTGAAGAAATCAAAGAAGAAATCAAAAAATACCTAGAGACAAATGACAATGAAAACACGACAACCCAAAACCTATGGGATGCAGCAAAAGCAGTTCTAAGAGGGAAGTTTATAGCTATACAAGCCTACCTAAAGAAACAAGAAAAATCTCAAGTAAACAATCTAACCTTACACCTAAAGAAACTAGAGAAAGAAGAACAAACAAAACCCAAAGTTAGCAGAAGGAAAGAAATCATAAAGATCAGAGCAGAAATAAATGAAATAGAAACAAAGAAAACAATAGCAAAGATCAAGAAAACTAAAAGCTGGTTCTTTCAGAAGATAAACAAAATTGATAAGCCATTAACCAGACTCATCAAGAAAAAGAGGGAGAGGACTCAAATCAATAAAATCAGAAATGAAAAAGGAGAAGTTACAACAGACACTGCAGAAATACAAAGCATCCTAAGAGACTACTACAAGCAACTTTATGCCAATAAAATGGACAACTTGGAAGAAATGGACAAATTCTTAGAAAGGTATAATCTTCCAAGACTGAACCAGGAAGAAACAGAAAATATGAACAGACCAATCACAAGCAATGAAATTGACACTGTGATTAAAAATCTTCCAACAAACAAAAGTCCAGGACCAGATGGCTTCACAGGTGAATTCTATCAAACATTTAGAGAAGAGCTAACACCTCTCCTTCTCAAACTCTTCCAAAAAATTGCAGAGGAAGGAACACTCCCAAACTCATTCTATGAGGCCACCATCACCCTGATACCAAAACCAGACAAAGACACTACAAAGAAAGAAAATTACAGACCAATATCACTGATGAATATAGATGCAAAAATCCTCAACAAAATACTAGCAAACAGAATCCAACAACACATTAAAAGGATCATACACCACGATCAAGTGGGATTTATCCCAGGGATGCAAGGATTCTTCAATATATGCAAATCAATCAATGTGATACACCATATTAACAAATTGAAGAAGAAAAACCATATGATCATCTCAATAGATGCAGAAAAAGCTTTTGACAAAATTCAACACCCATTTATGATAAAAACTCTCCAGAAAGTGGGCATAGAGGGAACCTACCTCAACATAATAAAGGCCATATATGACAAACCCACAGCAAACATCGTTCTCAATGGTGAAAAACTGAAAGCATTTCCTCTAAGATCAGGAACGAGACAAGGATGTCCACTCTCACCACTATTATTCAACATAGTTCTGGAAGTCTTAGCCACGGCAATCAGAGAAGAAAAAGAAATAAAAGGAATACAAATTGGAAAAGAAGAAGTAAAACTGTCACTGTTTGTGTATGACATGATATTATACATAGAGAATCCTAAAACTGCCACCAGAAAACTGCTAGAGCTAATTAATGAATTTGGTAAAGTTGCAGGATACAAAATTAATGCACAGAAATCTCTTGCATTCCTATACACTAATGATGAAAAATCTGAAAGAGAAATTATGGAAACACTTCCATTTACCATTGCAACAAAAAGAATAAAATACCTAGGAATAAACCTACCTAGGGAGACAAAAGACCTGTATGCAGAAAACTATAAGACACTGATGAAAGAAATTAAAGATGATACCAACAGATGGAGAGATATACCATGTTCTTGGATTGGAAGAATCAACATTGTGAAAATGATTATGCTACCCAAAGCAATCTACAGATTCAATGTAATCCCTATCAAATTACCAATTGCATTTTTTACAGAGCTAGAACAAATCATCTTAAAATTTGTATGGAGACACAAAAGACCCCGAATAGCCAAAGCAGTCTTGAGGGAAAAAAACGGAGCTGGAGGAATCAGACTCCCTGACTTTAAACTATACTACAAAGCTACAGTAATCAAGACAATATGGTACTGGCACAAAAACAGAAACATAGATCAATGGAACAAGATAGAAAGCCCAGAGATAAACCCACGCACCTATGGTCAACTAATCTATGACAAAGGAGGCAAGGTTATACAATGGAGAAAAGACAGTCTCTTCAATAAGTGGTGCTGGGAAAACTGGACAGCTACATGTAAAAGAATGAAATTAGAACACTCCCTATCACCATACAGAAAAATAAACTCAAAATGGATTAGAGACCTAAATGTAAGACCGGACACTATAAAACTCTTAGAGAAAAACATAGGACGAACACTCTTTGACATAAATCACAGCAAGATCTTTTTTGATCCACCTCCTAGAGTAATGGAAATAAAAACAAAAATAAACAAATGGGACCTAATGAAACTTCAAAGCTTTTGCACAGCAAAGGAAACCATAAACAAGACGAAAAGACAACCCTCAGAATGGGAGAAAATATTTTCAAACAAATGAACAAAGGATTAATCTCCAAAATATGTAAAGAGCTCATGCAGCTCAATATTAAAGAAACAAACAACCCAATCCAAAAATGGGCAGAAGACCTAAATAGACATTTCTCCAAAGAAGACATCCAGGTGGCCAAGAAGCACATGAAAAGCTGCTCAACATCACTAATTATTAGAGAAATGCAAATCAAAACTACAATGAGGTATCACCTCACACCAGTTAGAATGGGCATCATCAGAAAATCTACAAATAACAAATGCTGGAGAGGGTGTGGAGAAAAGGGAACCCTCTTGCATTGTTGGAGTGAATGTGAATTGATACAACCACTATGGAGAACAGTATGGAGGTTCCTTAAAAAACTAAAAATAGAATTACCATATGATCCAGCAATCCCACTACTGGGCACATACCCAGAGAAAACCATAATTCAAAAAGACATATACACCCCAATGTTCACTGCAGCACTATTTACAATAGCCAGGTCATGGAAGCAACCTAAGTGCCCATCGACAGATGAATGGATAAAGAAGATCTGGTACATACATACAATGGAATATTACACAGCCATAAAAAGGAACGAAATTGAGTCATTTGCTGAGACGTGGATGGATCTAGAGACTGTCATAGAGAGTGAAGTAAGTCAGAAAGAGAAAAACAAATATTGCATTATCGTATTAATGCATGTATGTGGAACCTAGAAAAATGGTACAGATGAACCTGTTTGCAGGGCAGAAGTTGAGACACAGATGTAGAGAACAAACGTATGGACACCAAGGGGGAAAGCCATGGGGGTGTGGGGGTGGTGGTGTGATGAATTGGGCGATTGGCATTGACATGTATACACTGATGTGTATAAAATTGATGACTAATAAGAACCTACTATATAAAAAAATAAATTAAAACATTAAAAAATAATAATAATTTTAGGAACTATTTATTTTAGTTCTTCAAACAGAAAAACTGCCTGGAGATAAGTTCTCTTTGGTAAGTTTATATTTCAACACATGTATCTATTTTATATACTATAGAGATATACACAACATGAATTGAATAAAAGCTCTAAGAAAGATCTGTCATTTCAAAAAAAAAAATGAAGAAATAAAACTATGTCCATTGACAGAAGACATGTTTCTGTGTATATAAAATCCTAAGAAAACCAATAAAAATGTGCGAGAACCAATAAATAAGTTCAGTAATGTTGCAGGATGCATGATCAAAATACAAAGATTACTTACATTTTCTATACATTCACAATAAACAATCTGAAAATAAAAATTAAAAAAAATTCATTTACAATAGCATCAAAAAAGAATAAAATACTTGGGAATAAATTTAACAGAAGTATAAGACATGTACTGAAAGCTACTAGACATAGTTGAAAGAAATTAAAGGAGACTTAAGTAAATGAAAAGAATCTCATGCTCATGGATTAGAAGACTTAATATTGTTAATATGGCAATACTCCCCAAATTGATCTGCAGATTCAGTGCAATCCATATCAGAATACCAACTGGCATTTTTGTAGAAATTGACAAGTGGATTCTAAAACTCATATGGAAATGCAAGGTACCCAGAATAGCAAAAACAATCTTGAAAAAGAAGAAGAAAGTTGGATGAATTAGTCTGTTAGGTCTGCCATAAAAAAATGCCATAGGCCAAATGGCTTAAACAACAGACATTTATTTTCTTAGAGTTCTGGAACCCAAAGGCCCCATCTCCAAATACATTGGGAGTTGGGGTTTCAACATATGGATTTTGGGGGGACACAATTCAGAGCATAGCAACTTCATTTAACCTTAATTTCCTCCTTAAAATCTCTGTCTCCAAGTATAGTCATATTGGGGGTTGGAGCTTCCGCATGTGAATTTGGGGGACTACAATTTGGTTCATTACATTGGAGGACTTAACACTTCTTGATTTCAATGTTTACTACAAACCTGCAGTAATCAAGGCAGTATACCCTGTGTTTGGTTCATAACATTGGAGGACTTACACTTCTTGATTTCAGTGTGTACTACACATCTGCAGTAATCAAGGCAGTATACCTGGCAAAAGTCTAGACATAGATTAATGGCATAGAATTGAGAATCTAGAAATAAAATCTTAAAATTAATTATCAATCATAAATTGATTTTTGACAAGGTTACCAAAATAATTCACTGGGGAATAAATAGTATTTTCACCAAATGGTGCTGGAATAACTAGATATCAACATGCAAAAGAATGAATTTTAACCCCTACTTCATACCATATACAAAAATTAACTCAGAATGGATCATAGACCTAGATGCAAGGTCTGAAAGTATAAAACTCTCAGAAGAAGCTGTAGGCGTAAATACTCATGACCTTTGGATTAGACAATGGTTTCTTAGATATGACATCAAAAGCTCAAGTGACAAAGGAAAAAAATAGTTAAATTGGATTTCATCAAAATTAAAAACTTTGTGCTTGAAGGAGTCCATCAAGAGAGGGAAAAGGCAACTAACTCATGGAGAAGATATCTGCAAGTTATATATCTGATAAGGTATTTGCATCCAGAGTTATATATCTGGAGAGAAAATATGTGCAAGTTATATATCTGATAAGGTATTTGCATCCAGAGTTATATATCTGGAGAGGAAATATGTGCAAGTTAAGAGTATATAAAGAATTCTTACAACTCAACAAGAAAAAGACAAATAGCCGATTAAAAAGTGGGCAAAGGATTTGAATTGTAATTTCTTCAAAGAACATATACAAATGACCAAGTGCATGCAGAGATGCTTAGTGTCATTAGCTGTTAGAGAAACATAAATCAAAACCACAGTGAGATACCACTTCACACCCACTGGGATGGCTAAAATAAAAAGACAGACATTACCTAATGTTGAAGATGTGGATAAACTAGAGCCCTCATGCATTGCTGATGGCATTGTAAAACTTTGAAAAATTTGAAAAACAGTTTGGTAGTTTCTCAGAATGTTGAATATAGAGCTACCATATGACCCAGCAATTCCATTTCTAGGGCTGTATGCAAGAAAATTGAAAGCATATGTTCACACAAAAACTTGCAGTCAAATATTCATAGCATTATTCATAGTGGCCAAAAATAGAAACATCAACAGATGAAAGTATACATAAAAATATACAAAATGTATATTCATAAAATGGAATATTATTCAGCAATAAAAAGGAGTGAATTACTGATACATGGTACAACATGGTAAACCTTGAAACATTATGCTATGTGAAAGAAGCCAGTCCCAAATGAACACATATTGTATGATTCTGTTTTTATTAAATGTCCAGAATAGGCAAATTCAAAGAAGTTGAAAATAAATTTGTTGCCAGGGGGAGGGAGGAATGAGGAGTGACTGCTAATGAATTTGGCCACCTTTTTGGGTTGATGAAAATATTCTAAAATTCGTAGTAATAGTTGTACAACTCAGGATATGCTAAATACTACTGAATTGTATGCTTTTAGAAAAGTGAATTTTATGGTTTGTGACTTATAGCTTAGTAAAGCTGTTATTTGTTATTTAAAAAAAATTTTTTAAACAGACATTTATTTCTCTATAGCCATTATTTTGTTAAAACTTTAAAAAAGATTTTTATTTTATATTGGAGTATAGTTGATTTACAATGTTGTGTTAGTTTCCGGTGTACAGCAAAGTGATTTAGTTATATCAATACAAATACATATATCTATTCTTTCTCAGATTCTTTTCCCATATAGGTTATTACAGAGTATTGAGTAGAGTTTCCTGTGCTATACAGTAGGTGCTTGTTTTTTTTTTTTTTTTTTTTTAAGAATTTTAAGTCATTACAACAGTCGCCTCCTTTATTTATTTATTTATTTATTTTTGGCTGTGTTGGGTCTTCGTTTCTGTGCGAGGGCTTTCTCTAGTTGCGGCAAGTGGGGGGCCACTCTTCATCGCGGTGCGCGGGCCTCTCACTATCGCGGCCTCTCTTGTTGCGGAGCACAGGCTCCAGACGCGCAGGCTCAGTAATTGTGGCTCACGGGCCTAGTTGCTCCGCGGCATGTGGGATCCTCCCAGACCAGGGCTCGAACCCGCGTCCCCTGCATTAGCAGGCAGATTCGCAACCACTGCGCCACCAGGGAAGCCCAGTAGGTGCTTGTTGATTATCTATTTTATATATAGTAGTGTGTATCTGTTAATCCCAAACTGTTAATTTATCCCTCCCCACCATCTTTCCCCTTTGATAAACACAAGTTTGTTTTGTAAATCTGTGAATCTGTTTTGTAAGTTCATTTGTATCAGTTTTTAAATTCCACATGTAAGTGATATCATGTGGTATTTGTCTTTCTGTGTCTGACTTACTTCACTTAGTATGATAATCTCTAGGTCCATCCATATTGCTGCAAGTGGCATTATTTCATTCTTTTTTATGGCTGATTAATAGTCCATTATATATATGTAGCGCATCTTCTTTATCCCTTCCTCTGTTGATAGACATTTAGGTTGCTTCCGTGTCTTGGCTATTGTAAATCTTGCTGCAGTGAACATTGGGGTGCATGTATCTTTTCAAATTATGGTTTTCTCTGGATATATGCCCAGGAGTGGGATTGCTGGATCATATGGTAGCTGTATTTTTAGTTTTTTTAAGGAACCTCCATACTGTATGCTTTTAGAAAAGTGAACTTTATGGTAAGTAAATTATAGCTCAGTAAAACTGTTACTTTTTTAAAAAATGGTTTGGGGGAAGAGTAGAGATTTCCAGCTGATAAGAAAGGCTCCTTCTTTGCAGCAGGAGCTTAAACACTACTGGCGGAAACTTGACCTCCTCTCCTCCCCGCTACCCAGCTCAGCTCCTCACTGGAGTGCACAACTTCTGCCTAAGGGCTCTTAGGATTGAATGACTTCCAGTTTTTCAGGCAGCTGCTGAGGTCTGGGTCTTTCAAACAGTGCTCTGCTCGGATGCTTTCACTTTGCAGGAGTGCTGGGAGACTCAAGGTGATCTGGAAGTTGGGAGATGGAGGAGAGAAGTGGGTGGGGGTGGGGGAACTTGCCAAGCACAGACCCTCCTCCCTCCTTAAGGGAACGTTTAAGGCTGACAGGGCAGCCCCAAGCCCAAGCTCCCCCCACCCCCTTGCGTCTTTCTTGGAGTTTGGGCGCCCAGTCTCCCCATGCCCATGCTCCTAACCTGGGAGATGCTTAGGGCGGTGGGCCCGCGGGTGCCAGGTCCCGCGGTGTATGGCAGCCACCTGGGAGAGCACCGAGCAGACGTGCTGAGGCATGAGCCCCCCGCAGCTCCACTCTGCCCTACCAGGTCGTGCTGCAGGAAGGGGGTTGAAAACTCCAGTGTTGCTCTAGGGACATGGCATGGCCAACCCTGCCCCCAAACACCAGTTTTTTTCGAGTACCCTGGGAATCCCCCAGGTGCGTTCTCTCACGCTCACAAGGAACCAAAGACTGCTATGCAGCCTACGTTTGGTCATACCCTAGATCTGAGTGTCCTCTGCAAATCACTTTTGCGCTTATCACACTCGAGTAAGTTGGGATGCATCCTCACGAAAACAAATACCTCCTGGGAAATGATTAAGTTCAGGCTTACAGATGAGCCGGGGAGAAACTGAGATCTGAAATTTAATGAAAAAAGAAAAAAAAAAAAAAAAGCTCTTTGAAGTGGGAGAAAGAGAGGGAATTCCAGAATACTTCTGAGGCCACCATAGCCAAGAAATGTCTTGTATGCTGGCTGGGAGTAAAATCTAACCCTCTTTGAAAAGATCCTCATGTCACCCGTGTTCTTGATGTGTACACGAGGAGTATCAGCATCTTTACTGTAGTTATACATTTCAGATCTCTGGATTATTTGGTTATCTTTAACATTGAACATGCAACTCTATTTCAAGTGGACACTATACTCTTTTTTTTTTTTTTTAATTTTTTGACCATGCTGCTCGGCTTGCGGGATCTTAGTTCCCCCACCAGTGATTGAACCCGCAGCCTCGGCAGTGAAAGTGCGGAGTCTTAACCACTGCGCCGCCAGGGAATATCGCTATACTCTCATTTTAATAAAGAGAACGGTTACCATTTCTGCTCTATACTATGACAAAAATCAACCTTTATGCATATACTATATGTTAAGTACTATACAGACCTTAATGAAAGTTGAAGGTGAGATCTCAGGTTTAAAACTGTCCTAATTGGAATTTTGAACACTGTAGAATTCACCCAGAAAAGGAATTAGAAAACAAAATCAACAACAAAGCTACCCTTCCTGTGTTCTTCTAGTGATCTTTGAAGAACAATTCTTTTTAACATGGTAATATGTATAACAATAATAGTAACTCCCACTTAGGAAGTATTAGGTGCCAGACATAGTGCTAGGTGCTTGGTGTAGTCTTAGTATTGTCTGTAATTTTACAAGCCTCAGTTGTCTTCTAGTTTTTTAAAGTGATAAAGCCACATTGGTTAGATTCCTTGATCTTTTGTAACACTATTTTGTAAAAGAGAAGGTAAAAACCAAAATTCATAAAATACACAGCCTAACTACAAAATTCTAGAAAACAACACAAGTAATTTGAATAATAAATTTTGTACATATTCAAACTACTTTAGGGAATTTAAGTTCAGAATATTATAATCATGTTTACTTTTAATTAGGGAATTTGAGAGTAAAAGTAAATATGTGTTACTTTTGCTTGCTGTTTGCGTAATAAAGCCTTAAAGGCATAGCATATTAATCTAGATAAAAGACGATTCCAGTAAGATTGATTAAGCCAATAGAATGATGTTAAATCTGTGTGTGTGTGTGTGTGTGTGTGTGTGTTTTATTTAATTCTCCAGTAAGATAAATCTACAAAAGGGGAAAAAGCTGGAGGCAAATATGGTGCCTTTGAGAAAGAATGCTTTTAAAAGTACATTTTTTTTTTCATTCGTAAGGTTCCTCTGATGCATTGCTTCAGAAAGGACAGTTTATTTCAGGTATTTGAGTTAGCTTACCATAAGTCTTCAATGTTTAGACATGTGTCTAAACTGTCACCATGTCATTCATGCTGTAATTAATAGCACTTCAGCTTAGTTCACAACCTTTGAGTTTAGCACCCTTCTTGCAGATAGCACATTGAGTGTTTGAGATTTGTGAGGCCAGAAGACTGTGGCAGCTCCATTCTCGGTTACAAACAATTGATGTTTACTGACTTTTGTAAAGAACCTCTCAGCCCTTCCCCACGCCAGACCTCCACTTCTTGTTTGAGTTTAAGCCCCGCCCCCTTCCATGTTTTGTATCAGAGCCAGGCCGTCTTCCCGCCTGTTTTTGTATGGTCCACAAAGTAGGAGTGGTTTTATATTTATATTTCATGGCAATTATATGAATTCAAATTTCAGTGTCCATTAATAAAATTTTATTGAAACACAGCCATGCTCATTCTTTATGTGTTGTCTGTGGTTGGTTTCACACTACAGAGGCAGAGTTGAGTAGTTGCAACAGAGACTAAATGGACCACAAAGCCTGAAATATTTACTCTATGGTCTTTTACAGAAACAGTTTTTTAACCTCTGAACAATACTAAATCAAACTCATCTTTTTTTGAAAAAAAAAAAAAATGCATACCTGCTAATGTTAGCTTCCTGCTTAATACCCATCACCCTTGGATAAAAATTTTTAATTGTTTATAGAGACTGTATGATCTGGCCCCAGCCCACCACTCCAGCCTCATTAATACTTTTATGTTTCTAGTGATATTGTCATATTATTAGATTTAGGATTACTCATGCTAATAATACAGGCAGGATGTGTACAGAATGAAATTGTTCTTTTTGTACTATTTTTTCTCTGAGAGATATAATAGTGGTATCTCTTGCCAGTACACGGGGGCTACTGGGAAGCTAGCTCTCCATGGAAATTTAAGAGTACATATTGAGAGTGGATGTTTAAATCCAGGGCCTAATAGAGCAGAAATCTGCACTCATTTTAAATTCTAAAGCTTAAAGAGACAGAATGGCTTTCAGGCTTATTCCCAAAGGCCAGAATTAGGAGGCATGTGTCAGAATTAGGGAGGAGGTTATGAGGGGTGTTTTGCCAATGTATACAGACCCACCCTCTTCCAATTTTGATACATGTCACTCCATCTTCTATTTTGGGAATCTCTAGTTGAAGGATGACAGGAGTGTATCTGTTCCTCAAGTGGGTTGGGGAAAAAAGGATTTAAAACAGTTTACTGATTGTATTAGTATATATAAAGAAAGAATGTGTTGGTCTGAAGGGGGCTTGGCCAGACTTAGGCCAAGAACTTAAGACCTAGGCCAGAAAAGCAAAGTCACAGAGGCAGACTTTGACCACTAGAGGAATGTACAAAGATGGGACAGAGATGAATCGTCAGGCTCCATCAGTGTCACAGTAGTTTTAACTTTAAAACTGTCTACCTTGCTCTGACTTCATGCTTATCATGCAAATTTCTGATTACTAGTCTGATTTCCAAGGTATTCAGGTACCTGGATGGTAGAATGAACGAATTCTGATGATTAGAAAAGATCGTTCCCCTACTGTGCATTAGTGTATTTATTACGGAGCATGTACATGCAGCTTGTGAGTGTGGCTGGTTTGAGTCAGCTGATGTGAGTGCATCTCTAGGATGTCAACAGTGCTGAGGCCATTCTGCAAACAGTGGTTAGTTTATCAAGTTAGTGTCACCTTTGAGACTTTCAGAAGAGTGTCATACAGCTTTTTCCTGCAGACTCCTCAGCCTTGTCAAACCTCTTATTCCTGCTTATGCCCCTCTCCAATGATTCTTCCTTTTGGAATTACTTGGAAATCTAGAAGTTTTCCAGTAGTCCTATAAATCTAATAAGTACCATATTCAAACCTACCAGGAAAAAAAATGCAAATTGCTAAGTATTTTAGTCACATATTCTATATAATAACCTGGCAGTGTAGAAGTATTAGTATTTGTATATTGTTCCCTCTTTTTTACCTTTCTGGTTGGCAGAACTCCTCCACCTATTTTCCCTTGGTCAGTGAAGTATACCTCCTCCTCCCCAGTCACCCAAGCCAGAAGCCTGGTGCATCCTTGTTTCTTACCTCTTCTTTGCCAACATGTCATGTCGGTCATCAAGGCCCTCATCATTTCTAGCTTGAACCATTACAGTAGTCTCCTAGGGATCTCTTTTTAACACTGTAATCTGTCCTTTAGGTCAGGGGTCCCCAACCCCTGGGGGGGTTGTTAGGTTCCTGTTAGGAACCGGGCCACACAGCAGGAGGTGAGTGGTGGGTGAGCGAGCGAAGCTTCATCTGATGCTCCCCATTGCTCACATTAGGTCCCTGGTGCCAAAAAGGTTGGGCACCGCTGTTTCAGGTTGTTACCAAAAAAGTAGTCGTTTTAAAAGTGGATCTTTTAAAAACGCACTTCTGAACTTGTTGCTTTTCTATGTGTAACTAGTAGGTGGCTTTTTATATTTAGCGTGGAATACAGGCTCTTCATGACCTGGCTGCTTCCTCCTTCCCCACTGACTCTTTCCTTCTTCCTCTCTGTGTCTTCCTCTCCCCGCCCTCCCCAGTCATGGTGAACTGGCTTGCCAGGCCGCTCCCCTTCTCTGCACACTTGCATTTGGTGTACGTGAGTTCATCTTACTTGATATTTCAGCAGCATTTCACACCATGGCACACTCCCTCTATTTTGAAACACCTTCTTCCCTTGATTTCCGTATCATTCTTTCTGAACTTTGCTCTACCTCTCTTGTATTTTTCTGTCCCTTTTTCCTCCTCTTCCACTCAGCCTTTGCATGCCAGACTTTCTTTGGGCCCAGCCTTAGGTTCTGTTTTCCCTCGTAAACCTACTGAGCTCAGCTCTGCTCCGCTCCATATCCAGTGGTTTACTATAAGAGATTTTTATATGTAGCAAAAGTATATAAAAATCATTTACAGTACAATTAATGTGTATTTTTCTCATAGCTATTTGGTTACCATGGTACAGTGAGGATATGTATCTACGATTTAGGTCAGTAAGACCTGCCATAATATGCCAAGAGCACTGGTTTTTAGGGAGTAAAAGCTAGCCCCATAGTGAGCTCTCTTCAGTTTGAGTGAGTAGTATCCTCCAGTGTTGCTTTGGTACCTCATTCTGCTGTTGTATAAAATGATAAGATTTTAGCAACCCTACCTCCCCACAAAAGGTTGATTCTTGCAGTCTATCAAGTAGCATTTGACATGTCTACACACTTTACCAGACTAGGTGGAACAGCTTGATAGCTGTTTCTAGCTAGGTAGAAATTAGGGCAAGATCTGATTTTTCATTTAGAAGAAAATTTTTCTCCTGGGAAATAAATTAGAACTGGTAGATGAGACTCTCTATAGTGTTTATTATAGTCCAGGTAGGTTCCTGCCGGGAAATTATTCTGAATAAAGGAAAAAATATTTCTAAAGGAAAGCATTATTGAGTAATCAACATGTAGACTTTTCAGTGATGAAAGATATGCCGACTGCTTCTTGGAATTGCTCCACCTGAATAGCTCATTCTTCTTGACATTTCCTGACATTCCATTTACAGTACTCAAGAGTTGCAATCCTTGATAGTCGTAAAGGGTTAATGCAGGAGTCTGATGGGGATGTGACATTAGTACTGAAGAAGTGGGGTGTGAAGAAGCGATGACATTGCCAGAACTGAATAGGAAGTATTAGCATGGAGAAGAAAATTTAACCCTTAATATATTTAATTTAAAAAATGAGATTAAAATCATATTGCAATAAGCATTTTACATAATTGAGCATAGGCAAGATATTTTCATTTGCATTTTTTGTTTCTAGTCAGTGTGTAGAACAGAAGAAATTGGGAACTGTCTCTTTAATAAAACCCTGTTTACCTACCCTCTTCTAGTAGGAGTGGCTTAGGAACCTGTAGAGTGAGGTGTAACTTCCAATTCTGCATTCTGAAGGGCAGCCTTGGATAAGAGTGCTGATACTACAAACCAGGAAGTGACAAATAATTTGCCTTAAGTTATAGTAGAACTTGTCTTTTATAAGGAAAACTTCTCATAACAAAACTAGAAGATTGAAGCATGGTTGTCACTAAATGTTTGGAACTCTGCTGCAGATAAAGACTTTGCAGCGTACTTAGAATACAAAGCTTTCTGGGCCAGAAATTGATCTGACTTTTGAGCCTTATCTGATTACTGCTTGATTCGTCTTTATTTTGTTCAAGTGCTCAGCAGGTTGAACGGGGAGCCTTCCTCCCCATTGTTAGCAGGTAGGTGGTCAGCCTTTGTTTAAAATTTAAGTTGTTTTTTAAGGTTACTTAACCCTGGTTCTGCTGCTGATTATTGGAAGAATTATGAATATCAGTCTGGGTATATGTTTTAATGTTTGAATATTCAGCATGGCTGTAAATAATCATTTTTGTGACTTTGTGCCAACTTTGTAGAAAAAGTCATTTTTAACAAATTAGCAAATCTATAAGGTGACAAATTAAATGAGTTCTATTTTGTTTTCTATTAACCTTATATGTTTAAATTTAATTAACAGATTAAAAGTCTATTGAAATTACTCTGCTATTAACTTCCTGATAGTATTTGATAATATATTTAAAACATTTATTGATGTAGTCAAATAAAATTGTATTTTTGTTGTTACTATTTTACTTACAAGTTTCATTTCTTTCACTCTTAGAAAGCTGTCTGAGTGTTTAGCTCATTGTTTATCTACTTGCTTTAGTTTGTTTTTGGAATAGTTTGATACCTATTATTTCAGAAGACTTTTTATAAAAGGTTAATCTTCCACAAGTATATTGAAATATTGCTTGTTTCTCTTTATAAAGTTAACCATGCATTTATGACACTAAAATTGTTTCAAAGATAACATCTTTGGAATATTGAGCTAATTATTAGTATGAGCTAACTGCTATTGTGAAAAAAAAAGAAAGCCATTACACAAATGGTTCTTCTGGAGTGGGAATCAGAAATGTGTGTGGGTACCTTTAGGATCAAGAACAGTGGTTTCTTTCTCTACCACTAGTGATCCTCTTTATTTTTCTTCTATGGACACTATGCTTCAAAAGACTTTTTGTCAACCAAATAAGTGGTGTATATTAAATAATAAAATGTTAGAACATTATCGTCTCTTAGGGATACGTTATTTCCAATGAGAGTTTCTTATCAGCCTGAGATAACCACTCTAGGTTAATATGATTCAGCCCCGAACGAAGAGGCCTGACATTTTACCTAGCTTGAAAAACTTTATTGTAGGTAACTGTTTGGATATTTTTGACTTTTTGAAATACTGATAGTAACAGCTGAAGTTTCAACAACTACTCTTATGGAATCTTAGTCATCTGGGAACTAGCAGTCTAAAGTGCAGAAATTCTGTTCTTAATATCTTTGAGTTTCCATGAAATGTAATGAAGGTCATCTAGTGTAATGTAACAAACAAAGATACCATAGCTACTAGACAGAGAGGAGAAACAGGGAAAAAGAAAAAAGGAAATGTGGTATTTGTCATTGGGAATGTCTGCGAGGAATTCAAGGTGTCTGTATGTTTTTGCCCCATAAAATTTCCCTATATTTATCCCTACTATTTACCCACTTAAAATTCTTACTCTGATTAGTCTGATAAATTGATAACTGCCTTCAAAACAAATATTGCTTATGTTTTTCATGTATTTTATTCTATATTTTTATGTAGCTTCCCTCTCCCAAATTTTTTTATTTCTCCATTTCCTCTATTCATGTCCTTCCTTCAACTTAGCTGAAGACCCTTCTGCAATGTGAAGCCTTATCTGATCACCCTAAACCACAGTAATATTTCTTTCCTTTAGATTTCTATATCATGTTGATTCTACCAGTTCTTTAGTACATAATAATGATATAGCTTGTCATATTTAACTTTTACTTAAAAGTTTGCAGTGTTTCTTCAATTAAATTATAGTTGTTTGAGAGCAAGTAGGACATCATTTTTATCCGTTTTAGCATCTAGTGCAGTGATACACATGTGGTAGGTTCTAAATAAATATCTGTTGAATGAATGAGAGATGTAAAGAATCTTGCCAACAGTTGCTTCAAGTGTTATGCTGCCTCCCTCTACCTTGCTTAATTATGTAATTAACCATCTATAATGTTTCTAAAAATCAGACTGTTGGTTGTCATACTATTATTGTTTTTGTTTTCCTTTGTAACACATGCATTTTTTATATTAGATTATTTAACACTGATATGATACCTACAAAGAAAGAACAAGCTGGACTTTATTAAAAATAAATAAAAATAAAAACGGAAATATTCTGAATTCCAGACTCTTGCATTTTATATTTTAGGAAAATATAATTTAAAATTTACTGATCTGTGAGGTTTCAAATATAGTTAAAATATTCAGATACATTATGAATTAAGGGGAGGGATTCTGAACTGACGTTTGGTATCCTGAATGGTGATCCAGTCATCCTGATAGACTGGTTGGATTGCAGAATTTAAATCACAGATTAGTAATTGCCAGAAACGATGAACAAATTATTTTATAAAAAGAGGGTTTTAAATGTCTTACACCCATTGACAGTAGTTATTATATTACACACTTTAAAATCATCATCTACCTATTCCCAGTATCAACTATGTTGGATATGTTTTGTTAACCCACTTTTTATAGATACAGAAAACTGATATCTAGAAAGGTGGAATAACAAAGCCATACACTAGTAACTGCACAACAGGTCATTTTGACTTCAGAATTCATGTTTTGAATCACTATGTTGTATGCTATGTTATGTTTTCCAATAGTCAGGGTAATCTTTCTGTCATTCTAGAGCTTGACCAGACAGGAATTCTGGCAGCTGCTCCAGCAGAACTATGGCACTGAGCTAGGCTTAAATGCTGAAGAGATGGAGAACTTGTCCCTGTCGATTGAGGATAATGTGCAGCCAAGGTACTGCAAAATGTTTTGAAATGTCAAGATTTGTTAATCATTCATTAATCAAAGCAGAATTATTTTAGACTGTACTAATTCAGGCTTTCTATTTATTCACCATCCAGTGAAATTTGCCTCTTGCTTCTCTGTAGTGGAATGGGTGAAAGGTGAGGACAGTGAATAGTTTGCTAAATTGGTAAGCAAATACAGGTCAGATGAGGAAATGTTAACTTTGTAACTGTGTCACCTAGGATTTGCTTAAAGCATGGGGTTAGTAAACCTTTTTATTAAGGATATGGAGAAGTATCTAGTGAAATCTCTGCACCTATACATAACAATAAAGAAAATTAGCTGGAAGATATTTTAAGGGATACAAAGATAATATGACTTTTCCTCAAGGATACCCTAGCATAGTACTTGACATGTAGTTGGCACTCAATAAATATTGAATGCATTAATGAAAGGAGCTTATAGCGCTACAGGGAATGCAAATAATTTTAATACAGGGTTGAAAATGATAAGGGCCATAAAGAGCAATAGATAATGTGGGAAAAATTCAGAGTGGAGAGAGATTATTTTTGACTGATGGGAATTCACTTGGAAGAGTGGACATTATTATTAACCTGTACAAATAGAAGTGCGTTTTGTCCAGTGGTAATTGAGGTCAGAGCAATAAAAACAACTAAGGATAATACATGAAAATTCTAGAGCAAACATTATGCTAAGTGAAAGGAGCCAGTCACAAAAGACCACATATTGTATGATTCTATTTATATGAAATAGAGTCCAGAATCAGTAAATCCATAGAGATAGAAAGTAGATGAGGAGTTGCCAGGGACTGGGAGAAAGGGAGAGTGGGAACAGGGCACTGCTGATGGGCACAGGGATTCTTTTGGGGTGATAAAAATGTTCTCAAATTAAATAGTGGTAATGACTGCACAACTCTGTAAATCACTGTATTGTACACTTTAAATTGGGTGAATTTTATGATATATGAATTATACCTTAATAAAAAATCAGGTGAATTATTTATTTAAAAATTCTGTAGCAAATAAGTCTTAAGATGGAAATCTTTCAAAGTCTCATGTGTGTACAAAAATTTTATTCTATCTAGATAAGTCTTCTAGTTATACTGATCCTATTTGTATTGTGTCAGCTCAGCGTTAATATCTTACAGTCTTTTTTACATGGTTACACATGTATATTTTATTAGGTTTCTGTAAAGTTAAAAATTTCCATTGGCCTACTCTCCTTGTCAAGTTTACTAGGCTTGGGACTTCCCTGGATCCTCATTCCCTCTTCTACTCTTTTTCTCATTCTTCCAATCTCTGAGAGAAGCATATCTACCTCACGCCTTTATTTCCTCAGCTCTTCCATCTTCTTTCTTTTCACTTTCAATCTTTCCTTCACTCTCCTTCCTCTTTTTTTCTTCATTTCTCCACAATCCACCTCCATCCTTAAAATCCTCAAGTACAGACCCTCAGCTGGTGGTCTTGTCTCCAGGAGCCGTTTTCCTTGTTTGGTTCCCTCGGAGTCCTGCTATTCTGTCTGGCCAGGAGTAACTGGGTAGTAAACCTAAGTATTATTTGGGTGGAGTAGGATAGGCTTTTTTAGCTTTTCTGTCTCCTTGTCAGGATAATGTGGATTCAGATGTCAGGCAGCCACTTTATTTTAGGAGAGCTTTAAGTCTAAACATAGCAATGACTACATGGGAATGCTAATTGCTCAATAAAGTTGAGGTCTGGAAGTTAGATCCATGGTGCTGCTTTTATATTTAATACACTTTCCTGTTTTTCCCCCCACTCTCTGAAAGAGGAAAAGAAGGTCCCAAGACATTTATTGTAATCTTGTCCCTATGACCATTTGAAAGCCTTTCCTTTAACCTTAGGAATTCCTGTTCTCAGGAACGAGAAGAACAAGAAGGGAGGCATGGATTGATGGATGGGCTCTGTGCTCAGACATCAGGAGCTTCCCCTTCCTGGAGGGATGTGTCATCTCAGCTGGGACGGAATCTGAAGGAAGGAGATGAGATCTAGAACCGCCTTCCGGTGTTACCTGGCATCCAACTCAAACACCTACCCTGCACCTTTCGAAGCTTCTTCATTGTCCACAACTGAAATTTAAATAAGCAATGTTCATTTTATTAGTTGCTGTTACGGCCACTTGTACTGGGTTAATTTCTTAACGGTTTCTGAAGTTTATAAAATCTTATATGAGCGTATTTTATTTTCAGCAGTGAAGTCAATTTGCATGTGATTTAAGAAGATAGCTTTGTTATAAGTAGAAGCTTATTTGTTACATTACAAAAAAAAAATTTGTTGTCAAAATGCTTTATAATAGAAAAGGACCTCAGTGAGGAGGCTAAATCAGCTATTTGTACGGAAGTGACCTTGTTTATGTTTCTGTGATGTGTTTCTTACAGAAGTCCAAGAAGAAGCAGCTTGGATGGCTGTGGGGAGAGAGATGAAAAATTATCCAAGCCAATCAGTTTTACCCTTGAATCAATTAGTCGGGTTTCAGAAACAGAGTCAATTGATGGAAATCCACCAAAAGCGGTTAGTATATGATATCCCTTTTAAAATCTGTCTGATACTGCCATGTGTTCATCATAATGGAAGAGCAAATAAAACTACAATATACAAAATGTTTAAAAACTTAAGATGTCAGGCTGCTCTTTTATTTTAGGACAAGAGTTTTAAGCCTGTAAGTTGCAGAGGTTTTATGGGAATAATATGTGGTTCTGTTCAGAGCTGGATATGGTGCAGAGTTACCAGGCAGCTCCCTGAGCATCAGTCTGTAAGGGGGAGAGACATCATTAAAAATATAATAAGGTGGAGAAATTCATAGTTAGCAGAATTTTTCCCGTAGCAGGTAGTGTGCGTAGTGGAAAGAATCTGTATTGAAGGGGAGATGAGAACTCTGAACACCATGCTTGAATAACAGTAGATGCTTGTTAAACTGATTACTAAAGCAGGCACATCCAGTTAATTACTGAGCTTCATAGTTAGTTTCTTTCTTTATTTTTTCAAGTATTATTATAAGCCCTTCAATTTTTTTAAATTTCAGTGAGTTTCTGTCACTTGAAGTCATTATTATTACTACTTTTTATACTCAGTTTGTCCCCTCTGCCAATGGGAGCCCCTTCAGGTTGGCTCCTTTGTCCTTTTGAAATAATCAGTAATCTTTGATGACTTCCTTTCTTTCTGGTACAGTAATGTGTCCCAGGCACATTTTGTATACTTTCTGTCCCAGACTTAGTATCAGCCATTTTTTCTAATGAGCCATAGTTTTAATGAAGAATGGTACTTAGACCACATTCTGAGTGCTAAGAGTGTACAACTTTTGTTCTTCTGATTGGGGTGCAAGTTTGGAGCCAATACTGAATTTCTTGTTTTAGATCAGAGCATTGGCTTCACATCCTACCTTTGCCACTTGCTAACTGTATGACCTTAAAGAAATTAACTTAATTACTTAACCTTTCTATGCTTTTGTTTTCTCAACTATAAGATGAGGACACTAATACCCCACAGGGTTTTTTTAATAAGGACTAAATGAATTAATATATGTGAAAATGCATTGAACAGTCCCTAGCACATATTAAATATTCAATAACCATAAGCTATTATGATTGAAGGTGAATCTGTGTGTGGCCAGCAGTGGACCTTTTCTACCTTCTCTCATGGAGCTCCCAGCATCTGCTGTGAATAAATGTTGGGGAAACATTGAAACAGAATATATTTATGTAAAAGGCCACCAAGTTATAAACTTGTCTCAGGCAATCATCACGCACCTATCTCAGTCTGATTTTGTGTTGTGGATTTCATGTAAAACTTATTCATCAAGAGACCCTTAGGAACTTACTGCTGGTGTAAGGGAGGTGATTCTGAATGCTAATCCCCTTGTACGTTCTCAATGAGAAGACCAAACCACTCAATTTTGGGGTGGTAACAGGACAGGGGATCTCTTGCAGTCCCCTCCTTTTACAAAAGTCTGCCTTGAGGACTGGGTTCTCAGAACTACTAATATTTCTTGGGTCCTTCCTACAGCCTCTTTGACAATGCCTTCTGTACCTGCTCTTGGGATAGTTAACCTATTGGTCCTTGCTTCTAGTTTTGTCCCTAAAGGAAGTCATATGTTCTCTAAGGAAAGGGAATGGAATGTAGAGGAATAATTTAATGTTTTAAGATTGATTATATATTCATTGATGTTTAGTATAGATGTTTTCAGGTTATGGAATACAAGTAATTTATTTTTTTAATTTTTTAAATTTAAAAAAAATTTTCTTTTTAGTGTTATAGTTTTTTTTTTTTAACATCTTTATTGGAGTATAATTGCTTTACAATGGTGTGTTAGTTTCTGCTTTATAACAAAGTGAATCAGTTATACATATACATATGTTCCCATATCTCTTCCCTCTTGCATCTCCCTCCCTCCCACCCTCCCTATCCCACCCCTCTAGGTGGTCACAAAGCACAGAGCTGATCTCCCTGTGCTATGCGGTTGCTTCCCACTAGCTACCTATTTTATGTTTGGTAGTGTATATATGTCCATGCCACTCTCTCACTTTGTCACATCTTACCCTTCCCCCTCCCCATATCCTCAAGTCCATTCTCTAGTAGGTCTTTATTCCTGTCTTGCCACTAGGTTCTTCATGACCTTTTTTTTTTTTTCCCCTTAGATTCCATATATATGTGTTAGCATACTGTATTTGTTTTTCTCTTTCTGACTTACTTCACTCTGTATGACAGACTCTAACTCCATCCACCTCACTACAAATAACTCCATTTCGTTTCTTTTTATGGCTGAGTAATATTCCATTGTATATAGGTACCACATCTTCTTTATCCATTTGTCTGTCAGTGGGCATTTAGGTTGCTTCCATGTCCTGGCTATTGTAAATAGAGCTGCAATGAACATTTTGGTACATGACTTTTTTTGAATTATGGTTTTCTCAGGGTATATGCCCAGTACTGGGATTGCTGTGTCGTATGGTAGTTCTATTTTTAGTTTTTTGAGGAACCTCCATACTGTTCTCCATAGTGGCTGTATCAATTTACATTCCCACCAACAGTGCAAGAGGGTTCCCTTTTCTCCACACTGTCTCCAGCATTTATTGTTTCTAGATTTTTTTGATGATGGCCATTCTGACCAGTGTGAGATGATATCTCATTGTAGTTTTGATTTGCATTTCTCTAATAATTAATGATGTTGAGCATTCTTTCATGTGTCTGTAGGCCATCTGTATATCTTCTTTGGAGAAATGTCTATTTAGGTCTTCTGCCCATTTTTGGATTGGGTTGTTTGTTTTTTTGTTATTGAGCTGCATGAGCTGCTGGAATACAAGTAATTTAGAAGTTTGGTCCTTTTTTTCCTTTTGCGCCCAAGAGCAGTAAAGTGAGATTCTCAGATATCATGAATATCCTATGTCACTTACTTTGTTTCATTTTTACTTCCAACAAAGTTGGAAATAACAAAAAGTTAGAAATAACATTTTTTCCAAGAATAAAATAGGTTTTTCTTAAGTTATAAAATTAACACCCTTTGTAAAAATTCAGGAAATATAGAAAAATATACAAAGAAATAAAAATTGTCCAGATGCTAACCATTCAAAGATAGGGGCTGTTACTTTTCCTATAAGTATCTGTCCATGTTCTTTATAATAGGAACTATATCTTAATTAGAAACAACAGGAGAAATATGTGGAAAGTTACTCTACTTAGCATCTAAAGAGACCCTGGGTCAGCTAATAAACCTGTTGCTTCGTAGTGTGGAACTCCGAAATAAATCAAGTCTTGATTTTAACAATACTCTCTGATTGAAAAATCAATCCTCGACTAGGATAGTATAATCCTTTAATAAATTGAGTCCTGGGTCCCGGTTGTTATTCTGCTTTCTGAGCGGCCAATGGAAACCGGTCTCCTCCCTGGAGCTGCTTCTGTTGTTCAGTGCTGCTCAAAGATCTCATGGGGCAGGAAGTTATAGATACGCTTTTGCTGTCTTTCATCTGCTTATACACAGACAATACAAGAAAGTACATTGCTGTGTAGTTTATATTTATCACACTGTTCTATTAAGCCTAATTATAATACTGTTCTACTTGAATACTACTAACATAGCAATAGCATTCATACTTTCATGCCTAATATTAAATTTATTATAGAAATGACATATCTTTATTAAGCCATTCCCAGAAAGTATGGATAGCAGTATATACTGAATATATTTTAATGCCCAATTCCTTAGTCCTTTAACAGCAAAGCCAACTCTGTTCTTATGGGTTTGCTGCGAAATTAATTTTCCCTTTTAATCTTTTCTCCCTCACTGTACTCTTATGTGACTTTTATCTCTCTTTTTTCTTTCCCTTTCCCCTTTAGTTACTGGTCTTGAGAGATGGGTGAGTTCTCTTCCTTGAGGTGATGGGGCAGGTATTGTCTGGGGAAACTAACTGGGTTTGACTCCTTTCCTTTGCACAGCCCAAAGAACTGACTGTTCTATTATTTTTGTCCTTTGTCCCCTTTCTCTTCGACTTAAGTGATTCACACGTTGTTAATTGTCTGTGAGTTCTTTTTTTATGATGTTCTTCATAAATTTATTGTTCATTAATGTATAAGAAGATGACTTTAGGATGGTCTATGTTATCTACCAATATTTTTTGGACTGAATTGGAAATGTGATACAAACATAACAAATTTTTCAAAAAGCAGTATTTCAAAGTGTCTTTATTATTAAAGATCTCATTGTTTGCTTTTTAGGGGTTAGGGAAAGAGGAACCCCAAAGTGAGAAACAGATCAAAAGCCCTTCACTAACTTCAGAAAAGAGGTTAAGTAGACTGTCATCAAAATCACTGGACTTGAATAAAAATGAATATCTTTCTTTGGACAAAAGCAGCACTTCAGATTCTGTTGATGAAGGTAAAAAATTTCTTATAAATTTTAGTAAAATTTCAGTTACGTCTTTTAATGTTTACTTTTATATTAGGTGTGTGCAAATTGAGCATTTGGTTTTTGCATTAGATACAGTCTCACTCTATAATGAACCAAAAAAGGATGGAAGTTAATAAGAAATAGAGGAAAGGGACTGCTAAATCTAACCTCTCTCCACTTTTCAGAAGCCTGGAATTTGAATATCTTCATCACGTTTAGCTTTTAACGTCCCAAGCCTTAAGATGGTGGAGATGAAGCAGTAGCAAGGGAAAAGCAATTTTTTTCTTTTTATCCATGACTCATTTGTAACTGGATGTTGTACTTCTTATCTCCCTCACTTGTTTTTCTCCTCCTCCAACCCCCTTCCCGTCTGGGAACCACTTGTTTGTTCTCTCTATCTATGACTCTGTTTCTGTTATGTTTGTTCATTGTTTTGGTTTTTAGATTCCACATATAAGTGAAAGCATACAGTATGTGTCTTTGTCTGACTTATTTCACTAAGCATAATACCCTCTAGGTCCATCTATGTCAAAACGGCAAGATTTCATTCTTTTTTATGGTTGAGTAATATTCCATTGTGTGTGTGTGTGTGTGTGTGTGTGTGTGTGTGTGTGTGTGTATGTATATATATACCACACTTTCTTTATCCATTTATCTGTTGATGGGCACTTAGGTTGCTTCCATATCTTGGCTACTGTAAATAATGCTACAGTGAACATAGTGGGGTGCATATATCTTTTTGAATTAGTGTTTTCGTTTTCAGATAAATACCCAGGAGTGGAATTGCTGGATTGTATGGTAGTTCTATTTTTAATTTTTTGAGGAACCTACATACTATTTTCCATAGTAACTTCACCAGTTTACATTCCCACCAACAGTGCACAAGGGTTCCCTTTTCTCCACATCCTCCCCAATACTTGTTATTTGCTGTCTTTTTGATAACAGCCATTCTGACAGGTGTGAGGTGGTACCTCATTGTGGTTTTGATTTGCATTTCCCTGATGATTAGTGATGTTGAGCATCTTTTCATGTGCCAGTTGGCCATCTGTATGTCTTCTTTGGAAAAATATCTATTCAGGTCCTCTGCTTATTTCATTTTTTAATCAGGTGGTTTTCAGTTGTTGAGTTGTATGAGTTCTTTGTATATTTTGGATATTAACCCCTTATCAGATATATCGTTTGCAAATGTCTTCTCCCATTCTAGTCAGCCTTTTCATTTAGATTATAGTTTCTTTCACTGTGCAAAAGCTTTTTAGTTTGATCTAGTTCCATTTATTTATTTTTGCTTTTATTTGTCTTGCCAGAGGAGACATACACAAAAAAATACTGCTAAGAAAGCTGTCGAAGAATGTACTGCTTATGTTTTCTTCTAGAAGTTTTATGGTTTCAGGTCTTACATTTGAGTCTTTAATAACGTTTCAGTTTAAAAAAATCATAATAAAAATCTTCATGGTGTAACACTATAATTTTACTACTTTCCTTAACCACAAAAAAAAAGAAGAGAAATAGAGAGAGATTCAAAAGTAGAGAATATAATAAAAATAAAAAGCAGTTGCTTAAGGGAAACTTTATAGCAAATCATATTCTCTTTACTTTCTCTTGTTAGAACCAATAACCTAGGGCTTGTCATGCTTATCAAGTGGGCATTTCAAGGAATTTTTTTTCTTTTTAGCTGTAAGATTATTGACACCGAAGTCAGTGAAGTGAGGAGACAATGGGAAAGATCTAGGGTAGTGACTACTTTCAAATTTCAAGAAAGGAGTAATGCCAGTGGAGTTTTGCTATACCTGCTTTTGTACCAGCATGTTATATTAATATTCCTACCAGAATATTGGCGATGGGGACGTTGTGGTGCTTTGGATCTGTCCGGCAGGATTGTATTTGCTAGTCCACTTGCTGTTCGGCTTAGACCTGGTTTGGGAACCCCTGAAGGCTGTTTACTAAATCCATGAAAACCAAAACTAGATCCAAGGCAAATCTAAGTCAAATCCAAATCAAGTCCAAATCTAAGATCAAATCCAGATCCAAAACCAAACCAAGACCAAATCCTTGAAAACCAAATCCAAATCAAGTTCAACCTTGGTTTGGAAACACTGAAGCATCTCTGATGAAAACTAAACCCACGCTCTTAAAAACGTAAATAAAAATAAACAAGTCCCGGGCTTCCCTGGTGGCGCAGTGGTTGAGAGTCTGCCTGCCAATGCAGGGGACACGGGTTCGAGCCCTGGTCTGGGAGGATCCCACATGCCGCGGAGCAACTGGGCCCGTGAGCCACAGTTACTGAGCCTGCGCGTCTGGAGCCTGTGCTCCGCGAGAAGAGAGGCCGCGATAGTGAGAGGCCCGCGCACCGCGATGAAGAGTGGTCCCCGCTTGCCGCAACTGGGGAAAGCCCTCGCACAGAAACGAAGACCCAACACAGCCATAAATAAATAAAATAAAATTAAAAAAAAAATAAAATAAAAAAAAAAATAAACAAGTCCCTAAAGTATCATAGAATGCATTAAGAAGACAGTTGATGTGTTCTTTTGAAAAGATAGTTGAGAGGAAGTTTTTTTTAAAAAGAATCGAGCACCAGGAATGACTAGACTCTCTTGGTGTCCTTACCATTCATGCTTGGGTATGCAGTCCTGTGAATTAGTTATCCCCTGCCTGCCTGAACCTCTAACTGTAGGAAGATCTACTCTGGCACCCAGTGGCCAGACACGTAAGTGACAGCAAAACGGGGATTTTTTTCCCCCCCTTCTTTCTCACCTGCTCTTTTATAAGAATGGTCCTTTAAAAAAAAAGCCTTACTTTCTTTATTGAGTTCCTATAAAATTAACGTTAATGATTAAAGGATAACATTAAAACTCATATAAGCTGTGTCTTTATCTAGAAATAAACAAGGAATAATAGTGATGTAGTTTCTGTATTGCATATGAGCCCTAATCACCCATTTTTAGAAAATGGAAGATAAAACAAATTGTGTGTCCTTAGTTACTCAATTAAACTCCAAATTACCTAATTTTCTTGCATACCTACCTAATACATTTTTCACACATCCTCAAAATACTATCAATATCTGGTTTCAGTTTTATTCATGTCCAGGTCCTTCTCATATTTATGTCTCAATTTTCCCACGATTTCCACTGGCCACTTTCAAACTTATATGCTTGAAATAGTATTTCTTCTTTATTGGAAATAGTAACCTGCTACTAATTTGAGCAGTGTTCCTTTCCCCATTTAAAATGCCACCTGCTAGCTTAATAAATTTCCAGCAATATTATTGGTGATGTTATTTAGGTAGGAAGCTTTAAAGTACCATGAATTTAATAGATAAATAATCCCAGGGACTTCCTTGGTGGTCCAGAGGCTAAGACTCTGCGCTCACAATGCAGGGGTCCGGGTTCGATCCCTGGTCAGGGAACTTGATCCCGCATGCATGCCGCAACTAAAGATCGTGCATGTCGCAACAAAGATTCCCCATGCCGCAACTAAGACCCTGCACAGCCAAATAAATAAATATAAAAAAAAATAATCCCAGATGGAAATAGTTTGTTTCATATCCTTACTTCCTCAAACACATTTACATACAAAAAGTATTGTTAATTTCCAGCAGCAATACCACAGATTATGTTTTACCAGTCTTGATATAGAACATTTTATCGAATAATGGAGTTTAAATGAAATATGAAGATATTGTATTGAAATATTTATATAAGTGTAATTTATGTCCTTCTTAAATGTGAACAGGAAACTTACTTTTGAAAAGTTATAGTTCCAGGACTCCTTAGAGAAATGGCTGCTTCTAGGGCCCAGTTGGGGAATATACAAAATGAACCTGGAACATCTTGTAGTGCCAGAATATAAAGAAGTGCTTGAAAAAGAAAAAAAGAGGCATGTCAAAAGGACATAGGAGTCAACCTGAAAGAGCTTCTAATGGCCGAACAAAAAAAAATGTGAGCAGCAAAATAAATGATAATACTGCATTATAACCTAAAGTATAAAATAATTATTCATAAGTCCAAACTGATACCAATGATTGAATAAATATATAAATCGGGGAGCAAGCACGAGTCTTCCTTACAGAGTTCCAAATAATATATGTAGATACTCCCCCTTCCGGGAGGTGGAGCTTAATTCTCCTCCCCTTGAGTATGGGCTGAACTTAGTGACTCATTTCTAACAAATAGAATGTGGAAAGAGGAAAATAATACTTTTGAAGTGGAGAAGGCTGCCAGACACCCCCAAGTGATCAAGGTTAACATCATCATAAGTCATGCTGATATGTGTACACCCTGAGTTTGAGGAGAAGGGTACTTCACCTCTGTGGTATTCTTCCCCAAAATCCAAACCCCGGTCTAATCATGAAAAAAAAAAACCCTCAGATGAACCCAAATTGAGGGACATTCTACATAATACCTGACCTGTACTTTTCAAATGTATAAGGGCACTGAAAAACAAGGAAAAAGTGAGGGACTGTCATAGATTGGAGGAGACTAAGAAGATAACAACTAAATTCAACATGGGACTTTGGGTTGGGTTCTTGAACAGAAAAGGACATTACTGGAAAAAATAGGAATAAAGCCTAGTTTAGTTAATTGTACCTCTAAAATTATTAAAAAATAAAAAGTTTAAAAATATGATTGCAAATTTAAAGTCCTATAAATAAAAGTAGACCCTAAGATTTTTTGCGTTTTCCATAGTCACTTATTCATTCAGAAAGTTATTTAACACTTATTGTGTGCCAAACATGTAATGTACTTAGGTGTTTGAAATCAACATGATCCCTGCTCACATAGAACTTAGAGTCTAGTGCAGGAGAGAGACAATACACAAGTCACTAAGCCAATAAAAATATAATTACAAGTTGGGATAAGTTCTGTGAAGGTGATGAGCAGGATTAATAGAATCACCTGTACTTGTTTGCTTTCTTTGTGAATACATGAATTATTTTTACAATGAACATGTAGTACTTCTATGTCAGAAAAAGCTATTTCTCAAGCCTAATTAGGAAGTTGCCTCACAGAACCTTAGTTAATTGCCTAGTTTCGGTGATTCATTTCTATGCCGAAGGAGCCATTACTTGAAATTGCAGTGAATAGCTTTTGCCTACACATTACAGGGAGAAGGTAAATCAGTATCTACCCGATATCCCTAAGTTCTTTGCACCTGTAGCAAAATAGGGAGACACAAACCATTTCATGAGGGAGAAAAACCAATAGCTGGGGTGAAGGCAGAGCTAGAAGAGTTTTTCTGATTCTTAGACCACTATCTTTTACTTTAAGTGACTGCTTCTCATGGCTTAACGTGGACAGATGCTTGACACAGATAATTCTTAGAGCTTGATTTGTGAACTATGGGGAGCTTTTGTCACAGTTGTCATTCTGTACTGACAGGCATAATCCTTGAAATAATAAATAATCCCAGTCCTGAAATCATTAAAATTTCACATTGGATTGCTTTACTCTATTTCCTTTATTCTACCAGGCTCCTATTCCTAGATGTCCTTTTTTTTTTTTCATTTCCTTTTAATTCTTCTAAGTTAAACTCCTTGAACTATAAAATAGAGGTTTAGTTTGTGTGCTCTGGAGCTACAGTGAATTCAAATTCCAATTCAGTCACTCACTAGCCACAGAGCTTCAGCGAGTTTCAGCAATTCTCTCAGTGTCTCAGTTTTCTCATCTGTACGATGGAGATGAAGATGTTAATACCTCTTATCTCACAGGATTGCTGTGAGGATAAGACGAGTGAATATTTGTAACGTGCTTAGCACAATACCTGCCATATGCTAAGCACCATAGATTCCTGGGCTCTTTTATGCAGTGTTTCCAGGGAACATGAGGAGAGGTGAGCAGATGTTGCTTCTTCATTTGCTACCAGGAGTTTTCAACATAATTATCGCTGTCAAGTTCTTAGAAAAATGTAATATTCCGTTGGGCTTTATTTAGCTTTGAAGAATACTTTTCCGAAGGATTTCTTTTAAAGTGTGGTATTGAGAGTAAGTAGTGGATACAGTGGTACTTGTCTTGGGGGAGTGAGCTTTAAGTCAAGTTTGAAACACTGTTCAGGCTAGTAAGTTAGTGAGTGCAGCAGATAGATATTTGAGTCATTCATGACTTAGTAATTACTGAATGCATATTCAGAAATAGGACCTGCTATTCGCTGTGGTAGATACCACCCTATGTGTCTCAGTACTGCCCTTGTCACTCTTGAAATATTTTTTTGAGTGCTCGCTTTGGCAGCACATATACTAAAATTGGAATGATACAGAGAAGATTAGCATGGCCCCTGCACAGGGATGACACAGAAATTCGTGAAATATTCTTTTGAATGATATATTATAGGAGTTTGATATTCAAGTTAAATATTTCTATATCTTTTGGGTTTTGACTGAACTATTGATCATATATAGTTTAATTACTATATACTATTATGTATAGTTATACATAGTACATATGTATATAATACCAATTTAGAGTTTTAATAGTGTCCTGTAATGTGCTGATCATTGTAATCACATTTAAAAAACATTTTGTGCCCAAAACAAACAAAACAAAACCTTGAAATTACCTTTCCCTGATTTCTTCACTTTTTGTTCCATGTTTTTTGTTTCCCCAGAAAATATTCCTGAGAAAGATCTTCGTGGAAGACTTTATATCAACCGTGTTTTTCGTATCAGTGCTGAGAGAATGTTTGAGTTGCTGTTCACCAGTTCACGCTTTATGCAGATATTTGCCAGTTCTAGAAATATAATAGGTTGGTCTTGTGTTCTTATCTAATGATAAATTTGGGAGAATTTTATTATCCTTAGAGGGTTGAGCCTATATTAATTGATTTATGTTGTCAAGGGGAAAATTTAGACAGGCTTCCATTTTATTTTGGTGATATCTAAACTAGTGTTTAGGTGTTTTGGCTAAAATCACATGTAAATAGTATAATTGTCCAATTAGTCAGGTCCTACCTACAATTAAGTTCAGACCCTTTGAGAACTAAAACTCCATTTATTTATTAATGTGGCAGTTTACTTGGGTTGAACCACCTTTAAAATGGTTCTACTGTGGAAAAATTGGATTCTAGTAGAATATAAATTGGTGCAATTACTTTGCTAAATGGTTTGGCAGTATCTACTAAAGCTGACTCAACAATTCTACTATTAGGTATATATAACCTTCAGAAATGGGTACATGTGTACTCTGAACGACATGTACTGCAGTGTTCATAGCAGCATTATTTATAATGGCCCCCAAACTCAAAACAACCCAAATATCCACCAATAATAGAATGGATAAACAGATTGTGTATGTTCACACAAAAGAATACTGTATAGCAATGAAAAAAAAAAACCTGCTACTTATAATAATGAGTAAATCTTACTGATATTCTGTAATATTAAGCAAAAGAAGCCAGACACAAAACAGTACATACTATGATTTCTTTATATAAAGTTCAAAAACAGGTAAAAGTTATTTAGGGACATAAAATCAGCATACTAGTTAACTGCTGTTGGTAATTGGGTGGGTAAAGACTGGGAGGGGGCTTCTGGGATGCTGGTAAAGTTCTCTGTCTTGATCTGGGTAGTGGTACACGTGTGTGTTTTCTCTGTGCAAATTCATGGAAATTTGAGATTGCAGTGTCTATGGTCTACCTTAATGAAAATACCAAAAAAAAAAAAAAATTCCAGTTAGGAAGTTAGTTATAAAAAAGATTTTATTGATTATGTATTAAAAGTTCTATTTTGGTAAACATCTCAAATAAGCTTGTAGTCAATTTGAAATTGAATTTATCCTAAATATTTCAAGATATTTTAGAAACTTTGGGAGCATGTGGTTCAGCTTGCTATATAAAATTAGAAATCAGCAGTAGCAGAGATCCATATAAGCTGAGTCATTTGACATAGTTAAAGAGAAAGTTATTCTACAATCAATTTAAATATAGTTTATAATTTAGCCATTTTATTAACGATTAGATGTTATTCCTTTATTTGAAACTTTTATGTAAACATAATTACATATTCATGGATTATATCATTGATATAGATTCAGTTGTAAAGAGTAATTTTTCCTTAGTATTTATAGTAGAGTAGCAAAGCAGTTTCTAATTGATAGCTATTGAGTCTTGTGATTATATTAAGAATGTCATGTTTTTAAAAATCATTACTTTTTTCAGTTCTTCCAGTTTTTTAAAAAAATTTATTTATTTTATTTATTTTTGGCTGCATTGGGTCTTCATTGCTGCGCACGGGCTTTCTCTAGTTGCGGAGAGCAGGGGCTACTCTTCGTTGCGTTGCGCGGGCTTCTCATTGCAGTGGCTTTTCTTATTGCAGAGCACGGGCTCTAGAGCGCAGGCTCAGTAGTTGTGGTGCACGGGCTTAGTTGCTCCACGACATGTGGTATCTTCCTGGACCAGGGCTCGAACCCATGTCCCCTGCATTGGCAGGCGGATTCTTAACCACTGCGCCACCAGGGAAGCTCCAGTTCTTCCAGTTTTAAAAATGTATAATACCTGAGGGATATAAATCTTTCTTTTCACTCAGTAGCTTATATTTAACTTATTATATCTGTTCTGAATCTATTTTGTATCTTCTTGCCATTCATGTCTACCTGGAGAACTATGTTTTAGGACAGATGAATAGCAGCCAGATATACTAATTGCCTAAATCCATTGTGCCAACAACATTAGCCAGCTTAGTCAGATCTTTGAATAGAGTTCATGATGCTGTTACCTATATTTTCCTAGTGTTCGGCTTGTTAAAGGACCTTTGTTAATGTATGGTGCTATGTTCTAAAGATATATTTCCGTTCAAAGTGTGTCTTTACTCACTGTGTTGTTGCTAAGTAAATAAAAGAGAATTTTGACCAAGATCTTGCCATAAATGCAGACAGATTATTCTATAGCTTTCTTCATATAGAAAAGGTTACATAGTTTATTTACATTCCATTGCTCCCTCCTTGATTAAACATCTCGGCGGATAAGCAATTAACACTACATGATTTCTCATCGACGTGATTTCCCCACAAGTTGGGATCAGATCATATTGCTGCATAATTCAAGGTCTTGTCCTCAGTGATGGAAATGTTGAAGTGTTCTATCTCTGTTTAATAAGGCCAGCACCGTTACTTCTCTTCCTAGGTACTGGGGACTTTATAAAGACGCCTACTGATGAAATGACTTTTAATTTTATCTTCTAGAGAAAAGAAAAAAGTTTTTTTAATAGACTACAATTTAGAAGTAAATGGATCAGAGATGGGGCATATGTCACATACAAGAAGAGTGCCTAACATGTGATTTTACTCTTGTTTAATGTTAAACTAATAACACAGTTATAAGGAAGTTAGGATTGGTCAAAAATAAAAATTGAAATAATTCAAAAACTCCCTCTTTGATTCCATTCCAAGCCATACCCCTCAAATTTCTAGAACTAACTTTTTTTATATTTGCTGTGATTAGATGTAGTATCTACCCCTTGGAATGTAGAACCTGGAGGTGACCAACTGAGAACCATGACCTACACTATAGTCCTTAATAATCCACTAACTGGAAAGTGCACCACGGCCACTGAAAAGCAGGTATGTCTATGCTGCCAGTATTCCAAAAGAATCGTGCATGTGGGAAGAGGGAAGATGCCTATCATAGGTCCTAGTCACCAATTTACAGGACAGTTTCAACAAATAAACAGCAAGGAAAAAAATAGAGGAGAAACTGTGTACAGGTTAAAAGAGATTTAAGAGGTATATCAACCAAATTAACTCAATCCTAACTCAGGCAAACCAACTGTAAAAGGGTATTTCTGAGATTTAACGAATTGTTCATTTTTATGTGCAATAATGGTATTGTAGCTATATTTTAAAGAAAAGAATATTTATCTTTTAAAGGGATATACTGAGGAATTTATAAAGAGATATACTGATGTATTTTTGGATGAAATTATGTTGGTATCTAGGGTGTCTTTTAAAAGTAATCTAGTCAGGCAGAGGATGGGAGTAGAGGGAGGGAACATGGGGAGAGGTACAGATGAAACAGGACTGGGCAGGAGTTAATATTGTTGAAGCTGGTTGATGAGCTTTTGAGGGTTTATTGTATAATGTTCATTTCTACTCTTGTATATGTTTGAACTTTTCCATAATAAATGGTTTTTAAAAGAACACTACTGGAATCTGATTTACTGGATCATGTCAAGGGTTAGGGCCAAATAACTAGATGGCTTCTGTGACATATGAGGAAGAGATTGTAAGATATTTAATGCTCTGTCTACTGTGTGACCAGCATGGCACTGTCATACAGTGGGGTTTATGTTTGGCCAGTTTTTGTTGACATATAGTATAACTGTTCTGCAAAGTTAGAAAATATTTATTAACATCTGAATTAGTTGTGCTATCATAGTTTTTGTCCGTCAGTGTTCAAAAGGACTTAAATTTTTTTCTTCCAAAGATTTTCAGACATTTAAGAGAAGTTTTGTATTTTGAATTGGAGAGTCTTTGATAACCTTAGAGGATGGGCAGAATCGGTAAGGTGAAAATGAGAAAGATTTGACCAGCAACCACTTCTGATCCTGTTTAGGGAAAGCAGTGTTTTGTTTGGTTGTCTCCTTCCTTCACATTTTTGGTGAAGGGTGGTTTTGTTAAACTTTGATGAATTTTAGGCTGGGGTCCTGGCTTTGTTCAATTGAATTTTGAATTGTTTCCCTACCAGGAACATTTGCAATTCTTTATAAATTACTAACACACACGAGAGATTATGTAGTTCCTTTCTCCTCCTCATGCCTAAAAGAAAGGAAAAAAACAATTATACAGTGAAATGACAGAGAGGCAGCAAATACTATTTCTGCAGGTCCTGTCTCAATTCATAGATCTCACAGCCAACATGGTGACCCTTCTGGCTCTGTATATAAGCTTCTCATGTTTTTTGTAATTTGTGAGAAGGAATTCTAGTATATAGGCTCTAAATTGGCGAGGAATTTGATGTATTAAACATGTACATGCAAAAAAATTTAATCTTATTTTGACAGAGACTGTATAAAGAAAGTCGGGAAGCACAATTTTATTTGGTAGATTCAGAAGTGCTGACACACAACGTCCCCTACCATGATTACTTCTATACTCTGAACAGATACTATATCATCCGATCTTCAAAGCAGAAATGCCGGTTGAGGTGAGCTGCTGTAAATGAGTGTTTTAGTCAGGACAGGCTACACTGTGTGCTGGTAACGTATCAATCCCGAAATCTTAGTGGTAGCCTTACACAACAAAGCTTTATTTCTTGCTTTACGTGTCCACCGGCAGTCCGCAGAGGGGCGGGGATCCTTACTCGAGGACCCAGGCTGATGAAGGCTTTGACCTCCCGGGGCTGCACAATCCAGAATATGTGTCACTTCAGTTGCCACTGGAAGAGAGAGCTGTAGAGCCGTGCTCGCAGTCCAGTGGCCAGAACTGGTCACAGGACCCCGTTTAATGGCAAGGGGACTGGGAGACTTGAGGAGCACGTGGTGGGCGCGGTAAACAGCTCTGTTGAGATGGGAGACCAGAAATGTTGGCATGTTAAAGGTGGTGCTGGGCCATCACACAATTGGCCTAGTCTCAGCTAATGTAGTGACTTGCAGCTAATGTATGACCACTAGAGATTTTTTATACGAGGCATTTAGGAAATTTAAAATTTATTTTGAGCCTTTGTTGCTATTTACGTAAAGAAAATTCAGGGTTAGAGAAAGGAAAGAAATAAAATGCCAAGCTGATGAAATTTTAGCAGCGCCCAGTAATTTTTTAAAGAATTCATTATCAGTGAACAATTTTTTTTTTAATAGTCTTAATGACTTTGAATCCTTTTGGCTTTCCGCTGAATTCATTCCTACATCTAATTGTAATGTTAATAATATAATTAAATTTTGTAAATTAAATATTCTTCTTTCTTCCTTATCTATTAGAGTTTCAACAGATTTGAAATACAAAAAACAACCATGGGCCGTTGTCAAATCTTTAATTGAGAAGAATTCCTGGAGTTCCTTGGCGGACTATTTCAAACAGCTTGGTTTGTAAATATCTTGATTTATCTATTTTCGTAAAAATGGCATTTATTAACAGGATGGATGGATTCTTCATTTGGATTCATAGCAGGAACTGGTAGATGATGTTGGAATGACTCCTACTGAAGTGGTTCCAACTACTCCACTTGGAATTTCAAAACTTCTAATTTTCATTGGTCTACCAAACACTTCTATAATGCTTATGATATGCCAGACGTTGTTCTGTGTGCTTTATAAATATCAAGTCATTACAACCCTGTGAGATATAAGTACTGTTATTTTTTTTTTTCCATTGAAACACACAGAGAGGTTAAGTGACTTGTCCAAGATCACACAGTTAGGAGCTGTCACACTCCCTCCCTCTGTAAGGAGCCAAGGAAGCTAACTGCAGTGAGGGACTGGGTAATCCAGTCATAAGTATGCACTTGTGCCCACGAAGGTCTGGAGCGTCCTCAGGCCCACATCTCCCTTACCAATGCAGCTCTCCGGGGTTTACGCAGGCCCACCTAGCAATGGTACCATGTACATGTGTGGTTTTGGTGGAGGTGGGTAGGTACTAGACAGGGGAGGTGATGTAGTTCTGTTTGGATATTCCTTAAAATATACATGAGGAAAAAACATATAGATACATATGTGAGCATAATTAATTTTAGTTAAAGAAAAGGTGGTGGCCAATCAACTCAGGGTAATTTAAGGCTTCATCATCCAGCTTGTTGATTATTTATTTTCCTTGTTTCCTTGTCTTTGGTTATTTCATGATTAAGCTCCAGATCACTAGAAAAATGAAACTCAAAAATGAGTTTGGCCACTAGATAATGAACTTCTAATGAAAAATCTGGTGAAGGGAAAGGTTAAAACAAATGTGAAAAATGAGGTTTTTATTGACAGGTTGTTTGCAGATTTTCTTTACTAGTGCTTCCTTTTTTGCAAACCCTCATTGTAAATTAGAACTATTATATGCTTCTCCTTCCTTTGAGATTGACAATCAAGTACTATAATCTATCTTGGAAATCTTTCTAATGATCCAATGTAAGTGGGTTGTTTCCATAACTGAAATCTCTACATTAATACTTAATATAGCACATGGCAAATTTGCTCTGATGATCCTGTCATTAATTAATACAGTTCATTCTTCCTAGAATAATGCAGCCTCATTATGGGATCATCGTACGCTCCAAAACTTTTCATTAAGAGTAAAGTTTGAATCTAGGCCATAAGAATCTGAGTAATAGTTAAAGAAAGTTACCAAGGTCTAAAAAAAAGCAAACTGAGAACAAAACAACGACCAACCCCCCAGTATCTTATACTTGAGAAGGTTTCTCCACTATCTAAAGATTTTTTTCTTCTTAGAATCAGATTTGTTAACGGAAGAATCTATGGTAAATCAGTCCATTGAAGACCCTGGAAAACTTAGTGGCCTACGAAGGAGAAGGCGAACAGTCAACAGAACAGCAGAAACAGCTGCTAAACTTTCTTCTCAGCGTTCTTCTGGAGACCTGGGCTTAGATGCCAAAGGGGATATTACAGGTAGCTGTTACCTGGTAAACAGAGATGAAAGTTTTTTTCCCTTATAAGTTTACTTTATATGAAGCCAAATATGCCTCTTGTTTATAAGACACGTCAGTTAGGAGGTCTCCCTTTCTCCTCTCCTTTTCCAATAATGTTTGTCGAATGAAGACCAATATATAAGTATAAAGGAGCAGTTACAAAATGGCAGGCATGTGGCCAGTAGAAGTATTTTACTGGGCCCACATGGTATTTTAAACCTTGGACATTTTTATATAGAGTCTCAGATCTGGCAGCCCTGGACCCACATCCGTTCGTAGCAGCAGGTGGTTGGAGCTTAGTAGCAGCTGCCCCATTTGACTGAGCGCGCACTCTCCCCAGGTCACCAGTCCCCACGACTCTTACCCTATTGCTGGATGCTTCACTCACTAACTTCCTGCCTAGCATTTGTACACAATTTGATTTCTACCCTTGAATCTACTACCATGTTTGTATGCTTTTAATCCTTATGTACTGTCAGGGCCAGCCCAGCAAAACTGCAGAGATAGAAGTTGACTTTTATTATCTCTACTCTCAATTTTGAAGACATCTTGCCCCTACTAACTGTTATTCCCTCCCTCTCAGTGCTATAAAGCTGTCATACCTTCTCATCCTTCTACATTATCAAATCCTTTTCTAAGGTTTACATCTTAGTGTGAATATGTTTTTCTACCATTTCAACTTAATAGCTCTTTAATTTTGGAATTTGGCAACAAAATTTGGGAAACAGAGAACAGGTGAGGATGATTAAAAAAGGTTTTTTTTTAAGGAGGGAAGCATTATACGTAAAACTAGTTCAAATATTATTTGCAGAGATGGAACTTAGCTAGAGATCATACATGATATATTGAATTGCTTGTTTAATTTTAGAACAAATTAATCTGTAATATAGGCCAAATTTGCAGAACTGATATAGGGTTTCTTCTTGTAGATTTGTTTACTAATACTCAGGATATCAGAAGTCAGAAGAGGGGTGCAGGGAATTCACTGTAAATCACTTTGTCTTTACAAATAACTTAAAAAACTTCTTTTCCAGTACTTTTCAAATGAAATTAAACAATCCTGATTCTAATACAGCCTTTTTTTATAATTTGCAGGAAAGAAAAAGGAAATTGAAAGCTATAACACCGTCCTTATTGTGGTGATGAGTATTTTGTAAGTATTTGTGTTGAATGCTTAGTTTGCTTGTGCCCTCACTTATCTTTTAATGGTTTCCAAAAGAATTTGAACATATTTGTATATTATTGTATAGAAATTACCACAATTTGACCAATTTTGGCCTTCAAAAACAGTAACTTTATATGCTTCAGTCTGATAGTTTTTGAATGATTTTCAGAAGAACTGTTAAATTCGAGGGAATACCAAATACACGTTCAGTAAATGTTTTTGTTTTTTAAACTAATCTGATTTGTTTCTACCATCATAGATTTTTAGGGAAGTACCATAAATTTAAAGGGAATATTTTTATATGCAGGCTGATGAAATCTCAACAATGCTATTTTACTCTGCTTGATTAGACCAGTGGTCCTTACCCTTTACTGTGCATAAGAATCACTTGCTGAAATACAGATTTCCCAGCTCCAGTCCTACAGATCGAGTCAGTGGGTCTTGAGTAGGGATCAGGAATCAGTAGTATTCTAAAACACACGTGCAGGTTATTCTGATGCAAATAATCTGAGGATTGTAGGGTGAGAAATACTGGGGCAATTAGTCTGAATCTCAGAGTGTTCTACTGGAATCTACTCAGCCAGTCGTATTTAGACTACTGTTATCTCCATGGCTGTACTTGGATCTTAGGTAGTCCATCACATTTAATTGAATTAGTTCTGACTGGATGATACACTCCGGGTTTTGGAATGAAGTTCTTATATCAGCTGTTTTTTCTAATTATAGATTTCAGAACATACAAAATGTTTGTTGTGCCTTTGAGTTTTATAAAAGGTTTTCATATTCTGCTTCCATTGGTTTGCTGTGACAATTTTGAATAGTAAATATTATCTGTGATCTTTTGTATTACTTTGTAGAAGATTTACAGTCAGATGTTGAAATGTTGATCTATACCCCATTTCAGTGACACAATAATTTCATAGATTTGATTTTCTTGCTACTACCTTAGTTTTCATTCAAGAAAAATCTTCTGGATGGGTAAAAGTGAATACGATGTATTTTTAAGGGCAAGTCAATATTTTAACAGAAAAAATAAGAGAGATATGATGCCACCTATGTATTTGCATGTATGTGTAATGAGATACGTTCATTCACTTCAAATACTATTGTGAGAACCAACAGAGTAAGTTTATTTAGCAGGTAACGTTTTATATATGATCCAATTAATGTATGTTTGGGATTTGAAATTTTGTCTAAGTTGAACTAGAAGAAATTTCTGCTGAATGGTGATTTTGTGAATGTGAATTTGTTTTGGCATCTGCTGTGAATAAGAGGTACATCATGGTCTATCTAAGATCAAATCCATATTGATCTTTATTTCCTTTCTGAAGTGCAGTATTATGTATGTATAATTGCTTAAGACAAAAGCACCCGAAAATAGATCTTGAAAGCTAACATGGTAGATTTCTAAGCCGGTGGTCGCACATCCACAATGGCTGGGATTCCTAGCAGAGAAGAGACGTCAGGGACAATCCCAACCTGCTTATTTGGGGACTTTATTGTCACTAGTTATCTTCTAACTGTTCCCTCAACATCCACTGAATACTTAAAAATAAGTATTTCATACAATAAAATGGGGTAATTGATTTAAATAATAACAATAATTGGAAACTGGTCTGGATAATATACATTTTTGAAGCTTTTGTGTGTCTACTCTGCATTAGCAACGCTTTAGGTCTGAGTAATAGTGTATTAACCAGGTCTGATTTGCTCTGCCTAGTTTGCTGTTGCTGGTTTTATTGAATGTGACGCTGTTTCTGAAGCTGTCAAAGATAGAGTATGCTGCTCAGTCCTTTTACCGTCTTCACCTCCAGGAAGAGAAATCTGTAAAGTAAGTCTTCTTCCCTCGCAACCTATTATGTCAATAATTCCTTTGCTGCAGGAAACTTAATTCCAATTTTAGAGATTTTGGTCTGCCAACTATTCTCCAGTCCTAAACTTTTTTGTTTACTTTTGTGTTTTATTTGCAAATTTATAGGGCACTGATGATTTCTAGAGACGAAAGCCTAGAAGCTATTCCCTTGATCTTTAAGATGGTATTTTTCTTTCAGTTTAGCCTCTGATATGGCGTCAAGAGCAGAAAATATTCAAAAGAGCAAAGATCAGGCCCATCGCTTAAAAGGAGTGCTCCGGGACTCCATCGTGATGCTGGAACAGGTCAGCACCTCTGTGTACCATGTTACTTAGTAGTCATCTCAGTGAATCAGCTGCTCCTCTGGTTGTGAGAGTATTTACTGTACCAATATTGAAGAAATCCCCCTCCTAGAGGCACCTACCCTTGCCAGTTTCTGGATTATACATTTTATAGTCACTTGTACTTTTTGTTTTTAACAAAATGGGAACGTACTGTACTTACCTTTGCATACCCTCTTTTTTCAATTAGTAATATATTTTGAAGATGTTTCCCTATCAGCTTGTATACATTTACCTCATTCTTTTTTTTTTTTTTTGCCAGGTTTGAGGGTAAGGATCATGAGTTCGTGTCAGATTTGAGGTGCTTTTTTTTTTTAATTTATTCATTCATTTATTTATTTTTGGCTGTGTTGGGTCTTCGTTTCTGTGCAAGGGCTTTCTCCAGTTGCGGCGAGCGGGGGCCACTCCTCATCGCGGTGCGCGGGCCTCTCACTGTTGCGGCCTCCCTCTGCGGAGCACGGCTCCAGATGCGCAGGCTCAGTAGTTGTGGCGCACGGGCCCAGCCGCTCCGCGGCATGTGGGATCCTCCCAGACCAGGGCTCGAACCCGTGTCCCCTGCATCGGCAGGCAGACTCTCAACCACTGCGCCACCAGGGAAGCCCACCTCATTCTTTTTATTCGTCCTTCTATATAAAATTTCATGCTCAATATCAGCTCTTTTTATAGAAGTGGTAGATTGCTCATTATTTTGTTTTATCCATTAACCATGCTCCTTATTTTGTTTTTAATCTATTAACCTGCTCATTATTTTGTTTTTATCTATTAACCATGTATCATGGAGATACTTCCATATCCTCTTCTTTTAACAGCTGCATAGAATTCAACTGTGTATATGTGGCGTAATTATTTTACCAGTTCTCCATTGAAGAATGAACATTTAGGTTGTTTTGGTGTTTTGCTGTAAGCTTTATCTCTTGAACATAGTGTCATCAATGTGTGCTGCTCGGTTCTATGAACCAAAACTTAGGATTCCCTTTGAAAAATGAGGACTAATACTTCCATTATAATATAATACATGTGTACTTTTCAAAATTGAAAAATAGAGAATAGAAGAGAACCTACTAGCATTCAGACATAATCACTTTTAACATTTTGTTTTATTTGCTTCCATCCTTTTCTTCTATGCATTGGTTTGTTTTTTAGATTCAATTATTGAGCATTTCTTAGAACATCATGTGGGGCACTAAAGGTGCTTCCACTAGGCGCTCTTCAGATGCACAGTGCCTGCAGTTAGTAACTTTCTCCTCCCCCTCAGCAAGGAGTAGATCATACTCTCACTTTTCTCCTCATCCTCTCCACTCATTTCCTGCTGACTCTGAACTCATGACCGTGCCTCAAGGAGGAAAGAGACCCTCCCTCTCCTTCTATAACCAGATCTATAGACCTTCCCGTCGCTGCACCCGTCCTGTTCTGCACTCCATTAGAAGCATCGCTCTGCCTGTGGGACGCAAGTCCCAGCACGAGCTGGCAGGAGACTCCGTCCACCCCTCTAGCTTCCCCATCTTCAGACTCCCTCATTCAGCTGGATCTTTACCATCAGCACCTACCCTGCTCTCTTATCTCCTACATTAAAAACCCGCGTCATCCACATCCTTCTCTATCTGCTCATCTATCGCTCTCCTCACTTTCACAGTCAGGCACTCTCAGAGTTGCCTACTCTGGCTGTCACTATTTTATCCTTTATAACTCCTTCACTTTTTTGAGGTTTTATTTTCACCAAAGTCACTCGTTCACATGAAGAGTTAACTTGTTCTACAGGGTTGTTTCAGAAAAATAGCAATCCTGGTATCCTCTTCTCCATTTCTTTCCCAAAGACAACAATCTAACTCTCTTGGTGTATTCTTCTGGTGTTTACCTCCATATTTATAAACAACAAGCATGTGTTGATACTTCTTGATTTTTCAGTCTTAGACGTTATCTTTTGACTGCCTGTTACGGAGACTGGGATTTTGTTTTCTTTCACCTCTTCATGCTCCCATTTCTAATCCCCCATCCTCCAAAGGAAGTTGTAATTTTGGTTAGATCAGTATTCAGTGTTGACTTTGTTTTGATTAAGTTTACTGTTCTGAGCTGAGCCATAGAATGAACCGCGGCTACTTTTTCTTACCCCTGAAATTGTCTTCTTATTACAGTTGATTATTTTCTTGTATTGTTTATAAGTGTTTCATGCCCTGATGCTCTGTCTCCTCTCATCATCTTCGGTCACCTCAGGTTTTCAATCCATGGAGCCTCTGACGGGCTCCAGGCAGGGCCGGTGGCCCTCTCTGCAGGTGCACAGCTATCATCTTGGGGCTCCTGTTGCCCATCTCCTGTTTCCCATATCCCATGTTTTCTGCTTTCTTGGTTTCCTCCCTCCTTTTAATGGAGCATATCCTCTAGTAGCTTCCTGAGAAAGAGGGTATGGAGGTAAATATTTTAAGACTTCACCTGTCTGAAATTTTTTATTCTGTCCTTCACCTTTGATTAATTGTTTGGCTGGGGATAGAATTCTAGCTTGGAAATAAGGTTCCTTCAGAACGTTGAAGGCATTGCTCCATTGCCTTTTGGCTTCCGGTGTTAACTACTGAGAATTCTGAGGCTGTCAGATTCCTGATCCTTTGGTCTGGAAACTGGTGCCCTTTTGTCCTGGGATATACTGAGCTATCTGGCTGATGATTTTCCCTCCTCCACCTTCTCTCCCCTGACTTTCTATAGCACCTGTAATCAGGTGTCTGCCTTCTGTTGGACAGGTTGTCTAACCTTACCTTTTCTTTCCAGCTTCCATCTTTTTGCCTTTTTGTTCTACTTCCTCAGAGATTTCCTCAACTTAATCTTCAAATTCTTTTACTGAGTTTTTCAGTTTTTGCTAACAAGTTTTTAATTTCAAAGAGCTGCCATTTCTCTGGATTTTCTTTTTTAATGGCATTGTGAACTTTTTAAGTGGCCATAATATCTTTCTCTCTGACCATATTACTGATAATTAAAAAAAATTATTTTTCTTCTTCTTGCATACCCACGTTCCAGCAAGGTCCTTTCCCCCTGTTTTGATTTCTATCCTTAGGGTTAGAGGATTTCTTTAGATGTCTGTAGTCCTTTGCTGTCTGCTTGTGTGGATCCAAAGTTCTTATCGTATGGGTTGGGCTGGTCTACCCTGAACTTCTTGGTAGATCTGGCTGGGCCGTTGGCTAAGAAATCCTGATGTCAGTATCTTTAGGTCTTTTCTCTTGGACTGGTCAGTTTCCACAGAGAAGACTTTTCCAGTCTCCTCCCTGAAGGACTAAGGGCTGGCTGCCAGCATTTTAGGTGAGTGAGAGTAGAGAGATCGAGGAGGGCAGGGCAAAGGGATGATCTCAACGTGCGGTATACACGTTTTTGTATAATCCCCATTTTGGGTATGGTACTGCTATCTTTAATGATGTGTTGGTATCCTCCTGGCCAGACTGTCAGAGACCCTCTTTTTTATCCTCTCCAGAAAATAGGACTTTAGACTTCTGCCCAGGTAGTAGGAGAGGCCACATGTCCAAAAGTTCATCCAATCCTTCTTATTTCAGTCCCTTCCTCTTTATTCCCATTTCCAGAGATGCCTGTCAATTCCTGAGGCTTTAGAGGATTCTTCAGGGTAAATTTGGTTGGTTCTCAGCTTTCCCTACTGTTAGCTTAGGATTCAGCGTTTTCAGGGCTGCTAAGTAATCCATCCGCTATCCAGTTTCCAAAGTAGTGTTGCTGTTGTCGCCTTTTCTGTTTTCCTCTGTCCTTGTGGACTTATGTCTTAAAAAAAAATCCCTTTACCGTGCTTTTGGTGGTGTTTCAGGAGGGAGCAGAATTGGATGCCTGTATTTAATCCGCTCACTCACTCTTCAGCTCACACTGCCTTGATTTCTTCCCTCATATCTTCCACTGATACTGCACAAGCTAAGCTCCCCAGTGACCTCTGGCTTTTAAAGTTAATATACCTTTTTTTTTTTAAGTTTTCATCTTACAGTGCCAGCATTTGACAAAGCTGACCATTCCTTTCTTGAAATGTATCTAATCTTCCCTTCTTTGGAACCATGGAAAAAAACACAGCTTTATTGTGATATAATTCACATACCATAAAATTCACCTTTTAAAGAATTTTTAGTATATTCACAAGGTTGTCCCACCATCACCACTATCTAATTCCAGAGCGTTTTATCATCCCCCAAAGAAGCCCTGTACCCATGAGCAGTCATTCCTATCCCTCACTCTCTCAGCTCCTGGAAATCACTAATCTACTTTCTATTTCTATGGGTTTGCCTATTCTGGACATTTCATATAAATGGAATCATATAATATACGGTCTTTCATGCCTGGCTTCCACTTAGCATAATGTAAAGCTGCTTTTTGCTGGTTAAAAAAACCATCTCCGCTACCTGACCTCGTCCTCACCCAGTGCTGCAGGTTTTTGCGTTAGATTCTCTTCCCTTCTCCTTTACTGCCCTCTAGGTGATCTTAGCTGCTCCCCTAACTTGGAATACCACATGCAGCAATGGCTCCCAAAGCATGTCTCTCACCCTGACACCTCTTCCCTGAGTCCAGACTCATACAGCCACTTGCTGACTTGGCGTCTTTACCTCGAGGCTAACAGGCATCCCAAACAGATCATGTCCAAAACAGAATTAAGTTTTCATCTTGAGCCAAACCTAGTTCTCCTCTAGTTGACCTAATTTCAAAAAATGATACTACTATCCTCCAGTTGTCCAAGTGAAAAACTCCATACAGTGTGTAAGTATATATTTATCTGTGTAATTACTCGTTTTAGTTCTGAGTCCCTCACTAGTCTGTAAGCTCCATGAAAGCAGGGACAGTGCCTATTTGGTTCACCATTGTATACCCAGTACTTAGCACAGTGCCCAGCATGTAACAGGTAAGCAAAAAATATTTGTTGAATGATTGAACGAGTGAATGAATACAAAAAAGAATAAGACATAATTCTTGCTCTCAAGTTGTCTACAGTTTTATTAGAGAAATCAGATGTCCATGTGTATTGTTAAAGACTATAAAAAAAAGTACAAAATTAAGCGTCAAAGTAAGTAGTAAAGCGTTAGGAGTTTAGAGGCAGGATGATTAGGGAAAACTGCATGGAAACAGTGGGGATGGGTAAGTTTTAGATAGGTGAAGATGAACATGAGCATAATAGCAAGCAAAGGCCTTGCGTGGAACTTGAGTTGTTTAGGGGATGGTGGGGAGACCACTGTAGCTTCAGAAACCATTTCAGAAAACAAGCCCTTCACTTTGGATCATTTGATGAATAGACTTATTGGGAGGTAAAGCACACAGTAGTACGTTGTAGGAAGAAGTGCAATACTACAGCAAATGAAAAGAACGCTAGCAATCACACTGACAGATAACTGAAGGAATCAGGTGTTTTATAGTTAGTCTTTTATTTGGGCATCAGTATAGACAGAATTTTATTAAATGCAAACTTTTGGCATACAAATAATCAGAAAAATTTAAACAATCTGATTTTGAAAATTTTCTTTGCAGTTGAAGAGCTCACTCATTATGCTTCAGAGAACCTTTGATCTACTAAATAAGAACAAGACAGGCATGGCTGTCCAAAGCTAGTGATCTTAAGGACCAAAATTATAGAGATATGTGGAACCAAAAGAAAACGTCTTGAAGAAAACCAGAGGGTGAAGGATTTGAATTGTCATAGGAACATTTCCATATTTTCTCGTTATTTGTACTTCTAATATGAACATTCTTTTTAATAACATTTATTGGAGAATTAGTCTCTGATGGCCTTAAGAATCCATCCTTTCATTTCTTATGCACAATTCTAAGCTGTGAATTTCTCCAGTGAAGCGTGAAATATATTGTGGATTTGAATTTCTATGATACAAAAAGAAAATGAGACATTCTGAACTGAGTGGTATGGCCTCATTTTCACAGTGAGATTTGAAGTTTGACGCTTTAAGTTTATCTGTTAGCACAGAATCAGTATGTGTCCAATAGGCTGCTTTCACAGTTGCGATACATTCAAGAGGATAAAGAAGACAGTAGAAGAAGAAATCTCTAAATCATTACTAACTTTGAAGGATCAGTTTTCAGGCATATATTATAACATTTATAGGTTCGTGTACTGTAAATATTATCAATACAATGTCTTCATTTATTTAGCATGTAAATTCAATAGTCAAATCTTTTGAATCTGCATGTTGATGATTATTATCTGAAAGGTTCTTCAGCCATGTGGTATCTTTATGAAAGAAATAGGTGTTTCTTCAGGTGGCTCTCAGAGGTGAGATTATTTTGCCTCTTCATACATCATATGGCAGAAGAGTCAATTTTGGAAAAGGAAACATGTAGGATACCATCTCTCAAAACGAAGAACCATGCTCTGAGTTTTAAAAACTAGAAGATTATGTTAAAATCTGGGCATTTTAGTGACAGATCAAATGAATACTTGAACTAAGCTTGGCTTCAGCTTAGCAAACTTTCATGGTGGAAATGAGCCATCTGTTTGAAAATATTATAATTTGTGGACTACTTTTCAGTAGCCACGTATGGCTTCATTTACTCATTCACATGTGTGGCTTTAGGCAGTCAGTTGTAAGCCAGACACAAACTTTAGCTCTTTAAGAAAGACTTTGGGGGGCATTATCTCCCAATATAAGTGCACTGACAAGTTGTAAATCAGACATGAGCTTTGGCTCTTCATTAAAAGTTTTTAGGCGTATGTGTCTCAATACAAGTGATGTCTCTGGAACAAGAGAAGGACAGTGCAGAATAATTTGTATATATTCTTACTGCTTGAATAATAATTGCCTTTAGTTAGATGTCTCTTTTTTGCCCAGAGTCACCCAAGCCACGTGGGATTGCTAAAGTCATTTTCGAGATGCCCATAGAGAATGAAATTATTGACTGGATTAGAGGAAAAATGGGTTTCTCTGGGTGAATCTCAACTAACCTACCTTGGGATACCAGTGTACCTACCTGGAGGTTTTTGATAAGGATTTATGATGTCTGAGCAAGAGTGACTGGATTGTAAACTTGAAATCTTGTTCTCTGTTAATTTCACAAAAATGGTCACTGACAAGCTGAGTATTTTTGTGATATTTCTTGAAAACCTGTACTTCATAAAATACCTCAAAGAAAGTTACCAAAGCTAAGTTGCTTTATAAATTACGACTAAATATGTATGCAGAATTCAATTAATTGTATTTGAGCCTATGTAAATTGAATATCAATAAAACCCCAAATCTCTGAGTTGTTTTTCTTCTTTTTCGGTCATACCCTCCCCAAACTAGAAAGCCTGTTTCTGTGAAAACGTATACATGGGCCTACACCCTTTAAAAAAATTTTTGTGCAAAAGTGAAACCCAAAGAGGACTCTCATCTTAGGGCAGTTTCATTTCAAATATGCAGCTTTCTGGAGCAAGAGTACTAGATAGGCCTTTTGGTCTCATGTAGAGACTGCTGGCCAGAAATCATGAAAATGAACAAGTTGTATAATTAACAGAGCAGGGACAGTGACCTGGGCCTTTAAGAGAAGGTTAGCGAATTTGGGGGCGGTACGTCGGTAACATTTTGCCGTGGAGATCTCCCCCAACGCCTGTTGCTGGCGTCTGAACGAAGACCTGCCGACCCACGGGTCTCACGTTTTTAGGAAACTCTCAGGGGTCCAGGTTTCCCGTATTTCCGCCTTCGCCGACCCGAAGGCTCGGGAGGCTGCCCTGCCCACGCGCCGCCCGCAGGCACCCGCGGGTCCGGGCGGGGTCCGGGCGGCTGTCTCTGGGGCGGGGCGGGGCGGAGGTGCGGGGTCAGCCCGGCGCCCAACAGCCTGGACCCGCTGCCGGAGCCCGGCCTTCGCCCCTCCGCTCCCCCGGGTGCCAGGGCCGCGGGCCGGGGGAGGGGCCTCGCCGGAGGGCTCCGCACGTGCGGGCGGGGGATGCCCGGCGCCGGGGGCGGGGCACCCGGAAGCTCGCGGACTTGCCGCGCTCAGCCCGGCCGGCCGTGGGGCGGCTGGGGACACGGCGGGGGTTGGCGGGGGACACCGCGGGAGGCGGGCGCACCGCCCCAGCGGCGGCCGGCTGTGGTCACAGGTGGGCGGCGGCGGAGAGGGCGCGGCGGAGAACGGAGCCGGGGTCCCTGAGACTCCAACCATTGCGTCGGGAGCCCCGTGGACCGGAGATCGGCAGACGCGTCCGTGCCTCGGGAGGAGCCGACCCTTCTCTCCGCCTCGGCCTCTTTGACTGCAGCCGCACCTCGGCCCGGGAGCGCAGGTAACTTCCTTCCCAAGGTCATTTTTCGGGCTGGGCGGTGTTCTCGGCCAACCCGCGTCCTCACGATTGGCCGGGGCGGGAGAGGCGCGCCCACCTCGCGGCGGGGAAGTGGGTCTGGACGGCGACCCTGAGCGCTACCCGGGCGCCGGTGGCCTCTCTAGAGCCGGGTAGTCGGCCCCAGTGGATACACGCTTTGTCTCCGCCCGCAGCCCCGAGGGTGTTTCCACCCGCACCCTGGCTTCGGGCGGGGACAGCCCGGCCCTCCCCAGGCCGCACCCGCAGGTGAGTGCAGCCACCTATGCCCCGGCTGTCCCGGGCCGCGTAGTAGGCTGTCGTCATGGGAACGGCTAGCGCCCAGGCGGCGCCTGTCCTGGATGGGGACCTGGCGGGGAAGGCGCTTGGAGCCCTTAGAGCCCTGGAGCTCTGTGTCTGGCCAAGCCGAGCCAGTAAAGCCTGATGAAAAGGGGACCACCTCCCCCTCTTCTCATTTTTGATTTCTCAGGCGTTGGTGGTTAATCAGGGATAGGCTTGGGTGTGCTTGATATGAGTTGTGTTCTTTCCACTTTACCTCCTGAGGGCTTCTTATGCCTCGTGATGACAGGTGGAAATCATGACCAAGAAGGGCAGTATGAAGCCAGGGAAGAAAAACAAAGCGGAAGAACCTGAACTGGAGCCCCTGTGCTGCTGCGAGTACATAGATCGAAATGGGGAAAAGAACCACGTGGCTGCTTGTTTGTGTGATTGCCAAGATCTGGATGAAGGGTGTGATAGGTAAGAGCTGTGTGTTTCTTGATGCTGGGCTGATCCCTCCCGCCTTTTTGAGAACTACCATGTATACTTTCAGCTTAGCCATCCAGAACACTAGAATTTGCTCTTCATTCTATTTCCACATATCTCCAAGTGAAAGTTGTCTTTTATGTCAAGTGTGAGAACTTTATAAAGATGAATTATTACTCAGTAGTGCACAACTGTCTTTTCAGCTCAGTGTACTAGGACATTATTATTTCTCATTTAAAGGGAGGAGGTGACGGAGAGAACAGGCAGGTAAAGGGATAGTAGGCAAGTTAAACGCATTAAAAAAAATAAAATGCAGGCCAGGAGAATCTGTAAGTTTAAAATGAACACATTAGTACCAGAAAGTTCCTACAATTCTCAGTGGTCTCAGCATTCAGAGACTGACATCTTGGGACTGGATTGCACTTGGCCACACAGGGCCTTGAGGGTTGAAAAATCATTTTCCTGCTCTTGGAATCGGTTTCACCCCTTGTTTCTGGGGAGGAAATCCAGCCGGAAGGCATGTTCCTCCCCTGGACCGGCTGTTTTCAGCATGAGCAGCAATACAGTCCTGATTGATGCTATTGTATTTGGCTTTTATTTTCACCATTATCCCAAGTGATGGAAATTAACTATCCAAAGAGATGATTTCTAACATCACTGAAAAAATTTTGTGCCAAACAGTAATAACCTGCTTTTTATCCATTTTCTAAATAATTATATATTTAAAAATTATCACATGGAAAGCATAATGTGGGGAGAATACAGATGGTGGAAACTTGCTTTTCCCATCAATAATTCCTTCTGGTTAAAAAAAGTCATTGCAGTGGCACATTGCTGATTCGGAGCTTGGTATGTTAATCTCGCCATGAGAAGCATTCTTGGGGACTACTGTAGTCTAGTACCCCATAATCCCTTTGTAATTCTTCCTTGACAGTGTCAATAGTCTTTTACAGGTGTCTTTAAATGTAGGTTCTTTAGTCTTAGTCTAAAACCCATACTGAGAAACTAGAACACTTTGGACTAATGAATGGAGAAATAATGCCTTTTCTGTAACCTCCATCACTCAAGACCACAGCTCTTCCATTAGCCTTCTAACTCTTCCTCCCTCCCAGCCCTTGAGACCTGGGCTGTCCCTGAGTTTTCTTCTCTCCAGACCCTTCTGGATGAGATGGGCTCCCAGCATTTCCACAGACCCGCTGCTCTGTATGCCTCCCATATAGTTAGTTCCCATTCACTTCCAAGTCTAGCCCTATTTTTTAAAATTCTAAATTTCTTTTTTTTTTTTAATTCTAAATTTCTAAAACCAGTGTTATCCTTCCTTAAACTGTTCCTTTCCATAATAGCCTAAGTATGCCAAAAAGTCAACAATACTACGTGTCCACCAAGCTCAGTCATTTGACTTGTACTAGTTTGACCTCCACGCTTCCTTATGCAGCCCCCTGCCCTACTGGACTGGTTTACTCCCCCGGCCCAGGACAGGTTTTGTGCTGCACACGCGTCTCTCCGCTGGAACGCCTCCCTGCCTTGCTCTCCACCCTCAGGAATACTAGCCAGCTGTCAAGGTCGAGCACAAATCCCTCTTTTCCCACAAAGACCCCTGTGATGACTCCACCCAGAAATGTGTCCTCTCCTCTGAGCACACCTTACCGTGTTTGACTGTAATAGTTCATTGGGTGATTTTGCTACTTTGTCACTTATCTAATATTTCTTGAATTCTCATGTTGTCTTCACAACTAGATTGTGAATTTTTTTGAGATTCTTATGTCTCTACGCCCACCCTAGTCTGAACAGGACTTATGTGGAATACGTGTGTATTCCTGTGTATTTGTTTCGTGGAGAAATAGTTCTGTTAAATATCTAAACATTTTCTCGTTCGTATTAAAAAATTATACATGAATCTGAAGAGCTCGTGTTTAATAGTAAGGAAGTAGAATGCTTGGTCTTTGGCATCTTTTATCATTTATCCTGCTGTCTGGCCTACAGTGTTGAGTGGTTTTTAATTCAGCAAACACGTCGGAGGTGCCTTCTCTGTGCTCTCTCTGAACAGATGGATCACGTGTAAGTCCGTGCAGCCCGAGACCTACGAAAGGATCATGGATACGCTCTCTGACCGCCTCCGGATTCCTTGGCTTAGGGGAGCCAGGAAAGTTAACATTAGCCTCCTTCCCCCACTCTTCCTGCTGCCTGTCTTCCTCCGAGTGGCTTCGTGGCATTTCCTCCTGGGGGTGGTGGTTTTGACCTCCCTCCCTGTGCTGGCTCTGTGGTACTACTACCTCACTCACAGAAGGAAAGAACAGACCCTGTTTTTCCTGAGCCTCGGACTGTTCTCTCTGGGCTACATGTACTACGTGTTCCTGCAGGAGGTGGTCCCCAGGGGGCGCGTAGGGCCCACTCAGCTGGCTCTGCTTACCTGCGGGTTACTTCTCATACTCTTAGCCTTGTGCCGAGCCAAGAAGGATCCAGGCTACCTCAGGAGCCCAGCACACGGTGACAGATCTCTAAGCGGCAGCCACACGGAATACCTGAACAGGACAGGGCCGGAGAAGCCCAAAGGGTTCCCCGGCGCAGACCCAGCGGGCGGTCTCAACAACCGCGCGCCCAAGGATGAGCCTAAGGGCTGCCCCAGGACGTCGGCCGGAAGCCCCGCCAACGGGAAGGAGGACTGGTGCGCCAAGTGCCGGCTGGTGCGGCCGGCCCGGGCGTGGCACTGCCGGATCTGTGGCTTCTGCGTGAGGAGGATGGATCATCACTGCGTCTGGTATGTTGGAAAAATCTGGAGGCTTGCGGAGGGTACATTCACGTGAGACTCTCTAGCCGGGTTTGCTCTTCCTTTGTGCCATCCTCAAATTTCTCTCCTTCCCAGCTTTACACCTTGGAGATATTTGTGGGCTGTTATGATGTTCCCACTTAGTCATCAGTTTTTTGAGCTTCACAGATTTAGTTCTTTTCAGTCATTTCCTGAAGGTGTTTTGTTTTTTTTTTTTCTTTTCCCCGCTTTCTCTTTTGAGCTGCCCCTCATCTTCTCCTTTCTAAGAGAGAAGTGTCTACAGTTGAATGACTTTTTAAAAAAGAATGTATCAGACACATTATAGGCACATCTCCCTGTGCTCACAGAGCTCAAGAAAGTGTTCCTGTACTTTTAGGTGACTCTGATCCTCTGACCATGTATCCGTCATCATTTGATGCTACCAGTGATTTCTAGTTGACATTATTGACTTAAGGCCCTGCCAGATAACTCCCTATTTGGTTAGTGGCGCAGAAATGGGCTTTTTGGGTACCTCTTTGCTGGCCAGTGACAAACGAGGACACCTGAGGACACCCGTAAGATGTGCGGTGCAACTTTTAAAGAAAATGTTGCAGCTTTACTGAATAAATCTTAAACTAAAGGAGCGTGATTGATTCAGATATGAATGCTGTAAGCAGCATGTTTGCAACTTGCTCTTGAGGCAGTCATGGTCAGTGAATTATACCTTTTATCTAGGATTCTGATCACGTCACAGTCTCCCCCTCAGAAGGGGACGTGGGACAGGGTGAGGGTGCAGACAGCCCTGGAGGACACAGGAGCAGACCTTAAGTTCAAGGCTCATGAACAGGGACAGCTCTTTTCTGGGGCTTTGTCTTTAGGAGTAAGCAGGTATTTTCATTTTTAGGTTTTCCTCTTCTCTCTCTTCATCATCTATTCTCGTGCATACCTGGGTGTGTGCGTGCGTGTGTGCAGGGTGGTGGCCCATTTACAAGCGCTGGTCTGCAGAGGTCCTGACAGCCTCGCCTGTGAGATCTCTGCCCGCAGGAGCATCCCGGCGTGCCTCCTGTCATCCTGCCCTGCAAATGGCCATGACGTGGGACTCTGTACCTGACAAGTAGTCTGCATACTATTGAGTTCTCTACCCCACACTGTGTTTCTAACCTCTTGGGATCTTTTATTAATATGTGTACGTAATATATGTTTTCCCACATTGTATAATACTTCTGATTTAGCATTTTTAAGTTTTTATAACTCTGATACCATCCTATCCTTATGGGGTGATTACACTGTTAACTCTCTTAACATTGGGTAACAGACTTCACTTATTAATATCTAGAAAGATTTGTTAGCCAAGTTCTGCTTTTTTACTTAGTCTTGTCCTTAAGCTAATGATATGATTTCACTTTGCAAAGAGCGGAGAATATAAGACTACATCTCTCAGCAGACGAGTTTTTAATTCCCTAAAATTGAAAAACAAGAGAACTTATTTTTTAATAACTGAAATTCACACTATCTCTGTTTTAAAAGCTTTCTTGTTTATTGAGCTATTAGAGAACTTTTTAAAACATGTTTGCTTTCTTCCCCTCTGTGCTGTTTTGAGGATAAATAGCTGTGTCGGAGAATCGAATCATCAAGCATTTATGCTTGCCCTTTTGATCTTCCTGCTCACCTCGGTGTACGGGATAACGCTGACCTTGGACACCATTTGTACAGATAGAAGTGTCTTCACAGCTCTCTTCTATTGCCCTGGAGTTTATGCAAATTACAGGTGAGACATGGATATCCCATACGGGGCCCCACAGAAGAGGGAGTGGATTTGCAGTGAATGTACGGGGCTGTGATTCACTGCTAGGTTAGGGGTTCTCACCCAAAACACAGGACAGGTTCTGGAGATGCTGGGTATCCCTGAAATTGCCAACACACAGTTGTGCAGTGGATACGTGCATTTTTCTGGGTGATATCACAAGGAACGTTGACCTTAAAAAGTGAGGAACCAGTGCTCTACAAGTAGGACTAGGCTTGCTCAGGGACTTCAGGGTCAAACGACCACTAGCGTGCCCAAGGTAGCCACCGTGAAACTGAAATGATAACTAAAGTAGCAGTTTCTGGGTATGGATGTGGTCTCTTTCGTCGCTCGTTATCAGGGGAATTCTCACTTTATTGCTGTTTTATGGTGCTTTGTAGCCCAGTCTTAATTTACCGCTTCTGACCCTTTCGTGAAATGCTTACATTCTCTGTAACCTTTCTTTTCTATTTAACCTCCATTGATTTTTTCCTGTTCTACTTTTTTTTTTTTTTTAATCACCACTCATGATTACTGTGGTATCTAGGTCAGAATTTCCTTCAGTGTTTTTAGGTTGGGGCCCATTTATACAGTGTGATGATCTCCATGCTGTAGCGGAAGCGGGAACTTTTTCATTTTGTTCCAATCCCCTGCCCACCCCGTCCCCGAAAGCTCTGCTTTAGGACATTTATCACAACCCACTAAGAATAGTAGTCACTGAAGGATTTCACAACCTATCAAGACTCTCAACACAGAGAAGACAGGAACTTAACCTGCGGAGGAGGGCCCATCTGTTCTAATGCCCACGAATGTCTGGGTCTGCAGTGGCGAGGGGGAGATCTGTCCACAGACCGGTACAGACAAGGGCCCGCACAGGGGTGCTGTGTGGACAAAGCAGGGAGTGTCTTGAACACAAAGAGCGAGAAGAAAGCAGAGGCCCTTGGGGGTCGTTGTGCCTATACGCTGGTGAGCATGAGTTTTCTAGGCTTTCTGTGGGCCCCGTAAATGAAATGAGGGACACAGTCCTGCTACTGTGTTCTCAGTGCTGTGGACCCACGATTCATGTCTCCTCACTGGGCCTCAGCTTTCCTCCTCTTTGTGGCAATTTAATCATCCCTGAGGTCCCTTTCAGCTTAACAGATGAAGATCCTGAATGAATTTTCCGCGAACTCACGTGCAGATGTTTGAAAATAATCAATTGGCAGATGTTAATCAGCAGCCTCCCCTCACGATCTTATTAATGAGCTGGAAGCAGCTTTCTTGTCCTGGGTGACGCTGTTTGGTTTTGGAAGCGGGATTGGAAGTGCGATGGTGCCCCTGGTGCTCCTTCAGAGCTGACGAGGGAAGGGCTGCCGGTGCTGGGAGCTGTCCTTTACCTGCGCTCGTCAGCCTTGTCGCAAGAGAACGGCGATGAGCAACCTTAGCCCTGCTTCTCGGTTCCCACCCACAGCCCACTTGAGGACGTTTACAGCAGTCTCACGGCGCCTCCGTTTTCTTCTGCATTAAGAACAATTTAGGAGTTATTCATGCAACAGACAGGTCTTGACTGCGGTCGTGTCAGACACTGTTGGCTGTGTGGGGGCACGAAACACACAACAGTCCCTGCTGTTCTAGCATCACGTCCTAGAAAAGGAGGCACGGGTAATTATAAGATAGAACGCGTTAAGAGTCATAAGTGAAGCAGGTTATTGGCGCTCCGAGGAGAGAAAAGTATCTTCCAAGCGGGGTAATCAGGGAAGGGGCCAGCGTCCTTAGGAGTAAGTACTACGTGTGTAAAATGTTACCGTGGGGAGAGCTCTCTGAATGTGAAGCGTTGGCCGCCCTGACCTGCCTTTTCCTGCTCCCAGCTCAGCTCTGTGCTTCACCTGCGTGTGGTACTCTGTGATCATCGTGGGGGGCATGGCCTACATCTTCCTGATCCAGCTGATCAACATCAGCTACAACGTGACGGAGAGGGAAGTGCAGCAGGCCCTTCGACACAAGACGGGGCGCCGGCTGCTCTGCGGGCTCATCGTGGACACAGGCCAGTACAATCGGGGCTTCCTGCGGAACTGGCACCAGTTCTCCACCCTGGGCACGCGCCCCTTCCACCACCCTGCTGAGGACGTTGTATGAAGTGCCTTCTGTACGGCTCCGGGGGCGGGAGGGGGTTCCCCCTCTGCTCCCTTGCATCTTGCACTCTGGTACACACAGGATGCTTGTGTTTATCCCCAGTTTCTTAAAGGCCTTAGAGGGCCATGCTCAGGTTTAGGCACTGGACTGGGAAGAAATTAATTTTTCTGACTTCATAGTTTAAGGGATTTTTATATCAAAGCAGTAAAAGTAGAGCCATTCCTTTCCAGTCACCTTATTAACTAACTCAGTCACGAGAAGTTGAAAAGGATGTGGATTGCTAATGCAGAAATTGACAGAAGCAGTTGCCACCCATTAGTATGGGAGAAAGAGCTTAGGATTAGGGTAGTTTCTAGTCCCTCTTTCAACTCCTAATAGCCATGCGACCCTTGGTCAAGTCACTTCCCTGAGTCTCAGGTTCATTTGTCAAGTGGGGTGCTGATGCTGCCCTGGCTACCTCACAGAGCGGTTGTGCGGGGGGACACGGGGGGTCACGAGAGGGACGTGGTATGTGGAAAGCACTGAACAACAACGAAAAACTAAAGCACCGGAGACGTGTGAAGTATTATTAGGAGACTCCTAAGACTGGAAAAAATATTTCAGGTCAGAATATTGAAGCCAGTCCATTTTCAGCGTTTCAGAGTGAAAAAAAGATCCCCAAATACCATGTTGTACAGTTATGGGGATTTCTCTTTCTGAAGTATTAGACATTAACTACTCAAACAGGGTAGAAGATGACCAAATGGATTTACGCTGTCATCTCATCTTGAAAGTTGATAATAATTACAAGCCTAATTATTGCTAGTATAATGCACAGTGGTCATGAGTTTAGGTGATGAGTTCTTATATTGATCTTATTTCTTATGGATTTATTCTGTTTGGATTTACTCTAAGTAACTCCAGTAGGCAACAATGTTCTTTTCCTCTTCCCGTGTGTTGCCTGGTCAGGTGCTAGCACACTTGTGAACAACGGCTGGACGAGAACAGACACTCCTATGGGGAAGATTTTACTCTCTTTGTGGGCAGGGTGGCTGGTTAATATCAAGAGCTTGACTTTTTTGTTGATATAAGTAATTCAGACACTGTCAGTAATAGCACTAAGTTACAAAAACCAGTATTCTGGCGTTCACATTATTCTGGCATGAGCTCTTTCTGAGGGGCTGATTGACGTCTTCCCACTTAACTTGCACATTACTTCTCATTCACCTTTCCCAAGATAAAAGTATCTCACTAGGAGAGAAGAAACAGGGTATATGTGGTTTCCACTAATTAATAGATTACTGTTCTTCCCTAGCTCTTCCTAAACTGTTTCTTTAATCGTATCTCAAAACGGAAAACGTGTAAAGGATTAAATATTTAACGTGGGTCTATTCTGGCATAGAATGAAGATGAGGCAACTTCACATGGGGAAAAATACCCTCTTGAAATATTTGGTTTTGTACCTGTACTTTTTTTGGAACCCCAAAGAATTCACGAGCCCTTAAATTTGTTTTGGCTAATAGCTTAATATAGGGAAAATATTGCCAGCTTCTTCAGTCAGTCTTTCTGTGCATGCTGCTGTAGCAAGAGGTTTATAAAGGTCGAGAAGAAATACTGCTACTTCTACAGCATTGCCACCCTCTGCAGCTGGCACCATCCCTAGTCCTGCCGTTAATCGAGGCTGTCCTTAAGACAGGCACCACATTTTTATACAGGCTTGTCATCGCTCTCCCTAGAGATGGATTGTTTAGTGAACGATAGGCTCCGTATTCCACTAGGATGAGCCAAAGAGCAAGTCTGGGGATGTTAGCAGAGTCTGTGGTTTGTACAGTGGTACCCTGTCCCTGGTCCAGAATCAAGCATTCATTTGGAATTAACATTGGAGGTGATGTAACAAATTCCTTTCTGTGTGGGTTGGAGATGAGAGAGAGAGAGAGAGAGAGAGAGAGAGAGTAATGATGTCAAGGACAGCACATGTGGCCAGAAATCTCTGCTTGTAGTCTCTTGAATGCCAGATGTACAGCCAACTCTGATTGTCTAGCAATTGATAATAAAATAGAAATGTTAGAATAGTCAGTAATCTTGGCCTCTTGCCAAATCTTTAACAACAATCAAAATATGATGTGCTGAAGCTGAGGAGTACCCTGAAGACCAGAGTCATTTGGGAGAATTAGGAATGATCATCACCTTTGTAACAGTGCACCCCTAACAGGGTTACCTGGATGGGGCAACTCACCGTTTCCCTCACTCAGAGAAGAGCTCCTTGTCTATTATTCTGGCTGTTTGGAATTAAGGTGCTTGTTTGAAGTTGAGAACTTCACGGTTGGCAGTTTACAGAAGAAAGCTCAAGGCTTTGAAAAGCTCCGTGCTTCTGTGGAGGTAAAAGCCTGCTGAAGTATTTGCACCAAAAGGAGCAGCAACCAAGGGGCTACGTGTGAGCAGTTTCTGTAGACTCCGGGATATCCTCGGTCTGTACTCCTGGACTTTCAGCCCTTTTTAGGGTCTGGAGCTATTTGAGGGATTTCGTCCTTTGAAAGGACAAGGCCTCTGGGAACAAATGAGTCCCGGGTGCAAGTGGTGGCAGCGGCTGGGGGAATTGCCCGGCGGACCTGTAATGGCAGTTTCTTGGCCGTAGGGGCAGGCCCGCCCCGACGTATTTCAGACAAGTGCATCCCCCACTTTCACCCCACATCCTCAGTTTCTGTTAAACATACTGGATGTGGAGTTGAGTAAATGATCTGCTGTAGTCTGACCACTTCCATTACTGTCATGCCACTGTGTACTCTTCCCGGGGGAGAGAAATGGGTCCACTTGAAAGATGTGAGGGAGAAATAGTTGAGGATCAGGATTGCACGAAGGGAGAAAATCCCTCAGTATTTAGAAATGTTTCTTACGCTCCCAAAAGAGTACTTTGTGCTTATAGCTGGGCACACCTAAGGTGAACGGACCATTGACCGTGGCCCTCCGGTAGGCTCCTCTCATGCTGCTGATAAGCCTGAAGTGTGTTTTGGGGATGCTGGGCTGCTCCTCTCACGTCAGCCACCTGCGTGTCTGTTTTTAGGATCCTGTAAATCTTTGCTCTCCAAGTACTGGTGGTCTCCTTTGGTGAATGAAGTAAATGTTGTCTTCCACTGTACCATCTGCCTAGCAGAAAGACTGCTACAAACTTTCTCTTATGCAATAGTCCTTGGTACTTCTAAAATTTTTAGCAAGAGAAAATTTTCTATAATAGAATCTTCCACTGCCAGAAAACACAATGCTGGTAAGGTCCTCTGTAATAGTGACCATCTGCTTAATAGACTGTTTCCTTTGGGTAGGACATTAGCTTTTTATTATAAAACACAACTAATATAAGCAAAAATATGACATCTAGAAGCACAGTTTTAACCAGGATGTTTAAAAATTAATGTTTTGTGAGGTTTAAGCGTCCCGGTAAGTAGGTTTATATGACTTCATTTTAGCTATATTTTGGTACCCTGCATTTTAAAAAGGAGCAGTTCCTCAAACAAGCAATGGATAGTAGAGACTTTTGCTTGAGGCACCTGTTTGGAATCTGGTTTTCTCATCAGCAGCTTGACAAGTATGCCATTTTGTATTAAACATTGCCAAGGTGATGCAGGGGGAGAACGAGAGCTATGCTTTAACTGATTGCTGAATAAAATTTGGTATGTTGTTGTGGATGTTTGTTGTAATTAATATAAACTTTTTGCAAAATCAGCTACATTTAATCCTGTTTCTAATGGGCAGTTATCCCCACTTGAGTTGGCACTAAGGGTTTCACTGTAGTATCAGCAGCAGGCCAAAGACTGAATGGTTTAGTGGAGATGCATTCCTCAGAGGTTGTGACTGTTTCCGAGATGGGCTTGTGACGTTACTAGCTAGCCTTCCCGATGGCACCTTTAACTTACAGAAAACTCATACTTTAAAAACAAACCTTTAAAAGCAGAGCTAGTCTATTCTAGTTATCGATGCAACTAAAATCCTCTATTTCTTCACATGGCGCCACTGACAAGATGCCGTGTTACAGAGCTCAGCTTGTTGCGGTCCTGTGGTCTAGGTGATTTGCCGGTTGGAGTTGTTGGGGCCTCTGAGCCTTTTCCATCTGATTACGTTTCTGGGTCTGATGTTAGACTAGAGGAAACCCAGGAAAATTTATTTAATATTAAATTTAACGTAAACTGATTCAGCAACGTTAAAGGGGACTTGTGAAGCCAACACTGGACGCTGCGGGCTAAATGTTTTGCACTGTTTTTATACTTGTATTCATATCCTCTTATCACCTCAGACTCAGACACAAGGCCTTTTAAGTGGAGATTTTAAAAATTACTGCCATTTATGTAAAATAACGTACTGTGACCAAGTTGTTTAAATGGAAAATAAAGTGCTTTCTTTAAGGAAAATCGTTGATGTTTCTTGGTGTGTCTCCTGAACTCTTTTGCTTTAAGAAAAGCCTGCATTAGACCTGGGCTGCTTCTTTGGCTACCTAGATGTCCCCATCCTGTGGACTTAAACCGTCCCCAGCCCTAAACTATTCTTTTCCTTGTGGTTACTTTTCCAGTTTTGTAGGCCAGGGATACTGCTTATTTGGGCATTTTGTCAGCAGTAACACTTTAAATCATATCTTTAAGAGAGTGCAGCAAGAAACGTTAGGTCATTTACTAAGTCACTTACTAAGGAGGTCATTTTCTAAGTTATTTCCCGGTGTCTCTTCAGAAGGTTCTATAAGTAGATTAAAAAGTCCTCGCTGGCCCAATGAGAATACGGGCTGCTGAAGACTCAATCTCTAATTGATGCTTGAGGTGAAATAAAACTAAAATAAAGAGAGAAAACTTAAGCTTTATGGGATTTATTTAGGCCCCTGGCAGGTTTACTTGAGGTAGTCACCCTTATCTACTGGCTTGGCATTAAAATAAAATTGATATTTTATTTCTGGGGGCTAATACCGGCCAATATTCTATAACCGTGCTATTGATAAGTAAAAACAGATAGTGATTTAGATGGGAAGAGGTTAACTATGAGTTACTTTTAGTCGCATTTCTTTAGTGGCCATTAGTCTTAAAAAGAGTTTTTAGATGACTGTATAATCATATTAAAGGAAAAGATGAGTGGGAACAGGGACATTGTGGAAGAAATAAAGTTCAATATAGTATGTTGTGTCATATCTGAGTAAATCATAATACATTTTCTATAGAAAAAGGATATGTGATTTTGCAGGTGGTGTGGCTAGGTATCCCTTCTAGGAAGTAAGAGACAATAACAGAATTTATTGAACAACACACAGAGTTTTATTTTACCAACTCAAATTTTCAACTTATCAAATAATAGTAGTTACCTCAGGGCTGCAAGGGACTGTCTCGTTTTACTGTGTGCATTTACTGTCTGAATTTGTTGTAATGAGCATGTGTTTTGTAATGAAAACTTTTTTTCTAGCAGGCAACTCTCTCAGACAATTCACAGGAGTGTCTTGTCAGTCTTTATATTCTTTAGCATCTTAAACATTAAAACAATCTTTGAATTCAAGATAAGTACCTTGATACATAGACCAAACTGAGCTGAGGACTGGAAGACTGATCGAGTGTATTATTTAGAAGTTGCAGTTGGGAGCACAAGCAGACATTTTAACAAATTGCTGGACTGCCTTCGATAGAGCCTTTAGCTTTTGGACTTCCCTTCATGCTTAGCAAAGTGCACTGAGGAGAAGTATCTCTGGTGCTCCAGTTTCTCTGAAATCAGGATACACTGCTACCCTTTGCAGCAGCTGCCTAGAATGCCTTTTGATCCACGGTTTTCCATCAGGTGGGCAAAAAGGACAGGGTCTGGCAGGATGCCTGTTGCTGATGCTAAGGTACCAGATGACTGGCCCTCCTTTTCTAAGTGCTCACTACTTTTAATTTCTATTTAATTAAAGTTACATTTGTCAACAATTCACATTAAGCTATAAGGACATATTTTTCTTCACAGTCTCAGGCAAGCAAACACTTGTCCTTTTTAAAGTTTATGATCCTAAAAATACATAGGGTACATTTGAACAGCAGAGCTCTAGACTGTTCCTTTGGATGATCCTGCTGTGATAAATGTGTTAGTGGACTGATTAGCAACCTAGGAGAAATCAAAGAAGGAAATACAAATTCACAAAAGAATTTCTTTGATCCAAGAAGTATGTGACAGAACATAAACCAGATATATGCGTGCATATGTGGGTGGGTGGAGATAAAACACACACACGGACTGATGGAGATTCCCATTGTAAGCACTGCCCAAGCGCTGCACTGGGCCGTGGCCACTGGCACACCAAGGACCCCTTACCCACGGGCCGAGCATCTGATTGCTGTACACCCGAGTCACAGCGGTGTGAGCATCTGGAAGTCTGGAAGAATTTCAGCTACCTTCCTACGGAGCTGCTCTCGCCTTTCTTCTTTTCCTCTTTCCTCTTTCGTAAATTTTGCAAACTTCTTCCATGTCTGAAATGTGATCCAGAGAATCCTCCTTTAAGAATAAAAAGGAAAAAAGTGAAATAACGACAGAAAAGTTGACTTTCCATCTAACTGAATTGAAAACTTTACAAAAGTAATCCTTATGTGAATAAAATGTTATATGAAAGGTATGGAAATCACAATTGGGATTCAGACAGTAAGAATGCTGCAAAGAAAATGAAGCAACAAAAGAGGATGGAAGTGACTAATGGGTTATTTTTCTCTTCCATCAGGTGGTCTTCCATCACAGGTCACCCTCTGTGAGAAGGTGACATCTGAGCAGAGCACCTGGTGGCCTCTGAGTGCAGGCCATGAGATGTACTCCTCAGGGGGTCTGACCACAGCCTGCACCTTGTGTGTGAGGCAGGGCTAGTGGAACAAGGGCTCCAGCAGCCAAAGTCCTTGAGGTAGAGATGCTGGGAAAGCACGTGCAGCACATGCCACAGTTATTAGCATCAAGGTCCTGGTGCTTGGACGTGTATTGTTTAAAAAGCTCACTGGTAACCTCACTTCCAACAACGGTCTTGAATTTTAGTTGAGGAAAAAAATCTTAAGCCAGTTGTCTGCTGATGGGCATTTGGGTTGCTTCCATGTCTTGGCTATTGTAAATTATGAACATTGCTGCTATGAACATTGGGATGTTTGTATCTTTTTGAATTAGAATTTTCATTGTTTTCTGGAGTGGGATTGCAGGATTATATGGTAGCTGTATTTTTAGTTTCATAAGGAATCTCCATACTGTTCTCCATAGTGGATGCACCAATTTACATTCCCACCAACAGTGTACAATGGTTCCCTTTTTTCCACACCCTCACCAGCATTTAGTATTTGTAGACTTTTTCATGATAGTCATTCTGACTAGTGTGAGGTGACATCTTGTAGCTTTGATTTGTATTTCTCTAATAATTAGTGATGTTGAGCATCTTTTCATGTGCCTGTTGGGCATCTGTATGTCTTCTTTGGAAAAACGTCTATTTAGGTCTTCTGCCCTTTTTTGGATTGGGTTGTTTTGTTTTTTCTATATTGAGTTGCATGAGCTGTTTGTTTTGGATATTATCCCCTTGTCAGTCACATCATTTGCAAATATTTTTTCCCATTCCATTCGTTGTCTTTTTGTTTTGTTGATGGTTTCCCTTGCTGTGCAAAAGCTTTTAAGTTTGATTAGTTCCCATTCGTTAATTTTTGCTTTTATTTGCCTTGGGAAACTGATCTAAGAAAACTTTGCTACGATTTATGTCGAAGAATGTTTTGCCTGTGTTCTCTTCTAGGAGGTTTCATGGTGTCACGTCTTACATTTAGGTCTTTAAACCATTTTGAGTTTACTTTTGTATACGGTGGGAGGGAATGTTCTAATTTCATTGATTTACATGTAGCTGTCCAGCTTTCCCAACACCATTTGTTGAAGAGACCGTCTTTTCTCCATTGTATATTCTTGCCTCCTTTGTCATAGATTAATTGACTGTAGGTGCATGGGTTTATTTCTGAGCTCTCTATTGTGTTCCATTGATCTGTAACTCTGTTTTTGGTGCCATTACTACATTGTTTTGATTACTGCAGCTTTGTAGTATTGTCTGAAGTCTAGAAGGGTTATATCTCCAGCTTTGTTCATTCTTCTCAAAATTGCTTTGGCAATTCTGGGTCTTCTGTGGCTCCATATAAATTTTAGGATTATTCTACTTCTGTAAAAAATGTCATGGGTATTTTAATAGGGATCGCATTAAATCTGTAGATTGCTTTGGATAATGTGGCCATTTTAACAATGTTAATTCTTCCAATCCAAGAGCACAGGATAGCTTTCCATTTCCTTGAGTCATCTTCAGTTTCCTTTATCAGTGTTTTATACTTTTCAGCATGTAGGTCTTTCACCTCCTTGGATAAGTTTGTTCCTACATATTTTATTTTTTTGATGAGATTTTATTTTATTTATTTATTTTTATTATTATTTTTTGGCTGCAGTGGGTCTTTTCTGGCTGCATTGGGTCTTAGTTTCGGCATGTGGGATCTTCGTTGCGGCATGTGGGGTCTTTCGTTGTGGCACATGGTCTTCTCTCTAGTTGTGGCACGCAGGCTCCAGAGCACGTGGGCTCTGTAGTTGTGGCATGTGGGCTCAGTAGTTGTGGTGTATGGGCTTAGCTGCCCCTCAGCATGTGGGATCTTAATTCCCCGACCAGGGATTGAATCCACGTCCCCTTCATTGGAAAGCGGATTCTTTACCACTGGACCACCAGGGAAGTCCCTTGATGCGATTTTAAATGGGATAGTTTTTAAACTTTCTGGTATTTCATTATTAGTGTAAAGAAATGCAACAGACTTCTGTATATTAATTTTGTATCCTGCTACCTTGCTGAATTCATTTATTAGTTCTAATAGTTTTGTGTGGAGACTTAGGGTTCTCTATATGGAGTATCATGTCATCTGCAAATAGTGACACTTTTACCTCTTCCCCTCCAATGTGGATACCTCTTATTTCTTTTTCTTGTCTGATTGCTGTGGCTAGGACTTCCAATATTGTGTTGAATAGAAGTGGTGAGAGTGAGCATCCTTGTCTTGTTCCTGAATTTAGTGGGAAGGCTTTCAGCTTTTCACTACTGAGTATTGTATTGGCTGTGGATTTGTCGTAAATGGCCTTTATTATGTTGAGATATGTTCCCACTATACCCACTTTGGTGAGAGTTTCTGTCATGAATGGATGTTGAATTTTGTTAAATGCTTTTTCTGCATCTATTGAGATGATCATGTGGTTTGTCGTTCCTTTTGTTAATGTGGTGTATCGCTTTGATTGATTTGCATATGCTGAACCATCCTTGTGACCCTGGAATGAATCCAAGTTCTCTATTTTGTCTGATATGAGTATTGCTACCCCCACTTTCTTGTTGTTTCCATTTGCTGCCCTTACTTTCAGTCTGTGTGTGTCTTTTGCCCTGAAGTGAGTCTCTTTTTAGGCAGCATATTGCAGGTTCTTGGTTTTTTATCCAGTCTGCCACTCTATGTCTTTTGATCGGAGCATTTAGTCCATCAACATTTAAAGTAATTATTGATACGTATGTACTTATTGCCATTTTAATCCTTGTTTTCCAGTTGTTTTTGTAGTTCTTCTTTGTTCATTTCTTCTTCTTGCTTTTACTTTCATAGTTTGATGATTTTCTTTTGTAGTATGCTTGACTCCTTTCTTTTTGGTTTTTGTGAATCTACTGTATGTTTTTTATTTGTGGTTAACATGGAGTTAAAGTATGTTGACCCATAAATACATCTACTTGCTTTAAACTCATGGTCATTCAAGTTCAAACACATTCTAAAAGATATCTACATTTTTATACTCTCCTCCCCCACGTTTTGTGATTTCAATGTCCTACTTTACATCGTCATGCTTATCCTTTTACTTACTGTAGTTATAATCTCTTTTATAATTTTTTCATTGTTTTTAAATCTATGTACTGGCTTATTTGAGTGATCTTCAGTCCTTAACTATATATTTGCTCTTCCTATTGGGATTTTCCCTTTCCTATGGATTCTTCTTTCTATTTAAGGAAGACCCTTCAACATTTCTTTTAGGTTAGGTTTGGTATTGCTGAATTCTTTTAGTTTTTGCCTGTATGAGAAATTCTTTATCTCTTCTTCTATTCTAAATGATAATCTTGCTGGATAGAGCATCCTAGGCTGCAGGTTTTTCCCTTTCAGAACGTTGAATATATCATGCCACTTCCTTCTGGCCTACAGAGTTTCTGCAGAGAAATCATCTGATAGCTTTATGAGGGTTCCCTTGTAAACAACTCTTTGTTTTTCTCTTGCTGCCTTTAGAATCCTCTCTTTAACTTTTGCCATTTTAGTGGGTGGGCCAATAGGTTCGTTTGGTTTTTTCCGTAAGATGGCTCTAGTAGCACTTTTTTGTCTTTAACTTCATTCGAAACAATTTTGTTAGATTGTGTGTGACAGCTGTCATATCAGCATGCATTTAAAAAAGGACATCAAAATTGGTGAATTTTTATGTAGCCATTTTAATACTGAAGATGGAAGAAAAACAACATTTTTGGCATTTTATGCTTTATTATTTCAAGAAAGGTAAAAAAGCAACTGAAATTCACAAAAAGATTTGTGCAGTGTATGGAGAAGGTGCTGTGACTGGTCGAACATGTCAAAAGTGGTTTGCGAGGTTTCGTGCTGGAGATTTCTCGCTGGATGTTGCTCCACTGTTGGGTAGACCAGTTGAAGTTGATAGCAATCAAATTGAAACAATAATTGAGAACAATCAATGTTATACCACACGGGAGAGAGCTGACATACTCAAAATATCCAAATCAAGTGTTGAAAATCATTTGCCCCAGCTTGGTTATGTTCATTGCTTTGATGTTTGGATTCCACATGAGTTAAGCGAAAAAAACCTTCCTGACCATGTTTCCACATGATATTCTCTACTGAAATGTAATGAAAATGTTCCGTTTTTAAAACAAATTGTGACGGGCGATGAAAAGTGGATACTGTACAATAATGTGGAGCAGAAGAGATCATGGGGCAAGCTAAATGAACCACCACCAACCACACCAAAAGCTGGTCTTCATCCAGAGAAGGTGATGTTGTGTATATGGTGGGATTGGAAGGGAGTCCTCTATTGTGAGCTCCTTCTGGAAAACCAAACGATTAATTCCAACAGGTACTGCTCCCAATCAGACCAACTGAAAGCAGCACTCAACGAAAAGCATCCAGAATTAGTCAAAAGAAAATGCCTAATCTTCCATCAGGATAACGCAAGACCACATGTTTCTTTGATGACCTGGCAAAAACTGTTACAGCTTGGCTGGGAAGTTCTGATTCATCTGCCGTATTCAGCAGACATTGCACCTTCAGATTTCCATTTATTTCGGTCTTTACAAAATTCTCTTAATGGAAAAAATTTCAATTCCCTGGAAGATTGTAAAAGGCACCTGGAACAGTTCTTTGCTCAAAAAAGATAAAAAGTTTTGGGAAGATGGAATTATGAAGTTGCCTGAAAAATGGTAGAAGGTAGTGGAACAAAAGGGTGAATATGTTGTTCAATAAAGTTCTGGGTGAAAATGAAAAATGTGTCTTTTATTTTTACTTAAAAAACCGAAGGCACTTTTTGGCCCACCCAATAATTATTATTCTTATTTTTAACATCTTTATTGGAGTATAATTGCTTTACAATGGTGTGTTCGTTTCTGCTCTATAACAAAGTGAATCAGCTATAGATATACATAATCCCCATATCTCCTCCCTCTTGCGTCTCCCTCCCACCCTCCCTATCCCACCCCTCTAGGTGGACACAAAGCACCGAACTGATCTCCCTGTGCTATGCGGCTGCTTCCCACTAGCTATATATTTTACATTTGGTAGTGTATATATGTCCATGCCACTCTCTCACTTTGTCCCAGCTTACCCTTCCCCCTCCCCTTGTCAACTCCATTCTCTACGTCTGTGTCTTTATTCCTATCCTGCCCCTAGGTCCACCCAATAATTATGATATGTCTTAATGTGGGTCTGTTTGGGTTTATCTTGTTTGGGACCTTTTGTGCTTCCTGTACCTGAATATCTATTTCCTTCTGTAGGTTTGGGAAGTTTTCAGCCATAATTTCTTCAAATACATTTTTGATCCCTTTCTCTCTCTCTTCACTTTCCAGAACCCCTATTATGCGTAGGTCGACACACTTTATATTATCCCATAGATCTCGTATGTTGCTTTTGTTTTTTTTTTTTTTCATTTGTCTGTCTGCTGTTCTTTTTTTTTAAACATCTTTATTGGAGTATAATTGCTTTACAATGGTGTGTTAGTTTCTGGTTTATAACAAAGTGAATCAGCTATACGTATACATATATCCCCATATCCCCTCCCTCTTGCGTCTCCTTCCCACCCTCCCTATCCCACCCCTCTAGGTGGTCACAAAGCACCAAACTGATCTTCCTGTGCTATGTGGCTGCTTCCCACTAGCTATCTGTTTTACATTTGGCAGTGTATATATGTCCATTCCACTCTCTCACTTTGTCCCAGCTTACCCTTCCCCCTCCCTGTGTCCTCAAGTCCATTATCTAGTAGGTCTGCGTCTTTATTCCTGTCCTGCCCCTAGGTTCTTCAGACTTTTTCCTTTTTTTTTAGATTCCATATATATGTGTTAGCATACGGTATTTGTTTTTCTCCTTCTGACTTACTTCACTCTGTATGACAGACTCTAGGTCCATCCACCTCACTACAAATAACTCAATTTTGTTTCTTTTTATGGCTGAGTAATATTCCATTGTGTATACGTGCCACATCTTCTTTATCCATTCATCTGTCAATGGACACTTAGGTTGCTTCCATGTCCTGGCTATTGTAAATAGAGCTGTAATGAACATTGTGGTACATGAATCTTTTTGAATTATGGTTTTCTCAGGGTATATGCCCAGTAGTGGGATTGCTGGGTCATATGGTAGTTCTATTTTTAGTTTTTTAAGGAACCTCCATACTGTTCTCCATAGTGGTCTGCTGTTCTGATTGGGTGATTTCCATTATTCTGTCTTCCAGATCACTTATTCGTTCTTCTGCATCATTCAGTTGGCTATCCATTGCTTCCAGATTGCTTTTTATCTTGGAAATTTTATTATCTTTGGTACATTTTTTGTTTCTAGTTCCTTGTTACAGTGATCTGTGTTTATATTGATAATCTTTCTTAATTCAGTTAGCATTTTGATTACTACCTTTTTGAACTCGAGTTCTGGTAGACTGGTGAGCGCTGTTTCATTAGTTGTTCTTTTAGGGGATTTCTCTTGCTCTTTTAATTGGGAGTAGTTCCTCTGCTTTTCATTTTAACTTTCTCTGTCTCCATGAATTTAGGAGAAACAGTTAGCTATTTTGGTCTTGAAGGAGTGTTTCTATGTGAGAGCATCCCTATGTAGACTGTGTATGTCCAATGTTTTTGGTGTGAGGGCTGGTTTTGATATGGACACCAGCCATGTCTGTCCTCAGGGTGTACTGGCCGTTGTCACTCTGATGGGGGTGTGGTTGGTGTTGGGGGGTCTAAATCCTGTGCAGGGTGTGAGGCAGGACTTCCTCTCTGCTCAGTGGCAGTCACCACCCTGTCAGGTTCCCAGTTGCTGAAGCAGAAGCCCTGAGGGTCAGGCTTGATCAGCCTCCATTACCCTTGAGTGCATGCTCCGCCCCAAAGGTGGGGAGTGCTGAAGGAACTGGGGCTCGTGCACTTACAGAGCACCAACGTGCCCCCTAAGTAGGTGACGTCAGCTCTGCTCAGACGCAGCCCAGGGTCACATCTCTTCCCCTGCTGTGTTTGTCCCCAATCGAGTGCAAGGCTGTGGTGTGGAGTGGGCGGGGCTGGGGCATTTGCCAGGCTGGGGCTGGGGGCCAGGGCACTGTGGCAGCCTTCTTACAGGACCGGTCTCCCCCAGATCCAGCATCGAGCTGTGGGGTGGAGTGGGCGGGGCCGGGTGCTCCTGTGGTGCCACTGGAGCGAGCTCTGACAGTGGTCGCCGGCGCCCCACCTGGCTCACAGCCCAGTCCCCCAGGGCTGTCTCTGAGCAGCTAGGTCGAGCCTTCTCCCTGGGCCTGTCTGGCCCAGATCCTGCGCCAAGCTGCAGTGTGGATGGGGGCGGGGAGTGTTTGCTCAGCTGGGGGATGAACCGCTGCCTGCTCCTGGGGTGCTGCCCGAGTGCCCGCTTACAGCGGCTGCTGCCACCCCACCTGGATCACAACCCAGGCCCCCCCGGGCTGTCTCTGTGTAGCTAGACCGAGTCTTTTCCCATGGCCCGGCTGACCCTGATCTCACACCCGACTGTGGTGTGGAGTGACCAGAGCAGGGGTGTTCGCCCCGTTTGGATTAGGGAGTCTGGTGAGGCAGCAGCCACCAGTGCAAGGCTCTCTCTGCCCTGACTGTTGCAAGCCAACTTGTGTGCACGCCTTGTGAGTAGAGTTAGGCTTCTGCAGCCCTTCTGTCTGTCCCAGCAGTTCTCCCAGCAGCCAAAGGGGCTTGTCTCCTCCGTGCAGGGCCCCAGGACGGAACACTCAGACTGTGGCTCGGCCGCACACTCCCCAGGGCAAGGGTCTGCCCATGTGGACCTTCTCTTCCTTTCAGATCCCTCCCAGGGACACAGGTCCCAATCTGATGCCTTTTTTCTGCCCTACCCGGTTAAGTGGAGCTCTTTCTTGCAGCTTTGGTTGTACAGAGTTCTTCTGCCAGTTTCTAGTTAGTCTTCTGTGAGAATTGTTCCACACGTAGACGTATTTTTGATGTGCTTGTGGGGAGAGGTGAACTCCATGTCCTCCTACTCCACCATCTTGATCCCTCCTAGGCAAAGAAAAGGCATTCCTAGAAGAGGGCACGGCTTGAGTAAAGGCAGAGGCAAGAATAGCTAACTTTATATTTTCACAAGTAGAGGCATAGATGGGATTTATTCTGGCTTCATGACCTTCTAATGAAGCCCCCCCTAGAATGCATTTCAGTCCCCATTAACTTTATGGCGGATGGTTGGTTGATGCTTCTGATAATGTTGATTTTTTTGTTGGTGGAGGTATTACTGTTCAGTTACAAAAGGCTTCAAGGAGTAGAGCTGCTTAGTTTGCTTTCTTCTTTCATCCATCCGGTCCACCATTTATAGCTTCCCGTACTTGGCTATATGACCCACTCCCCGTCCTTGACCCTATCTATCTCCCACTCTCACTTGCTGTTCACAACTTTCCTGTGGTTACACTCCCATTTTCTGACTTCTGCATTCTAGCTCCTACTGTTCTATCCTGACTGAAATGCTCTGCCCCCTGGGGGAATCTCCTAGATCGTCTTTGCCTGCATTTATCTTCCTTCCTCTGAACTCCTAAAGCACATGGGCACAATCACTGGTTTGGTGCTTATTTATAGTCTCTATCTACCTACCTACCTATCTACATCTATCTACCTACCTACATCTATTCACCTGAGGTCCACCAACTCCTTGACATTTTGTGTGAAGTCGTATGCAATGTGCATATGTGCATTTTCTGGAGAGCAGGTCTGCGACTTTCATTACTACCTCACAGGGGTCTATGATTCCAAAGTGGTTAAGAACTACAGTATCAAGGCAATACCAGACATATAAGAAGTACTAGTTTGGCTGAGAAGAACTGGCCAAGTGCATAGCTGAGCTCTAATTGCAGAACTACACAGTAACTGCTGACAATGAGAGACTTAGGTCTGGAGACATCTCTTAGTCCTACCATGTATATAAAAAATACCAGATTTGTAAAATTATAAATCTATATCCAATTACAAATTATATACACCTAGAGGTGATATAGATATGCAGAATTAAACCTCATGGTCTTACTAGGAATCATCTTTTCAGTGGTACTGCAATTTCTCACCCACAGCTTTTCTATACAATATTCTTTCGTTCAAATAAAATTAAGAACTCTGAATATCAATTTTTAAGTGTTAACGTTCCTTTTAAAAGATCCATTAGTGTCACTCCTGCAATAAAATGCATCCATTTGTTTACCAAATATCTATCATACACCCATGTACTAGGCTCTGTCATGCTGAGAATACAGTTGCACGCAAGATGTGATGGGGAGAGACGATAAACATTTAAACAATAAATGACAATTTCAGAGAGTCTTAAGTTCTGTGAAGAAAATAGGGCAGGTTATTGGATAGACAGGAATGGAGGCAGGTGGCGTGCATCTGAGTGGAAACCTGAATGGTGAGATCTGGGTCACGTGAGAGCTATGACACAGACGTGAGCGTTGTCCGTCTGAGGAACACTGGGGGAGGCCAGTGGGGCTGGACCATGGTGAACAAGGAGCAGAGTGGGAAGAGATGAAGTCACAGCAGTGCTTTTACATCAAGTGGACTCTGGCTGAGAATTTACTTCTTGTTGAATGCATGGATTCACATACTGATTTTCTAACTTCAAACCCTAAATAGGACCACTATCTTACTATTGTATTTTAGTTTACAAATGAGATTGAATTAGAAAATGGGGAAGAAGACTGACTTGGCAAGAAGAGGATGATTTGAGCCAGAAAACCTGATTTGGAGTCCAGGCTCCACCACTTGTTATTTGGGCAATTCATCGACCTGAGCGGCTCCACCATTTGTTATTTGGGCAGTTCATCGACCTGAGCGTAGCTTCAGTTTCTTTGCTTGAAAATGAGAATCCTGACATCTGCCCCCTCCCCTCTGGCCTATACTCATCCATCAGATGAGATGGCATGTGTGAAAGCCCTCTTACTGCCCTGTGTCACATAAGGCAGCTGTCCCAGTGAATCTCTCAGTCTGTTTTTGGCAGCTGAGAAACAGAAAACAAAGGCGGACAAAAAGGGTGTTTAATAGTAATACATTAACAATGACAATAAACAAAACAATAGCTATTATTTTGGGCCAAGCAGTACATTAACTGAGGTCCTATGTGACCTTGTTTAGTCCTTACAACAACGCTGTAAGACAGGTTCTGCGGTTATTCTCATTTTATAAAAGAGGAATAGGGAGGTTCAAATGCAAGCATTTCTTCAAAGGCAAGTCCTCTGAATACCCTCATTCATTGCCTATTTATTTTAGACAAAATTAGAATCAACTTGCTTATGTTTTTTCTGCCCCCAGATTTTAGTACCTGTAAATTAAACAAGGGTGAGCAGGTTTTGCTGGAGGTGGGCACCCTGCTGGCAACAAGATAGAAACACTTTTACAAAAAACCAGACACGCACACGCGTACACACAAATGAAAACAAAGCAACCAAAAGTGAATTGACATAGTGAGAAAAGGGACACTTCTACACCTTCACAACAGTCTTCACACCTCGGAACCTGGAGGCTTATGCCCACATTAACTGGTGCTCCTAAGGAATGACATTAAATCACCAAAAAAGGACAGATCGTTTGTTTACTCTCCAAGGGAAGGGCATAATGAAATTTAGAACATTTTTATCCAAAATGCTTAAAGTTATAAAACAAAGAAAAAGCATACTTATATGGAATACCTTATTCCCCAAAGACACTGAATTAAATGTCATCACTGTATTATAAATATTAATATGACATATAGTATGATTCTACTTATATAAAGTTCCAAGTCTTGAAGGGTGCATACTTAGGAGGTATAAATAAAAAGAAGTGCAAGGAAATGTTTATCATAAAGGTCAGGAGAGTAGTTTACCTTCAGGAGGAAAGGGTGGGACCCGTGATTGGGGAGGAGCCCATGGGGACTTCTGGGGGCCAGGAGTGTCCTACTTCTCAACCACAGGAGTGGTGACAGGGGTGTCCACTTTCTAGTTCATTAAGCTGTATTTGTAGGATTTAAGCACTCGTCTATATTTGTGTTATATTTCACAATAAATAATGTTTAAAAAAAAGAAATTAAACTTAAAGAAAAAACTATGACAAAGAACACTACCTCTGTTTAGGTGTGTTTCATGTATTTCAAAATTCACTTTTTTTTTTTTAAATTTTTATTGGAGTATAGTTGCTTTACAACGTGGTGTTAGTTTCTACCGTATAGCAAAGTGAATCAGCTATATGCACAATTCACTTTATTCTCTTTCCGGTCCTGTGAGGAAGGGAGGGCAGGCATCCTCCTCCCCTTCCTTATTTTAAAGATGGGGACCCTGGAGTTCAAGGGGGTTACTCTCTTGCAGTCATGCAGTCAGGGGGCGAGCTGGGACCCCCACCCCTGCCGGGTATCTCCGAGTGCCCAGCTCTCCTAGCCTCCACCTTATCTTTTCAGATACATTCCAGGCATAGAATGGACTGCAGAGCAATTGTGAAATCAGTGAGGGAATTTTCGTAGAGATGAAAACCTCACCTGTCACTGTGCTCCACCGCAACCTTGTGCTTGTTCTGGGAATCGATCCTGGCCTCCCTGACCATGTTATACCAGGCCCTGAAAATCTTCTTCTGAAGAAAATGTACACACAGTGTTTGTACTTCTTCCTCTAGGTCAGTCAGGTACTGGGGATGAGAACAGGGGAAAAAGTGAGACAAATAACATCACAGACAAAGAATTTAAGCAAATAAACAGTACAGAAGAGAAAGAATTGAACCAGACACAAAACAAAGGACACTGGAGGCATAAGGAGAAAGGATGATGTGGCAGCCAAGGCCATATCCTCTGTAAGGTATTAAAAGATAATAATGGAATCAGAGGGATAGAAACAGTTACAAGACTGAGGGCGTAGGTTTCTAGTAAAATCACTTGAGCAATTATGGGACAAGAAAGAAGAAATTAGTATAAAAACAAAAGCTGATGTATGACACATTACAGTTTATAGGGACACTCTCTATGTGAAAAGAAACCTGCTTAAGATTTTATACTAACAAAATATTGATCTGACATTTTCAAATTCGTTTCAAAGCAGTGAATTGAATTGCCTCTTCTATATTGTTCTTGAAAAAAACATAATGACTGTTGACATCTGGAGTGCACCTAATTTTCTTACATAGGGTTGGGCAGAGACATGTATTTAACACTCCCTTCATTGGGGCCTTACCTGTAGCCAGCTCCGGATGACTCTCCTAAGTAATATTTGGGAATAAAATTGATCAGCTTTGGCCGTCTTCCTAGCCAGGCTTTCCTGACTCCACTGGAACCAGGTCAGCAGGCATTTCCTCTGTAGGGCCAAAGAGTGATGTCCTTTGGCCACCTGGACAATTTTTTAAATGAGAAAAGGAAATTATTCCTTATATGTTAAATCATTTAAGGAAATATACATCGCCTTGGCAAGTGATGCTGTAAACCACGTACAGGCAGTTACTAGAGAGAATAATCTTACGGACATTCACCTATGTCCTAAAAGCTTTGACTACTGACTGTATTACATGGGGACTTCAGATTCACATCATGCATAGCCTTTCAATGCTGACTCCCTGAAGACCACAATGACTGGCTGGTTATTCAGGAAATGGAACAAACAACCTCCAAAACCATTTTGTCGCTTGCACTGAGTTTTAAAGTGTGTGGGTGGCAACATTCTTGGTTCCTTCTCCTGGAGCTTGGGCAGCAACTGCATAACAAACCTCTCTTTATTATATGTGCTTAACCACTGTCTAATCAAGGAAATGCCAATACTTTCAATTAGTTCTGTAGAATGAGCTGTCACTAGCACTGAAATTTAGACATTATCAATAAACCACAAGCCATTTGATAGAAAAATAACATGCTGAATAATTTAATATCTTACCAACTTAAAGGGCTCAGAGTATCATTCTACCAAAATAAACATACAACTCAGACTTTATAGATTTTTTTAAAAGTAACTGTTAACAGTCTCTTAAGAGGCAGAGGGAAAAGCCCTTTTCTCTTAGTCCTCCCCATTAGACATTTTTCTGAGTCTTGTCTCACCACTGAGCACTGTGAACGTGACTGATCTGAGTGAGCCCCTTGGCAGTCACACATACTGGCCAAAATGACCATCGCAGGAGGTCTCCGTGACACCTGGGAGCCAAAAGGCAAGGGGAGCCAGAAACACACAACCTCCTACCCTCTCTCTCTCCATCTTCTAGGAAAACACAGAGAACCAGGGAGAAAAAGAAAGATAATCAGAAGATCCCTTAAAAATTCTGAAAATTGTCATTGGAACAAATGAAATATAGCACATGTGAGTTTAAGGGAAAATGCTAAATAACTCTTCTGAAAACAAAAACAAAAACAAAAACGTTAGAAAGAAGCCAGGAACTGTCTAACTGGACCCTTTTTCTATCCCTTCCTGGATGTCAGCTCTGATGGATGAAGAAGATACTGCTTCCTCTTACTGTCCTCCAGAACTTTTCCTTTTACTTCTTTAATTTTTTTTTCTAACTTTCTTACTTCTTCTTCTTTTTTTTTTTTTTAACTTTCAGCTGGTGGTTAGTATCTACATATACCTCTGATTCCTACACAGCACAAAAGACATGCCTGAACTGGGCAGGATTTTTGGAGGAAGGGGTTGCTGAGCTCCATTCTAGCTTTGTAACCAATGTGCTGTGTGACCTTAAGCAAGTCGGTTTTCCTCTCTGAGACTCAGTTCCCTTATTTACAAATTGAAAGAGAAGGAGAGGATTACTAATTTTCTATAAAATTCTATTATCTTGTGTGGTAGGCTGAATAGTGGCCCTCAGGGATGGCCACAAACTAATCCCTGGAACCTGTAAATGTTACCTTACATGGTAAAAGGGATTTTGCAGATGTGATTAAGTGAAGGATCTTAAAATGGGGAGATGATCCTGGATTATATGGGAGAGCCCTAAATGTAATCACAAGAGTTCTTGTAAGAGGAGCAGCATCAATATAAGATGTGACATGAATGTAAGAGATGAGAGTGAACTGAGGAAGGGGCTATGGGCACTGGGATGCGGGCAGCCATTAGAAGCTGAAAAAGGAAAGGAAACAGTTTCTCTCCTGGGAAACCCCAGAAGGCAGTTGTCTTGCTGACACTTTGACTTTAGCCCAGCAAGTCTGATTTTGGACTTCTGACCTCCAGAAATTTAAGATAATAAATTTGTTTTAAGCCACTATGTTTGTGGTAATTTGTTATAACAGCATAGGAAACTAACACACTTGTTACAAACTAGAGAGGTGATTCTCAAAATGTGGTGCTCAGACTACTTGGATCAGAATCTCCTGGGCTACTTTTTTTTTTTTTTTTAATATTATAGTCTTTTATTCTACTGTTTTTTTTTTTTTTTTTTGGCCATGCCATGTGGCATGTGGGATCCTAGTTCCCCAACCAGGGGTCGAACCTACGCCCCCTGCGTTGAAAGCACAGAGTCTTAACCACTGGACCGCCAGGGAAGTCCCTGGGCTACTTTTTAAAAATGCAGATTCCCTGACACACCACCCCCAGCCCCCTGGCCAACAACCCAGACCTACTGAGAACACCTGGAGGTGGGAACAGGAACTTGCATTTTTATAAGCTCTCCAGATGGTTTTATGAATAGGAAAATTTGGAAATGCTGGATTCAGATCTGTGTTCTCCTGTTTTTATTTTAATTAGGTTTTTCTATATTTAAGGCCTATAACTGTCATTTTGAACTCAAACTCCTGTTTCTTTTTATATTCTTATAAGTAAATTTTAAATTTAATTTGATTATTCACCCATAGATTATTTTGTTTCTAAATTTTATAACTTTCTTGATTTTACTCGGTCAAAAACTGAGTAAAAACTCAGGGACCAAAAAAGAAGAGCTGATAAGAATTTAAGAGTGAGTTTTTCTACTTCCTGTCTGCTTTTTCTTTGTGTATTAATAATTAAAAACAAAGAAACAGACAAAAGCCAGAGAGAATAAACAAAACTAGGAGCGCTCAACTGGATAACAAACTATCTGATATGACTAAATGTTTGTTGTAGTATATTCAAGAAGCAAACTTCCATTCAGATTTCATTTCCAGACTCATTCACTCAGAAAACTATGGCTCAGCCCTCCCATATCATTACCAGGAAAATAGCAATGCTTGGGGCACAGATGGGTCAAGGCCTCCAAGAGGAGGGATCCTCGTGCCCTCAGGCCTGACCACCACAAATTGGCCTCCTTAGCTGGTTTGAGATACTCAGTGGTTCCAGAACCACCGGTTAGGAGGCAGAGGACAAAAAATCAGAGACAGAAAAACAGTGGGGAGGGCATTTAGGGAAGATAAGAAGAAGAAAGTGTGAAAATAGGAAGAGAACAAAGAGAATGAAGGGTGAATAGATTGGCTAGGGGAGGAAAAAGTAGCCTAAGTCACGTTCACAAAGGTACAGCCTGCAGCATTACTGCACGCAGTGGGCTTCTTATGGTACAAGAGCATTATTGTTCATCTTTAATCCTGGTTTTCATAACCAAGAAGATTAGCCTTACTTTTCAGTATTAACTTGGCCAAATGTGTAAATAAGAGTGGTCAAAACTGGTATGCATTACTGACCTTATTATGAAGTAGAATTCTAAAGATAACATCTTATCTATTTTGAGCTTTTGATCATTTAGTTAAATGCCGTGTTCTGTGCACTGGATAAATTTGAATTTCAGTGGTATCTGATTTCATTTATCCCTGTGTGGTAGAGTGGATGACTATTCCGGATAATAGGATGTGACACCCACACACTTGCATGTGATTTCATCCTGTCTCCCAATGGAGTAAATGGAGCCTTTTTCTCCTCTCAGTGACCTTGAGTTTGGCCCTATGACTTGCTGTGGCCAATGGAATGTTAGTGGACATGATACAAGCCAAGGTTTCATATGGGTTTACATAATTGGGTTTGGCCTTTGTATCTCAGACATTTGCCAGGTGAAAGCTTGCCCTGAATAACAGCTGGAGCCAGAAAGAGGCTGTGGAGAGATCTGAATTTGATCTAAACTGGCCCACAAACATGTGAGTGGGAAATAAATACCTGAGTTGTAAGCCACGATATTTCAGGGCTGTTTGTTAGGCAGCTTTATTGCAGCAGAAATTTGATTAGTATACCTTATGGTAATTATTTTTCCTTTATTACATAGCTATACACTGCTAAAATTGAGAGAGGCCTCTATTCATCCTACCTTGGAGGTCTCTAATAAAAAATGTACTCTAGTTTTTTCCAACCTATTCAGTTACAGAAGTCTTTCTCTACCTTGGAAGACCAAATTCAAACTTTTATCTAAAACAAGTAAATATCCACACTCAATTCATTTATCTTTCTGACTTTTAAATCTCCAAACGACCTCCAAGCCTCACTGGGTGTTTATCCTATTTTAAAGTCCACTTGCTGATTTTGGGGGGATAAGAGTGTGACACTATACCTGGAGGTTTTGCTTGCTTTGCATTCTCAGTCTCTTCCAAGGCTCCAGACCTTTTTTTCTTAGCAATACGCTTTCATAATGTTCTTTGGCTATTGCTTCCAGCTGCTGGTTCCTCTTAATTCTCTTCTGCTTCTCTAGTTCTTTCTGGAAAAAATAAATAGGTAAAAATGCCAAGGAGGAACCAAAATAGTAACATAGGAAGTTCCTGAACTTCCCTCCTCCCTTGGATGCACTGAATGTATAGCTACACATGGAGCACTTCCCTCTGAAAGAAATCCAGAAACTAGCTGTGTGACTTTTCCACATCAAGCGAATGAGAAAATACCTACATTGATACATCAAAAATATTGACAGGAAAGGCTGAGACACAGGCTTGCCATAAACGCCATCCCTGGCTCAGTGCCCTATAATAGGGAGGGAACTCCCAACTCCCAGCTTCTTCCTAAGGAGTGAAGGATTTGGACTGCACATCTAGCACCCCAACTTTAAAGACAACCATTCAAGCAAGGGATGGGCCCCCAAAACACTAACAAGGCTTGTGTCCACGAGACACACAAGACTATAGCAAACAAAGAAAGAGGTCTTATTGGATGAGAGTACTCACTGTGGCTATGCTCCTATACTCACTCCTATGCTCTCAGGACTCAGTCCTGAGAAAGCAAGCAAAAAGCCCATCTCCCAGTCTTTCCCTGAAAGAGATTTGACTTCATACTTTACAAGCTGCTGCCTGAGGGTCCAGATTCTAATTTAGCACGCATCTAGGAGCTGGCTGAGATCCTCTCCAGAGCGTGAGGGAGCCTTTGGGTACTTCCTCTGCCTTCTCCCTCTGGCTCACTCCACATCAGATTGCTAGCATCTGTCTAAAGGAGCTTACACACACATTTTGCATGCTAACTTTTGTGACTGCCACCTGAGTGGGAGGGGCCCCTGGACTGCCTGGCTCTGATAGCCAGTGGAACTTACATTCACAAGTCCCATAGGACTACGGCAAACAAGCAGGCACAGGAGAAACCCGCTCCCCCCCACATCGCCCTGGCCACCCAGCCCCATGGTTATACACCTGGGCTCAGTGAAAGGGAGCAGGAAAAACACACATCTCCTAGTTTCTCCCTGGAAGGGGCTTAACTACGTATTTTCACAGCTGCTGCCTGAGGGTACAGCTTCTAACCAGTGTGTATCAAGGTGCTGACTAAGATCCTTTCTTTTGGGACACTGATAGGTCTTGGCACACGCTCAGATACGGGGGGCTACTAAGGACAAAGGCAGTGACAAAGGTCTGAGAGACAACCAGAAGCCTGGGCCTGGCTGATGAGATTCATCTTCTGCACGTGAGCACTCTGTCAAGACTAGCAAAGGTGACTGTTTTATCTAATGCACAGAAACCAACCCAGAGAGTCAAGAAAAATGAAGAAACAGAGAAATATGTTCCAACCAAAAGAGCAAGATAAACCTCCAGAAGCCAGTCTTAATGAAATGGAGATAAGTGATTTACCCAATAGAGTTTTCAAAATAACGGTCATAAAGATGCTCACTGATGTCAGGAGAGCAATGCATGAACAAAGAGAATTTCAACAGAGATAGAAAATATACAAAAGTACCAAACATAAATCATACAGCTGAAGAATACAATAACTGAACAGAAAAATTCAACAGAGGGGTTCAACAGCAGACCAGATCAAGCAGAAAAAAAGATCAGTCAACTTATAGACAGAGCAGTGGAATTCAATTCGAGGAACAAAAAGAAAAAATAATGAGAAAAAGTGAAGATAGCCTAAGGGACTAATGGGACACCATCAAAGGGAGAATAAACATACTATAGGAGTCCCAGAAAGAGAGAAGAGAAAGGGGCAGAAAACTTATTCAAAGAAATACTGGATAGTTCAACTTCACATGGTCAGGCAGTTGGAAAGATGCTTAGTGTTTGTAATCCTTTGGGCTTCAATGATACAGTCTTCCCAGTGCCAGTTCTAGATCTGCTCCATCCTGTAGTACTTTATCTGTGACTGTTTTTAACCACAAAATTCTGCTGATTAAAGAGGCAAATCCATATAAACTTGGCCTTTTAAACAATGCCTTCATTCTGTCATAACCAGTCCCTCTTCCTTAACAATACTTTTCTTACTTATTAAACAACTTAGCAAGCAAGAGTTTTCCCAGCTTCCTCTTTTATAAAATTTTATAGATCTTTCAAAGGGAAAAGTACTTTATCTCCACCTTTGTCTCATATTTCTCTACCTCTACACCTATGACAATATACAGAAACATTGGTATACCCTATTCTATAAAGCCAATTCTTATTTTGCTCTAGTCTCATTATAACCACGTTTCTTAGGTTTTGACCACTCCCTTTCCAGAATCTTGCATCATGAAACATGTGCACAGGGAACACTCCCCAGCACAGATCACATGCCAGGCCACAGAATAAGTCTCAATAAATTTAAGATTGAAATCATGTCAAGCATTTTTTTTCTGACCACAATGGTACGAATCTAGAAATAAAAATAAAAAAAAAAAAAAAGGAAAAAAGAAAAAAAAGAAATACTGGCTGAAAATTTCCCTAACCTGGAGAGAGAAACAGATATCCAGGTCCAGGAAGCCCAAAAAGTACCAAATAAGATGAATCTAAAGAGACACACACCAAGACACTTTATAATTAAATTGTCAAAAATTAAAGACAAAGAATCTTAAAAACAGCAAGAGAAAAGCAACTTGTTAGGTATAAGTACACTCCTTCTACACTGATAATATAAGACTATCAGTGGATTTTTTGGGCAGAAATCTTGTAGGCCAGAGAAGTGAGATGTTATATTCAAATGCTGAAAGAAAAAAAACCTGCCAATTAAGTATACTCTACCCAGAAAAAATGTTCTTCAGAATTGAAGGAGAGATAAAGAGTTTTCCAGACAAACAAAAGCTGAAACAGTTCATCACCACTAGACCAGCCTTACCAGAAATGTTAAAGGGCCTTCTTCAAGTTGAAATGAAGAACACTAATAAGTAATATGAAAACATATGAAAGTATAAACTCACTGATAAAGGTAAATATATAGTTAAATTCAGAATAATACTCTTAATATTGTAATGGTGATGAGTGAATCACTTAAAACTCTAGTATAGGTTAAAAGACAAAAGTATTAAAAATAACTATAACTACAATAACTTGTTAATAGATACACAATATAAAATTGTGACAAACAAACTATGGTGGGAGAAGTGTAAAAATGTAGAGTTTTTGTATGCATTTGAAGTTATCAGCTTAAAATAGACTGTTATAATTACAAGATGTTTTATATAAGCCTCATGGTAACCATAAAGCATAAACTTATAGTAAATACACAAAATATTTATAAATCACAGCACAAATACATATAATCAAAGCACAAAGGAATAATGCAAGAGAGGAAGAAAGGAACAAAGGAACTACAAAACAGCTAGAAAATAATTAACAAAATGGCAATAGCTAGTCCACACCTATTAATAATTACTTGAAATGTACACAGATTAAATCCTTCATTCAAAAGACACAGAGTAGCTGAACGGATTAAAAAAACAAGACCCAACTATGTGCTTTCTATGAGAGGCTCACTTCAGCTTTAAGGACACATAGAGACTGAAAGTGAAGGAATGGAAAAAGATATTCCATGCAAACAGGAACCAAAAGAGAGCAGGGGTAGTTATATTTACATAAGACAATATAGACATTAAGCCAAAAATGATATCAAGGACAAAGAAGGTCATTATATCATGATAAAGAGGTCAATTCATCAAGAATATGTAACAATTTAAAATATTTTTGCATTCAACATTGGAGCACCTAAATACAAAGCAAATATTAACATTTTGAAGTGAGAAATAGACAGAAATACAATAACAGTAGTGGATTTCAATAACCCACTTTAAACAATGGATAGAGCATCTAGACAGAAAATCAACAAGGATATATTGGACTTAACACATTAGACCAGACGGAATTAACAGACATATACAGAACATTTCATCCAACAGCAGCAGAATACATATTTTTCTCAAGTGTACATGGAACATTCTTCAGGATAGATCATATGTTAGGCCATAAAACAAGTCTTAATAAATTTAAAAAGACTGAAATCATACCAAGCATATTTTCCAGCTACAATGTTATGAAATTAGAAATCAGTTACAAGAGGAAAACTGGAAAATTCACAAAGATGTGTAGATTAAACAACATGCTTGTGAACAACCAAGGGTCAAAAAAGGAATCAAAAGAAAAATAAAATAATAAAAAAAATCTGACAAAAATGAAAATGGAAACACAACATACCAGAACGTATGGGATGCAGCAAAAAGCAGTTCTACGAGGTAAGTTTAAATGCTTACATTAAGAAAAAAGAAAGATCTCAAATAAACAACCTAATTATACACCTCAAGGAACTAGAAGAAGAACAAACTAAGTCCAAAGTTAGTAGTAGGAAGGAAATAAAGATCAGAGCAGAAATAAATGAAATAGAGAGTAGAAAGACAATTAAAAAGGTCACAGAAACTAAGAGCTGTTTTAAAAAGAAAAAGCAAAACAAAACAGACAAACCATTAGCTAGACTAAGGAAAAAAAAAAAAAGACAAATAAAACCAGAAATGAAAGACATTACTACTGAAAACTGAGAAATACTAAGAATCCTAAAAAAAACTACTATAAACAAATGCCAACAAGTTAGATAATCTAGAAGAAATGGATATAGTCCTAGAAACATGCAACCTACTAAGACTGAATCATGAAGAATTAGAAAATCTGAATAGATTAATTACTATAGACTGAATCAGTAATCAAAATCTTGGATTTGACACCAAAAGCAAGGGCAACAAAAACAAAAATGAATAAGCAGGACTACATCAAACTAAAAAGCTTCTGAACAGCAAGGGAAACCATCAACAAAATGAAAAGGCAACCCATAGAATGGGAGAAAATATTTGCAACCACATATCCAATAAGGGGTTAATATCCAAAATATATAAGGAACTCATATAACTCAATAGCAAAAAACCCAAAAAAACTCAATTGAAAAAATGGGTAAAGGATCTGAAGAGACATTTTTCCAGAGAAGACACACACAAATGGCCAACAGGTATGTGAAAATGTGCTCAGCGTCACTAATTATCAGGGACACACAAATCAAAACCACAATGAGCTATCACCTCACACCTGTTAGGATGGCAATTATCAAAAAGACAAGAGATAACAAATGCTAATGAGGATGTGGAGAAAAGGGAACCCTTGCACACTGTTGGGGAATGTAAACTGGTACAGCCACTGTGGAAAACAGTATGGCGGTTCCTCAAGAAATTAAAAATGGAACTACTATATTATCCAGCAATCCTACTTCTGAGTATATATCCATAGTAAACAAAATCACTGTCTCAAAGACATATCTGTACTCCTATGCTTATTGCAGCATTATTCACAATAGCCAAGGAATGGAAACAAAGTAGGTATCCATTGATGTATGAATGGATAAAAAATGTGCTATAGATACACACAATGGAATATTATTCAGCCTTAAAAAAAAAAGAAGGAAATCTGGTCATTATTGACAACATGGATGAATTTTGAGGGCATTATGCTCAGTAAAATAGGCCAGACAGAGAAAAACAAAAATACTAAGTGGTATCACTTAATATGTGGAACCTTAAAACAAAAATGGGTTGAAATTGTAGAAACAGAGTAGGATGGTGACTGTCAGTGCCTTTGAGGTGGGAGAAATAGGTAGGGCCTGGAAAAACGGTACAAACTTTCAGTTACAAGATGAATAAGGTCTGAGGACCTAATGTATAACACGGTAACTACAGTTGATAACATTTCATAATTGAAACTTACTAAGAGAGGAGAAAATAAGCATTCTTACACACACACACACACACACACACACACACACACACACAATAAGTATGTGAGGTGATGGATATGTTAATTAACCCAGTGGGAATCCTTTTACAATGCCAACATATATCAAATCATCATGTTTTATGTACATTTGAAGTATCTTACAATTTTGTCAATTACACCTCAATAAAACTAAAAAAAAAAGATGCAATGACCTAAAAACTCATGAATTTCATTTCAACAAATAGCTAATTACTTTAATTTGAATATGTAACCACTAAACAGCATGTTAATCACGGTAACAGAACACTGGAACATTAAAAAAAAGGAAACAACTCTGCAAAGAGGGTGAGGAAAAGTTCCTCATGAATCCTGCAAGAATCAGGGCTATGCATATCCTAGGATTTATTCAGCATTGTTCACAGAAATGATTTACATCTCACCAAGTTACTAGGAAGTAAAACAGTTAGGAGAGCAATCAGTATTTTCCCCTTATTATTACGGGAAACGTAGCAATATAGCCCCTTCATTTAGATCATGGGGTAGAAATTTATATATGAATTATTCTATTCAAATTTAAAGATACTTCATACTCCATTAAAAGTCTAGTGATGGCTGTTATGCAAGTCACAGGAGCAAAAGCAAAGACTTCAGACTGTCTTCACAGTAGTTGTCAGTCTCAGCAGTAAAAATCACTTAATTTAAGCTTCTTTTTCTTTATTTGCCACAATTTCACTTCAAGAAAACGGTTGTGGTGAATTGGCTGATTCTGACAACTACTTAATTGCCTGAGTCTTCTCTGAGAAAAAAAAAATGAGAGAGGGCACTGGAACATTTCTAAGGTGGAAGGGAGACTTGCTCTGATCTTCCAATCCAAACTACCTTTATCTGTACACATTCCTCAATGAATATGAAATGTCCATATTCTCTAAAGGATTCAACCAAAATTACCTTCATAATCTTTATTACAGACAGTTGAGATATTGAATTGAATGGAAAGAAAAATTATTTTCGAGAATTTTCTTATGACCAACAAGAGGAAGCTGAGAGTTAAGTGGGGAGGAAAATGAAAGCTGGCCATTTTCACATCCACTGAAATGTCCCTGTAGCATCGAGGCAGCAGTTGCAACTTGTAGACAGGAATCTAACACAGTAAGCCTCTGGAGAAGCCCTCAGGCTCGGCCAACCCTGTTCACACACACAACTAAGTTATCTTCCTAGAATTACAACTCTATGGCCGGTGTCGTAGGCTCTTAAGGAAAACCATTTTCATGTGGCTTGTGGGGGAAAATGGCCTATTTATTTATTTAAAAAAAAATTTTTATTGGCATATAGTTGATTTACAATGTTCTGTAGGTTTCTGCTGTACAGCAAAGTGAATCAGTTTTACATATACATATATCCACTCTTTTTTAGATTCGTTTCCCATATAGGCCATTAAAGAGTATTGAGTAGAGTTCCCTGTGCTATACAGTAGGTCCTTTTTAGTTATCTATTTTATATATAGTAGTGTGTATATGTCAAGCCCAATCTCCCAATTCATCCCTCCCCCACCTTACCTGCTGGTAACCATTAAGTTTGTTTTCTACACCTGTAACTCTATTTCTGTTTTGTAGATAAGTTTATTTGTACCCTTTTTTTAGATTCCACATATAAGTGATATCATATGGTATTTGTCTGTCTCTGTCTGACTTACTTCACTCTGTAGTGACAATCTCTAGGTCCATCCATGTTGCTGCAAATGGCATTATTTCATTCTTTTTTATGGCTGAGTAATATTCCACTGTATATACGTACCAAAGCTTCTTTATCCATGCCTCTGTTGATGGACATTTAGGTTGCTTCCATGTCTTGGCTATTGTAAATAGTGCTACAATGAACATTGGGGTGCATGTATCTTTTCAAATTATGGTTTTCTCTGTGTATATACCCAGGAGTGGGACTGCTGGATCATATGGTAGCTCTAGTTTTATTTTTTTAAAGGACTCTCCATACTGTTCTCCATAGTGGCTGTACCAATTTACATTCCCACCAACAGTGAAAGAGGGTTCCCTTTTCTCCACACCCTCTCCAGCATTTATTGTTTGTAGATTTTTTAGAAGTGTACTTTTCCATGGAAAAATAGAAAGAGAAACATTTAATAAATCAGATATCTGCTTGAGCCAAAATTTTGTATTCATATGCAACAATTTACTTTAAATGTGTATTTCCTCCCTTGATTAAGGTTTCCTCAATAGAGTTGGCTGTATTTCATTACTATTACTGTATTTCCATTTCCTTGTATAGAAAATGCCCATAACACCTGCATCTAAGGTTCATTGGGAGGATTACATGAAATGATGCTGTCTGCCTTGAGATGGCACTTATATTGGGGATCGATGCAGCTAGGGTTTCACAGAGCATAATTCACTCAGGCTAAAAAGGGACACAAAATCAGGGTATCTTTCTGATTTAAATTATTCAACAAACGATATGCAACAAATGAGACTCATTTGAATATATATATATATCTCTCCACCACTACTGCTTTGAAAGAAAGACAAGGAATTACAGCAAGAATTGAGAAGAATACAGGGCAGTCGACACCATTCCCACACTATGCCTTCCATCCATTATAAGCCACCCTTTCATTGTGCTCTGGAACGTATTCCCAGTTAGGCACCCCTGTAATTTATAGTCTTTGCCCTCTTGTATCATGAATTTCTCCCTCGCTACTAGATCATTCCCATCAATATGCATATATGTGCTGATACCTCCCATCTTTTAAAAAACAAAATAACACTCAAAAGACCAACTGCCAACAGAAAAAAAAAAAATCCTTCAACCACAGGTGACCCCTATTATATGGGCTCCCTTCCCAGCAGTCCACTGAAAACACTCTTGTCTATGTCATGAATAATCTCCATGTTGCCAAATCAAAGTTTCACTTGTCTGTCCTCTTTTTCATTGAACCCAGCAGCATTTAGCCCAGTTAACCACCATCACTTCCTTCCAGAAATACTTTTTTCTCTCAGCTTTTCAATAAACAATTCTCCTGGTACGCTTCCTACCTCGCTACCTCCTCATCCTCTGAGTAGTTACTCATATATTCTAGGACTCAGTCCTGGATCCTCATATTTCTTCTCTATCCAGACAATCTCCCAAGTTGATTTCATTCACTTCCAGAGCATTAAAAACACTGACATGTTTTTGACTCCCAGGTTCCTTACTACAATCTTGATGTCTGGGCTTATATATTCAACTGCCTATTTGACATGTTCATTTGGATGTCTAATAGGTATCTCACATTTAACCTTCCCTTGTGGACCTTACAGAGGCCTCCTCAGCATCTAGCAGCTCAAATATCACTTCTTCAGAGAGGCTTTCCCCATCTTGCTTTCCCCATTATACCTCTCCCTCTACTTAGTTATTATCTTGTTTATTGCCTGTTTTCCCCAACTAGCATATAAGCTTTATGAGGGCAGGGCTATTGTCTGTCTTCTCCACTGCTCTAATATCTAGAACAATGCCTAGCACATAGTAGATGTTCGACATACATTTGTTAAATGAACAAATATGCTTGCTAAGCAATTATGAAAGACTTCAAATCTTGCCTGGTCTTCTCTGATAAATTTATCTTTCCACCATATACTTCATCAACTGTCTATTAATACAAAGCATATTTACACAGCCATAAAAGTTACTGCCTGATAAGTATTTCTAGAATACTTTTAATAAAAATAAAGCAATGGGATGTTAAAAGGAATTTAGATTATCTTCAAAAGATCATTGTGTGAGACCTGTGACTGGCCATCTTACTGCTGCACCTGATAGGCTATCCTGTCAGGGTCACAGGGACATTAAGCCACCACTTGGAGCATGACTGACCATGCTGCCATAGGTGGTACTTCTGCCATTGCTAAAGTGGCCCCTCTCTGAAGAATGCAGTACTTGTAGATACAGGCGAACTGCAGGTAACAGGAATCTTTCACAGAGGGCAGCCATGTCTAGACCTTGAACCACTTCTTTTTTGTTTTGTTTTGTTTTGTTTTTTTGGGTTTTATTTTTTGGCCATACCACGCGGCTTGTGGGATCTTAGTTACTCGACCAGGGATTGAACCAACGCCCTCGGCAATGAAAGCATGGAGTCTTAACCACTTGACCTCTGGGGAATTCCCACCTCTTTTTTTTAATATGGAGGACAAATTTGTCATGGGCTTATCCCTGAGGAATTCTTCCAGTTCTGTATCCTAAAACTGGTATCACAGAACTGATCTTGTGTTTTCTACCCAAAGAAATACATGTGATTGCTAGAGACCTTTATCAACAGTAGGGTTGCTCATCTATGTAATTAGAAAGAAGTATGGTACCTCTGTCAGACAATTTGCTGATAAACTTAATGAGCAAAAACAGCCCAACTAGAAGAGAGGAAGCAGGCTTCCATCAAACACATCCAGGATGCAACTGATTTGGACAAGCCACAGCAGGCACTGGTTGAGAAGTGTCATTACTTTTTTGATGTTCAGAGGAATAACACTGCTATGGCCTGGGAGGGTGCTTACTGGTAATGGCTATATAAAGTATATAGGAGGTCAAGAATCACCCGTGCAGAAAATGATGCATCAAAAGGAATACAACCACATGATAAACTGCGTAGAAAAACACATTGTGCAGAGCATCTTTGCTCAGAAGCAAAAGGAGACAATTGCCAAGTGCATTTTAGATCTAAAGCTGCTCCCAAAGAAAGCTCAAACAAGTCAGTCTATAAATGCATCCATCTCAATTGAGACTGCTACAAACAGCTGATTTACTAAATGGAAACTAGTCTATGTGACAAAATCTTTTTGTCTATTGTTGTAGACTGAACTTACATTTTACCTTTCCTAAAAAAGAAAAGATTTGGGCTTGGATAGTGAGAGAAACAAAACAACCTATTGGCCAGTAATGTATTTCTCATCCTTCTTGCTCTGTATAAGCAGTTTGCTTCCAGCAAGAAAAAAGCTGGACAGATAGATAACAAATTAATGACTTTTTATGAACCGATCAGAGAACTGAAGCCATCCCCAAATCTGGAGACAGGCACCTTCAGGGAGACACAACACCCAAGCATTTGCTTATCTGAGGCAGAAGCCTCCCTACCCCCTGAACCAGTAAGATCATTAAGCTAGAAATCTGGCTAACTGCTGGAGGCCAAGGGTGGGCCGGCATGAGGAGGGTGAAGCTCCTGGGGGTCACAGTCATAGGGAGGTTCTTAACCTCTTTGCTCTAGGAACTCCACCAGGCTCTCACAGAGAGGATCAGGGAAAATCCGGATCAAGTCCCCGCCATGGTTCTAGCTGGGGGAGAGGAACAGCAACCACTGCAAAATCTGCCCCGACTCTTCTCCGGGGCTTCATCTGCAAGCAGCGCCAACTGAAGGCACTAGTGTAATGCCACTGCAGCTGGGGGAGGGGAACTCTGCCCAGACCAGCCTCCCTATCTCATTCAAGTGAAGAAGGAATCTCACAGAGGGAAGGGCTTTAAGGTCATAGACCGAGACAGTGGATACTGAAGGAAGGGAACACAGGGGCAGGGAAAAGCTCTGCCCCTACAGTAGGAGCAGAAATTCTTCCGAATGGCCAATACTGTGCACTCCAAAGAGAACGTTAGAGAATGCTCCCCTCATCCACACCACACCAGCACGCTAGCAAACCTCTAGTAATAACAGAGGAGTACAGCTGGAGGGTTGAAAGAGACAGATTTTCTCAGGGAACAGCACAAAGGGAAGACCTAAAGCCAAAAGAGAGGACAAAAAAAAAGTCACTAGTGGATATTGAAGCCTATGGTGCCCATAGCAACAACAAACCTCAACAATGGTAACCATAGCAACAACAAACTTCAAACATAGCCCAACTCCTGGCTACATTAACACAAATCTCCACACTAAAGGCCCATTTATCTCAGTTTCTATTGCCCTGTACATGTCTGGCTTTCAACAACAAAAAAATCAGACATATTAAAAGACAAGAAATAAACACAGTCTGAAAAGATAAAGCCATCATTAGAACAACACTCAAATATGAAAGATGTTGGAACTATCAGAGAGGAAATTTTAAATAATTAATGATAATATTAAAAGCTCTAATGGAAAAGGCAGTCATCATTCAAGATTAGATAGGTAATTTTAGCAGAGATATGGAAACTATAATAAAGAGTCAAATGAAAATGCTAGAAATCAAAAACACACGGTAATAGAAATGAAGAGGGCCTTCAGTAGGCTCATCACTAGACTTGATACAGCTGAGGAAAGTATCAGGTTACTTGAAGTTGGGGCAATAGAAATTATATAACCTGAAAAGCAAAGAGAAAAAAAAGAGTGAAAAAAAACAAAAGAGCACCGAAGAGCTGTGGGACAATATCAAACAATGCAATACAAGCATAACTGGAATCTCAGAAGGAGAAGAAAAAATGGGGCAGGTAAAATATTTGAAGAAATAATGGGTAAAACATATCCTAAAGTTACAGACAGACACAAAACCACATACCTAAGAAACTTAGAGTCCACCAAGCAAGGAAAACAAACAAACAAACATACTATACCTAGACATATCATATTCAAATTGCTAAAACCCAAAGACAGAAAAAATCTTGCAGGCAGCTGGAGGAAACCCATCGTACCTACTCTTATGGATTTAATGTTTTTGTTCCCCTCCAGATTCATATGTTGAAGTCCTAAACCCACACCACCCAATGCCCCAGTGTGGCTGTATTTGGACATGGGGCCGCTAAAGAAGTAATTAAGGTAAAATGAGGTTCAAAGGGTGGGATTAGTGTCCTCATAAAAAGAGATACCAGAGAGCTCACACACTGTCTCTCTGCCTCTCTGTGTACATGCACCAAGGAAAGGACGTGAGACGACATACTGAGAAGGTGGCTTTCTACCCGCCTGGAAGAGAGCTCTCACCAGAAACCAACCATGCTGTCACCCTGATCTTGGACATCCAGCCTCCTGGATTGTGAGAATGTTAATTTCTGTTGTTTAAGCCACTTGCCCTGTGGTATTTTGTTATGGCAGCCTGAGCAGACTACGATATCTACAAAGGAACAAAGATAAGAATTAAAGCAAACTTCTTGCCAGAAACCAGACAAGCAAGAAGACAACAGAGTGACATTTTTAAAGTGTTGAAAGAAAAAAACTGTAAACCCAGAATTCTATCAATATACCCTGTGAAAATACCCTTCAGAAATGAAGGAAAGATAAAGAATTCTCAAACAAATAAAAACTAAGGGAATTCATTACCAGTAGACCAACCCTGTAAGAAATGTCAGAGGACATTCTTCAGGCAGAAGGAATATGACATAGCTTAAACTTAGACCTACACAAAGAAATAAAGAGCACTAGAAATGGAAGAAATGAATGTAAAATATAATTTTCGGCTTATTTTTAATTACACTGAAATATAACTGTAAAGCAATAACAGTGACAAGGTGATGGGTATTTATAATATATATAAAAGTAAAATATATGACATATATGACAATAATGTTGAGAGACTCAATCTTCCCCCTGAGATCTGGACTAAGGCAAGGATATCTTCTCTCAGTACTATTCAACCTTGCACTGGAAGTCCTAGCTAGTGCAATAAGGTAAGAAAAAGAAAGAAAAGGCATACAGATTGGAAAGGAAGAAATAAACTGCCTTTATTGGCAGACAATATGGTGGTCTATGTAGAAAATCCCCCCAAAAAAATCTACCAAAAAACTTCCTAGAATGAATAAGTGAGTTTAGCAAGGTTACAAGATACAATGTCAACATACAAAAATGAACTGTGTTCCTACCTACTAGCAATGAATAAATGGAATCTGAAATTTTAAAAAGATATCATTTGCAATAGCACCACAAAAATAAGTACTTAGGTATAAACCTAACAAAAAATATATAAGATATGTGGAAAGCTATAAAATACTCATAGACAAATCAAAGATCTAAATAAATCATGTTCACAGATTAAAGACCCAATGTTGTTAAATGTCAATTCTCCTGATTTGATCTATACATTCAATATGATCCCAATCAATCTCAATACGATCCCAAATGTAGCAAGCTTTTTTATACAAATTGACAAGATTGTCAATTTATATAGAAAGATCAAGAAACTAGAATAGCCAAAACATTCTGAAAAAGAATAAAGTGGAAAAATTCACACTGTGAGACTGCAAGATTTACTATAAAGCTACAGCAATCAAAGATAATGTGGTACTGGCGAAGGACTACACATAAAGATGAACAGAACAGAATAGAGCCCAGAAATAGTCCCACATAAATGCAGTCAACTGATTTTTGACAAAAGTATACATGTAATTCAATGGAGAAAAGATAGCCTTCTCAACAGATGATACTGGAACAAATGGATGTCTACATGCAAAAAAATAAACTTGATACATACTTTACACCTTATGCAACAATTATCTCCAAATGGACAACAGATCTAAATGTAAAACATAAGACTATAAAACTTCTTGAAGAAAATATAAGAGAAAATCTGAGTAACCTTGGATTTGGAGATTAGTTTTTGCATACAATACTAAAAGCACATCCAGTGAAAGAAAAAAAAATCAATAAATTGGACTTTATCAAAATTAAAACTTTTCCTCTGTGAAAGTCGCTGTTAAGTGAATTAAAATACAAGCCACAGACTGGGAGAAAATATTTGCAGTCCCATATCTAGTAGAGGACTTGGTCCAGAATATATAAAGAACTCTTAAAACCCAGTAAGAAATAACTTAATAAGATAATAAGCAATAAGAAATAACAACTCAATAAGAAAATAACTCAACTGAAAAATGGGTCAAAAAGATCTGAACAGACACTTCACCATATAAGACATGTAGAAGGCAAGTAAACAAATAAGATGCTCAACATTATTTGTTGTTTGGAAAATGCAAATAAACACCACAATGAGATACCACTCATGACACACTATTAGAATGCTTAAAATGCAAAAAACAAGCAAACAAACCAACAAACAAAAGGACAATAACAATTGCTGACAAGGATGTGGGACAAGAGGAACTTTCTGGTGGGGATGCAAAACAGTGCAGCCACTTTGGAAGAGAATTTGGCAGTTACCTACAAAGTTAAACATAGACCTAGCATACTACCCAGCAACCACACTTCTAGGTATTTACCTAAGTGAATTTAAAACATGTCTAAACAAAAACCTACATGTGAATGTCTGTAGCAGCTTTATTCATAATCGCTAAAAACTGGAAGCAATATTAACAGAGGAATAGAGAGACAAATTATTTCAGAATAAAAAGGCTATTTTTAAAAAATGGCCTTCAGCATATAAATAAAAAGGTTTTGAAGAATTCTGAATAACAAGTGAAAATACTCATGCTAAAATCCTAAATGAAAAAAGCAGCTTAAAAACTATATACACCTATACACACAAATTATCAACTTAACTATTAAAAGAGAGAGATGCATCGAGATGAAAGAACAGAAGTATTCTAAGATATTAAGAGTAGTTACCTCATAGATTTTTTTCCCCCGTCTTTTTTGTATTTCTCCAGTGTTCTACAATGAACAGATACGAGAGGAGAAATGTTCTGTACTGTGTATTTTTAAAATGGTCTCACTTCTTTACAGTAGCATGCCCCCACTTCTTCATGAGATGTTGCTGGCTGCTCTATAAAAAGGGTTCTTTGGTCAGCCATATATGACTGCTTGGCACACTGTCCCTCTTCTGGAGACTCATAATAGCTGGTAGGATGTTAAAGGTTCTGAGAAGGCAGCTAATAATGAAACTTGTTTAACTTGATTTTTTTAACCAGCATTTACCAAACGTTTTTTGACCACAGAACTTATATTTTCTCAAAACTACTTAATATCTCAGGAACTACTAGGATTATACAGAACACATGTTGGGGAAATGTTCGCTTAGAACCCCTCAGGTAGTTTTTAAGGGAAGTAACTGAGCTGTTTCTGGAGATTTCTTTGGCTGATTTAGCAAAGGATGAATTACATATGCCTTTTGCTCCATGGACAAGATGACCCATTATGTGGATATCAGTCAGCCTCTTCCCCCAGCCACTGCTGGCATTGCCCAGCGGGCTCATGAACAAAGTGGCCATGGCGGCAGGCATGGAGGATATACATGGGCTCAGAAATATGGATTTCCCCTCACCAAGGCCAACTGGCTATGGCCGTGCTGAGTGCCCAACCTACCAGCAGCAGGAGAAACTAACACAGAGTCTTCAATACGGCCCCATTCTCCAGGTTGATCAGAGAGCTGTCAGGTGGCAGATTGATTATATTGGACTGTTTCCATCATGTAAAGGGCAATGCTCTATTCTTACTGGAATAGACACTTACTCTGGATATGGATATGCCTTTCCTCTCCGTAATATTTCTGCCAAAACTACCATCCATGGACTTACAGACCATCCCTGGATGTACAGAATGCCTTATTCACAATCATGACTTCCACACAGCATTGCTTCTGATCATGGAACTCACTTTACAGCAAAACAAGCACAGCAAAGGGCCCATATGCATGGAATTTACTGGTCTTATCATGGATCCCACCATCCTGAAGCAGCTGGCTTGCCAGAATGGCGGAATGGCCTTATGAAGACTCAGCTGCAACACCAGCTAGGTGGCAGTACCTTGTAGGTCTGGGGTTAGGTTCTCTGGAAGTCTGTATATGCTCTGAACCAGCATCCAGTACATGGTACTGCTTCTCCCATAGCCAGTATTCATGGGGTCCAGGAAGCAAGGGGTGGAAGTGGGAGTGGCACCACTCACTATAACTAGCAAAATTTTTGCTTCTTTTCCCACAAATTTATGTTCTGTTGGCCTAGAGGTCTTGGTTCCAAATGGGGAAATGCTTCCACAAGGAGACATACAATGATTCCACTGAACTGGAAAGAATGCCACCTAATCACTGTGGGCTCCTCATGCCTCTGAATCAACAGGTAAAAAAGGAAGTGCTGGCTGGGGTGACTGACCCCGGCTACTAGGGGCAATAGGACTACTACTCCACAATGGAGGTGAGGAAGAGTATGCCTGGAATATAGGAGACCCCTTAGGGTATCTCTTAGTATTACCATGCCCTGTGATTAAGGTGAAAGGAAAACTACAACCCAATCCATGCTGGACTACTAACGGGCCAGACCTTTCAGGAATAAAGGTTCAGGTCATCCCATGATTAGCAGCGATGCTTGCTGAAGACAAAGGATAGAGTGGGTAGTGGAAGAAGGTAACTGTAAGTACCAGCTACATCCACTTGACCGGTTACAGAAATGAAGACTGTAATGGTCATGAGTATTCCCTTCTTATTTTGCTATGAATATGTTCGTGTGTATACGTATCTTGTTTTCTTTCCACTCTTATTCCCTAATCATGTAACATAAGATGTATTGACTTTGTGTCATGGTTAGCAAGGAGAAGAATAAACATCATTCAAGGACTTTACCTCCTCTTCTGGGGAAGGGGTGTTCATTTTCAGTTGTATGCAGGATAGTTGTATCATGTTAGGCAGAATTATGATCTTGTTGTTGTCTTTATTTGGAGACTAGGTATAGTTTAGGGAGATGTATATGGGTGCCAAGTTGATAAGGCATGGACTTGTGATTTTAATTTTATGTGTCAACTTGACTGTTCCACAGGGTTCCCAGATTAAACATTTCTGGGTGTGTCTGTGAGGCTGTTTCCAGGCGAGATTAGCCTTTGAATCTGTTGACTCAGTAAAGCAGCCTGCCCTCCCAAATGTGAGTGGGCATTATCAAGTCCTTTGAGGGCCTGAAGAGGACAAAAAGGCAGAGGAGGGAGGAATTTGCCTGTTTTTTTGCTTCTTGCCTGCCTGTTGAGCTGGGACATTGGTCTTCTCCTGCCCTTGAACTGGGATTTATACCACTGGCTCCTCTGGTTTCAGGCCTTTGGACTTGGACTGGAATTACCAGCTTTCCTAGGTCTTCAGCTTGCAGACAGCAGCTCCTGGGACTTCTCACCTCCATAATCCTGTGAGCCAGTTCCTCATAATAAATCTCTTCCTATACATATATCTTACTGGTTGTGTTTCACTGGAGAACCCTGACTAATACAGTTTCCAATTCAAATCCCTCTTCTATGAAAATACTTCTGATTTCTCCAAAATCTTCATGGATCTAGCCCTGTTCATATGACTCTCTTGATCTCTTTTGGTCTGTGAGGCACAGGACAGCATATGCTTGTACTATATTCTCTCTGACAGGTGTGTATTTTTAGGCCTTATCTTTCCAACTAGAATTTAATAACCTTGAAAGTAAGAGCTTAGTATCTCTTACTTCTTCTGTATTTTCTTCCATTTGTTCATTTGTTTGTCCATTCATTTTTCATCCATTCAGTAGACTTTCTGAGTTTCTACCACTGGCCAGTTTAATAGTGAGTAACATCAGAGTGCTCCCTTTATTCTTATGGAGATTACGGTTTAGTTGGGGATAAAGAAATGAATAAGACAATCAAGAAACAGATACATAATTATAAGCCCTGGTAGTACTTTGAAGAAGATATACTCAGAGTCCATAAACGGGGACCTAAACAGACTCTGGGTAGAGAGGAGGGTGGGACAAGGCAGGAAAGGCTAACCATGTTGAGCTAAGATCTGAGGAATGAATAAGTTTTCATTAAATAAGGTAGAGAAAGGGTAGAGGTGAGAGAAGAGTGTTCTAGACCGACGTTCTCCGGAGGGAAGGGGCACAGGACCACAGGATTGCACACAAGAGGCTTCAAAGGACAGGTGGCTGACCAAATAGAAACTACTAACCATTTTCTTCAGTCTCTTCTCTTCTTGTTTTTTCTCAAGCTGAGCCTCCTTTTCTTCTGCCTCCCTCTTCTGACGTTCCTCCTCTTGGGCCTTTAACTGAGCCTGATCAAGATTAGAATTTGTAAAAATCAGAACCCCCAATTTGTGTGGAAATAAGATCTTTTATTTTGAGGAAAGTCAGGTATCTACCGAAGTGCTTGCCCAGTCTCTGGAAGAAACCTGCGCTTTGTGTTAAAAGTAGAAAACCTGACCAGCAGGTGGTCAGTAGTGTAACCTAAATGTTTCTCCAAAAGAATTCTCTTCTACTTGGGAAGATGAGACTGAGCATGAATAAGACCATTAACTTTTCATTACAAAATGATTACTTTTTAGTTCTTATTTTCATTTATGAAATACTAAGTCCAAACTATATATAGCGTTAAGAAAAATTTTTCTTCCATTTCACCAAAAAACCCCAAAGCTGTTAGAACTATTTATTTTTTCTTAGTAGGTACAAAATTTACTTCTGGCAGTCCAGGTCAAAACTTTGGAAGATAAGAATTACTCACCTTTGTAAACTTATCAGGTTGGACATTTACGTGTAACACATTAGTCTTGGTTATGTGTAAATCTTCTAAGTTGCCAGCTCCCAACAACTTTCATAATATTCCCTTCCTGCTATACTAATGACGCTGATGTTTTTTCCCTTCATTTTCCTAAAATTATCACAGAGTTCAGGCCGGGAGGCAAAAAGCCATATCCAAAGTTGGTGTTACACTATTGCCTTAATGGTCTTAAACAAGCTAGGTTTCATTTTTTAATAAAGGCCTATACAAATCCTTTTTCTTGCCTCACTTTGCATTCTTGATTTATTACCAATTTCTCCTCTTCTTTTTTTTTCTTCCTCTCTGCCAAGATCCGCCTACGTTCAGCTCGCTGAACTGCTCTCTCTTCCATGGCTAGAAAATAGTAATGCAGTTCCAATATAAAAAATATAAGGAACGCTGCAAAAGAAATGTCTCCATTTTATAGTAAAATTTAGTGTTATTGTTAAAAGTTTTCTTTTAAGTTGAATGTTCACAATCTCAGAAATATATGTGTGTACATAAAATTTATATAAAAATATAATTCCAGGGCTTCCCTGGTGGTGCAGTGGTTAAGAATCCGCCTGCCAATGCAGGGGGCACGCACAGGTTCGAGCCCTGGTCCGGGAAAATCCCACATGCCGCGGAGCAACTAGGCCCGTGTGCCACAACTACTGAGCCTGAGCTCTAGAGCCCGCGAGCCACAACTACTGAAGCCCGTGCACCTGGAGCCCGCACCCTGCAACAAGAGAAGCCACCGCAATGAGAAGTCTGCGCACCACAACGAAGAGTGGCCCCCGCTCGCCGCAACTAGAGAAAGCTGCGCACAGCAACAAAGAACCAAAGCAGCCAAAATAAATAAATAAATTTAAAAAAAAATTAAAAAAAAAATATAATTACAGAAACTGTAGGTATTCACACACACACACACACACGCCCTACAGGTTAAAGACCTACAATCCCATCCTCAGCAATGATGAACAATTTGCAGATTAATTATGTTTTTGTTCACATTTCTATTAGAATAACTGTTCACTGGTTTAAACAAGATAATCTGTCTTGATGATACTTTTAGTATGTGAAACCCAGAAACCAGAATTTTAATTTGATAATTCTTTCAATGAATGTAGAAAACTTTAATTACATCTAACAAATACTCTAAGAATAGAATCACTCCTCAAATCCCACTGAGTTTGCTACTTTTTCCTAAGTCACTATACATATGTCTGTATATGTAACAACAACGACAACAAACAAACTGAAGTTTGGGGTCATGATGATTACATTTTAAACTAGTTTTAAGGCCTGGATATCCAGATGGACAGGAAATGGAATCGTACTAGGCATCTGAAGAACTGGCATCTGAATGAATTCAAGTGTCAGACTCCTGTTCTTGACAGTCTATTAAATATCCATCCAAAACAAGCAACTGTGCAAGATGGCTTGACAATACGACTCTGTCACCAGTTGGGGTTTCATAGGCAGGGGGGCGTGGGTGGGAAGAGTATCAAGTTCTGCTCACCTAAGTCAGCCAATGGTTACTTTCGGTTCCTTGTGCTATGTTACAGAGAAGAAAATTTAAGTCCAAGTTTCAAGAATTAATAAACAAAAAACTCACCAGGCTATTTCTTACAGATATTAAGTGTCTGCTTTGCTGGAAAAAGAATAGTGGGGTTGGCACAGATGGCAGGAATGAGACTCTCTTTAAGGAGGCAGAAATAGACTAGAGGATTAAAGTGAGAGAGCCCCGAGAGGCAGAGTCTGTGGTAATATGCCCTTTTTCCATCTTTTCTAGAGCCAGTCATTAAAGACTACTTGAAAAGTAACCAGGTGTTCCAAAACATGCTAAGTCTTTGATCGGATAATAATTTTTAAAAAATAATCACACCAAACTGGGCATTTCCTGAGCATCCTCATTGGTGGACAAGGAGGGCATAAACTGCTGACCTGGAAGAGAGTCAATGTAAAAGATTGCTGATTTCTTCATTAACAGCAATGGACTTCAGGCACAGTGTCCTTCAGGTGACATCACTTCCTGTTAGGGCAGCAATCTTACCATAGATGAAAAATCAGATTTACAAACCACAATGTAATTGTCAAAATGCCTACCACTTCATATAAACATATGTTCAGTGCATGACTAAGTACAGAGTAAAAACAACTGGCAGATTCACTAGGGGGGTTCTAAGGAATACTTCTATTCTCATGGTACGGTTTGGTTTAAATAATGATTTCTATGCACATCAAGAATGTTATTAAAATGTCTGGTTTGATTTGTAGAGATGTGGATGGACCTAGAGACTGTCATACAGAGTGAAGTAAGTCAGAAAGAGAAAAACAAATATCATATATCAACGCATATTTGTGGAATCTAGAAAAATGGTATAGATGAACCGGTTTGTGAGGCAGAAATAGAGACACAGATGTAGGGAACAAACATATGGACACCAAGGGGGGAAAGTGGCGGGGGGTGGGATGAATTGGGAGACTGGGATTGACATGTACACACTAATATGTATAACATAGATAACTAATAAGAACCTGCTGTATAGCACAGGGAACTCTACTTCACTCCGCTGTACAGTAGAAACTAATACAACATCGTAAAACAACTATACCCCAATAAAAAAAATTTTTTTTAAATGTCTGGTTTGTGGATTTCATTCTAAAAGCCTATCATCAAGGCACAACCCATTATAAAATGATGTAATAACTTGATGTGGATTGCTGTAAACTCATCAATATTTTAATGTTAACAAAGTACAGTGATAGGTGATCTTTATCAGGGTTTATTCTTAGCAGCTACTCGGAATTGTTTATTTGTGTAATTGTCCCATTTTTAAAATCATAATCCAAATCTCAAATTACAGAAAAATGCTTAAACCTTTCAGCAATGTTTTGTTTGTTTGTTTTTTGTTTTTGTATTGGCTAGGAAGACCAGAAACTTTGGCAAAAAGGGTAGGAAAAAAGCTGTGGCATTCTCTGGTGTATCCACTTCTCATGTGTCTACCCATCTTAGACTTTGACTAGGTTCTGCCAAGTCTCAAAACCCAAGAGTTGCCAGGATTCAGTCCCAACACATTCTACTCCAAGAGGAAAGATAACCACAACCAAGGCCCCACCAAGACAGCCCTGCCTTTCAGTATGGGATGGGGTGCCATCAGCTGCCTTGGATTCCTTCTGGGTCCAGACAGAGAACTTCGAGAGTCACTTCTACTACCTTCAGTACCAGGGGAAGCAACAGGCGAACTGCGGAAAAAAAAAAAGACAAGAATTCAGACCAATCACCAGCTTCATTCAAAGCCCTTGCACCTGAGGAACTCAACGCCTTTTACAAACTTTAATTAATCCTCACTTTCTGAGATAACTATGTATTACTATACCCCTTCAATAAATTGGTGTAATGAGGCATGGAAAGGTCGAGTGATTGGCCTGAGTCTACAATGTGAGTCAGGCGCTCTGATTCCCATCCCAGTGCTTCAAATCAATACATATCACCCACTTCTTATCCTACCATTTATCACACATACTGAGTATGTCACAAGCATGTCTAAAGCCATCTTAAATAGCTTTTGAGAAATTTGGACTCTAATTCTAGGCTCAAAGATGTTTACTTTTATCTCAAACAACTACAGACTTAAGCTAGGTAACTGGCCATAACCAAGGGCTGCTCCATTTGGACCTGATATTGTCTGACCTGGTTCTCAGCCCTAAACATAATCAGAAATCCAGAAATTGAGTTAGAGCAAGTAAGCATTTTTCTCTTTTACTGGTACAGTGACAGAGCTCCTCAGACAAAGGCAGCCACCATACAGATGCTAACTATATAACGGGATCCTTATAGGCAGCCACTTGCCTTAAATACGTTTTGGTACCTGTCACATACCAATCACCATGCACGGGGCTTCTCTGCTTTGCGAGTGCACAGTAAAAGAAAAGGAGTAATTGTACAGTCCGGACGCTGGGTAAAGTTCAGGAGCCTTTCGATCACAAAGTGAAAAACCCCAAATAAAGAGTCCAAAGAGCGTTCTGATACAATGGACATACTTTGGAAGCACCTGGCAGGTTCTTTTTCGTTCATCTTCTCCGGGGTTTGACAGCAGGCAGCTCTGTGTGTTGGCATGCCCTGCTGCCCGCCGAGCCTCTGCCAGCCGCTGGCTTTCCCTCAGCTCCAGAATTGTTTTCTGCTGTTCCTGAAGTTTCTTCTTCTGCTTTTCAATCAGCTGTTGCTGGAAGATGTGGCGGTTATGGAAATGACCCACGCACATAGGTTCTGCTTTCTGGCTGCTGATTCTGAGCTTCTCTTTGTTGCCAGGCTGTTGGGAGGGCTCAACATCTAGGGCCTTGTGCGGTTTAGTGTCAGATGTATCCAGAGGGACATTCTGGAGGGGAACCTGCAAGATGTCCTTTGTTGGTCTTCCTAGGTGGGGGCTGGGCACATAACCATTGCTCCCCGAGGGAGGCTTTTCCAACAAAGCGGGGACGGCAGCCACCTGAGAGAGAAGGAACGTGTGATAGCTCAGCTATTTAAAGGACTGTACTGGTGAGATCCAACTCTACCTGGTCAGCACTGTTCTGTTCAATGACACAACTGCCCTGCACCCCAGCCAGAGCTGCCCTGTGCCCCTGGCCTGGCTATCTCAGAAGCCACCAGCCTTAGCCCAGTGAGTCACTCTTAGAATGTGCCCTGCTGCTCACCACAGAAGCTGGTGGGAGAGTGGGTACAATCACACGAACCACTGCCATGGCCAGGATATCTGTAATCAGAAAAATGTGCTCTTAGAAATATCTAATTTGGATAGTTCGTTTGTGAATTAGGCATGATTACTCCAGATATATATTCCAGGAATTCAATCTGCACGAATTGACCCTGCATTTTGCAGGAAATTGAAAATATTGTGAAAAGTTGTGAATATTGTGAATATTGAGAAAAGTATATACTGTTTCTCAAGAATGTTTGAAAACAAAGGAATAACTTTACAAATCAATAATAGCTCTTTAATAATAACAATAGCTCTTTAATAACAGCTCTTTCAATGTCTCTCTTGCCACCAGTAAATTAATCACAGGGTATTTGTCTATTTCAGGATCAAGGCCTAGATTAAAGCATACAGCTTTAATCCAGCTATTCCCAAACAATTTATTTATGGGGAATATTTGCAAGCCCACAATCACTGGGCAAATATCTGCATTATATAAGAATAATGCTACCTAATAATATTTTGTATTAGCATATGGCTTAATAGTTTTCAAAGCTTTATCACATAAATCTCATTTAACAGACTGAGGTGTCATACTCAATTACAAATTCTATACAGATGGGAAAGAAGCAGAATTCTTAATCAGAAAAATGTATCCTGGCTAAAATAATGTCACAGTTAAAATGTTTCTTCTAGAATAGTTTGATTCCATGGTCTAATCTCTGATCAGTTTTTGATTCTGTCACCTGCAGTGGTGTAAGGAGAAAAATACTGTGAACTATCTTATTATCTTAGAAGCTTCTAGCTCTAACAGGGCACCATATTTGGGAACTCAAAGATATTTTTCATAATGATGGAAATATTTTCCATAGACTCAGCCAAAATGAAAGATGTGATATATGGAAACTCTGAAATGTTAAATATTTTAAAAAATAGCCTTCTATTTCAGAAATGTCAGTGGACATTTATTCATGAGAACACCTGCTTAAGCAATTTAGCGTCAAGCAGGGTTTGTGTTTTAGGCCCTTTTAAACTTTGTGGTAATGACACATTATTAACCCAGCAAGACTGTAAAAGCCTTGAGTACAGCAACAAGATTTCTTTTGGATCATGGTAACTTTTTAAGGTGAAAATAAGAGAACGAAAGAAAATCTTAATGGTACAGATTGTACTTAATAGAACAGGACTGAACAGTCTGGCTCAATTAGGGAAAATCACCTATTAGCTAACTGATAATTTCAAAAAATTTCAAGGTATAAGATATGGGTTTGTGGTATATGCATTCCTGTGACTGTACAATTAATGAGCATCTAACTATAGATTTTATATTGTCATTTGTTCACGTTACACTATATACTCTGGACAAGATCAGAATTTATCTAGTAACCTATAGAGTCTATTATAGCCTTTTATTTTAATTTGCTCTATTTTTCACAATTTTATCTTTTCTTGATAAAATCTTTTGTCTTGACTTCAGAGATCTGGAGACTTTTCTCTTGAGTCTAAATTATATATACATTTAGTAATTTTTCTGTTTTATGCAGGTAACAAAAATCTTTCTGCTGACTTTTTCCATTTGAAGATAACAGTGGAACTTTGTGAGGTAAAAGGTTCCACAGAGCTATTGGGTGGAACCGATAAGATTCTCTTCGGTCTCAATGGAAACAAGATTATCTAACTGACATAAAGGTACATAATTTGCCAGGGGAAGGGACCAAATAAGCATCCTCATGATCCCCCTTTGCTGAGACACTAAGCTTAAATTAAAACCAGCCTACTTGCTGGCAGTAATAACAATAATCACAATAAAAAGCAAGGCTGGGAATCATCCAAGTGCTCAATTTAACTTCACACATTTGAGTTAAGTATTGATACTTAAAGGCATTACGTAGAAGGTGGCAGGGGAAGGGTTGGGGGAAGGATAGATTGGGAGTTTGAGACTGACACGAACACACTGCTATATTTAAACAGATAACCAACAAAGACCTACTGCATAGCACAGGGAACTCTGCTCAATATTTTGTAATAACCTAAATGGGAAAAGAATTTGAAAAAGAATCAATACATGTATAAGTATATCTGAATCACTTTGCTGTACACCTGAAACTAACACAACATTGTTAATAAATGATACTCCAATATAAAATAAAACTTAAGAAAAAAGAAAATGAGTTACATAGGTTTCCCTACAGATTATTAATTCTGTACTTAGAACACAGAATTTAAAATAAATGTACAATGTAAAAGAATGAAATTAGAACACTCCCTAACACCATACACAAAAATAAACTCAAAATGGATTAAAGACCTAAATGGAAGGCCAGACACTATAAAACTCTTAGAGGAAAACACAGGCAGAACACTCTATGACATAAATCACAGCAAGATCCTTTTTGACCCACCTCCTAGAGAAAGGGAAATAAAAACAAAAACAAACAAATGGGACCTAATGAAACTTAAAAGCTTTTGCACAGCAAAGGAAACCATAAACAAGGTGAAAAGACAACCCTCAGAATGGGTGAAAATATTTGCAAATGAAGCAACTGATAAAGGATTAATCTCCAAAATTCACAAGCAGCTCATGCAGTTCAATATCAAAAAAACAAACAACCCAATCCAAAAATGGGCAGAAGACCTAAATAGACATTTCTCCAAAGCAGATATACAGATTGCCAACAAACACATGAAAGGATGCTCAACATCAGTAATCATTAGAGAAATGCAAATCAAAACTACAATGAGGTATTACCTCACACCAGTCAGAATGGCCATCATCAAAAAATCTATAAGCAATAAGTGCTGGAGAGGGTGTGGAGAAAAGGGAACCCTCTTGCACTGTTGGTGGGAATGTAAATTGATACAGCCACTATGGAGAACAGCATGGCGGTTCCTTAAAAAACTAAAAATAGAACTACCATATGACCCAGCAATCCCACTACTGGGCATATACCCTGAGAAAACCATAATTCAAAAAGAGTCATGTACCACAATGTTCATTGCAGCTCTATTTACAATAGCCAGGACATGGAAGCAACCTAAGTGTCCATCGACAGATGAATGGATAAAGAAGATGTGGCACATATATACAATGGAATATTACTCAGCCATAAAAAGAAACGAAATTGAGTTATTTGTAATGAGGTGGATGGACCTAGAGACTGCCATACAGAGTGAAGTAAGTCAGAAAGAGAAAAATAAATACCATATGCTAACACATATATATGGAATAAAAAAAAAAAAAGTGGTTCTGAAGAACCTAGGGGCAGGACAGGAATAAAGATGCAGATGTAGAGAATGGACTTGAGGACACAGGGAGGGAGAAGGGTAAGCTGGGCCAAAGTGAGAGAGTGGCATGGACTTATATATACTACCAAATGTAAAATAGATAGCTAGTGGGAAGCAACCGCATAGCACAGGGAGATCAGCTCGGTGCTTTGTGACCACCTAGAGGGGTGGGATAGGGAGGGTGGGAGGGAGATGCAAGAGGGAGGAGTTATGGGGTTATATGTATATGTATAGGTGATTCACTTTGTTATAAAGCAGAAGCTAACACACCATTGTAAAGCAATTATACTCCAATAAAGATGTTAAAAAAATAAAAAAATTAAAAAAAATGTACAAGTAGGAAAATTATTTGTATTCAAATATGACAGACAAATAATTAAAAACAAAACAAAACAAAACTTAACTATATATAGTACCAAACACCATAAATAAACCAAAAAGACAACTAAAAAAAATGAAAAAAAGCTGCAGAATATATAATAATAAAAGCATCAGTAGTCTTAAAAATATAAAGAGCTCCTATAAACAAGAAAAAGATATATATTCAAGGATAAAAATGGATAAAAGGCATCACTATTCATCTTTCTATACCCATTTTCAGATACATATATATATGTAAATGGTGAATATAAAAAAATGTTTAACCCCACTAGTAATAAAAAAATGCAAATGTTGAAGCAATAGTAACACAAAAAATATTTTACCTGTCAACTTGGCCAAAATGATAAATATGTTATCAGGCAGGAAAACAGGTACTTCTTTGATACAACCTTCCTGGAAGGGCAATTTGGTAAAAGTCTTTAAAATATGCATTCTATTTTTAGGTATTTATCCTAAGTAAAGCCTTATGGATGTGTGCAAAGACTTAGCTACTTGTTCACTGAAGCTTTGTTTATAATAGTGGCAAACCAGAAACAACTTAAATGTCCAGCAACAAAGAAGGAGGTATACAGTCTAGCTCGTGGTTCATGATAGAATTTCATGCAGCCATTAAAGGAGATGGCACAGAATGACAGTCCTTAACCAGGAGTTATTCATCAGGTTCACCTGTGGAACTTTAAAAAAAGTATGGTGCCCCACACCAAATTCTGATTTAGTAGGTCTGATTCTGTGTTATACTCTCAGTTGGGAATTACTGTTGCAGAAGTAGATTTAGTGACACAGAAAATTCTCACTATATTGCAGAAATAACTTTACAAAAACAGATTACGTTATTATTAAGTAGAAAAATATATTCTCAACAAAGTGGGTATAGAGGGAACATATCTCACCATAATAAAAGCCATTTATGATATACCCATAGCCAATATAATACTCAATGGTGAAAAGCTGAAAGCCTTCCCAATAAATTCAGGAACAAGACAAGGATGCCCACTCTCACCACTTCTATTCAACACAGCATTGGAAGTCCAAGCCACAGCAATCAACAAGAAAGAGAAATAAAAGGTATCCAAATTGGAAGAGAAGAGGTAAAACTGTCACTATTTGCAGATGACATGATTCTCTATACAGAGAACCATAAAGACTCCACACAAAAACTATTAGAACTAACAAGTGAATTCAGTAAGGGGACTTCCCTGGAGGTCCAGTAGTTAAGACTCTGTGCTTCCACTGCAGGGGGCATGGGTTTGATCCCTGGTCGGGGAACTAAGATCCTGCATGCCATGCAGTACGGCCAAAAAAAAAAAAAAAAAGGAATTCAGTAAGGTAGCAGGATACAAGATTAACATACATAAATCTGTTGCATTTGTTAATACTAACAATGAAATATCAGAAAGAGAAAGCAAAAAAGAAAATCCCATTTAAAATTACATCATATTAGCACAATACTGTAAATCAACTATACTTCAATAAATAAATAAATAAATAAATAAAATAAAATTTGTGTCCAAAAAACCCCCAAGAAACCTAGGAATAAACTTAACCAAGGAAGTGAAAGACCTATACACTGAAAACTACAAAACACTGATAAAGGAAACTGAAGGTGATTCAAAGAAATGGAAAGATATCCCATGCTCTTCAATTGGAAGAATTCATATTATTAAAATGGCCATACTACCCAAAGCTATCTACAGATTAAATGCAACCCCTATCAAAATACTCATGACATTTTCCACAGAACTATAACAAATAATCCTAAAATTTATATGGAATCTCAAAAGACCCAGAATTGCCAAAGCAGTCCTGAAGAATAAAAACAAAGCTGGAGGCATAACACTTCCAGACTTCAGACAATACTACAAAGCTACAGTAATCAAAACAGCATGGTATTGGCACAAAAACAGACATACAGATCAATAGAACAGAATAGAGAGCCCAGAAATAAACCCACACACCTACGGTCAATTAATCTATGACAAAAGAGGCAAGAATATACAATGGAGAAAAAAGTCTCTTCAGCAAGTGGTGTTGGGAAAGCTGAACAACCTCATGTAAATCAGTAAAATTAGAACACTCCTTCACACCATATATAAAAATAAACTCAAAATGGTTTAAAGACCTAAATATAAGACATGACATCATAAAACTCCTAGAAGAGGACACAGGCAAAACATTCTTAGACATAAATCATAGCAATATTATCTTAGATCAGGCTCCCAAAGCAAAAGAAATAAAAGCAAAAATAAACCTAATCAAACTTAAAAGCTTTTGCACAGCAAAGGAAACCATCCACAAAATGAAAAGACAACCCACTGAATGGGAGAAAATATTTGCAAACAATGCAACTGACAAGGGGTTAAGATCCAAAATATACAACAATGCATACACCTCAATATCAAAAAAGCAAACAACCCAATAAACAAAATGGGCAGAAGACCTAAATAGACACTTCTCCAAAGAAGACATACAGATGGCCAACAGGCACATGAAAAGATGCTCAGCATCACTAATTATTAGAGAAATGCAAATCAAAACCACAATGAGGTATCACCTCACACTGGTCAGAGTGGCTATCATCAAAAAGTCCACAAATAATAAATGCTGGAGAGGGTGTGAAGAAAAGGGAATCCTTGTACACTGTCAGTGGGAATGTAAATTGGTGCATCCACTATGGAAAGCAGTACGGAGATTCCTTAAAAAAATAAAAATAGAGCTACCATATGGATCCAGCAATCCCACTCCTGGGCATACATCCAGAAAAAATGAAAACTCTAATTTGAAAAGATACATACACCTCAATGTTCATAGCAGTACCATTTACAATAGCCAAGATATGGAAACAACCCAAGTGCCTATCAACAGACGACTGGTTTAAGAAGATGTGGTGTATATATATACAGTGGACTATTACTCAGCCATAAAAAAAGAATGAAATATTGCCATTTGCAGCAACATGGATGGGCCTAGATAATATCATACTCACTGAAGTAAATCAAACAGAGAAAGACAAATATTATGTGATATCACTTATGCGTGGAATCTAAAAAATAATACAAATGAATGTATATACAAAACTGAAATAGAGTCACAGACATAGAAAACAGACTTATGGTTACCAAAGGGAAAAGGGAAGGGGGAGAGATAAATTAGGAGTATGGGATTAATGGATACAAATTACTGTATATAAAACAGATAAGCAACAAGGATTTACACTACAGCACAGGGAACTATATGCAATATCCTGCAATAACCTATAATGGAAAATAATCTGAAAAAATATATATATATATAACTGAATCACTTGTGCTGTATACCTGAAACAAACACAATATTGGAAATCAACTGTATTTCAATTAAAAAAAAGGAAGAAAAATACATGGCCTTCCTTTTCCTGTATTATGACAGATTAGATACCCTCAATGACTTGACTGAAGAAAATTTAAAAGCTAAATACAACATTAAAGAGAAAAATCTGCATATGCCTGAATAGAGAAAAGACAAGATGACTATACTTCAACATGTTATTTATTGGTGGTTATCTCTAAATGATAGAATTATCGCCTATTTTTTTTTCCTCTGTCATTTTCTCCTGCCAAATTGCTACAATTAATACATATGATTCTTCTTATTAGGAAAATAAAAACTTAAACATTCCCCTCTTATAAGTCACAAGTTCATTTAGAAAGGAAATGCCTGACAATTAAATAAGAGGTGTTCAAGAGTTGTAAACAATGCTTTATATATCTGTTCCTGAAAGAATCTTTCGCTTAGTTGTTTTAAATTCCCTGTCTATATTACGTCTCTACCAGTTTCAACTATACCAGTTTGTATGTGATTATAAAAGAAGATTCAGTTCAAGAAAATCAACACTGACTGAAAGGTAAACTTTGTGCACTGTAGCAGCTCTCATCTTTTAGATAGCCCAGGCCAGGCAACCTGACAACAGCTAACATACCCCAGGCTATACAAGTATAAAGCTCAAAAGCAGGAAGACTAAGCAAAGGAAAAGCAACTTACCTCTCCATTTCTAGGTGGATCCTCCATGGCTGTTGCCTCCTCAGGTAGACTGATGCTTGATGACACGTTTGCACTGAGTTTCCCTAGTGATGCTGCCTTCAGCAGCTCATTCATTTTCTTCCTAGTTTCCTCCTTTGTAACAGCCAGCTCTCTCTTTTGGATCTCTGCATGATGCCAATGCTGCCATTCTGTAAAATGGTGTCGGAGGACTTGTTTCCGGTTATAGTCAGTGGCCAGTTGTTGTTTTCTAAGAAACAAAGCACTTCCATTAAAAAAAAGAAGCCATTTACTGCTTCTTGGTTGATAATATAAATGAAATACAAGTCCAAAGGAGTCCCAGAAATGCTCCATTTTAGCTCCAGCTTATTCTTTTATTTAAGCTCAAAGGAATCATTTTATAAAGCTCCCCAAGGCAAAGGGTCTGCTCACAGAAGTCACTGGCACCTCAAGGCACTGCTTCAGAAGAGTGACTGTTCTGTTCTATCACATCACAAAGGCATATTAAATTTTTTGATTACCATAAAATAGTTTCTGAGAGCTTTTGGAGGGGAAGGAGCAGAAAGAATAGGTATTCAGATAACTGCTTTTAAAAAATATGCATACATGAGGGAGATATTCAGCTATACTTGCAAATCTAAGGAAGACAAGAAGTTTGGGAGAAAGAGAAAGGAACGAAACTTAACAAGTGAATTGTCAATAATTAAGTGTAAGACTTATAAAAATCAACATGAAATTATGAGGGTGGATCTTGTGAAAGAAGGACTTGGTCAGGGAAAGGATCTCTATAGAGGTCTCATTTACCAAAGCCATAAACTGAGTGAATGAAGAACTGCTTTGTGAAGACACTTGTTGAACATTAGAAACATGTGAAAGGCATACACAAGGCACTTGCTCTCAGAGAACTCACTCACAGTCTAGTAGGGGGTCTGGTTCACTCTCTTCCTAAGGAGGAGCTCCTTTTGATTCCTGGAAACTTCATGATGTTAGGGGACGAGACTGCGTGGAGTTGGGAACTGCCAGCTACATTCCCCTCCCAAAGGGACTCTCCATTAGGAGACATGTTTGTGGTAGCCAGTTGAGAATTCAAGTGTAGAGATTTCTGAGATCAATCTATACGTGGATGATTATTGTCTCTGAAGAAGTGAGCTGTAGAGCTTGGAACTTAGGTCGCAACTGGGGTCAGTTTCGAGGTTTAAGATCTAAGATTGTTTAGATACCTAAGTGATTTTATCTTGTAAAGATGACTGGAATAAGGTCTCTACAACACTATTTGCCTATCCATTTCTGTTAAACATACATAATGTTTAACCCTCCTCATGGACTTTTTGGGGTCATATCAAAAAAATCGTAACATTTTAAACCAATGAGTCAGAAGAACATTTCTACAGTTTAAATGCTTAAGTGACTTTTAAACCTTTTTTGACTGCCACCTAAAGAAAAAAGTGTCACACTATGACTTCAAAATAAGTTGATGCGTGTACGTGTGCATGAAACAAAAGTATATATGATTGAAACAAAGGCTCCACCAAATGATATTCACCCTTACTACCAGAGATGTACTCCAATGTTTCTTTTCTAAACTTTTCTATTTTTTAAAAAATATGCCTCATCTTGAGCCTGATTTTAGGACCCATTAATGAGTTAAAACCCTTAGTTTGAAATACTACTCTAGAGTCACAGAATTTAACATTATGTCGGAGAAGTTGGGTGAAACAACCAATTAGTGAGAGTAGTGTTGACTGAAATAAGAGAATTCAGGATAAATGCTAACAGCAATTCTGCCAAGAGCATATTTCATTATATATAATTGCTTCTTTCTAATGCAATGATAGATAATAAATACGACTGACTGATGGTTTTTATAATAAAAATACAATATAGGTGGTAATAAACATCTATATATAATATTTTACTTTGATGGAAAAAAAGAAAGTATCTGAGACTGAATAACCTTGAAATAAAAATTTTAAAAGAAATAAGAATAATAAATCAGGTAGCAACGCAGGTAAGAACAAAGCTCCAAAAATATCAATGTCTAAATAGTGAAACAAACAAAACACCTGATGGCATTTTACTCAAGTAAGTGGAAATCATGTATTTCCACAGACTAGAAGACATATGTTGCTCTGTCTGATTAATGTAAAATTTGATTTACATCAATCTGCTTAGGAAGGAGGAGTGTGAAATTTACCTGATGAGTTAATTTCATGTTTTTACAGCATAAACAGCCAAAAGCCACACTGGAGTTCTGACTGTCAAGGAGAGGGTTATTTGGACAGTATGAAAAGGCAAAGAGAAAAATATTTCTGTAAATATAACAAAAAGAGTAAACAGTAAAAAAAAAAAGGTGGGTTAAAAAATGCGTGTTAATTATTGTGTTTAGAACCCTCTCTATCATGATCATGCAGGAGATCTGAAGATGTACTTCAGATATCTATGTTCATGGGAAGGGTAGGAACACAGAAGCTAGGGATCCAGAGCCGAGACTGGTTCTACTCTTCCTCGCTTGCAGTTCACTTCAGCAGAGTGACAATACTGCAGATAAGTCCATTTCTATACTTTTTTTTTAAAGAATGGATGCACTTATAAAGTTATGTATTTTATTTATTTATTTTTGGCTGCGTTGGGTCTTCGTTGCTGCACGTGGGCTTTCTCTAATTGCCGCGAGCGGGGGCTGCTCTTCACTGCGGTGCGCAGGCTTCTTATTGCGGTGGCTTCTCCTGTTGCGGAGCACGGGCTCTAGGCACGCAGGCTTCAGTAGTTGTGGCACACAGGTTCTAGGCACGTGGGCTTCAGTAGTTGCAGCACGCAGGCTCAGTAGTTGTGGCGCACGGGCTTAGCTGCTCTGTGACATGTGGGATCTTCCCGGATCAGGGCTCGAACCCACGTCTCCTGCACTGGCAGGCAGACTCCCAACCACTGCGCCACCAGGGAAGTCCCATTTCTATACTTTTTAAATGATGACACTAAAAACACAAATATTTCTGAAAGTGAAAAATCACTTAAATTTCTTAAAAGCTTAGTCAGATGTGATTTACCTGGGCATGCTAACCCAAAGAAATGGTTCCACAGTTCCCAGATAATCATAAAATGAAGGACAGAGTTTCTTTATGGAAAACATCCTATCACAATATGTTTCCAAGCTGAAATCAGGGAATTTCTGGCAAGGGTCTATAAACTGATCATTATAATTATACAACTGCATGCAGAGAAAGTCTGTCTCTAAAGAACTAAGAATATAAGATATATAGGCTTAAATAGGAATTTAAATATGAACCAGGATGCTTAGAATCAATACCTCAAATGATACTTAGTTATTGATGCACATTCTAAAACACAGTAGTCAGAAGAACACCAACTAGATATAGGACACTGGGCAAGCAGCTGAAAGTATCTAAATTCCTCCTCAAAGATGGTGTCACTCTAACGACAACAACAAGCCCTATACTGCCTATCCTACAGGATTTTGTTTTTAAAGATGTAATTAAATTTTAAAAAGAACCTGAAAATATAGAACAAATTCACATGTAAGGTAATAACACTATCTTCGGACAAGACTACTAGATATCTAAAAAGTGTCTTGAATTTTTTAAAGGGAAATGAGAAATGACAAATAAATAACCACATACTACTGATCTGAATTGAGTGCTGAAATCTGAACAGAACATAAAAATAGCAATGATGCAAACAGCTGCATTTGGGACGGGGGGGTTCAGCAGGAATAGGAATGCATACGCTAATGCATTCAGAAATGCACCAGGGAGCCCCCCAGGGAAAATGCGGAAGATAACACAGTTCTGTTTTAAAGAGTTTTAAAGTGAGCCAGTCAATGCAAGTCTGGTCCTCCTGCCTCTCTGGCAGATACCAGGAGCTTTATCAGCTTCAGATGCCATGCAATTTCTAGCCTCTCAACTGGATACCCAGGTGGGCACGGAGGGAAGGGCAATGGACCATGACTAACAGAGGCGCTCCATAAATGACTGCCCTAAAGCACGCTGAAATCAGGAGTGCTGGGAATGGGGAATATCCGACAGTTTCTTTTCAATTCAGTCTCCCCACCCCTAGGCTAGCCTGGCGGGTTCACCCCAGCCTGTTCCCACACAAGCTGCATATGTACTGGTTTACCAGTTTTCCCCTAAACTGAAAAGTGCTGTCTTCTACTTAGCCACGATCTGTCTCTCTCAGAAGATGGGACCAAAGAGTTTCTATTTTTAAAAAGCTGCTTGGGGGATTGTAACGCATGATAGCCAAGTCTATGTCACTCCTAAGTTTTTATATTATTGTGCCTTCTGTTGCAATTATTTTTAGTATCTGGGTAAATCTTTAACTTCTTCACTTAGATTGAAAACTCCTAGAAGGCAGGCGTACCCCTGCTGGTTCTTAAGAAAGAGTCTAGGGACTTCCCTGGCAGTCCAGTGGTTAAGACTCCACACTCCCAATGCAGGGGCCCCGGGTTCAATCCCTGGTCGGGGAACTAAGATCCCGCATGCCTCATGGCACGGCCAAAAAAAAAGTCTAGTACACAGTAAGCATCAGTAAAGCTGACTCACTCAATATATGCTATCAAACAGAATAAATGAATGAGTGAATGAATGAATGCCATGGTTTGAGGGATGTCATAGGGCCAGTTTTTCTACTGGCTTGCCACTGTACCCTCAAATCCACATCACTTACATTTTGGGCACTGTTTCCAGACAATGCCTATTAAAGTATAAGTTTTCTGGGAGGGATAACATCAGTTGAGGAGTACAGAGACAGAGCATGAGGGGATAGAGGGACACAGGGAAGAGATAAAAGCCTGTTCCAGGACAGGCCCAAAGTATTTGGTACTAAGTACCAAGGCTCAGGAAGGGTGGGTAGAGGACGTTGAAACAAGCCCTGCTTCTTCCCAATTTGTCTAGGGCTGGCTGTAAATTGAGAGAAGAAGGGAGAGAGGAGGAATGAAAGATCTGGAGCCAACTTTCAAAAGTGAATATGCTAAAGAATTAAAAAATACAGTTCAAATTCCCATACCACCATGTCCAAGGGTCTAACTTAGCGTGTGTACCAGAATTTTGTTGTATTGCCTGAGTGACTGAATCCTTAGTTAGAGTTTGGGAATATTTGTTAATGTTGCAATTGTATTACAATATTGTATTGAAATTTTATAACACCATTACCATAACTACTTTTAAAAGAAAAGAGATGGACAAAAATTCCTATTAGGGAAAGCAAGGTACATTTTTTAGAAGAAATACATGGATGACCTTGGAGTGGAGTGAGACTCTGAGCACAGGTTCAGTAAGAAAATATGGTGGCTGGACTTCCCTGATGGCGCAGTGGTTAAGAATCCGCCTGCTAATGCAGGGGACACGGGTTCAAGCCCTGGTCTGGGAAGATCCCACATGCCGCGGAGCAACGAAGCCCGTGCGCCACAACTACTGAGCCTGCGCTCTAGAGCCCGTGAGCCACAACTACTGAAGCCCACGTGCCTAGAGCCGGTGCTCTGCAACAAGAGAAGCCACTGCAATGAGAAGCCTGCACACTGCAATGAAGAGTAGCCCCTGCTAACCGCAACTAGAGAGAGCCCGTGCGCAGCAACAAAGACTCAACGCAGCCAAAAATAAATAAATAAATAAATTTATAAAAAAGAAAATATGGTGGCTAAATCATGAATGAGAAAAAGAGAGGGATCTGTTGTTGCTCCAGAGAGAAAGTGGGAAGAACAAAAAGGAAAGAAGGCAAAGAAAGAAGCCCAAAAAGCTGGGCCCTGCATGGCCAGTAAGAGGAAAGCCCAAGTGGCAAAAACAAATGTGGATTCAAGAGCTGGAGACTAAGGACACAGCTGACATCTGAGAAACAGACACAGCAAATGATTTCCATGTCCAGGTGGATGGGCCAAAGAACCACCTATGCCTTGTCAATCCGGTAAGAGTTTAGTTGCTACAATGAGTAACCCATTTACAATGAATGCGCTCTATCCCTCGATCTCACTATTTAGAAAAAAGTGCTTGAAAATGTTATGGAGTTAAATTGCAGGACAGGAAGCAACTGAGCTCTTCATTCATCCACTAACTCACCTATTATTCAACAATTATGTATTTGGTGTCCACAGAGGAACTGGGAGAGACTCCGATGAGCACGGTAAAGAGGGTCCTGGCTCTCCTGACACCCCCGATCCCACTGACATTTCTTGGTTTCTGCTTGTATTGATAGTAGCTACCTTTGAGCTTTTTTCTCCACCTCTATTATCCCAACCTTCTTTGAACAAAATCACCTAACAATTTCCTAAAACAATCTCTAGAACAAAGAACAACATGCAGAGAGCCCGGGATCTGTGGGAAAGCAGCATGAAGGACAGTTTGTATCTAACAGGTCCTTTCTTATATGTTTCTAGCATGACTTGTTATTTGTTAATTATTGCTCTTGTTTTACATCTACAATCATCTGAAGTCAACTGCAATATAACTGAAAAACGTGACTGTCTTAGGGAGCCATCACCTAGGTGCTATTTAACTAGGAGCAGCATGTTATAGGAAAAAGCATCTGACTCAGCATCGAAAGGACCAGGCTCTAGTCCTGGACTGGCTACTCGTAACTTTATGACTTGAGACACTTGTTTATCCTTTTTGTGCCTTACTTTTATCATCTGTAAAATGAGGGGCTGGATCAGATGCTCCTTGAGGTGCTTTCCTACTCTAAGAACTTTTTGCTCTAAAGTTTTATAGTAAAAAAAATTATTATAAGTTAAATATTTTCTAACTCTGACAGTTAAAAAAATGTAGCACCCATTCTGAACATTTAAAAATAGACACTTGAAAATAATTCACAGATATGAGACAAGAAGTTCTAAGAGGATCTTTAAAAAAAATTGGCACATAATGCTATTATGAAATCCCCATTTAGTGCTTTTATATTTAAATAGTTTAATTGGAATGGAATCTCAAGTTCTTCAGATTTTTCTTCTACAAGTTTCTTCTGGCATGTAAATTTCACAGACCACTTTTACCTTTAACATCTTAGTTGCCACTCCCTCTCTGCCCTCACTCATGATGCTTCCCCTTTCCAACACCTCCAATTTCTCTTCTTTATCCAACAAATCCAGCTTTGAGTAAGTTATCATCCCAATTCCTTAGATCAATCACTAGGTCCTGAAAATTTAGACATAAATTGTGAAAGAGCTTTTTTTTTCCCCACACTGAAGATTTTCCCCAGCATACTGTAGGAAAGGAAAATTGTCTAGGTCACCCTCCTGCTTAAAAACCTTCAGGAATTCACCTTTATTTACCTAAGAACGCCTAAACTCCTTGCCTTAGCATTTAAGGCCTTCCACAAGTTGATGAACTTGACAACCACATGCTTGATGATTGCCAGCCACACGTAATGCCATTACTTCATCTCCCTTTTTCTACCTAGGAACATCCTACTTACTGTTCAGAGCCCAGCAAGACCCATCTTCCTGATAAAGCCTTTCCGGACACTCTGTAGGATCCTCCCCAGTTACTTCCCTCTACTAAGTTCTCAGCAGCAGAAGGAGATGCATTACAAAGTTTATAATGTTAATCCATACCTGTACTGTTTCTAGATCTCGTTTTCCCCACAAAACTGAGTTCTTTGAGGACAAGGGGCCATGTGTCAGGCTCCTAAGTATTCTCCCCAGGGCCTGATGCTGTCACAGGGATGCACAACTCCAGGGGGCGCCATTCCCTTCTACATGACGATGCTTTCATATACCATTCATCCAATTGTTCACCCAGAAGGAATAACAGAGTTGCTGGTAGAAAAGTGATTAAACGTAAGACCATGAACTGCTCCCTCCAGCTCCCCCAACCAATAAACAAATGGCTCCTTCTACATCTATGATTTCGGTTCAAGAATGCAAAGTTGACCTTGGAAATGAAAAGAAGAAAATGTATTTGATTTTAGGATGATGGAACAAAGAAAGTTTTATTTGAAGGCAAATTCTGTGTCATTCACAAGCCTAAGAGGGAGCTGATATAAAGGTGTCAAAAACCTCTAAAGGTGTGGGGGAAGGGAGGAATCACCCTTGCCAGGTCTGCCTTCCCAGATGAATGTTCCCTGTCTCCCTAATTAACATTCCACGTGCAGACAGTGATTCCTCTCAATGAGAATTACTACCGCATAAGCCAAATTCTGTCTTCTAAATTGTAAGATGGTCCAGGGTGCAATGATACTACATCAAAGGATAAGGGAAAAAGCATAATACTTGCTTCCTTTAAAAAAGGAAAGCATGTACATTGGTATATTTTAATCAAAAAATGTTTTTCGCTTATAATTTTCCGTTACAATTTTCTAGTTTGGGATGTAACAGAGAAAAACAGTGATTATCATATATTATAAGTAGATGAGATGATTCCAGTGAACAGCATTTTTAGAGCTTATTTCTGGATTCTTCAGGAGGAAAGATGTCCTACATAAACATACTAGAAGGATTTTCATGGCATAAGTAATAGTACCTGTTTTCTTCCCTAAGGTCATTTTCCATGGCTTGAGTCTCCCGCCCCAACTTCTGGGATCTTGTGTAGTCTCTCCAGGCCCGCAGGACCTTCAGTTGCAACTTCCAGTCAGACAGGGTCCCAGCTTTCCCCAGCTTAATCCTATGATCAAGAATCAGCTTGTGCCAGGCAGAGAAATACCGTTTTTGACACTGCAATGGAAACATTGGAAAATCAGCACTAGGTTTTCTAATATCTACTAGTGAGAACCCTCTCCTCAGATATCCCCCTCACACTTTTTCTGACAAATCTAGGAACTGTTGTCTTGATGGAAGGGGAACAGACAATTGCTTTATGCTCAAATGACAAGAAATATTCAAGTCATGCAACAAAGGCACTATCAGCCTCATGGCAAACTAAAACATTTAATTCTCACCGTAAGGCACCAGTCCTATGCAGAGCTGGAGTAACTGTCACAACTAAGATCTAAGTTAAGGGGCTTGTTAGAGAGGGTTGAAAGGCCTGCTTCCAACAGATCTCCCCTGCCAGGCTGTCTTGGAGTTTAAAATACCATTAACCATTATCACCACTGATGTCCTGCACAAATGAACATGGGAGATCCCATAGGATGGAACGGGGTCTCTGGTCCCTGGGAACAAGATGACTAAAAACAGCTTCAGCTGGGCTACCACTGACCACGTCAGGGCTTTGGTGAACACTCCTAGAGAAGCTAGATACGCGGGCTGCTTGCGTTCTTCCACTATATGTATATGACAACAAATCAGACAAGGTCTACTGACCCTAAGCATGTCCCCAGAGAAGTACTTACGGTCCTAGGCTAAGAAAATCTCTGCGATCTAGGCCTTGCCTACATCTTCTACCTTCACAGCAAACTTTATGCACCTACTATATCAAATTACTTTCAGCTCTTGGCCTTATACCAGCCACACTGTTCCGTGCTTTTCTATCTATGGTCATAGTAATTTCTCTGTCCTTTTCTGCCCTCTCTCTGCCTATTTCATGAGTCACCTCTCTCAGGAAGCCCTCCTAATACCAATCACTCTCCCCACGTGTAAGTGCCCTGCCACTGTGTTCCCAGAGCAACCTATGCTTTCTTCAGTCAAAATGGTCATCATACTGTGTTATAATCACCTGTTTACCAGTTTCCACAAGACTGTGAGCCTCCAGAAGGAGGGACTGGCAGATCTGAGAGTGTACCACGTGTGAAGAGCACTAAAACAGAAAGTAACCTCATAGGAAGTGACTCTGGGAGGTACAGGAGATGCCTGCTGACCAGCTTCGAGAACTTGGTAGCCATATCAGGGTCAGCCCTATTTATTGCTTCTTTCTCTTTAAAAATACTTGTCTTTCACTATTTCAACATTAGGTAAGCTGTGTTTGAATTTGGGAATTCTGAACAAAGTTGTTTAAGATATAATCTCTATTTTTGAGAGGTTACAGGGAGAGAGAATATATAAATTAAAAGACTAATAACATGAGAGAGCACAGGCTAGACTTCTTAGAAATAGCCCATTTGGCCTGAAATATTTTCTACAAAAGAAACCAATTATATTCCCATTTAGACAAACTACAAAATCTTCTTTACTATAATTTTCCATTAGGAGAAACCATGGCAGTCTTTAAAAAGCCCTTGTTCCCTTTCCATTATGTCATATGAGGGCACGTTTCCTAGACCTTCGCCTTAGATTCTGTGGAAGGAAAGGAGGGAAGGAGGGAGAGAGCAGGAGAACAGGGAGGAAGGGAGGAATGGATGAAGGGAAATTTGCTGAATATAAGATATGCCTTCAGTCATAACAAGGAAAAGACACACAGCTGCCTGGTGGAGAGGGTATGCTTTTTGCATTATTATTTGCTTATCTATCCCGCAAAATACAGCATGGAAAAAAAGAAAATAGTGTTAACTTGTGCACCATAGTCAAAAGAAAATATATCTATTTACCAGATTCATTTAAGAGATTCTTCTTAAAAGACTTGATGAAATAGTCTATGTATGGGTAGTTATCTCTAATTTTAACTCCTGGAATATTTCTAATGATGAAATGGTACAAACATAATCCACCTTGACAATAGTAGCGCTATTAACAGTGTCCTTCTTAGATTTCCATATTTTTTTTCTCTAGTCCAAAGCATTTCACATGTACTATTTTATTGACTCATAGACCATCATTACAAAATAGAGAGGCTGCAGATATGATTATGATTTACCTTACCAAGCCAAACTTCAAATAGAGAACAGATAATGACTATATTCACAAAGCAAAGAGTTAGTGGTATACCTAAGGCTAAATCTGAAACGTTCAGGCAGCCTGATGACCCTAATCTACTAGGCAAAAAGTCTCTTTTGAAGAGGAAGAACAAATTACTTGCTTTTTTCTGAAAGAGAAAGAACTTGATATACAACTTACTACAGTAGAAAAGCACTGCTGGAAAATATCTGAATTTAAGAGGGGGAAAATTTGAGTCTGTAAATGCCATAGTCAATATATTTCTTTAAAAATACTTAAGTGTAGACTGTGAGAGCAAAATGATCGGTTTTGAAGGTCTATAATTCAGTTTCACTACACAGAAGTTAATAGCAGCAAAGTGACACATTCATACAGTAACTGCTTTCTTGAAATCAACTTGCCATTGGTTTTTTTATTCCTGCCTACTCAAAAGAGCAATCCCATTTAAATTAAATTAAAAAAATAAAAGTATGAATCAAGAATAGCCACTCAGTTATTCTTGATTCACAGCAAACATTATTTAGGCAAACAGGAGTTCCATAAATGTGCTTGGAGGAAAATACTTGGGAAAGGAAAACATTCTCGGTCCTGTCTTCTCTGGGAGAAGATGCTAGCACTCCACTCTTACTTAGAAGGGACAAGAAGTGGCATAGTTCACAGTCAACATCTATTCACGTTTCGTATTACCCTCCCCCAAGTGGCGTCCCTGCAGCGCTCAGGCTTGCTTTTCCTCTTCAGGTCTACACTCGCACTACAGCAGTGCTCTATCCCTTTGCTCTTTGAAACAAGAACTATTATTTAAAACCACAGCTGGTCAGAAGAGGAACACCTTCTGCTTAAGCCAGAGAACTTGATGTTTGAACTAGATGGACTACTCGTCTGACCTCCCTCCGTTTCTTACCTAGTTCACTTATTTCTGCACCATGTTTTTATTTCTGATAGATTCTCAAATATAGTCATGCATTCTTTTACTAATTTCTACCATCTCTTTATTATAGTTGTGGTCATAATTAAGGCTTGTTACAGGTAAGTAAAATACTGAAAATCACTGTAGGAAGAACTGCTCCTAAGTACATATCTACAATAATTTTTAAGATAAAATACTACAAAGTGAAATTTAGAAAGTTTTTAAGTGAAATGCTTTTCTCCTTTCAAAATCAAAATCTTCCACGAGACATCATTTGGTCATTAAGGATTCCACTCAAGAGAAGAAATGACAGCTCACCCTGCTAAATTTATTACCTGCACTGGAGTTACCCTCGTTTTGTTGGCAAGAAAAGCTCTTCCCTGAAGTGTAATCACACTGCTGTCACTGGGAATGATTGACGTTAGGTGGAACAGCAATTTGCTATCTAATCTTCATTGTAATTCTAACCCTGTCACTAGAGATGCTTGTTCTGATTAATGGAGTGGGTAACTCATCAAAATTCCTCAGCTATTTCCCTTTTGTCACAAAGCTCAGTGATAATTGCATCAAAATGCTCAGTCATGGAAAAATAAACAATGAATTGTAAAGAGGACAAAAATGTCAACAGGTTTACAATTTATTTTTGCCGAATGGAATTAACTGTGGTGCAACTGGTGGTCAAGGGGAGCCGGACAAGGACCAAAGGTTAGAGATAAAGGACCCAGCTGACTCCTGGCTGGTCCCAGACCCAAAGGAAGAGAGAGATGCTCTAATACTACCCAAGAAAGCGGTCCTCCACTCCTTTTTTCCTTTTTGAGGACCACTATAGCTAGGCAGAAGACCCCACAGATACTAAGAAGTATTTGATGGGTGGAGAGGAGGATCTTGTTTATGACAAAATGAAGCCCCTGGGAAGAAGCAGCACTGAAAATCAGTCCCCTATATCCCATCCTATCCCTGATTTTCATAATTTTGCCCCAAAGAAAAGAGAGGAAATCACTGTGTCCCCTACCGCCAACCATATACACTCCTGTAACTATTATACATAAATACCTTAGGGAAAATACATTCAGTTTTCAGCACACTGTGCTAAGACCTGGACTTGCTGTTGGCTTCCATGGAAAAGCCTAAACTCTGACAACCACTGCAATGTGAAATGGTAACACTGGCTACAGACAAAAAGCTACTTTTGTTATATACTGGAAGCTGTGATGCTCATTTTACTTCTGTATTTAACTTTTTCCCCTTCATTTTTTAAACTTAAAAAAAACCCTCACTCTATTACAGAAATTTCATAAACATACCCAGAAGTAGAATAGAAGAATAAATCCCTCACTCAGCTTCAAAAATTACCAGCATTATGCTGATTTTGTTTCATTTCTCTTCCACTCACTTTTCTTTCCTGGAGTGTTTAAAAATAAATTCCAGACATCAGACATTGTATCATTTCACCCATAAATGCATTGATATGTATTATTAACAAAAGGACATTTTGTAAATTCTTCTTAATTCTGCTAAGAAGTTTCAATCAATAATATTGCTGTATTTATCTAATTCTGTTTCACTGCAGAAGTAGCAGAATTTCAGAAAGCAACTGCTTAGTCTCATCATATTAAATTCTTAACGAATAAAATGCTCTGGGATCTTTTAAAGAAGAATGACCACAATACAGCCTATAACCTGACTAGGATAGGGCTCCTTTCCCAACAAAGCCTGAACCAATTTTCATGACCTCATGTCTTTAGGGAAGGCAGGATTACTGTTCCTCATCAGCTGCTCTTTCATCTTTCTTTCCCTTCTAGACCTTCTTCCTCCTTCTACAATCTCCACTCCCTGCCCATTCTCCCCACTCCCAGCATGCCCCACAAACATACACTATGCCAAAAGTACAGCTGACTTCAGAATATATTAGACAAATGCTGGATTCACCTCTAGGGGCCTCTGACAGTAAGACGATGATGTGATGTCATTTGTTCCTCACCCATATGGTTCTTAAGATCCTTATAAATATTCACCTGAAATTTCTAGTGTTTAGGGGAAAAGATACTCTACTCTGCATAATTTTAGAGAATGGGCTTCATTTATGCCAAAGGCCCTTTTCTTAACTTTTTAAAAGCAGAATTTAATCAGTACTTTTTTCAAAAGACAAAAAAAGAAAATCAGATACTTTTGAATTAGAACCTCTGGGATCAAAATGGTATTTTGAAAAGCAAAACACTCTTGCAATGTTTTGGTAAACTGGCTCTCACTGTCCCTTCTGTGAGAATGGGAAACCCGGGTTACTCACAGGGTGAGAGTAAGGAAGAGTACAATAACAAACTAAACAACCTCCTTACCAACACCAACAAAATTTTATTTGGAAATTTTCCATAGAGTGGCTGTATGAAGTTATATGTAATAATGCTTCAAAGCCCTCCTAAAATGCACAGCACACAATGTCCTTGGTGATACGTTTAGACGGGAGAGTTACAAGAATCCCAATATTCTTCGTGTGTCTGCCCAACACTTCCCTTACTCTGCAGTTTTATTTGCAAAGAGGTTTTTCCTTCATTTCCTTCCCCAAACATAAGACAACATTGCTGAGACGATAGCAGCAACTGCTATGATCAGAAATGGTTGTGTTTCAGTGCTATGCAGGCAGTCCTGCTAAAACTAAGATTTTGGGGAAGGAATCATGCTGTATAAATGAGGTTCTTAACTACAGTTTTCAACACCTTGAAAGAAAGAAAAAAAAAAAAATGCAGGCTTCTCTTCCATGGATTCCCACATTCTCTCAGTTTAGTTTGGGGCAGCCTCTTGGAAGGCACTATGCCACAAGCATAACATCAACAATGCCTCCTTCGGGTCATTATTATCTTATCCTCTAACAGAGATATGTAAACAAGCAAATCAAAACCTTCCCCCCCTAGAATTAAGATTTAGTTAGTGTCAACGCATCTTTCTTTGTTTTCTTCAACTTTTACAAGCAGGAAAGAACATAGATTTTTTTATCTGAAGAAAACATAAAATGTATTTCAGAATAGGGTGAGAATTAAGAAGGCCACTTTCCAAACAGTATAAGAATTTCATACTTAATCCCTTGCTGTTTCTGCTAATTAGCACTGACATGTGGATTGCTGAATCTCCCCAAGAGATTTCACTGCAAGATCAAAGAGAAAGTAGGATAGGATGGAAGTAGAAAGTTTCTATATAAAAATAAGTGTTTTTGACAAAATAAAGAGACCTGGCAATGAAATGAGTGGGAAAGAGGCATGAACAGTGCTGCACCTGAACTTGTGTTTTGGTAAGAGAGCCTGCTCTGTTTCTCTCAGAAAGTCTCCTATTAAATAATGTGGCCCACGCATAGCACAGGGAGATCAGCTTGGTGCTTTGTGACCACCTAGAGGGGTGGGATAGGGAGGGTGGGAGGGAGACACAAGAGGGAGGAGATATGGGGATGTATGTATATGTATAACTGATTCACTTTGTTATAAAGCAGAAACTAACCATTGTAAAGCAATTATACCCAATAAAGATGTTTAAAAATAAATAAATAAAAATAAATAAATAAATAAATTTCTGACCCACCAAAAAAAAATAAAAATAAAAAATAATGTGGCCCAAATGTGCTGTTAAGAAATTGTTTGGCGGAACAAACCCAGAGTCAAAGCACAAAGAATACAGGACCTACAAGGGCCTGAACTAGAGCAACCGTTAGAAACAGATTCTTTGAAGTCTTCCTGCGAATTATATAGCTTGCTGTTGGGTTTGTGCCAGTGAACCATTCTGAGGGTGCTGACAAGAGTTTCCTGCTATCTAACCGCTCACTGCAAGCCAGGTAGGCATTTTCCCGCTTTTTATTCTGTGGTCATATTTAGGCTGCTGAGTATCCAAGTTTCATCACCCAAGGGCAGCTTCAGGCTCCTTCAGAGCCAGGCTAGGAATGTAGACTGGGACCAAGATAATGAGCCCAAAGGGCCTGCTACTCTGGCGGTGTTTACCAGAGGACATCCTGTCTCCAGCCAAGTCTACGTAAAAGCCTGAGGAGTGTGGTAAGCGGATTTCCCCCTGTGTCTCAGTTATACCCACATACACTGGGGAAATCTAAATTAGAGGTTCACTAACAATAATACACATGAATAACATAATCACATGGAAGGGGAAGGGGAAGAAAAGAACCAACCTAAGTAACTGTGGAAAACAATTTTGGCTGAGTAAGGCTGAAAACAAAAATAACTGTACAAATATTACACTGTAGCCAGTAAATTTGTTTCCACAGCAGTATAGGTTACCAATTCTGAAACTACTTTTATAGTATACTAGGACTAAACAAATAAGTAAATATAATTTAGATAGTAAGCTCCAGGTATAAACAAGCAAGGGGGAAAGGCTACACTAAAACCTGTGGTGCTAGATTAGGGTTGAAGTTATCATTATGAACTCACAATTATTTTAATATATATACAGATAGATAGAGAAGTAAGTGACAATTAAGGAAAAGGGAGGAGAGCATGACCCCTGTGTTGCTGCACTGGAATTGGATGTATCAGTATGAATTAATGGATTTTAATGTGTACACAAATAGATAGACACAGAAACAAGTATAATGTGTGTGTATGTGTAGTTAGTATATGTATAACTATTTCCCAGCTCTGTCTGCTGCGAGGGCCCAGAAAACATGATACCCCAGTAGCAGTGAGCACAGCTAGTACCCAGATCTTGGTTTCCAAATATTATTCTCCAACAAATGGAACCAGGGTTCCATGTATTGATAGAAGTGGTTGATTCCAGAGCTAGGGCAGGGAAAATACAAGATGAGCCTGGAACATCTTGTGGTGCCAGAGAAATAAAGGATTTTTTCTAAAAAGGATTTTGAAAGGGCAAAAGAGTCAACCTGAAAATTTTCCCAGTGGCCAAGGTTAGAAAAATTTGAGAAACAAAGTAAAAATAATACTAGAATATAATCCATAGGATAAAGTAAATATCCACAAGTCCATACTGATACAAATAAACAACTGAATAAATGAATAAATAAATAAATGGGGGAGAAGGGACAGTTTTTCCTTCTAGAAGAATTTAAACGAATACATGGAGACAAGAAGGGAAATACAAAATCATCGTTAGACAAATACCACGTTAGTTATTGTTACAGGCAAGACCCATCAATGAATACTAAAATTAACAGGTGAAAGTTTAAGGATAAACAGAATATTTGCATAGTTTTACAATATTTCCTCTAAGACATTTATGAATTACAAAGGGAAAAATAGTAACTTTACAGTGGAGAAACCCAGCAGACACAATCTTAAGTGATCAAAGTTAACATCAACAGTAATAAGACATATTAACATCATGTGGAATTCCCTGGCAGTCCACTGGTTAGGACTCCGTGCTCTCACTGCCGAGGGCCTGGGTTCGACCGCTGGTCAGGGAGCTAAGATACCACAAGCCGCGTGGCATGGCCCCCAAAAAACAAAAACAAAAACAAAAACCAGAGATTGGTTCAAGATGGCGGAATAGAAGGATGTGCTCTTGCTCCCTCTTGAGAGAGCACTGGAATCACAACTAACTGTTGAACAATCATCAACAGGAAGAACTGGAACTCAATAAAAAAGATACCCCACATCCAAAGACAAAGAAGAAGCCACAGTGAGATGGTAGGAGGGGCACAATCACAATAAAATCAAATCACATAACTTCTGGGTGGGTGACTGACAAACTGGAGAACACTTATACCACAGAAGTCCACCCATTGGAGTGAAGGTTCTGAACCCCACGTCAGGCTTCCCAACCTGGGGGTCTGGCAACAGGAGGAGGAATTCCTAGAGAATCAGACTTGGAAGACTAGCGGGATTTGATTGCAGGACTTCGACAGGACTGGGGGAAACAGAGACCCCACTCTTGGAGGGCACACACAAAGTAGTGTGCGCATCAGGAACCAGGGGAAGGAGCAGTGATCCCATTGGAGACTGAACCAGACCTACCTGCTAGTGTTGGAGGGTCTCCTGCACAGGTGGGGGGTGGCTGTGGCTCACCATGGGGACAAGGACACTGGCAGCAGAAGTTCTGGGAAGTACTCCTTGGCGTGACCCTCCCAGAGTCTGCCACTAGCCCCACCAAAGAGCCGGGTAGGCTCGGGTATTGGGTCACCTCAGGCCAAACAACCAACAGGGAGGCAACAGCCCTACCCATCAGCAGACAAGCGGATTAAAGTTTTACCGAGCTCTGCCCACCAGAGCAACACCCAGCTCTACCCACCACCAGTCCCTCCCATCAGGAAGCTTCCACAAGCCTCTTAGATAGACTCACCCACTAGAGGGCACACAGCAGAAGCAAGAAGAACTACAATCCTACAGACTGTGGAATGAAAACCACATTCGCAGAAAGATAGACAAGATAAAAAGGCAGGGGGCTATGTACCAGATGAAGGAACAAGATAAACGCCAGAAAAACAACTAAATGAAGTGGAGATAGGCAACCTTCCAGAAAAATAATTCAGAATAATGATAGTGAAGATGATCCAGGACCTCAGAAAAAGAATGGAGGCAAAGATCGAGAAGATGCAAGAAATGTTTAACAAAGACCTAGAAGAATTAAAGAACAAACAAACAGAGATGAACAATACAATAACTGAAAAATACACTAGAAGGAATCAATAGCAGAATAACTGAGGCAGAAGAACGGATAAGTTACCTGGAAGACAGAATGGTGGAATTCACTTCTGCAGAACAGAAGAAAGAAAAAAGAATGAAAAGAAATGAAGACAACCTAAGGGACCTCTGGGACAACATTAAATGCAATAACATTCACATTATAGGGGTCCCAGAAGGAGAAGAGAGAGAGAAAGGACACGAGAAAATATTTGAAGAGATTATAGTCGAAAACTTCCCTAACATGGGAAAGGAAATAGCCACCCAAGTCCAGGAAGCGCAGAGAGTCCCAGGCAGGATAAACCCAAGGAGGAACACGCCGAGACACATAGTAATCAAATTGACAAAAATTAAAGACAAAGAAAAATTATTGAAAGCAACAAGGGAAAAATGACAAATAACATACAAGGGAACTCGCATAAGGGTAACAGCTGATTTCTCAGCAGAAACTCTACAAGCCAGAAGGGAGTGGCATGATATACTTAAAGTGATGAAAGCGAAGAACCTAAAACCAAGATTACTTTACCCAGTAAGGATCTCATTCAGATCTGATGGAGAAATCAAAAGCTTTACAGACAAGCAAAAGCTAAGAGAATTCAGCACCACCAAACCAGCTCTACAACAAATGCTAAGCGAACTTCTCTAAGTGGGAAATACAGGAGAAGAAAAGGACCTACAAAAACACACCCATAACACTTAAGAAAATGGTAATAGAAACATACATATCTATAATTACTTTAAAAGTGAATGGATTAAATACTCCAACCAAAAGACACAGGCTTGCTGAATGTATACAAAAACAAGACCCATATTTATGCTGTCTACAGGAGACCACTTCAGACCTAGGGACACACACAGACTGAAAGTGAGGGGATGGAAAAAGATATCCCGTATAAATGGAAATCAAAAGAAAGCTGGAGTAGCAATACTCATATCAGATAAAATAGACTTTAAAATAAAGAATGTTACAAGAGACAAGGAAGGACACTACATAATGATCAAGGGATCAATCCAAGAAGAATTATAAATATATATGCACCCAACATAGGAGCACCTCAATACATAAGGCAACTGCTAACAGCTATAAAAGAGGAAATCAACAGTAACACGATATTAGTGGGGGACTTTCACACCTCACTGACACCAATGGACAGATCATCCAAACAGAAAATTTATAAGGAAATAGAAGCTTTAAATGACACAATAGACCAGAGAGATTTAATTGATATTTATAGGACATTCCATCCAAAAACAGCAGATTACCCTTTCTTCTCAAGTGCACATGGAACATTCTCCAGGATAGATCACATCTTGGGTCACAAATCAAGCCTCAGTAAATTTAAGAAAATTGAAATCATATCAAGCATCTTTTCAGACCACAATGCTATGAGATTAGAAATCAATTACAGGGAAAAAACCGTAAAAAACACAAACACATGGAGGCTAAACAATACGTTACTAAATAACTAAGAGATCACTGAAGAAATCAAAGAGGAAATCAAAAAATACCTAGAGACAAATGACAACGAAAACACGACGATCCAAAACCTATGGGATGCAGCAAAAGCAGTTCTAAGAGGGAAGTTTATAGCAATACAAGCTTACCTCAAGAAACAAGAAACATCTCAAATAAACACTCCAACCTTACACCTAAAGGAACTAGAGAAACAAGAACAAACAAAACCCGAAGTTAGTAGAAGGAAAGAAATCATAAAGATCAGAGCAGAAATAAATGAAATAGAAACAAAGAAAATAATAGCAAGGATCAATAAAACTAAAAGCTGCTTCTTTGAGAAGATAAACAAAATTGAGAAACCATTAGCCAGACTCATCAAGAAAAAGAGGGAGAGGAATCAAATCAATAAAATTAGAAATGAAAAAGGAGAAGTTACAACAGACACCGCCGAAATACAAAGCATCCTAAGGGACTACTACAAGCAACTCTATGCCAATAAAATGGACAACCTGGAAGAAATGGACAAATTCTTAGAAAGGTATAACCCTCCAAGGCTGAACCAGGAAGAAATAGAAAATATGAGCAGACCAATCACAAGTAATGAAATTGAAACTGTGATTAAAAATCTTCCAACAAACAAAAGTCCAGGACCAGATGGCTTCACAGGTGAATTCTATCAAACATTTAGAGAAGAGCTAACACCCATCCTTCTCAAACTCTTCCAAAAAATTGCAGAGGAAGGAACACTCCCTGACTCCTTCTATGAGGCCACCATCACCCTGATACCAAAACCAGACAAAGATACTACAAAAAAAGAAAATTACACACCAATATCACTGATGAATATAGATGTAAAAATCCTCAACAAAATACTAGCAAACAGAATCCAACAGCTCATTAAAAGGATCATAAACCATGATCAAGTGGGATTTATCCTAGGGATACAAGGATTCTTCAATATACGTAAATCAATCAATATGATACACCATAGTAACAAACTGAAGCATAAAAACCATATGATCATCTCAATAGATGCAGAAAAAGCTTTTGACAAAATTCAACACCAATTTATGATAAAAACTCTCCAGAAAGTGGGCACAGAGGGAACCTACCTCAACATAATAAAGGCCATATATGACAAAACCACAGCAAACATCATTCTCAATGGTGAAAAACTGAAAGCATTTCCTATAAGATCAGGAAAAAGACAAGGATGTCCACTCTCGCCACTATTATTCAACATAGTTTTGGAAGTCCTAGCCATGGCAATCAGAGAAGAAAAAGAAATAAAAGGAATACAAATTGGAAAAAACTGTCACTGTTTGCAGATGACATGATACTATACATAGAGAATCATAAAAATGCCACCAGAAAACTACTAGAGCTAATCAATGAATTTGGTCAAGTTGCAGGATACAAAATTAATACACAGAAATCTCTTACACTCCTATACACTAATGATGAAAAATCTGAAAGAGAAATTAAGGAAACACTCCCATTTACCATTGTAAAAAAAGAATAAAATACCTAGGAATAAACCTACCTAGGGAGACAAAAACCTGTATGCAGAAAACTATAAGACACTGATGAAAGAAATGAAAGATGATACCAACAGATGGAGAGATATACCATGTTCTTGGATTGGAAGAATCAACATTGTGAAAATGACTATACTACCCAAAGCAATCTACGGATTCAATGCAATCCCTATCAAATTACCAATGGCATTTTTTATGGAACTAGAACAAAAAGTCTTAAAATTTGTATGGAGACACAAAAGACCCCGAATAGCCAAAGCAGTCTTGAGGGAAAAAAACGGAGCTGGAGGAATCAGACTCCCTGACTTCAGACTATACTACAAAGCTACAGTAATCAAGACAATATGGTACTGGCACAAAAACAGAAACATAGATCAATGGAACAAGATAGAAAGCCCAGAGATTAACCCACGCACCTATGGTCAACTCATCTATGACAAAGGAGGCAAGGATACACAATGGAGAAAAGACAGTCTCTTCAATAAGTGGTGCTGGGAAAACTGGACAGCTACATGTAAAAAAATGAAATTAGAACACTCCCTAACACCATACACAAAAATAAACTCAAAATGGATTCGAGACCTAAATGTAAGACCGGACACTATAAAACTCTTTGAGGAAAACATAGGAAGAACACTCTTTGACATAAATCACGGCAAGATCTTTTTGATCCACCTCCTAGAGTAATGGAAATAAAAACAAAAATAAACAAATGGGACCTAATGAAACTTAAAAACTTTTGCACAGCAAAGGAAACCATAAACAAGACGAAAAGACAACCCTCAGAATAGGAAAAAATATTTGCAAATGAATCAACGGAAAAAGGATTAATCTCCAAAATATATAAACAGTTCATGCAGCTCAATATTAAAGAAACAAACAACCCAATCCAAAAATGGGCAGAAGACCTAAATAGACATTTCTCCAAAGAAGACATACAGATGGCCAAGAAGCACATGAAAAGCTGCTCAACATCACTAATTATTAGAGAAATGCAAATCAAAACTACAATGAGGTATCACCTCACACCAGTTAGAATGGGCATCATCAGAAAATCTACAAACAACAAATGCTGGAGAGGGTGTGGAGAAAAGGGAACCCTCTTGCACTGCTGGTGGGAATGTAAATTGATGCAGCCACTATGGAGAACAGTATGGAGGTTCCTTAAAAAACTAAAAATAGAATTACCATATGACCCTGCAATCCCACTACTGGTCATATACCCAGAGAAAACCATAATTCAAAAAGACACATGCACCCCAATGTTCATTGCAGCACTATTTACAATAGCTAGGTGATGAAAGCAACCTAAATGCCCATCGACAGATGAATGGATAAAGAAGATGTGGTACATATATACAACAGAATATTACTCAGCCATAAAAAGGAACGAAATTGGGTCATTTGTTGAGATGTGGATGGATCTAGAGACTGTCATACAGAGTGAAGTAAGTCAGAAAGAGAAAAACAAATATCGCATTTTCGTATTAATGCATGTATGTGGAACCTAGAAAAATGGTACAGATGAACCGGTTTGCAGGGCAGAAGTTGAGACACAGATGTAGAGAACAAATGTATGGACACCAAGGGGGAAAGCCACAGGGGGGTGGGGGTGGTGGTGTGATGAATTGGGCGATTGGGATTGACGTGTATACACTGATGTGTATTGAGAGACATTCTACAAAATACCTGACCAGTACTCTTCAAAACTGTCAAGGTCATAAAAGAAAAGGGAAGATTGAGGAACTATTACAAACTGGAGGAGACTAAGGACACACGACAAGCAAATGCAGCATGAAATTACAGATCAAGTCCTGAAACAGAAAAAAGACCTTAGAGGAAAAATAGGTGACATTCTCATAAGTCTTGTTAATTGTACTTAATGGTATTTTACCAGTGTTAATTTCCTAGTTTTGATAATTAAACTATGGTTATGTAAGATGTTAACATTGAGGAGAGCTGGGTGAAGGGTATTCAGGAACGCCATGTACCAGTTTTTGCAATTTTTCTGTATGTCTAAAATTATTTCAAAATAAAGACTCAAAAATATAGGTTCAAATCAAGCAGAATCTGTGGCAAAGTAGAGATAATTTATTCATATTGACTCATTTTTAAATATACCAGCTGATCCTTTTAAAGCTGAGTAATCTGTTTCGGTAGGCCACTAATTTTGTAAAACTCTTTTTGTGTGTCTAAAATTCATACCTAGCACTTCTTTCTAAAACATATATAGTCAGCCCTCTGTATCTGCAAGCTCTACATCTGTGGATTCAACCAACCATGGATAGAAAACATTCGGAAAAAAAAAAATTTCCAGAAAGTTCCAAAAAGCAAAACTTGATTTGCCGGGCTGGCAACTATTTACATAGCATTTACATCTATTTACATAGCATTTACACTGTATTAGGTGTTGACCTGGAACAAACAAGACTGCCAGGTTTTACTCCAGCAAAGATGGATTTATTTGGAGTCAGCAAAGAATTGCAATTTGGGATCTCCAGCCTAGGTAATCCATGTGCAAGTTCTTTCAGGGCAAGGGGAGGAGAACTCTTATAGAGGGAAAAGTAAATTGGGAGGGCTGTAGTAGGCAGAGTCCATGGTTTTTCATTCGTGCCAGGAAATAAGAGTTTTTCTTCTTCCTTTTGGGCTCTGCTATTGTCACAGGGCATGAGAGCTCCCCCTTCTGGTCTTCTGACTCTACTTAATTCAGGTTTCTATTTATTAATTTTTTACATAGGTGTTAAAAGTAATCTAGAGATGATTTAAAGTATACAGGAGTATGTGAATAGGTTATATGCAAATACTATGCTATTTTATATAAGGGATTTGAGCATCCACAGATTTTGGTATTTGCAGGGGATCCTGGAACCAATCCCCCTTGGATACCAAGGGACAACTGTATTACTTCTTCTTGCACAGTGGACTTCAATAAAATTAAAAACTTAATCTTATAGGGAACACACATCTTATCCATCTCTCATTGGTTGGGGAACAAACATATCATGGCCCTTTTTCCTTATGTCTTCTCAAGATGGCCCCCTCTGGACTCATTTCCTTTCCTATTTTCTTTCAGAAATCTGAACTGTTACTGTAGGAGGACACATTAACTCCATCCGTCTCATGGAGGGGACGCAGCATCCAAAAGCCTTTGCCCATCTTTCCCAAAACGTTAGTCCCAACTCTTAATAGTTCCTCCTACCACACTTGCCTCTGCCTATTCCTAAAGCCAAAACTCTGACCAAACTCGTTGTTTTATATTTGAATAATTATGACTTCTTGCCTATCAGTCCAAAATGCTACCATCAAACGTGTCTAGCATTTTTAAAGAATTGCTTTGACTACTTTACTTTTTCCCTCATATCTTAGTTATCCATATCATATTCACAGGCCTGGTTTTGATTTCTAGGTCCCTTTTAGTCTATCCTACATTTATCAAGCTCCCTCAATCTCTTCCTGACATTCTTTTCTCTTGTTAAATCCATTCCTTTATACATTCATTCCATTAACTGTCACTGAATTTCATCAACGCCCAAGGCCTTGGAGTGGATGTTGTAGGAGATATAAAATATACATATTTGTCTTTTCTCATCTGACCACCTCATTTACAAATGTTCCAAGTAATTCCTTTCACCTGAAATGTTTATAAACCCCAAATTTATAGTGTTACCAATCCCGCTTCACTGAAAAAAATTTCTGCCTAAGTAGCCTGGGGAGGATGGTCATTAGTCAATAAAAAATTGGCCAGTTAATTTTACAAAAAGTGAAACTAAAGAAAGGGATAGAAGAGTAAAATAAAATGCAGACCATTAAAAGTAGAAGCACAAACATGTCATTGTTTAGGATCTGAGCTACCAAAAGGCAAGTAACTTTCTGAATAATTCTTTTGAATAGTCCAGAACACAATGGTCCATAAGACTGTCAAAGCGGAAGCTACGTTTTCAAACTGCCAGAGATCTACCTTAGTACTTGCATGCAATTCTAAAAAGGGTAATTTAGGAAGACATCCCAAATTCATACCCCAATTTCCCAGGATCACATGGAGTATATAACAATAGCCCTGAATAGAGGATTGAAGCACCCCCTGTGTACTAAGCCAGCTGGGTAGCACAGAACAAATGGTGTGGGCAACTTTGGTATTTGTAACGAGGCTCAACTGGGCTTAGTGTTACACTGTCCATCTCTGATGGAGCCCTTTGTCATTTATGCTACAGAATGCTGAACAAAGAGACATTACAATTCCTACCTGGTGATCTTCCTTGAAAGTTTGGATTAATAACTCTTTCAGTTTCTTCTTTCTTTCTTTTGCCATTTTTTCTTCATCCAGAAGAATATGAACACTTTGAAACATGCCTTTCTCTGGATTTTTTGGAGAATTTTCTTCTTGCTTTTTCTTCTCTCTATTAATAACAATTAAAAAACACTAATATGAATAATAGACTTAACAATGAGTAATTAGAACATACCATAGTGGAATGAACACTGAATTTTCCATCAGAAGATAGAGATTTTTAGATCTGGCCCTAAAACTACAAAGTAGGGTGATTTTTTTTGAGATTCAGTTTATTCCTTTATAAAATACAGTTAAATGAAATAAAATTATTATAATGTACTCTGAAAAGGAGAAAGCCTTATATATATTTTAGTAAAGTATTTTTATTAAGTTTAACATTGAGTGATACCTTGATCAAAATTTGAGAGATAACAACTATCAGGTATTCTCTAATATAGACATAAGTTCTCTCTCTTCTTACAAGGGGAGACAAAACAGGACCCTCAGGTAAGAAAGGAATGACATTTTTCCCCACAAGGTTTTTACAAGGTTTCTAGGAAGAAAAATAATAAAAGAATCAGATGTTACTGAATAAGGAGAAAATGGAATTTATATTAATTCTAAAATAGCTGTAAAGAGAAAAAATAGAACTTAATAACAATAAGGAAAAGGACTTCAGGCAAGTTAACAAGAATCTCTTAGTAACTTTGTTGCTCATATTTCTGGTTATCTCTTTCTCAATCACCTACCTTTTCTTTCTCATCCAGGTCATCCCTCTTACACTCAGCAATCCAAGCCAGCTCATAGCCATTGCCTTCTTATTGGAGTGTATTAAACTACACAGGTATGTGTAAGTGTATAAGGTATATATTTTATCAATGATATAGTAAAGATAGCATCTAGTCAGGAATCTGGATTCATGGGTTCTGGCCACAGATCAGCTGTGAAAACTCAGGCAAGTCACCCAGTCTTTCTGAATTTCACTTTACAGTTGTGGAAACTCAAATTGAGAGAGGGATGCCAGAATAATCTATAGACATTCATTCATTATCATATATCGTACAGGGGGCACACAATCTTATTACTGGTGATATGAACCATCATTTGGTTAAGGTGGTTTCTCCAGTGTAAAGTTGCTATTTTTCCCTTTGTAATCAATAAATCTCTTAGAGAAGATACTTTGAAACTATGCAATGAAGCAGATTTAGGACACCTTACAAATAAATTAAAAAAGCCCTACCAACAATAAAATTTTATTGACTCTTTCCAAACTTACTAATGCCATAACAATGTTATATTAGATAGTTACAGACAGATCATAGTGGGCATTTAAAGAAATACACTTCTAATACCATGGATGTAGTCGTTTAAAAAAAATCAAAATACGTATCTGTTATGAAAGCAATGTTTGCTCATTGTGCAAAATTGGAGATGTATAAAAGCCATCCATATTTCTACCCAGAAGAAAACCCTGATAACATGTCAGTGCTGTTTCATTGTACAACTAGTATTTATTAATTTCTCCAATATTTATTAATGTGTTATTATAAATAATATTATTTTCATTATCTTTGTGTACAAATCTTTGGATTTCTGATCACTTTCTACACTTGATCTTAGCCAAAAGGCCGAGAAGCGATTCTGATCACTTTCTTAGGGTAGTTTTCCTAGGACTGGAATTCCCCGGTCAGTGATAATAACATTTTTATGGCTCTTATTGTTTATTGCCAAATTGCTTTCTGGAACATTTAAACCAGTCTGTCCACCTAGAAGTGCTGCATATTACCTGTCTCACTGTATCTGTGGATAAGCTTTTTTTTTTTTTTGCCCACTTTTATTTATTTTTTTAAACATCTTTATTGGAGTATAATTGCTTTACAATGGTGTGTTAGTTTCTGCTTTATAACAAAGTGAACCAGCTGTACATATACATATATCCCCATGTGGATAAGCTTTTAACTTTTAAAAGAAATGACTGGTTAGTGAATGTCTGTTGAGTGCCCACTGTGAGCAGAACTTCCTGCTACCATCAACTATTACTTGTTTTCACAATTTATTTTAGGTCAGCCTAGATTCGTCAGGGCTTGAGAACAATCTAAAGAGCAAGGCTGACCTTAGCAAGAACTCACTAAAAAACTGGAGATTGCTTTCTGAAAGGAAAGGCTTCTGGAGGAGGCCTCAGCCTGGCACTTGGAAGAATGAAATGCACGTCCACTGCCGAGCTGTTTTAAATTGGGTTGGATGAGAGCAGTCAGGAACACAGGGGGAAAAGCTGTGTAGGCTGATGGGGGTGGAAGGGGGTGGCAGGCTAATAGGTCTTTCTGGCCGCTCAGTTTGAGTATTCAGGCACTTCAGGCACGTTGTCCTAAGGCTTTTGCAGTTTATGCACCAGTGCTGTTTCTCAGAATAAATACATTAGTTATTTCATTTATGAAGCTCATTTTCTGCATGAGGATACACAACAGCACTACATCCTGTGAGGACTATTTTGATTTCCCTCTTATGTCAGATATTCTTTTTCTTTATCAGTGGCAGTAAGGCAATGGTGACTCTCTGTATGATTATCAGAAGATAAGACACTGAGGCAATTCACAATAGAATGAGGCACAATTAGCAAACGTGCATAAGGAAACGTGTTCAACCTTACAAATGTTCAGGTACACAAAGAGATGCACACTAACCAATAGAATACCTACTAAAAGTGCAGAAATATTGAAAATGATGATCTCCCCCAATGCTGAGTGGGGCTCACTGTCAGCAATCGTGTAAATATGCACAACTCGTCCGGAAAGGAATTTGGCAATGTTTCAAAAGTCAAAAAAACCTACACAATTTACCTCAGTAATTACACTCCTATGAACATAATTCAAAAGAATGAAAAAGCTCTATGCTTAAGAATGCTCACTGCACTATTGGTGAAAAATCTGAAATTAGCTGAAATGCTTACCAGTATAGGGAGTGGAGGTCATTACATAAATTATGGTAGAGGAACTCAATGGAGTAATATACAGACCTTAGGACTCCAGGCGGTGTGGTTATTACAACAAGCAGAATAACAAATTAAATGTACTTTATGGTTGCAGTTAAGTTCATAAAGGGACCAAGACCAGGAGGAAACGTGGAAAAATGAAAATAGTTAACTTGTTAAGACGGTGGACTAGTGGGTGATTTCTCTTTTGTGCTTTATTATTGCATGGTCTGTGCATTTTAAGGACCTTTAAAGTACTTCCAAAATGACTGCTTAAACAAAAATACTTCACGCTGCTCATCGTGGCTGGCTTACGTTTTCCATGCTTCTTCCACAGTGCGTCTCCTCTCAATTATCTCCCTCCGCAGCTTTACCATCTCCCTTTGTATCTCCTCCTCCTCTTTCTTGGCCTCTAGAGCCTTCCTTTTTTTCTCTTCTTGCACCAGATACTGAGCCTCTAAGAAGGCTGATTTTTTCAGGGTCTTTTCAATTCTCTGGCGCTCCAGTTCTTTCTCACGTCTTAAGCGATTTTCTTTTACCTTAAAGAGAATACAACAAGGGTGAAATGCAGCCTTTCAAGTAGAAAGGGATATGCAAAACCTTAGAACACATTTTGAAGTTCAGAATACAACTACTTCGAAACATTTTGGCCCAGAACCCCACTGTTTATCAGAAAAATAGGGGAAATTCATTTGTTTACTGGGTAATGGCCTATACAAAATTTTAAATGAAGTCAGGCGAGATGACTCCTAACAATTTGGGAATGATCGGCACTACAGAAAAGCTGAAAATCCAATGGGTTGGATGCTAAATTCTGGATTCTTATTTAGTAATGATTTTCAATCCATAAGATTTTCCAAGGTGTACATTACTGTTATTTATTTAGGCTCTGTCTGTATGTTAATTATAATTTAAGAAAGAATAAGGATATTTTGGAGAGGCTACTTTGTGAAGGCTAGAACAGTGATTTACTGCCTTAAAGGAGCATCACAACCTTTTATTCAATTCTATCTTTATTTGAATATATCAATGATTCTGGATCATATTTGGAAATCAAAACCACAAACTTCACAGATATTTCTGAATAAGCACAATCATTTTTTTCAAACTCAATTCTTTAGATTAGCTATGAATTAAGGAGTGGTCCTTTCCTTCCTGCTTCATTTAACTTTACCCTTATCTTACTCTTCAGTTATGATAAGACTTCTAGATAATGGCTACCTCTTACTGAACCTTTTCTCTTCCCTTTTATCATAAATCCAAACCAGGATCATGCTTATACTCCAGTTTCTCTCACATCCTTAGTGCTGCTTTGGCATACATTATGGTTTAAAGTAATCAGAAATTCAGTGTTATAAAAAGATAGCATACACACATATAGACATTAATTCTACTCTGGTCTTGGTTCTGGACATGTGGAAAAGACTTGGTCTTTTGGACTTCCTGAAGTTCCTCTACAAAGTGTTGAGATGAATCTTTTTCCTATAACCTACTATTCCCTTTGGAGAAAAGAAAGTTCCCATACGCCTTTCTAATTCAAAACAGCTGAACTAGATTTAATTCAGCTCTGTCCTCCCTTTCAAATTATAATCACAAAATAAGTGAATTTTTCCACTGTCTAGAAAAGAATTATCATTATAACATTCACCAGAATATTCATGATATTAATATCTTGATGTCACAATACCAAATCCAAATTCAAGCAAAACCCAATCTACATATTTATAATAGGAAGTATCACATCCAAACTAATAAAGTTTAGCTCACCGCTCTCATGGTCAAAATCAATTATCCCTCTTTTTGGTTTTCTTAAATAAATTGTTTCTTATCCTCAGCTTATGAGCATTATTTTTCTTCTGAAGTTCTTATATTTTATTTTTATTCTTTCTAACCAAACCACAGATGGCACTCTTTTTCACAATAAAGCCTAAGTCTTTATTTAAGCTTATTAAATGTGTTACACAAAAATTGCTTCCTGTTATCCATTTTAATTTTGCTTTTCCCTCCCACCTGCTTATGTCTCATCTCCATGGTAAGATGAGGATCCTTCTGCCACTTCTTGTCTTGGTTTTCATTCATTCCAAGATCTTCCAATATCCCAGAATCCACCACGTCTTTATGGAGCAGATGGTCTATGAATTTTTGAAAGGTGGTACTTTCGTCTTCTTCCTCCAAATAACCACATAAATCTGGGGGAAACATAACAACAACAAAGAAGGAAAAAGTTTTTAATTTTTAAAAAATTTAATTTTAGTACAATTTCCATATTTATGTAAATAATCCTGGTACAATAAAAATACAAAGTTGTGAGTGTTCAATAAATAGTAACTGATAATGCCAGTTGGATGAATACAGCCCTCAGCAATTACCTTCAACTAAGAGGAAAAAACCTCCACCCATGAGGAATTGCCCTCACCCAAGTCACTAACTCCCTCACTGCCAAATTTAAAAGCTATTACTTTTACATTTATGTTACAAGGATCTAAACATCCTTGAGGACTCCATTGCTCTTTTTAAAAAAGGCTTTACTGTGGTATAATTGACATACAATAAACTTCTAAATATTTAAAGTCTGCAATAAGCTTTGACATATATAGATACCAGTAAACATCATTACAATCAAGATAATGAATGTGTCTGTCAGCTGCAAAAGGGTCCTCATGCAGATTTGCAATCTCTTCCTCTCACTCCTCCCCATGCTCTTTGCCCTATCCCAGGCAACCCCAGACCTGCTTTCTGCCAATAGATTAGTTTAAATTTTCCAGAATTTGGTATCAATTAAATCATATACTATGTACTCTTTCTGGTCGTCCTTCTTTTACTCAGCATAATTATTTTGAGATTCATTCATGTTGTTGTATCAATAGTTTATCCCTTTTTATTGCTGAGTAGTATTCCACTGTATGGGCATACCACAATTTGTTCATTCATTCATCTGGGGATAAACATTTGGGTTGCTTCCAGATTTTGGCTATTACAAATAAAGTTGTTATGAACATTTGTGTACAAGTCTTTGTATGAACATTTGCTTTCTTTTCTCTTGGGAAAATGCCTAGGACTGGAATGGTTGGATCACATAAGTATGTGTTTAACTTTTTAAGAAACTGTCAAGCTGTTTTCCAAAGTGGTTATACAATTTCACATTCTCACCAGCAGTGTAGGAGGGTTCCAGTTCCTCCACATCCTTACCAAAACTTGGTATGATCAGTCTTTTAATTTAAGCCATTTTAATAGGTGCGTAGTGGTTACTCATGGTAGTTTTAATTTGCTTTTTCCTAATGACTAGCAATATTGAATATCGTTCTTGATGATATTCTATTTAGTTCCATACATTATTGAAAAGGGGGTACTGAAGTCTCCAACTGTTATTGCTGAATTATCTATTTCTCCCTTCAATTTTGTCAGTTTATGCTTCACATATTTTGGGGCTCTTTTGTTAGGTGCATATATGTTTACACTTGCTATGTTTTCTTGATGGATTGACCCTTTTATTATTATAGAATGCCCTTCTTTGAGTAACAATTTTTTATCTTAGAGACTATTTTTTCTGAGATTAGTAAGCTGCTCTCTCTCTTTTGGTTACTGTTTGCATAGTACATATTTTTCCATCCTTTTATTTTCAAGCTGTTTGTGTCTTTGACTCTAGACTGTGTCTCCTGGGACAGCATATAGTTAGGTCATATTTTTAAGTTCATTCTGCCAGTCTCCATCTTTTGATTGGAATGTTTAATCCATTTACATGTAATGTAATTCTTGATAAGGCAGGATTTATGCTTGTCATTTTGGTATTTGTTTTCAATATGTCTCATGTAAATGCCCCTTGTCAGGATGAAAAATTTACCTTTTATTACTAGTTTGCTGAGAGTTTTAATTAGGAATCAATTTGTCAAGTATTTTTCCTGTACCTATTGAGATAATCATATGTTAGTTAATAATTTTTTTAAATAAATTTATTTATTCATTTATTTATTTATGGCTGTGTTGGGTCTTCATTGCTACACACGGGTTTTCTCTAGTTGCGGCGAGCAGGGGCTACTCTTTGTTGTGGTGGCTTCTCTTGTTGCAGAGCATGGGCTCTAGGCGTGCGGTCCTCAGTAGCTGTGGCATGCAGGCTCAGTAGTTGTGACACACGAGCTTAGTTGCTCCACGGCATGTGGGATCTTCCTGGACCAGGGCTCGAACCTGTGTCCCCTGCATTGGTGGGGGATTCTTAACCACTGCGCTACCAGGGAAGTCCGTTAGTTAATAATTTTGATAAACATCCTTTTTTAATGGCTAGGTAATATTTTTGTTCAATGTTTCGATCCCAAAAAAAAGTAATACTACAAGCATAAGATGAGTGAGGCCTGATAAGATACTAGAAGGTAATAACAAATCTAAGTAAAGAGATATAACTAGATATATTAGCACCACATGAAAGAGAGTAGCAGTTTCATTATATTTCAGACATGCTTCAGAATAAATATTACGTACTGAAATGCCTCACTTCAATAATGATATCATTAAACTAGAAAACATCCAGAAGGTGGCAACCAGTATATCTAGAAACAATGTGATATAAAGAACTGTTGAGAGTACTGGTGCTATTTAATCTAGGAAGACTGATGTATATGAAAGATCAGATATGATTACAACTCCCACAAGAAAAGAAAAGACTGTTTTTGAGAGAGAGAACATGATATTATTTTCTGTTGCACAAAAGGGTAAAAGTTACTGAGGACAAAATCCTAATTCTCCTAACTAAGAGAGAATTTATGAATATTAGAGCCTCACAACAGCTGAATGGGCTCCTCCCAGAGTGCAGGCTCCCTATCCTGGGAGGTGTTCAGGCAGAGATTGTATTACCCCATATTAGGGATACTATAGAAAAATCTCTGTCTAAGGGGGTGAAGAGGGTAGATCGGATTAGGTGATCTTGAGGAGTCCCCTAACTTTAAGGGCTCATGACTTTGTGATTTACAAGCTGGGGATTTTGTAGTGTCCTAAACAAGGGAAATGCTGCAAGATGAGTTCACCAGGGGTGTCTGAGCCATGCATGGCAAGATGCCACCACCATCACTATGCCTACCCTTATGCTTAGGGAAAAAAATCTTAGACTCTTTGGGTACAACTGAGGAATCCTCACAAGTTAGCTATTTAACTTGTCTGACACTAACTCTGTGTACAAGTAATAACCTCCCTTATAAAGATATATGAAGCATTTTGTAAATACAAAATGAGATATCAATGTTTAAATACAGTAAAACATTTAAAAGCCATCAAAGTAAATGGTCATCCAACAATATATGGAAAGAGGCACTCTGAAACAGCATTAATTGCCATTATAATCATAAGAAGAATTACAAATAATAAAATATTTTAATTTAAAAAAAACCACGAATTTACTGAGGATATAGATAAGTAATTTAAATTGAATCAAGAAAAATTAAAACCAATTACAAAACTAAGCAAAACACAGAAAAGTCAAATAACATATCATTTATTATTCAAAACAATTAAAAAGACTTCTTGGACACATTCATTGGATGTTAAAGCTTAGCACAATTAAATAAGTTCTTACCATCGAACTTGTCATATTTCAAATGCCCGTTGGCTTCTGGCACAGGAGGGATACGTGACACAGTGTCTTCAGCATCATCGTCCCCATCACTTGCTAGTTCTTGCTTAAGTTTGGTATCTAACCAGTCATTGACCAATTCCTGAGCTGTCAATAAAACAAAAACATCTTTTTACTTCGGAGACTTTCTTCATTTGCTGTTTTCATTCATTCAATAAATGTTAACTGAGCACTTATCATGTGTCAAGTACTGCTCTAGATGTTGGGAATACAGCAGTGAACAAAACAGGAAAAATAAAAGCTACCACCATGAAGCTTATGTTCTAATTGGGGAAGAGAGACAATGAACAAGCAAGTCAGAAAAACAGAGCAGGAGAAGGAGAAATGGTGTACAAGAAATGAAAGATGGGTGTTGATAGTTTTAAATTAATTGGGTGGTCAAAGGAGGCCACACTGAGAAGACATTTGAGCAAAAAAGGGAAGGAAGTGAGGGAGTGAGCCATATGGCTATGTAAGGGAAAATTAATCCGTGCAGAGGGGAAAGAAGTGCAAAGGCCCTAAGGCAGTAGAGTGTCTAGTGTATTGGAGAAACAGCACGGAGGTGGTATGGCTGGAGGAATGAGTGAAGGGAGAGTAGTTGGAGATGAGGTGGAAGAGGTAATGTAGGGATCAGGTTTAGAGCAGTGGTTCTAGAGCAGTGGGGGTGATCTTACTCCCCAGTGGACATCTGGCAATGTCTGGAGACATTTTTGGTTATTACAACTGGGGAACTGGGTAGAGGCCAGGGATGCTGCTAAACATCCTACAATTCATAGGACAGGACCCACAACAAAAATTATCTGGCCCAAAATATCAACAGTGTTGAGGTTGAAAACACTTTGTTTAGATAAGTCTTGACAGCATTCTAGGTACTTTGGCTTTTACTCTGTATGTAATGGGAGGTTTTTGAGCAAAGAGGTAACATATTTTAAGAGCAACACTCTGATACTATGTTAAAATAGACCATACGGGGACAAGCTCAGAAGCCGGAGACAACAGTTGAGAGACAAATATCCAGAAAAGGGGTGATGATGGCCTGGACCTGAAGTGGAGGTACTAGAAATGCTCAGATTCTAGAAAATAATGTTTTGAGGGGGGGTTGACATGATTTGCTGATGAGCTGGATATGGGATGTGAGAGAAAGAACTCTATAAGGTTTTTGGCTTAAGCAACTACAGGATAGAGATGTCATTTACCGAGACAGGGAAGACCAAGGGAGCAGCAGGTTTGGATGGAAGGTTGGGAGTTCAGTATCAGATGAGTTGCGTGTGAGATGCTTATGAGACATCCAAATAGGGATGTCAAATAGGTATTGGCTATATCATCTGGATTTCAAGGGAGAGGTCCAAGCTGAAGAAATAAATGTGGGTGTTGTCAGCATACAGATGGTATTTAAAGCCATAGAACTGAATGAGATCGGCAAAGGAGGAAGGTAGATAGAGAATTGGTTCAAGGACTAAGCCATGAGGAACTCTAGTATTTAGGGGTTGAAGAGATAAGGCAGAACCAGGTAAGTAGACTAGGAAGGAGAGACCATTGAGGTAGGAGGAAAATCAAAGAGTGTGATATCCTGGAAGCCAACCTCCATTTGGATTTCTTTCTTAGTGACATTCAGAAAATCTTCTTAATTATAGAGGTATGAGAGAAGATGTCTACTTTAGCATTACTTTCATCATTATCATACAGCTCTTATGGATAGGGCATGGGCGTTTCAAAGAAGAAAAATGTCTATTTCAGTATTATCTTCATCATTGTTATTATCATTATTGCACAGCTCTAAGGGAACGGAGTGTTTCCAAATACTAAATGATGCCAAGAGACATTTAACATAGATAGGAATGCATGATATGTAAAAATAGAAAAAAATGAATCAAGGTGATAAAAACTAAGTGTAAAAAGTACGCAAGCAACAGACACTACTGGCCTTCAGAGGAAGGTAGAGAAAGGGAGCAGATATTTACTCAGACCCTGTGTACAATAGTTCACATATTTATAATAAATTATGTGTAAAATAATTTTGATCTACTAAATGCCATTTATTAGTAAATAGAGGTTTACTATTAAGTGCTCCAAAAGAACAAGGAAAGAGAACGTCTCTTGGAGGGTTCAACTGTAGTAATGCTTCATGTTGGATCAGAGGCTTGACACTACCTCAAAGCAGAGTTTCTCAAAGTATGTTCCCCAGAACACTAGTTCTTACTGAATATCAATAGACAGCTGATGAGAGGAGGAAAAAAGGATATAAACCTTTGAAACACATGTTCTGTTCATACACTAGTACTTTCTAATGTGGATCACTAGTTTCTCAGGATATTAATATGTAATTCAAGATAAAAAGAATTCAGGTTCTAGGAAGCTTGGAAAATGGGGTAAGTAAATATATATTTAACTGCAGGACTTTTTGGAAACCTTGAGTGGCTAAAGTATATTGTGTATTCCTATTGGTGGGGTGGGAGAAGGGGTGGGTAAGACATAGCCTTGCCAACTTCTGAATCAATCTCCTTTCTCCAACTCCAGTACCACTGACCACCCAAGACCAAGTGCCATTACAGCTCACAGAGACCAGTGCAATAGCCTCCCACTAGTCTCCCTTTTCCCTCTTTTTCTCCCCTATAATTCATTCTTCATATATTAAAAAAATTATCCTACTACACCTCTGCTTAAAACCCTTCAATGATGTCTAATCATACTCAGAATACAATCTAAATTCTTTCCCCAGGCCTATAAGGCCCTATGTGACATGTCTTCTGCTCACTCCTGCAAGCTCACCTCCATGGGGAAGCTGCAGCAACACGGGTCTTCCTTCAGCTCCTCAAGCACACCATGCTTGTACTTTAACTTTTTATTTTTTTTTAACATCTTTATTGGAGTATAATTGCTTTACAATGGTGTGTTAGTTTCTGCTTTATAACAAAGTGAATCAGCTATACATATACATATAGCTCCATATCTCCTCCCTCTTGGTCTCCCTCCCAATCTCCCTATCCTACCCCTCTAGGTGGTCAAAAAGCACTGAGCTGATCTCCCTGTGCTATGCTGCTTCTTCCCACTAGTTATCTATTTTACATTTGGTAGTGTATATATGTCCATGCCACTCTCTCACTTTGTCCCAGCTTACCCTTCCCACTCCCTGTGTTCTCAAGTCCATTCTCTACATCTGCGTCTTTATTCCTGTCCTGCCCTTAGGTTCTTCAGACTTTTTTTTTTATTTTAGATTCCATATATATGTGTTAGCATACAGTATTTTTCTCTTTCTGACTTACTTCACTCTGTATGACAGACTCCCACCATCCACCTCATTAAAAATACCTCCATTTCATTTCTTTTTATGGCTGAGTAATATTCCATTGTATATATGTGCCACATCTTCTTTATCCATTCATCTGTCAATGGACACTTAGGTTACTTCCATGTCCTGGCTATTGTAAATAGAGCTGCAATGAACATTGTGGTACATGACTCTTTTTGAATTATGGTTTTCTCAGGGTATATGCCCTGGGTCATATGGTAGTTCCATTTTTAGTTTTATAAGGAACCTCCATACTGTTCTCCATAGTGGCTGTATCAATTTACATTCCCACCAACAGTGCAAGAGGGTTCCCTTTTCTTCACACCTTCTCCAGCATTTATTGTTTCTAGATTTTTTGAGGATGGCCATTCTGACTGGTGAGAGGTGATACTTCATTGGAGTTTTGATTTGCATTTCTCTAGTGATTACTGATGTTGAGCATCCTTTCATGTGTTTGTTGGCAATCTGTATATCTTCTTTGGAGAAATGTCTATTTAGGTCTTCTGCCCATTTTTGGATTGGGTTGTTTGTTTTTTTGATTTTGAACTGCATGAGCTGCTTTTAAATTTTGGAGATTAATCCTTTGTCAGTTGCTTCATTTGCAAATATTTTCACCCATTCTGAGGATTGTCTTTTCACCTTGTTTATGGTTTCCTTTGCTGTGCAAAAGCTTTCAAGTTTCATTAGGTCCCATTTGTTTATTTTTGTTTTTATTTCCATTTCTCTACGAGGTGGGTCAAAAAGGATCTTGCTGTGATTTATGTCAGAGTGTTCTGCCTATGTTTTCCTCTAAGAGTTTTATAGTGCCTGGACTTACATTTAGGTCTTTAATCCACTTTGAGTTTATTTTTGTGTATGGTGTTAAGGAGTGTTCTAATTTCATTCTTTTACATGTAGCTGTCCAGTTTTCCCAGCACCACTTATTGAAGAGACTGTCTTCTCCATTGTATATTCTTGCCTCCTTTATCAAAAATAAGGTGACCATATGTGTGTGGGTTTATCTCTGGGCTTTCTATCCTGTTCCACTGACCTATATTCCTGTTTTCGTGCCAGTACCATACTGTCTTGATTACTGTAGCTTTGTAGTATAGTCTGAAGTCCGGGAGCCTGATTCCTCCAGCTCTGTTTTTCTTTCTCAAGATTGCTTTGGCTATTCGGGGTCTTTTGTGTCTCTATACAAATTGTGAAATTTTTTGTTCTAGCTCTATGAAAATGCCATTGGTAGTTTCATAGGGATTGCAATGAATCTGTAGATTGCTTTGGGTAGTATAGTCATTTTCACAATGTTGATTCTTCCAATCCAAGAACATGGTATATGTCTCCAACTGTTTGTATCATCTTTAATTTCTTTCATCAGTGTCTTATAGTTTTCTACATACAGGTCTTTTTTCTCCTTCGGTAGGTTTACTCCTAGGTATTTTATTCTTTTAGTAGCAACGGTAAATGGGAGTGTTTCCTTAATTTCTCTTTCAGATTTTTCATCATTAGTGTATAGGAATGCAAGAGATTTCTGTGCGTTAATTTTGTATTCTGCTACTTTACCAAATTCATTGATTAGCTCTAGTAGTTTTCTGGTAGCAGCGTTAGGATTCTCTATGTATAGTATCATGTCATCTGCAAACAGTGACAGCTTTGCTTCTTCTTTTCTGATTTGGATTCCTTTTATTTCTTTTACTTCTCTGATTGCTGTGGCTAAAATTTCCAAAACTATGTTGAATAATAGTGGTGAGAGTGGACAACCTTGTCTTGTTCGGTTCCTGATCTTAGTGGAAATGGTTTCAGTTTTTCACCATTGAGAATGATGCTGGCTGTGGGTTTGTCATATATGGCCTTTATTATGTTGAGGTAGGTTCCCTCTATGCCTACTTTCTGGAGGGTTTTTTATCATGAATGGGTGTTGAATTTTGTCGAAAGCTTTTTTGCATCTATTGAGATGATCATATGGTTTTTCTCCTTCAATTTTTTAGTATGGTGTACCACATTGACTGATTTGCATAAATTGAAGAATCCTTGCATTCCTGGGATAAACCCCACTTGATCATGGTGTATGATACTTTTAATGTGCTGTTGGATTCTGTTTGCTAGTATTTTGTTGAGGATTTTTGCATCTATGTTCATCAGTGATATTGGTCTGTAGTTTTCTTTCTTTGTGACATCTTTGCCTGGTTTCGGTATCAGGGTGATGGTGGCCTCCTAGAATGAGTTTGGGAGTGTTCCTCCCTCTGCTATATTTTAGAAGAGTTTGAGAAGGATAGGTGTTAGCTCTTCTCTAAATGTTTGACAGAACTTGCCTGTGAAGCCATCTGGTCCTGGGCTTTTGTTTGTTGGAAGATTTTTAATCACAGTCTCAATTTCAGTGTTTGTGATTGGTCTGTTTATATTTTCTATTTCTTCCTGGTTCAGTCTCAGAAGGTTGTGCTTTTCTAAGAATTTGTCCATTTCTTCCAGGTTGTCCATTTTTTTGGCATATAGTTGCTTGTAGTAATCTCTCATGAGCCTTTGTATTTCTGCAGTGTCAGTTGTTCCTTCTCCTTTTTCATTTCTAATTCTGTTGATTTGAGTCTTCTCCCTTTTTTCTTGATGAGTCTGGCTAACGGTTTATCAATTTTGTTTACCTTCTCAAAGAACCAGCTTTTAGTTTTATGGATCTTTGCTATTGTTTCGCTCATTTTTTTTTCATTTATTTCTGAGCTGATCTTTATGATTTCTTTCCTTCTGCTAACTTTGGGGGGTTTTTGTTCTTCTTTCTCTAATTGCTTTAGGTGTAAGGTTAGGTTGTTTATTTGAGATGTTTCTTGTTTCTTGAGGTAGGATTGTATTGCTATAAACTTCCCACTTAGAACTGCTTTTGTTGCATCCCATAGGTTTTGGGTCGTCGTGTTTTCATTGTCATTTGTTTCTAGGTATTTTTTGATTTCCTCTTTGATTTCTTCAGTGATCTCTTGGTTATTTAGTAGTGTATTGTTTACTCTCCATGTGTTTGTAGTTTTTACAGATTCTTTCCTGTAATTGATATCTAGTCTCATAGTGTTGTGGTCAGAAAAGATACTTGATACGATTTCAATTTTCTTAAATTTACCAAGGCTTGATTTGTGACCCAAGATATGATCTATCCTGGAGAACGTTCCATGAGCACTTGAGAAGAAAGTGTATTCTGTTGTTTTTGGTTGGAATGTCCTACAAATATTAATTAAGTGCATCTTGTTTAATGTATCATTTAAAGCTTGTGTTTCCTTATTTAGTTTCATTTTGGATGATCTGTCCATTGGTGAAAGTGAGGTGCTAAAGTCCCCTACTATGACTGTGTTACTGTTGATTTCCCCTTTTATGGCTGTTAGCATTTACCTTGTGTATGTGCTCCTATGTTGGGTGCATAAAGAGTTCCAACTGTTATACCTTCTTCTGGATTGATCCCTTGATCATTATGTAGTGTCCTTCTTTGTCTCTTGTAACAGTCTTTATTTTAAAGTCTATTTTGTGTGATATGAGAATTGCTACTCTAGCTTTCTTTTGATTTCCATTTGCATGGAATATCTTTATCCATCCCCTCCCTTTCGGTCTGTATGTGTCCCTAGGTCTGAAGTGGGTCTCTTGTAGACAGCACATATACGGGTCTTGTTTTTGTATCCATTCAGCCAGTCTATGTCTTTTGGTGGGATCATTTAATCCATTTACATTTAAGGTAGTTATCGATACGTATGTTCCAATTACCATTTTCTTAATTGTTTTGGGTGTGTTACTGTAGGTCTTTTCCTTCTCTTGTGTTTCCTGCATTGAGAAGTTCCTTTAGCATTTGTTGTAAAGCTGGTTTGGTGGTGCTGAATTCTCTTAGCTTTTGCTTGTCTGTATAGATTTTAATTTCTCCGTCAAATATGAATGAGATCCTTGCTGGGTAGAGTAATTTTGGTTGTAGGTTTTTCCCTTTTATCACTTTAAGTATGTCCTGCCACTCCCTTCTGGCTTGCAGAGTTTCTGCTGAAAGATCAGCTGTTAACCTTATGGGGATTCCCTTGTGTTATTTGTTGTTTTTCCCTTGCTGCTTTTAATATTTTTTCTTTGTATTTAATTTTTGATAGTTTGATTAATGTGTGCCTTGGCGTGTTTCTCCTTGCATTTATCCTGTATGGGACTCTGTGCTTCCTGGACTTGATTAACTATTTCCTTTCCCATATTAGGGAAGTTTTCAACTATAATCTCTTCAAATATTTTCTCAGTCCCTTTCTTTTTCTCTTCTTCTTCTGGGACCCCTATAATTTGAATGTTGGTGTGTTTAATGTTGTCCCAGAGGTCTCTGAGACTGTCCTCAGTTCTTTTCATCCTTTTGTTTTAATTCTGCTCTGCAGTAGTTATTTCCACTATTTTATCTGCCAGGTCACTTATCTGTTCTTCTGACTCAGTTATTCTGCTATTGATCCCTTCTAGAGAATTTTTAATTTCATTTTTTGTGTTGTTCATCATTGTTTGTTTGCTCTTTAGTTCTTCTAGGTCCTTGTTAAACGTTTCTTGTATTTTCTCTATTCTATTTCCAAGATTTTGAATCATCTTTACTGTCATTATTCTGAATTCTTTCTCAGGTAGACTGCCTATTTCCTCTTTATTTGTTGGATCTGGTGGGTTTTTACCTTGCTCCTTCATCTGCTGTGTTTTTTTCTGTCTTCTCATTTTGCTTAACTTACTGTGTTTGGGGTCTCCTTTTCGCAGGCTGCAGGTTTGTAGTTCCCATTGTTTTCGGTGTCTGCCCCCAGTGGCTAAGGTTGGTTCAGTGGGTTGTGTAGGCTTCCTGGCAGAGGGGACTGGTGTGTGTGTTCTGGTGGATGAGGCTGGATCCTGTCTTTCTGGTGGGCAGGACCACATCCAGTGATGTGTTTTGGGGTGTCTGTGACCTTATTATGATTTTAGGCAGCCTCTCTGCTAATGGGTGGGGTTGTGGTCCTGTCTTGCTACTTGTTTGGCATAGGGTGTCCAGCACTGTAGCTTGCTGGTCATTGAGCTGGGTGTTAGTATTGAGCTGGGTGTTAGTATTGAGTTGGAGATTTCTGGGAGAGCTTTCGCTGTTTGATATTATGTGGAGCCGGGAGGTCTCTGGTGGACCAATGTCCTGAACTCGGCTCTCCCGCCTCAGAAGCACAGGCCTGACACCTGGCTGGAGCACCAAGACCCTGTCAGCCACACGGCTCAGAAGAAAAAGTAGAAAAAAAGAAGGGAAGAAAGAAAATAAAATAAAGTTATTAAAATAAAAAAAAATTATTAGAAATTTAAAAAAGTAAAAAGAAAAAAAAGAAAAAAAAGGAAAGAAAGAAGAGAGCAACCAAACCAAAAAACAAAGCCACCAATGACAACCAGCGCTAAAAACTATACTAAAACAAACAAACAAACAAAGAAAACAGACAGAAATCTAGGACAAATGGTAAAAGCAAAGCTATAAAGACAAAATCACAGAAAGAGGCATACACATACACACTCACAAAAAGAGAAAAAGGTAAAAAAATATATATATATCTATATATTAAAAGAAAAAAGGAAGAGAGCAACAAAATCAATAAAACAAATCTACCAATGATAATAAACTCTAAATATTAAACTAAGATAAGCATAAAACCAAAAACAAATTAGACGCAGAAAGCAAACCCCAAGTCTACAGTTGCTCCCAAAGTCCACCGCCTCAATTTTGGGATGATTTGTTCTGTTCAGGTATTCCAGAGATGCAGGGTACATCAAGTTGATTGTGGAGATTTAATCTGCTGCTCCTGAGGCTGCTGGGAGAAATTTCCCTTTCTCTTCTTTGTTCGCACAGCTCCTGGGGTTCAGCTTTGGATTTTGCTGCACCTCTGTGTGTAGGTCGCCTAGGGCATATGTTCCCCACTCAGACAAGATGGGGTTAAAGTAGCAGTTGATTAGGGGGCTCTGGCTCACTCAGGCTGGGGGGAGGGAGAGGTTTGGAATTTGGGGTGAGCCTGCAGTGGCAGAGGCCAGCGTGACATTGCAACAGCCTGAGGCGTGCTGTGTGTTCTCCTGGGGAAGTTGTCCCTGGATCTCAGGACCCTGGCATTGGCGGCTGCACAGGCTCCCGGGAGGGGAGGTGTGGATAGTGACCTGTGCTTGCACACAGGCTTCTTGGGGCTGCAGCAGCAGCCTTAGCATTTCATGCCCATCTCTGTCGTCCACACTGATAGCTACGGCTCGCACCCATCTCTGGAGCTCGTTTAGGCAGTGCTCTGAGTCCCCTCTCCTCACGTACCCCAAAACAATGGTCTCTTGCCTCTTAGGCAGTTCCAGACTTTTTCCCGGACTCCCTCCTGGCTAGCTGTGGCACACTAGCCCCCTTCAGGCTGTGTTCATGCAGCCAACCCCAGTCCTCTCCCTGGGATCTGACCTCTGAAGCCCAAGCCTCAGCTCCCAGTCCCCACCCATCCCGGTGGATGAGCAGACAAGCCTCTCGGGCTGGTGAGTGCTGGTCGGCACTGATCCTCTGTGTGGCAATCTCTCTGCTTTGCCCTCTGCACCCCTGTTGCTGCGTTCTCCTCTGTGGCTCCAAAGCTTCCCCCTGCCACCCCCCGTCTCAGCCAGTGAAGGGGCTTCCTAGTGTGTCGGAACTTTTCCTCCTTCACAGCTCCCTCCCAGGGATGCAGGTCCCATCCCTATTCTTTTGTCTCTGTTTTTTCTTTTTTCTTTTGCCCTACCCAGGTACGTGGGGAGTTTCTTGCCTTTTGGGAAGTCTGAGGTCTTCTGCCAGTGTTCAGTAGGTGTTCTGTAGGAGTAGTTCCACATGTAGATGTATTTCTGATGTATTTGTGGGGAGGAAGGTGATCTCCACATCTTACTCCTCCGCCATCTTGAAGGTCTCTCTGTACTTTAACTCTTGATGCCACCTTTCCCACTGCCTGGGATGGTCCAAACTCGGATGACTTATCACTACCTGACCATTTATTTTTCGTTTTATTTATTCCCACTCTAGAATGTATACTCCATGAAAGCAAGGACTTCATCTCTTGTTCATAACATGCTCTTCCAATGCCTAAAATAGTACCTGGCACAGAGTAACAGTTTAATATATATGTTGAATAAATGAAGAAATAATCTGAAAAACTGGAGACATAAATGATCCAAATGGAAACTGGCTTCCAGGACATGGCACCCTGGCTTCCCTCCTACCTCAGGGGTCTCTCCTTTCCAGTCTTCTTTGCTGGTCCCTCCTGATCTCTTCATCCCTAAACAGTGGAGTTCCTCAGGGCATCAGTAACTAAAATACTGAATTCCAGAGGAGTAAATGTTTTGGGGAGGCAGGGAGGTGAGGTCAGCTTTAGACTCTCTTCATAAGGAACAAAGTTGATTTATAAACTAGTGGTCAGATTATCTGTATGATAGTAGATCAAGTTAACAAGCTGCCCTCTGTGCCACAGGATTAATATCTTACACTTACTAGATAACTGAGTTATGTCAAAACTGCCTCTGGATGTGGTTCTACTTCAAGAGACAAAATAAGCCTTAAATGTAAACTGACTTGTAATATTGGAGTTAGAGTAAATTAGCTTCAGGGAAGTAGAAACAAACAAAAATTAAGAACAAGAGAAAGAAAAGTTTTCATTTCATACTTCGAAATACATTATGAGTTATGCTTTAGTAAGTTGTACTCCAAAGAATTCTTAACATCGCAGCAAAAAATGTATTCTCTTACCTTCTGCATAGACTTCATCATGATCCTCTATTTGCTCAGGTGTTTCCAAATCTACAATTTGGCCCCAAAGCCTTCTGGATAAATCTGAATTTCCAGCAGAAAATGCTTTTGAAACTGCAAATTCTGAAGCTTTCTCCACTCTCTTTAAAAGAAAAAAGAAAAAATCCACTAAGATGACAGCTTTCTTCAGGGTTAAAGAATTTCTCTCCTATTTAAGAATCTGATTTTCTACCAACTACCACGATACTTTCATTTTTCCATTTTTAAAGGAACTCTGAGGTTTAAACATCCACCCTAGATAATTTCATTCATTAAACATGCGATTAATTACAGTATTTTACCAAGTTTTAACAGGTGTTCACAATGTTTATATTTGAACAAAAGGTAATTTAAGCTTTAGATAACTTTTGTTTAGAGCATTAGTAACGGGATCCTGACACCTGGATATTTTATTTTAAAAAATATATAATATTTTATTAGCTTCCATGCTACTAGGACTTGCATATGAATAGGAACCAGAGGCAGGTAGCTACACTTCCTCAAATTACTACCTCTGAAAGGAACTTCCCATCATATATTAGGCAAACTGTAAGTTCAAAAAAAGTGGGATAAACAGAGTCATTGAACTGCAGCAATCAGGAATATTTTAACTCAACAGAGAGAATCTAGTAAACGCATGGCCAAATTCACAGGAACGGGGAAGGGATTAGCAGAGGCGGACAAACTCTTGCACGGTACAAAAAGTGTATTTTACAATTAACCCCCGACTGCCCCCCCTCGCCCCACAAGCCGGATTTTCTCCACGCCTGTTGTGTTCCCAGCCTTCCAACTCAGGTAGTGACAACTCTATTCTTTCAGTTCATCAGGACAAAAATCTTGGAGGCCTTCTTGAATCCACTCTCTGTTATCCCACACATAATCTGTCAGGAAATCTGTTGACTCTGATTTCAAGATATATCCAGAAGCTGACCCCTTCTTGTTACCTCCAGTGCTCTCACCCTGGTCCAAGGCACCACCATTTCCTGACACGTTTTCTGGAATAGTCTCCCACCACAGCAGCCAGAGAAACCCTTTTAAAATGAAAGCCGTCTCATGCTAACTACACTCCAAACCCTTCAATGGTTCCCTAGCTCACTCAGAACAGAAGTCGAAGTCCTCATGACGTGCTCCGTGGTCCTGCAACATCAGGCCCTTGGTGAGCGCTCTAAGCTCACCCGCTGCACCTCCCACCGCTCACTCTACCTCAGCCACTCTGACTTCCTTCCTCATTCCTCCTTAAATGTGCCCAGCGCATTCTCACCTCAGGCCTCTGTGCTTTCTTCCCCTCTGACTGCTCTCCTCCAGAAGGCCGTACTACTCTTTCCCTCCCCTCCTCAAGTCTTTATTCAAATGTCACCTTCGTAGCAAGACCCGCTCTGACTACCCCTTAAAGAATCGTAACCACCCTCCTCCTGGCTCTCCCTGTTCCCCTCGGCAGTTCTGACTTTCTCTATAGCACTTATGACCTTATAACATATTTTATCGTTTATCATCTCCCCTAAGTTGAACATAAGCCAGGATTTTTGCCTTTTTCATGCGTGAAACCCCTAGCACCTAGAACAGTGCTTGGTACCTAACAGATGCCCCATCAATGTTTGTTAAAGAATGAATATGTTAAAGAGTTATTCAAAAAAGCCACACTTTCCCGTAGTTTATATTGTTGTCTGACCTATTTTGAAAACAATTTTTCCTCTTGCCCTTCGTGGAAAGACCGGTAGTACAACTGTCAAAACCTGCCATGGGCTTTACCTTTTAAACTCTCAAGGGTTTCGTATACTAAGTTTGAATTAGACAGAAGCAGAGGAATAAAGTTGAAAAGGTAAGGGTAACTTGGAAAAGATGTAGAAAATAGAACATATGGGAAAAGATATGAATCAGAAGAAAAATGATCTAATCAGGGTTAGAGTCAAGAAAGTATCATTTACTCTTTATGAGGTCACTCTGGAGAGATCTGTTTCCCACATTATCTTTCCATATATGTCCCCTTCTTCCATTTTGAGTGAGTGGTCCACTCAAGTGGATTTGGAAATCTTAGTTCTAGAGGTTGTAACAGTTTAGGGTACACCCAGAGTTGGGATATATTAGGGAACAAAATCAGACAAGAAGACAGAGGAGTGAACAGAGAGGTATTAAGAGAAGCAAGAGGAAACAGTGTCACGAAAAGATAATGGAGGAGAGAATTTCTAGAATAAAAAAGTGATAACTGTATCAAACAGACCTTAAAAAGTTTGAGGACAAAGAACGGACCACTGGATTTAGTCAGGAAGTCATTTATGACAACTTTCTGTGGAGTGGTAAGCAGTAGAAACTGAAGGAAAATAATTTTGGACACAAGAGGGTAATAAAAACACAAAGGCAAGGAGTCCAGGCTATACACCCAAAGATACTGGAAAAGAAAAAGAAATAGTATGGCAATCAGAATGGACTGCAGGGTGAAATGAGAACTTCTTGATTTTCTGCAAGACGGGAGATTTGAGGGTATAATGGAGAAAGAGCTACTGCAGAAGTTTTAGAGGAGTGATAAAATTTAACCAAGTCAAGCTGGCTGACAATGGCATGAAAGAGGAAAATGGTGCAGACAAGTCACAGCAGAATTTTATCCTTCTATTTTACCTAAATCTTCCCCTCTGGAGGAGATGGTGACTAAATGTACAATTAAGCCCTGCAAAGGCTTGGCATTCTGACTTTCAACACTGACATGCAAGCTGAGCCTGATGGAGACTGAGAAGTGGGCTTCCTAGAGGCTAGCCTCCATGATGGTGGACCCATTTTACTGTCTTCTAAGTCAGGCCTTCTGCAGGAGCCAGGAAGCTTCCCTGGCCCCATTTATATGAGTGCCCCACGCCATGAGCTTCCACTGTATCGTTAATTCTCCCAACAATTTAAAGTAAGTTGTTTAGCCCCCCACTGGACTATAAACTCTGGGAAGGCAGAAACTGTACCTGCCCCGTGCACTGTTTTACTTCCGGTGCCCAACATAGTGGGCTAGTACTTGGCAGGAACTTAATAAATACTGGCTGGATGAAAAAATGGTTAACAGTGATTATATCTGGGCTAGGTTCCACCTGGCCTGGTGCTCATAATGCCTGTCAATTTAGATAAGTAATAGCTCTTCAAAATACTACCAGGCAGAAGGATATTTTCCCAGGAAGATACTACAAGATTTTGAAACATGTGGTGCACAAATGAGTATGGCAAGTTGCCAAAATGACACTCGGAGGCACGCACCGGAAGTGGTTTAATGGTACTTTCAACTTAAATGGTACTTGGACTCAAAAATATACGTCTCAGGACTTCCCTGGTGGTGCAGTGGTTAAGAATCTGCCTGCCAATGCAGGGGACACGGGTTCGAGCCCTGGTCCGGGAAGATCCCACATGCTGTGGAGCAACTAAGCCCGTGAGCCACAACTACTGAGCCTGAGCTCTAGAGCCCGCAAGCCACAACTACGGAGCCCACGTGTCACAACTACTGAAGCCTGCGGGCCTAGAGCCCATACTCCACACCAAGAGAAGCCACCGCAAAGAGAAGCCCGCGCACCGCAACGAAGAGTAGCCCCTGCTCGCTCCAACTAGGGAAAGCCTGCGTGCAGCAACTAAGACCCAGCCAAAAATAAATAAATTAATTAATTTAAAAAATATATATATATACGTCTCAGGCCTGGAAGAGACCAGAGGTGATCTAACCCAATCCACCGCCATCCTCCACCCCCACTAAACGCTCAAACATATTCCTCATTAGTCCTAACATTAAGTGACCATTTAGAACCCACTTGAATACCTCTAGTGATAGAAAATCCATCTGTTTATAAGAATGCCCACTCCATTTTTGGATTGCTTTAGTTATTAGAAGATTCTTGCTTGTGATGCATGCATAGCTTTTACCTCTTGTATTGGTCCCACAGGTCAATGTAACTACAGTACGTTCTTTCCAATTACCTGGGGAAAGCCACAATGTCCTCTCCTAAGGCTTCTCCTCCCCTCCTCCTTTAATCCTCTTCAGATGATCCTCATGGCATTTGAAAGGGATGTCTACCTGTTATCTTGTCATTCATACTTTTATGAGAAGCCACAAAATCATGAAAATGTACTACAGTACAAAACTAAGGCAACATATATAGTCACATGGGAATGAAACAGCAAAATATATGCAAAATGGAGACCTATTAGTATTCCTATGCCATCTGATTATGTGTGACTGTTAATTCTCTTTCTATCTTAATTATGAAATATCCTTACCTTAATCCAGTATTCCACATTGTCAGGGTCAAACACAGGCTGTAGATAATATATACAGAATATTAGTACCCAGCAATGTATCTATCAACTTTGCCATTTTAATTTGTCTTTCTGGTTGAAGCATGTGGACAAGCGTCCTTTAGTCTTTCCCCAAAGCATTGCATTAGAAAGTTCAGCAACAAAAAAAATACAGAATGCTGGCAGAATGAAGAAAACACGAAGCCTTCTCTGGAACGACTTCTGACTGCTTTATCTTTTACCTAGACCCATCTCCAGATTCTGATTTAATTGGTCTGGGGTAGGGCCCATGGGTCAGTATTTTTTTAAAGCTCCCCAGGGTTAAGAGCCAAGATAGAGGAATGCTACATATAATATTCCTTATAAAAACCCAAATAAGCACTGATTAATTAGCCAGATTATTCAAGTGTCATGGAAGCAAATCTGCTTGGAGAAAGGTGTGCGCGTCTCCCCAGACCCCTCTTTTCATGAGTAACTTGTATTTACCTAGAGCAGGGATATTGTTTGGTCCAATAAGAAATGGGGGGGCAGAGTGAGGGATAACCAATCTTCCACTGTTTTACAGAGCAAAAATAAGGCAGAAATCACATAAATTTCTACCCAGGTCAGTCAGATATTAATCTGAAATTAGAAATCAGACCAGTAGGACACCTGCTTTCTTCACTCTCTGTTAACTCTCAGAAGTTTGCAGAATTCCATCTAATAGCAACTTAATAGAGGTTTTTGCTTTGCTAATAATTCAGGTGGGTTTTTAAATAAATAAGGGAATATGTAAACAAACATGCTGACACATACAGGAGGGAAAGGTATAATACTATCCTTCACTTATATAACACTTCCCCTTCAAAGCACCTTACAGATAACTAATTAATGCCGCTGTACTGCTGAATAATTTTGTCGCTGCAACAAAGAAACAGCTGATCCTATTCAAACACAACTGAACCTCAAGGAGCTCTTGTGTTTTTACCTTTCTATCCTCTAGGCAGTAACAATGAGCACTAGCAGCAAAAACTTTCCTTTTGGGGTCCCCAAAACTGTCCCCAGTTTTTACCTTTCATCATCAAGTTTATACCCATAACCTACTTTGGATCCAATCTATTATGGAACTGGTACAACAGGAGCAGACTCTGTTTCCAAGTCTAATGCTCCAGTCTGCACACTCCAGCATCTGGCGCAAGATATTCACCAAGTAGAGTACGTCCAGTGCGTTATTTAGCTGGTATACTTAGAATAACCTGCAAGCACAATTGCCTAGGGGCCTCAGAAACGCCACATGTCTACAGAATATTTTTTAAGGAGGTGTAACTTAAGGGTGAAAACAGCTGTAAGCTGAGAAGTCCTCTATTTGGTACTCCCATTTACATTAAAAGCATTCATTTTTGTGACTGTTAAAAAAAGTAGTCTGTGGGGCTTCCCTGGTGGTGCAGTGGTTGAGAATCCGCCTGCCAGTGCAGGGGATACGGGTTCGAGCCGTGCTCTGGGAAGATCCCACATGCCGCAGAGCAGCTAAGCCCATGCGCCACAACTACTGAGCCTGCACTCTAGAGCCCGCGAGCCACAACTACTGAAGCCCACGCGCCAAGAGCCCGTGCTCCGCAACAAGAGAAGCCACTGCAATGAGAAGCCAGCGCACTGCAACGAAGAGTAGCCCCCTCTCGCCAAAACTAGAGAAAAGCCCGCGCGCATCAACGAAGACCCAATGCAGCCAAAAATAAACAAATTAATTAATTAAAAAAAAAAAGTAGTCTGTGTAAAGCACACTCCGTGTGACTGTGACTTTGCACATGTCATTTACACGTTTCAAGTTTACAGTGGGGTTATCAGTTTTCCATGTCTTTGGATGCTAATGCATCAAAGAAGGTGGCAAATATAAAGAGGATCTATTTTTTGATTGTTTCTAGAATTTAGATTTTCAAATGAATCAAGTATTGATATAGTCAATATCCACTTGCATTTCTGAGTTCATTTTAGATACTTTATGTAAAACTAGAAGGGGAGGAATATGAGGCCGAGGACTTAAGGTGAAGATCTTACCCTTCCAATAAAGAAGTTTCTTATGATTTGCAAAACATTAAAAAAAAAAAAGAAAGAAAGAAAGAAAAGAAAAGAAAGAGAAATGAAACCGTGCGGGAACTTCCCTAAAACCAGGAGTGGTGGGGAGCAGGGATAGCCTTAGCGCAGTGCTGGCTCTCAGTGGGTCATGGCAGGAGCGGACCAGGTAATGATGCCCCTGGGGCAAGAGGGAGGAAGCGCAGGTGGGGCTGCGGCTGGCCTTAGGGCCGGTCCCCGCCTCCCCTCCCCTCTCCAAGAGCTCCCGATAGGAATGGATCACCTTGGTGGGACTCGACTTCCTTGTAAACTGTTTCCATCCATTCAGCCCCGACCTCTTCCTTGAGGAGGACCTTTTCTGGGACGCCAGAAGCATTTTCCAGGTTCAGGGCCGGACTTCGGCTAAAGCTGAAACAACCGCTCCTTTGCCTAGACTGCTTCCGGGTCTCCCTGGGAGTTGTAGTTCCTCTGCCCACAAAGGCTGCAGGTGTGGGGCGCCGCCGAACCACCACTCCCAGGAGGCTTTGCGCAGGCGGAACGTGTCTGCTCAGTTACCCATGGCAATGGTAGCAGTCCCTCGGCCTTGCAAACACCAAAGCTCATTTTCAATTACCTTTGCCTTTTCCTGGCGCCCGGTGATGACGCAATGCTCCCTGATTGGCTCTGCATCGGAGGCGGTGGTTCAGGGAGCCGAGAATTGTGAAAGCTGGACACGTGGTAGCGAACGGCGAGGAGCTTAAGGGGTCTCAAGCCCAAAAAAGTTGGGAGGTTTGCAGGTAAGTGCTCCCTTTCCCTGTTGGTGTGGGAGCTGCTACGTGTAAGGGGAGGCTGCTGCGAGAGAGTCGCGTCGCGTCTAGATGCTTCCTGGTTGTGTTGCGGTAACTGTGATTGTACTCGCGCCATGTCTCTTTCATTTTTCTGGGTCGCCTGGTGGATCCTGGCTTCTATAAATCCATATTCTCCCAAATCGTGTGAGCCTCACCGCATCTCAGAGAGAAAAGTGTCTCCTTTCGACCGGGCTCTGCTTAAAGGTCAAGTTTCTGTGCGCAAGTTTTTTCTAGACTCCCCAGGATGCTTGGGAAGGTTGGACCGATCTCGAACACCTGATCTAAGCGCTTCGCGAGGTCTGGGGCCCCTGGAGACGGCCCATGGAGTGAAGCTAAATCCATCGTTATTGACTGAGCCTAGGTGTTCCCGGGGACAGTCCATGCTGGGATATGTAGGTTCATAAGGCAGGGTAGAGATTTAGACCCAGCTACTTTGTAGTTGTATGACCTTACGCAACTTGTTTAATAACTCTCGGACCCTCAATTTACTCATCTTTAAAATGGGAGCTATAGTACCTAAATCATTAGAGTGTGGTACCCATTAAAAAATCAATGTATGTAGAGAACTCTGCCAGGAAACGTAAACTGAAATAGACTTGAGATTTGTCAAAAAGATCAGGGAAGCTGTGCCCTCAAGACTACTGCAGCAATCACAGGACCTGTTCTGTAACTTGAGTGTTCATCAGAAGGGTGATGGTAGAATAAATTGTGTTACATCCAAGCTATGCAATATCATGAAGTAGTTATTTTAAAGGGTAAGTTAAATTCTGTGTCTCTTCTTCAGGAAAAATATCCGTTGTGTATTCCTGGGCGAAAGCAAATTTCAGAGAAGTTCTTATAGTATAGTATATTTGCATGTTTTTAATTAAAAAACACTCTTTCCCATACAAGTATATTTAAATGTTTGTGTGCATATATAGAAAGGTTGTAGAGGTTGGAGGATGGATAGAGGCAGAGAAGGGAAATAAAGGAAAACAAGAACAGTAATAACAGTATAGCGAAATGGAAAATATGACTGTAACATTATATCTTAACATTACAGTTAATATATAAACATTGCATGTGTTTATGGACAAGATGGGACTTCTAATAGACTACCAGCCTATTAGAGTACAGCCTCTAAAGGCAGACTTTTATGATTTAAGTGGCTCTGCCACTTTGTAAATGGTGACTTTTTTAGCCTCGGTTTCCTCATCTGTAAAATGCCCATAATAATAGCATCTGCCTTAGATTGACATGATAGTACATAATAGTGGAGTTAACATGTGACTAACAGGACCTGATACATAGTAAACAACCAATAAATGTTGCTACTGTTGTTGTTATTTCTTTAAATAGGTGAAACTAATTTAACTTTTATTGTGATTACTGACATATTGGGACTTACTCCTGACATCTTATTTTGTATTTTCTATTTTTGATGTGCTTTTTGGTCTCTTTTCCTCTTTTTTTCCCTTAAGTATTAACCAAGTTTTCTTTATCCTTCCCTGCCCCTCCCCAGCGGGTTTGGGAATGATCCATTTTCAGTAATCTTTTAATGCTTACTTAAAAATTTTTAACACGCATACTTAAAGTTTAACATTATTCATGATCTCTCTCCTCCTCCCAAATAGTGTAAGAATTTTAGAATAGTACCTCTGAATAATCTCCTCCTCATCTTCCGTTACTAGTTTCTAGAATTTGAGTCCATCATTTCTATATGTCTTTCTTAGTCAGCTCAGTGCACCATATTGTTTAGAAGTCCTTCAGACTTTTTTTGCAGGCATATACAGACAGTGTACAGTGTGTGTTTGTGTGTGCATATTTATAAATATATATATGCAATTTTTCTTTTGCAAAAAATATGTTCACCTAAGCCTGCTCTTTTCCCTCAGTGTATTGTGGTCATCTTTCCATGACAGTCTGTAGAGAATCCATTAAGAAACATTAAAAAAATCCCCTTTTTCCTAAGGGAATGGAAGGAGGGGAGAAATATGTGGCAATGGAGGTATTAAGATACGTACAGTGCTGCCACAAGTGCAGGGAATCTTGGTTAGCCCTTGTAAAAGCATAGATCTACTTGTCCTTAAAGTGATTAAGAGTTTTTCCATTAACCATTATTTCCAAATGGCTCTTTTAATGGTTTTTTAAGACTTTACCAGGAAGTGAAAATGTAGATGTTTGTATATTGAGAAAAGCACAACCCCAGAAATCTTAGAAGAGACTCACAACAAGTGAAAGGGAAAAGGGTAATGATATGAAGCCAAATAAAAACCAGTTAATATTTTGGAGACCGTTAGTTTGTTTCTTGAGAACTTTGCTTGGATCAATAGACTATATCACTCCAAAAGCATGTTTTAAAAATATGTACATGAGGGCTTCCCTGGTGGTGCAGTGGTTGGGAATCTGCCTGCCGATGCAGGGAACAAGGGTTCAAGCCCTGGTCTGGGAGGATCGCACATGCCATGGAGCAGCTGGGCCCATGCGCCACAACTACTGAGCCTGTGCTCTAGAGCCCGCGAGCCACAACTGCTGAGGCCCGTGTGCCTGGAGCCCGTGCTCTGCAACAGGAGAGGCCACCGCAATGAGAGGCCCGTGCACTGCAGCGAGGAGTGGCCCCTGCTCACTGCAACTAGAGAAAGCCCACGCGCAGCAGTGAAGACTCAATGCAGCCAAAAATTAAAAAAAAAAAAAAGTACATGAATATGTATATGTGTGTATATATTATATTCACATTACTCCATAATAAAAACTTTTTGTGTTCAAGCCCCTAGAAAAAAGGTGCAATTATAAAAACACTAACCACAAATTGATCAGTAATGAGGAAAGGAGAAAGCTGGGTTCAAAGCTGGACAAAGTTGCATGTTATTTTTTAAATGTTGATTTCCAGCTAAAGTACATTCTCTGATGCTTTCCTCAGATTTCTTAATATTTGCATTCATCCTCACAATACACAGAATCACCAGTAACAATTTATCTATTACAGTACTTTTCTTTAGACACATTTGTCTACTTTTCCTTGCATATACTTTTTCCTTTGATGCCATGTCCATTTACTGTGATTAGGGTAGGACTCTTAAGAAACCCCGAACAGCAGAATGTGAGTACATAGCATCAGAGTCCCATACTGTGGAGAGAACCAAGTGGGTATTTCTCTCCAGCTGACCTAGTGGGTTCAGTACACTAAGCTAAGGATTTTCAATTTCATCCTTAAAGTTATGGAGATTAAACTTTTGTGCATTGTATCACAGGAGGACCCATCTCTGCATCTAAGAGCATGGTGGCTGAGGTCCTCTAGAACTACAACGGACCTGTAATGACAGACCTTGGGTTAAGAATGAAAGAAGCTATTTCTTCGATTGAGGAAAGAGTGGGAAGAGGAGATATGCATATACAGACATTGTATTACTCTAACTTCAAAGATGTAATCAAAAGCTCAGGCCTCTTGGCAGAGACCTGGGTTCTAGACTAAGTCTGATTAATCTTGCTTAGCCTCAGATTTGTTATTGTGGAACGGCAGAGGGGATGATGAAGTTCATGAGGAGCTCTCAGTTTGGCGTCTCTGGTAGTAATGGTCAGACTTAACTATTTTCAGCATTTCTAAAATCGGATGGCAATCATACATTACCTGGGATGTCAAACAGAGGTTTACTAAAGCACTGCGGTTTGTTGTTTTTACCTGGAATTGAGTTAACTTGACATGGAAAAGCACATTATCTCATGCTTGTCAGCAGCTTTGATTGTCAATCTTTTATGTTATTTATTAATAAACTGGAAAAATGAAAGGAGGGTTTGATGGGGAGAGATAGTAATAAAAATTGGTAGCATTCTAGAATCCTAAACTTCATTTTTCACACATCCTAGTTTTATCCTATGAAGGCTCTTCCTACTTTTATATGGATTTAATTTAAAATACAACTCGTGTGTACATTTAAACTCTTTACAAAAACTTAAGCAGCTCAGATAAGACAGAATTTTTGGAGTAAGGGGAGGAACCAGCAAATTCTTCTCTCTAGGCCTTTCTGAAAACACGCGGGACAAGGCAGTTTCTTCCATTCTCAGATGTGTGTGAGGGTAGTAAGCGCTAAGTTGTTGCAGTATTAGTAATCTTGGTCCATTAAATTTTCATTAGTTCTTATTTATGTTTCAAAAACCTATTGTGCCATATTTGTTTATCAATAAGTGATTGATTAGTGATTCTAATAGTCAGAATAATAGGGTTGATTCATTAACTTTGAAGTGAATGTCTTACTTTCGTGCTTCCCCCGCTTCAGTTCTCTAGAACTTACTTAGATTGCAAAATACATTCTTTAACTTTGCTACAAATGGCTTCCAAGCTCTGTTAGTTTAAAAGATATTTATCACTTGAAACCAGAAGGTTATGTGCATTATTTGATAAATCAATAAGGAGTATGAGGGACTTCCCTGGTGGTCCAGTGGTAAAGAATCCACCTTACAATGCAGGGGACGCGGGTTCGATCCCTAGTCAGGGAACTAAGATCCCTCAAGCCTGCGTACCACAACTACTGAGCTCGCACACCTCAATGAGAGAGCCTGTGGGATGCCCACGCTCTCTGAACCCCGTGAGCCACAACTAGAGAAAACCCGCACGCCACAACTAGAGAGAAGCCTGCGCGCCGCAAGGAAAGATCCCGCATGCCTCAACGAAGATCCCGCGTGCTGCAACTAAGACCCGATGCAGCCAAAAGTAAATAAAATAAATAAATAAATAATAAATCTTTTTTTAAAAAAGGAATATGACTGTATAAACTAATGACTCTTCTTTTGTATTGTATTTTCTATATTACCTTCTCATTAGCCTGTAATTATATTTATTTTTTTGGTATAAACTTTCTTTTATTTTAGCAGTTTTAATGTGTAATAGCATGGCTTTAAAAAAATAGCTTTTATATTACCCTTTGTTAAAACATAATAACTTTTTTCTCTTAACACTCTCCATTTCTGTGGGTTCCAGTGAGACATTTTATCTTTGTGATAACTTGAAATAATGAAGGTAGAGTCACAGAAAATTGACCAGCCTTTCCCCAACTACTTACACTATTTTTTATAATTCATGTTTAACATGAAATCACTTATTGAACCATACGGAAAGTAGTTATTCTTTTTTCTAAAATTCAAAAGACTGTTAACTATTTTATTTCAATATAAAAATTTATAACTCCCAAAAAAGTAATATTTGCATTCCTGAATATTTTTTAACTAATGATAAATAATGCTTATTTATTTGGTAACATCTTAAACAATGGTTGACTTTCAGCGTGTGGTTTAGTATAATGCTTAAGAGGATAGGATCTAAGGTTGGAACCTCTCAGAGAGCTGTATTAATTTATCTATTAATAAAACTGAGCCTAGCCTAACTGGCAAAAATTCCAGAGGGTATGGTATCAATACTTGCTGCAGAGACGCTGGTATTTCAAAATGCTGGATCTCCAGTGACATTTTGCAAATGATCTGCCATGCCTGGTTACTAAGTTTTACAGGGCATTTAAAGAAGTGGGGCCCAGGATTTGCTTCACTGAATAATAATTAATTAACACAGTCCAACAAAGTAATTGACCACGTTTTCTGATTTTTTTCCCTGTGTATCTGGAATTTAGGAAGTATATCTTTTTTGTTAATCAAATATTTTTCCTTCCCAATTATAAGAGTAATGCAACGTTGCTTACGAAGTGCATGGATGTGCCACACAGTTTCTCACCTCTATTTGGACACTGTATAAGAACAAAGTTGGAGGATAATCCCACCTCTCTGACATAACCTCTGTGTATCTTTTGATGTATGTTCTTCCGTATATTTTAATAAACAGCAGAATGCTGTTTTGGAATCTGTTTTCTTCGTTTAATTACATATTAGGAAAAATTGCTATGTTGCCTAGTATTCTCTCAAATTAGAGAAAGAAAAAAAATGGATCAAATCAGTAATCAGTATTTCCTAAGCAGTATGACCTTTCTCTATACACATTTTCATGGCTGAGAGCAATCCTTGGCTTCACAGTGCGCTTTCCATGATTAGTCTTTACTTCTGTCCTTCTGCTTGTTTGGTTTCCATCAGCTCGGACAATATTTCCATGACTGAATTTAAATGTGGTTGATGTCATCATATTGTGCTGGGACTTTGGGGAAGGTGTCTTATTCTCTCTGTGTCTTTTCCCATTCCCCTATTCCTGATATCTAAAAAAATCCTAGACTGGAAGTAACAACAAACATGCTATCTTTTTTTTTTTTTTTTTTTTTTGTAGTTTGCTTGGAAAAATGTTTAGCTTTTAGATGTCATGGAACTCCTTCTGAATGTAATGTACTTTTCTTATCAGGACCTAGAGGAACCCCTTAGGATGAAGCTAAGTCTTACCAAGGTGGTTAATGGCTGTCGCCTAGGAAAAATAAAAAACCTAGGCAAAACCGGGGACTGCACCATGGACATTCCAGGCTGCCTTCTGTACACCAAGACTGGCTCTGCCCCACACCTGACCCATCACACGCTGCATAAAATCCACGGGGTTCCTGCCATGGCTCAGCTTACACTGTCATCACTGTAAGTATGAGACGTGATCGTTCACATGTCAACCCTGGCAGCAGCTTGGTTACCTTAATAAGGTGTGGTAAAGAGGAAGACTTTTTTGCTTACGTGCAAAATGTGTAGGTTTTTTAGAATGAAATCAGAAGAGAGAGATCAAATATTATACATCATCTGGCCCTAATCTGGAATCATGGGCCAGACCTACATGATAGAGCTGCTTCACTTTTCCATACCGCCCTCATTGCCACTGCTCCCAGGGGTGATAGGGCCTGGAATGCTCTATGAGGGCTAAACTTGGAACCTAGGGGCTGTCTTCACGCACCAGCCTCAAAGTTTTCTCTGTCTCTGCACATGTTCTACTCTAGGGAAACAACTAATGGAGTGAGATCATTTTGTGTAATGTACATACTGACCTCATCCCTAATTGAAGAATCTGCTATAAGATCAAATAACTCTGTAAGACTGTGTTAATAACAGTGATTTTAAAGGGACAAGGGAAAGAAGAAAATCTAGATATTCTGAGGCCGTTGCTCTTTGCCAATTTCTCCTCTCACAGAACCACTTGCAAATTGAAGAGCTTTGCTCTGCCTAATGAACCCAACCTAATGAGTGGGGGACTCTTGAATAATGGTGTACTTGGTTGTTTGAGACTACATTTACTGTCATGTAGCTTGTTTGGGTGAGAAGAGGGTTTCAGTTGTTGCATAGAGTATCTGTAGAATGATTCATTATTATGTTACATAGTTTTCTGTTTTGCTTACAGGGCAGAACATCATGAAGTCTTGGCAGAATATAAGGAAGGAGTTGGAAAGTTTATAGGTAAAAATTAATCAAGTTATTTGTGTGTGCCTTGTGGTGTATTAATTTGGAGGTTGGAGATGCTGTTTATTCTTTGATCCTTCATTCATACATTTATTTATTCATTAATTTAATAAGCATTTAATGACTATCTAAGAACCAGGAACCCCTTTGAACTGGGGATTCAAAGATGAGTGGGAAACAATTGCTGCCCTCATGAAGCTCAGAGCCTAGTTGGGGTAAAGATAAACAGGTAATTCTAGTAGAGTGTGGTGACTACATCTGCAGGATCAGGTGTAGATACAGGTATCATGAGAGCCCAGAGGAAGGAACACATAACCTGCTGTTGGGTCCATGTGGAAGGAGGTCAGAATAAAGGAAGGATTCTTGACAAAGAAGATGAGGGGGCGCCTTAGCTGGGTCAAGGAGGAGTAGGAGTTAGCCAGGTCAGGAGGTGGGTGCAGTGGTGGTGGGAGACAGGTGTGGGCAGACACTCCAGGCAAAGAGCAAAGACCTAGAGGTGAAGGACTGCATGGGGCACACCTAAGATCCAAAGCGGGCTTGTCATGTTTGAGCCTAAAACATAAGGCAGAGGATGAAGAATTTATATTCAGCTATATTCTGAAATGTGAATATTATCTTCTGTTCCAGAAATAGGATTTTGAATGCTGATATATGTGTCCATTTATTTATAGGAAAAGCTTAGCAGGGACAGCCACAGAACCAATTCTTCTGTAGACCATTTTCTTTTGAAGCTTTTTCCCAATATCTAGGACTCACTTAAATGAATGAAGATCCTGCTTCCATTGGTTACTCAGTCCTCTGCTTCTGAGGGAAACTGCATGATGACTTGGTTGTCACAAGGGCCTGTGTTTCAGTAGAGGAATTTATATAATATCGTTTTCCTTGATCTGAGACCAATTTTAATAACCAGCTTTAAAGTATACAAGCGTATAATTAAGTGAAAATAGCTAATATAAGCTTTCTAGAGATAATTGTAATAATTGAAATTGTAGACAATAAGGTAGAGAACAGAGATTTTTGTTTGCTTTATATTTTTGGTCTTTTTTCAGCAAAATTCTATTTTTTTTTCTTATGAAAATGCAGCATATGAAATTTAAGTACATATGGCTTAGTAAACTTTTTTTGGATTTTTTTTTTAAACAACTATCTTTTTGATTAAAGAACCTAAGAAACTGGCATCTTGAGTAAATGAAACTTATTGAAAATGAGATCCATTTGCAATGTCCTGCAGCTTTTCTATAATTCTGCCCCTAGGGACCCATGGTGTGGGCTGGATTTATTATTAATAAGATTACCTATTGACTGTATAATTTCATCTTTCCAGTAGCTAGTTCCCCTTGGATAGTGCCTAGAATGACCATACTTGATATTAAATTCTTCAAAGCAAATCAAGTAGGGTCAACATATCATTAAACACTTTCATCGTATCATACTTCAGGTTATACCTTTCTTTTGTAGCAACTCACTATGTCTTTAGACATGAACCTTTACGTTTAATTCTTCTTTTAGGTTAGTAGGTTTCAAAGTAATCTTTTCATTCATGTTGACAGGCCTCCTACAATTCTAAGATAAAGTATGAGCAATTTATTGTGTTTTAGACTTGCTTTATCCAGCAGTACACATTATGAAGCTGCTCTCTGTTACAACACAGTGTAATTGTTGATGTAAGTGCTCTCAAGGGTTCTTTTTTTATGTTTATACAGGCATGCCAGAATCACTCTTGTACTGCTCCCTGCATGATCCAGTCAGCCCTTGCCCAGCTGGTTATGTAACAAATAAGGTATGTTCTCAGAAGGTCCTCCAAGGCTGAAGGTTTTTCTCAGGAAGTCAGCCTATGGGATCTCTCAGATGCAAGGATCCCACTGCTTGGGATGCTGACCCATTCCAGACCCCTTTATGCCTTCTCTTTATTTCTACGACTATAGTGGGATGGTGTGGTTTATAGGAGTTAGAGTGGGGCAGCCCAAGGATGAGGTTAAGGTAAGGACTGTATCCTCAGCTTTTTCATTGTTGCCAAAAATTTGGGAGTAGAGAAAGGTCAAGTACATGCCAAAAAAAGAAATTGCTATGATGGTAGAAAACAATAGTCTTTTGATACCATGCTTTATTTGAAGTTTTAACAACCTCAGGAATAGTGGGGAAAGTTGCTGATGAGTGTTATCACATGTATAACTATATACAGTAGAATCTCAGTATAATACTGCTGTTTAGAACAGAATTTGAAAAAGCTGGAGATTTTAGCTAGTGAAAAACAGTATTCAAAGGACTTCCTTAAAAGTTTTAACCTGAGATATGGCCCCATTGCATTGTCCCTGAGGACAGCATTCTGGAAAAGCTTTAGTATATATTGCCCTTTACAAACACAGTTACTTTTCCTGCACCCACTTTATTGATATCAACAATATCTATTAATCTTACCTAAGATAACTATTTTAAATTTGTCTTCTGTTTTACACTTCTTTTCATTTTGTAATTTGAATTCAAAAGAAAATATTTCGACCTCGGTTGTCTCTTCCATTTATAAGGGAGAAAGTATTCATTTAAACAGTGTTCTTATGCCAGAATAAAAAGATTGTATGTGGCCCCGCATTTATGTCCATCTCTTCTAAGAAGAGAGATGCTGTAGGGAAAGGAATAACCAAAGGAACATATAGAGATTCTTGTGTACTATGGGATTTATGTCTTTGCACATGTTTCTGTATCTAACTCAATCTAGTAAACACTTACTAAACATTAATAATGTGTGAGGCCCCAGACTGTGCGTTTGGGGCACAACCATGAATTCGGATACTCTAGTCAGACATATATACAATGGTGTGATAAGGGCTATCTTTTCTTTTTCTTTCTATTCTCTTTGTTTGTTTATTTATGGCTGTGTTGGGTCTTCGTTGCTGCACACGGGCTCTCTCTAGTTGCAGCGAGCAGGGGCTACTCTTCGTTGTGGTGCGCGGGCTTCTCATTGCAGTGGCTTCTCCTGTTGCAGAGCACGGGCTCTAGGCACGCGGGCTTCAGTAGTTGTGGCTCGCGGGCTCTAGAGGGCAGGCTCAGTAGTTGTGGCGCACGGGCCTATTTGCTCCACGGCATGTGGGATCTTCCCGGACCAGGGATCAAACCCGTGTCGCCTGCATTGGCAGGTGGATTCTTAACCACTGCACCACCAGGGAAGCCCCAGGGCTATCTTTTCTATGAAAGAAATAAATACAAATTGCTGAAAGAGCTTATAAGAGTGAGCAATTGATTATGCCTAGTAACGTTTGGGGAACACAATAGAGTAGATGGTATTTGAACTCTTATGTCTTGAATAGTATTTTACCAGGCAGAGAAGTAGGGGAAGGCCATTTCAGTCAAAAGGAACAATGTGATCAAAGACAGAAGAATTAAAGTCTGTGGTGTATTCAGGAACAGCAGGGGGCGGGGGAGAATAGAAGACTGGGCTTCTGGAAAAGTAATTTTAGAATTCTGAGTGCTAACTCAGAAGTTGGCTTGTGTGGCCATTGAAAGATTTTATCAGAGTCCCTCTGAGCTATCAGGTCCTTAGAGAATTTGGAATATAGTATAGGAAACCTCTTTACCCACCGTGTCTAGGATATTGAATTGCCACCCTCTCTCCATCTGTAAAGAAGAATTGAGTTCAGGATTGCTTTGCTCATTTTATTATTTGCTTTTTCTTTGCATGTTACTCTTCCTAATCCCTCATCGTCTTGTCCCATGGCAGTCAGTGTCTGTGTGGGGTGTTGGAGGACGAGTGGAAATGACTGCCTCCAAGTTCATGACAATTCAGCAGGCCCTTCAGCCAGACTGGTTCCAGTGCCTTTCAGATGGAGAGGCAACTTGTGATGAAACCACTTCCATAAAAAGAGCCAGAAAGTCTGTGGACCGATCGCTTCTATTCCTGGATAATTGTCTGAAGCTACAGGAAGAGTCAGAGGTAAAGCTGTGCCCCTGGCCACTCCTTTCTCTTAGAAACTCTCGCTAATTTACGTTCCGTGTTACCACCCTTTCTGCTCCTCCTTCTTCTCTGTTCCTCATTTCTTGGTCTCTTACTCTCACCTGATTTTTTTCCTGATTGTTTTATTGCTCTTTAGGATTCTGTCTTAGGCTCTCCTTTCACCCCTCACTATTTGTTCTCCCCAGGCAGCTCCCCTTAGTTTTAATTGCTGAAAATTCTAAAATTGTGTGTGTAATGGAGATCGCTCTACTTAGCTTCAGAATTACATAACCACAGGCCTTTGCTGGGTTCTGTCACTAGAGTATTCCTCACATGCACCTCAAACTCAGAGATAACCAAACTCAGTATCTCCCCTCCTCTCACCTACTCTTCGTTTGGCTCTCCCTCAATACGCTGTCTCCCTTTGTGGCAGCCCCCAGCTCCTCAGCCCAGAGATTTAAGTCTTTCAAGACCCCTTTTAATATCCAAGTAATATTCAGTTTTTCACTCCACCTTGGTTCCAGTTCCCTAAATAAGTCTAGAATGTGCCCCTCCCCCGCCTTCTTATCTCCTTAAGGCAGTAGGCAGTCACAGTCACCTCATCATCTCATGTGCTGGGGAAGATGAAGCTGTAGCAGTGAATAAAGAATTTTTTTTTTAATCTATATTTATGTATTTATTTTTGGCTGCGTTGGGTCTTTGTTGCTGTGCGCAGGCTTTCTCTAGTTGCGGCGAGCGGGGGCTACTCTTTGTTGCTGTGCTCATTGCGGTGGCTTCTCTTGTTGTGGAGCACGGGCTCTAGGCATGCGGGCTTCAGGAGTTGTGGTTGTGGCTCATGGGCTCTAGAGTGCAGGCTCAGCAGTTGTGGCACATGGGCTTCGTTGCTCTGCGGCATGTGGGATCTTCCCGGACCAGGGATCAAACCCGTGTACCCTGCATTGGCAGGCAGATTCTCAACCATTGCACCACCAGGGAAGTCCCTGAATAAAGGATCTTGATAGCAGAGTTAATAAAGCTGGAAGAGGAAGGGTTCATTAGGAGAGAGCAGAGGAGGTGGGAGAACAGGAGATACGATCAGAGGAGAAGCTTTCAGTGTCTGATCATTTATGTAGAGTAATCCTGAGCAACAAGTGGGCCCCACTATGGCAAAAGCACACGGAGTTTCAAAAACATCATTACTTTGCGTTTACCAATAAAAAATATAATTTGGCTAATCAAGTTAATATACATGAAATAATTAGAGGATGTTTACTTGTCGTTCTTAATAGATCTCTCAGTATGTGCAATAAGGGTCCAGCGTGGGACCATTGCTGTGGGTCTGCACTGTTAGCTCTGCGAACAGTTGTTTGCTAGCAATTGTTCTGAGCCAGTAATTATCCTCGTAGGGTAAGTAATGTTTGGATGAGGAGAAAGGAGGACAGGGCGTGTGATGGAGCATGATTATTAGATGAGCCTCGAATCCCTCTTCTGTGTTAAGTCAGCCTGACCATTTCACATTATTTCTGTGCGTTGGTCAAATGCAGGGGTCCCTCTCTGTACCCCTTATGCTTACGCTATTGTCTTGACATGATTATTGATAGTGTCCCCTTTTACTTTTAAATGTGTCCCATTTTAGACAATAAATTATATGGTTATACGTCTTACACCCGTGAAAATGAGTTTCCCAGATGGGGCTGTACCAGTCATGGAAAGGGGCAGGCCGTGTAACTGTCTGCTTTGTATGTCTGCATACATCTTTTCCTCTTCCTGTGACTTCTTCCCCTCTTATTCACTGGCTCCTCTTACTCTGAATGCCCTTAAATATTGAAGCTCCCCAAGGTTCTGTTGTTGGCTTTCTTTCCTTCTCCATGTATTCCCTAGGCCAGGGATGGCAGATGAGTTTCATCTCAAGGTGCTTGGAGCTGCGCCCAGGTGCAGCGGGGCGAGGGCGGTCTGCTGGCTGGCTCTGTCTGCCATGGCAGCAGGCATGGGGAGTGGCAGCACTGTGTCAAGCACCTACTGTTCTCTCTAGGCTGGCAGTCACACTCTATATACATATCCCTGACTTTCGGTCCGTATGTTCAGTGGCTGATACCTCAAACCCAGAATGCACAAAAGAGAATAATCATCTGGCCTCCCCCTCCACTGTTTTCTTAGGATTCCCTGTCTTTGCTCTTCTCGTCCTCTCCCTGGACTTCTGAAATTGGAGCCAGGAGTCATCCTAGATTTTTGTTTTCATCCTCTCCCCAGGCAACTAATTGGTCAGGTTGAGTTGATTGTACCTCCTGATGAGCTTTCAAATCCTCTCTCTCCTCTTCACCCCACCGCCACTGCCTTAGTCCAGGTCTTCTTTGTCTTTCCCTGGATGATTAAAGTCGTCTCCTACTACCCCATCCTACCCTCACCCTCCTTCATTCTCCACGCAGCAGCTGAAGTGCCCTTTCTGGAGGAGTGGTCTGACTGTGTTCCTCCTGCTTAAACCAAAAAGCAAAATTCCCTCTTTATAGCCTTCCAGGCTCCCTCCCCATCCCTCTCTTCCACCAGAGAGCCACTGTTGATTGGTGTTTTTCCTTGCAAACCTTATTTTTTTACAGTTCCATACACATAACTATTACATATATGCATGCCTCTATGTGGTTTTTGTTACATGAATATGATCATCTATTCAAAAATTTGCTTGTTTTTGTTTAACGATATCTTGAAAGTCTTTTCCTGTCAATGTATATGTTAATATATGTTCTGCTTTCTTTTTAAAACAGCTATATAGGAAGCCTACTATGAACATATTATATTGATACTTTACTTAAGCCTTTACTCTATTGATGGATGTTTAGCATGTTTCCAGTTTTTCATTATTCTAAACATCTTTCGCAAATAAACCTTGGTGCATATGAATGAATATATTTGTAGGAGATATTCTTAGAAGTGGAATTTTAGGATATATAAAGATAAAAAAATTGACGTTTTCATTAAGTGTTATCTACTTGCCCTCCCAAGAGGCTGAACTAATTTTTATTCTCTCTAGTTATCAGGGTATATAAGTGCCATTTCTCTAACACTTTTACCTCTGCTATGTTGCCATCTGTCTTTTAACTTTTTTGTCGGTGTGATGGGCAAAAATGGTATCGAATTATTTCCAGTTTTCATTTCCTTACTTTTGAGGTTTAGTAAGCTCTCCGGATATGTACGGGGCATTCACATTTGTTTTTCTGAAGTTCATAGTCACATATTTGCCTAGATTCCTATGGGGTTGTCATTTCCTTAGAGGATTTGTTGGAGCTTTACCTATGGTGTAGACATTTATCTGTTCCTCCAAAGAATAAGTTCCCCTTTGTCTTTGTTGATAGTATATTTCACTAGGGAATTTTTAATGTATTTGTACTCAAATATGTCTGCCTTTTCCTGTAAGCTTTAGCTTGCTTTGAAAGGCCTTCCTTATCTCAAGACTATAAAAATATTCAACCTATTCTTCTAATACTTGTATAACTATATTTTTTATGTTTAGATCTTAGGACCGTCTGGAATTTATTTTTGAGGATGGTGTACAGTAGTAATTTTTGTTTTATCTTTTTCCAAATGGACAGTCAGTTGTCCCAGCCAAACAGTTTTACAGTTCCTAAAGTTATTTCTAACTAAGAGATTTAGAAGTAACCTAAGGTAGACCAGGATAGCCATTTATAGAAATTAACACTGTTGCTTTTGTTCTTTTCCTCTTATACCTGCTTGGTGTGTGCTTAATTTAATCTAAGCTAAAGCCTGATTAACTATGTTGATTGCCTCAGCTTCTCTTCAGTCTTTTCTTCCTTTTTTTTTTTTTTTTTTTAAAGATTTATTTATTGATTGATTGATTACTATGTTGGGTCTTCGTTTCTGTGCTAGGGCTTCCTGTAGTTGTGGCAAGCGGGGGCTACTCTTCATCGCGGTGCGCGGGCCTCTCACTATTGTGGCCTCTTTTGTTGCGGAGCACAGGCTCCAGACGCGCAGGCTCAGTAGTTGTGGCTCACGGGCCTAGTTGCTCCGTGGCATGTGGGATCTTCCCAGACCAGGGCGTGAACCCGTGTGCCCTGCATTAGCAGGCAGATTCTCAACCACTGCGCCACCAGGGAAGCCCCATCTTCCCTTTTTGAGTGGCTTTCAAATTGTGTTCTTTGGAGCCCTAAGGGTTCTTAGGAAGGCAGTAAGGCTCATTTAAACAAAGGTCTCCGCTACTGGAAACAGTTAAAAGCGTTCAATCCTTTCTCACCTTAGGTCCTCCAGAGAAGTATGATCATTGGCGTGATTGAAGGTGGAGATGTGATGGAGGAGAGGCTGAGGTCAGCACGAGAGACAGCCAAGCGGCCTGTAGGTGGCTTCCTTCTGGATGGCTTTCAAGGGACTCCAGCAACCCTGGAGACTAGACTGCACTTGCTGTCATCAGTCACTGCGGAGCTACCGGAGCACAAACCGAGGCTAGTGTCCCGTTAGGGTGCAGGCTGAGCCTGGTGGGCTGCAGAGCAGGGGTGCTGCCGAAGGTGTGGTATGCAGTCTGTACATGGGTGTCTCTTTTCATGTTCTGATTATGTTCTTTCTGGGCTGAGTCTGCTGAAGCAGACTGTGGAGGAAGTTTCCATCAAGGCTGTCTTGCCTTTGATTTCAGAATGTAGACCAGAGGACACTGCCATGTGAATTAGTTTATTTGATCCTCATTATAAGTGAGGGCAAGTGTTATACTGGTTCCCCTCATTCTTGTGCCAATTGTAAATATTGTTCTTTATTCACTATAACCTGGTGCCTGGGGACAGATATAAAGTCATGTGGAACCCTGGCCTTAAGCAAGGAAAGTTGAGGACAGACCTGGGATGCCTAGTGGAATGAAGATGGGTTCTGTCAATAAGGACCTTTAAGAAGGTCTTAGATTTGAGGCAGGTAGTGAGTGGTATTATTTTTTGAAATCAAGGTCACTGGCAACCCTAGTGGGGTTGGTTCTTTCCATCAATCACAGGATTCATTATGTGCTGGAGAGAAGAGTGATCTGCAAGATTCAAAGCTAAAAATCCCCAAGTTTCTGAGTATAGCCAATGTCTTATTAGACTATCCAAATTTTTTCTTTTTTTTTTTTAAAACTGTAGTCTTTTATCCCAGTTGGTATGAATATGCGTGCTTTTTTCCTACAGATATATTAAGAGGTTTGATTATGGGGTGCTGCTTTATACCCCTGGGGCTGCTGGATATATATATATATATATATATATGTAATTTTACTACTTTTTTAAAAATCCAGGTATAGCTTGCAGTTAAGTATATGAATCTTATGTATACCCTGCTGAATTTTTATTCGTATATATGCTTGTGTAAACAGCAGCCAGAACAAGATATTGCCATCACCCCAGCCAGCATTCTGCCCGCCCCCCCGCCAGCCCCAGTGTTATCCCAGCTCTCTGTGTTCATTGCTTTCCCTCCTGTGCTTATTTCATTCTGGTGCAGATGATAGTTCAGCACTAGTATTTCTAGTCATTTTCTGGACTTCTTTTGAGTTAAGTGCTCACAGATGTCTGTTACTGGATTTGAAAGCTGGGATTGTTTTTCTTTCTATAAGTGTGTAGAAATGCCAGCTTCAGTTGGAGAGGAGTTCTAAAACATGACATTACTTGAAGGAAACTGTAGTCAGAAAAACCAGCATATATTTAAGGGTTCTGGTTGTTTAATATTACATAAGCCTTTTTTTGGACTTCTTTTAGAAATCAGGGAGTCTATAAGCTTTTCTCTGCCAGTGTGTAAAAGGGACTATGAGTAGAAAAACAAACATAAAAAATAGCAGCCAGCCAGCCCTCGTCTAGTGCATTTCCCCATCTTGTTTTAGTGGCAAAACCTGGTTAAATGTTATTAACACTCTCAGAAGTCATTACCCATTGCCTCTGGAAATACCATCTCATTCTACCACGCAGACATTTTATTAATGGAGAAAATAGAAAGAAGCATAAAGAAAGCTGACTAGATTCTTAGAGCCTATGGGCAGAGTTGAAATTCCGAGAGCAAGAATTGCTTCGTAAATGAACCTATGAAGAGTACAGTAGATAAAAATGTCTTTCTTGAAGCAATTATGAAAAAGAATTATAAGCAAAATACAGTTAAAACATGGAAGAGTGTTTGAAGGGGAAATAAAGCACACAGCTTTGCACTAAAAAAATCTTATGTAGCGGTTAGAAAGACTACAAAGTTCAGTCTGAGACTACGGAGGTTATTTCAGAAGGGATCAGAAGGGAAGGAAAACTAACCTTTGTTAAGCTTCTCTTTGGGGCAGAAGCTACACTTTGTGCTTTTGCGAATATGTCATTAATCCTTACAACCAGTCTGTGAGGTATGTATTCTTGCTTTTGTTTTTAAAATGAGAAAACTAAAACTCAGAAAGGTTAAGAAACCTTCCCAAAGTAACACAGCAAGTAAATAAATGGCAGAGCTGGGATTCTGGTCCAGGTCACTCTGCCTCCAAAGCTCTATGTTCTTTCCACTATACCTCCTTATCTGCTGCCTGCCACGCTAACCACGATTTTTATTATTATTACTGTTAATGTCCTCTGGAAGACTCTCTGATTTCATTCCTGGCATTGTTCTTATGTCACTGTTCATACTATTTTCACAGGCTCATCTGCGGTGTTAGCCAGCCAGATGAGGTGCTCGAGTGTATTGAAAGAGGAGTGGACTTATTTGAGAGTTTTTTCCCTTATCAAGCAACAGAGCGGGGATGTGCCCTGACCTTCAGCTTTGATTACCAGCCGAATCCTGAAGAGACATGTAGGTCTTTTGAAGTTAATCTCTGTGTTACCCTTAAATTCTCTCTATTTCCTATCAATTTTTGCCTTGAGTTACAAGCCAGAAATATGTGCATACTATAAAGCCAGCCTTTTATAAAACTATGCCTTTGTGTCTTATCTGTCCGCCCTGGCATGTTGGCACACAAAACCAGGCACTTAATACTATACACATAGCTCATCAATGTTAGGAAGTGATTTTGTAGTGAGCAGAACCAAGAAAAACAAAACCTCTTCTATTAACAACCTGAAAAAAGAGCATTCAGAGTGAATAGTGATGAAAATCTAAGAAAAGAAAACCTTTGAACTGCTTGGTAAAAGTTAATTTGTTTTTTCACAAAAGAGTTCTTGTCTGCTTTTTGCAAACCCCATGCTATTAATATACAGGGAGTCTCATCCCCTCTGATCCTAGTGTTACTTTTGCTTTTTTGGTTCTTTATACATACTGAGATGTGAAAGCTGTTTTCCTCTGCTAATGGTGCTTTGAAGCACTGCCATTTTCTTTTATTGTTTAGTTATTCAGAAGTCAAGAAAATCAGTTTCAGATTCTAACATTTAACTGGCAGTAGAAAAGGAACCAGGATACAAACTTTGGGTTGGGGTCCCCTGAAGTGTCTGCACAGTGTTTCAGGAGAATGTTGTGTGCCTGGTCTTCCGTCTGGCCTTCAGAGTGTGCTTTCTGTTCTCTCTTCCTGCTCTCCGTTGAACTCTTGCTCTATCACCGCCAACCTTAAATTTGAGTAGGGCCAGAGACTTCTTTAAGGGTTCATTTTATTCCCCACAAGTGATGAAAATTTCATTCAGAATATGTTACACTCCTATAAAGCAACTTAAGCATTAATCTAAATGGAATTAGTTCTAGAAACAAAATCAATCAAGTTGATCAAATTCTTATATAGAGGAGGTCAATTTTACTGTCTTTTAGACAGACTAGAACGTAATGTATATGGCTAGGCATACCATAAACACTTTATACATGTTCATGACTTCATTTACAAGTGAAATTATCTCTGCCAGGACATAGGTGACTGATAGGCATTCTGTACCGTGAATATGCAAAACTCTACAAAGAACATGATATTGAATTCTCTGGAACAAACACGTTCCTTTTGGGCCAGAGAAAGCCAAATTTCTTTATGATTGGGAAAACTGAGTTTGAACATTTTTATGCAAGTATTATGAATCACATTTGTGTACGTGTGTGTGTATAGTAAATTGAGGCTTTTTGCCAATTACAAAGTGAAAATTCCAAAGGAATAAGTTGCATAATGTAGGCAGCAATTCCCCCTAGTAACACCAGTTACTATGCAAAGAGCCAGCTGCTCTGAAGAGGGGCAAGTAGATAAGTATTTCTGGTGTTTCTCTTGCAATTCCAGGAATGTTCTTTCTTAAAGCAAAGAGTTCAAGGGAACAACTCAAGTCCCCATTTAACCCTGGATTATCTGAGCTCCCTGGAAGGCCAGAGTCTCCATGCAGAATACATAAATTAAAACCATATTCTACTTTTAATCTGGAACATAATTTAATTGGAACATAGGCAGTTACAAAGCCCAATTAATTTGCATGTACATTATAATAAGACATAACTCCAACACACAGGCACACACACACACACACACACACACACACACACCCCAGCTGGTTTTTTAAAATCATTCCTTGGCAGTAAGATTATAAGATATATACTTGTAACTACTATTCACTTAGACATAGTTGAATCTCCAAGTTTTGATACTATAGATAATAGGTCATTGATCATCTTGTTACATATTGCTTTTTTTTTCTTGTGCTATTTCCTTCCGATAAGTTCTGAGGAGTGGAATTCAGGGTCAAAGGGCATGAAATAGTAACTAAAATAAAATTCTCCCAATGGCCACTCTTTATCTGATCTTCATTCAAGACTTTTTGTTGGTTTGTCCTTTAGTATTGCAACAAAATGGGACACAGGAAGAAGTAAAATACGTGGATCAAACAAAGAAAAGTAAAACAACCAGTTGCAACCAAGAAATGACATCATTTGAAATTAATCTGAAGGAAAAAAAGTAAGGAATTTTTTTTTAAGTATGGATTTTGATTTCTGACTTTTTAATTTCAGTCTGTTTTGAAAGTTTATATAACTGTTCCCTTTTCAGTTCATGACTTCATAAAATATTTATAGTTGGATATTGTTTGGGCCTTCTCAAATTCAGTGCCAGCAGTACTCTTTTTTTCTGCAGATGAATTTGTGTACTTTGTCTTATCAGAAAACTGAGGCTAGATAACTGTTGTTTTAGAAGAGGTGTCAGAAAAATTAGACCAGATCCATTGTTTGGTGTTCTTTACTCCTTATGATTACTTTAAATAATAACAGTGTAAAATAAGGATTTCAAGATAAAATATTACAACAAAATTTTTAAATTTTAAGGAATTTAAGCCATCTTGGTTATACACAGATTATAAATCTTAAATAAAATATTTGCCTCTGGAAAGACTGAACTAAGATATCTTATAACTTTGTATTTGGCCAAAACTGGAAATAATCAGTGAACCAGTGAGCTGGTTTTTTGTGAACTTGGTATACTCACTTTAATGCTGGGGTGTTTCTGGTCTTACGTAAAGGGACATTTTAGGGACTCAGACTTATTTATGTCTATCTAGTAACAGTACAGACTTTAAAATTTATGAAAGAATATGAAATTCCTAGTTCTTATTTCTATAGTGATTTCTTAATTGTAGGTCTGTAATGGTGATGTTTATCACATTTGACTTCTTGAAAAATAGCCAAGGAGATTCATTTCCATTTTTAAAAAGCTAGGGTAATATAAATGGTTACTAATAAAATTCACTTTACATTATAGATATAATTGGAAACTGCGGTATTTTTATCATCAGCACTAGAAGTTTTGGAGATTTGGTGTTCAGATTGTAGCCTTGCTTGTGACTGTGTGACCTTGGTCAAGTCATTTAACTTCTTTTTAATAGCTGATAGAAGGTAGCACGTATATAGTGCTTAGCATGTACCTAGCAGTGTCCTTTACTATATTAACTTATTTAATTCTTGTAACAACTCTATTAGGTAGGTACTGTTACTACCTTATTACATTTCAGATGAGAAAACAAAGACACAGAGGGAGGTTAAGTGACTTTCCCAAGTGAGTTGTGAGCCAGGAACCAACCCCAGGCATTGTAGCTCCATAGCCCTCCCTCTTAAACCCCTTGGCAGTCTTCACTGGTAAAGTGACAGGAAAAATGCCTATCTCGGGCTTCCCTGGTGGTGCAGTGGCTGGGAGTCTGCCTGCTAGTGCGGGGGACGCAGGTCCGGGCCCTGGTCCGGGAGGATCCCACGTGCCATGGAGTGGCTGGGCCCGTGCGCCCCAACTGCTGGGGCCTGTGCACCTAGAGCCCGTTCTCCAAAACGAGAGGGGCCGCCGCGGTGAGAGGCCCGCGCACCGCGGCGAGGAGTGGCCCCCTCTCGCCGCAGCTAGAGAAGGACCGCGTGCAGCAACGAAGACCCAATGCAGCCAAAAATAAATAAATTTATAAAAAAAAAAAAAAGCCTATCTCCATGGGTGGTTGCAGAGATTAAATGAGACAGTATATATAAAAGTTTTTTGTAAACTGCAAAAAGCTATGCAAGTAAAAGGTCATATCATCTCTTCTAATATTAGCTCTGGTGGCAAGTGGGAGAAAAGTGTCATTCATCAGAACAGTGTCTCCTAACATTTTTGTGTGCCTTTGCAGTGTGACTAACCCTGCTCAGCAGGAGGGAGCGAGCACGTGACTCTTCTGCCGCTCCTTGGTAAGCCTCAGTCTAGGAGGTTGTATCCATCTGAGGAAGACTCCTGAGTCTCCTGGCCCATTGTCCTCTCTGTTAACTTTTGACCACATTGCCGTCTTAAGCAGGTGCCTGGCACTAAGTTTGCCAGTTGTGTTACTAACGATTGGTTACGTGCCAGCAGAATAGGTTAGTCTAGGTTGTCGAGGTCTTGTTTTCCTCACTTTCCGGAATATCGTTGTAACTTCCTTCCTCAGGTACCAGGAGGACTTTGATCCGCTTGTGAGAGGGTGTCCCTGTTACTGCTGTAAGAATCACACTCGTGCGTACATCCACCATCTGCTGGTGACCAACGAGCTGTTGGCTGGCGTCCTGCTCATGATGCACAACTTTGAACACTACTTTGGATTTTTCCAGGCCATCCGGGAAGCACTAAAAAGCGACCGACTGGCACAGCTGAAAGAGCTCATCCACAGGCAAGCATCTTGAGACCTGGTACGCATCATCTGACTCTTCACATTGAGCCTGCACCACGGTTGTAATGTGGGAAGAAGAGAGCAGGAAGTGATCTTCACTTTAATCACTTATATTTGAGAATGAAGTCTACTCAAATAAGGAACATCTGTACTGTACTCTGCCCACCTGAGGCTAAAGAGACTTCTTCTTACGGCTGAAATGACCTAGAATGACCTAGATTGATCAGAAAGAATTGAAACCTGACCTTGAATATTTCTGCGCTAACCCCTTTTAGTCAACAGAGATTCATTTAGTCAAAGATAAAAGCTTTAGATGTGAAGGGACAGCCTTGAAGTGGGGATGATGAGAATCTGAGGGTTCACTGAGTTGGATTGGAGCTTGAAGGGAGTTGATTGGTCATGAGTAGCATGACCTCTGTGGACACATGCCTGTTGACCAAGAAGGAATTTGTCTGATTCAAGAGTTTTCTTCATTTTAATCCTTATATTCTCAGGGGTCTCTTTTGGACACTTGTGCCTTCCAAGCTGTCCTGGCAGTGCAATCAACCAGAAATGACTCTTGTGATTTAACCACGCTCACATCTCCATGGAATGTGGAGCTCACACATTGCTCCAATGACCAGTTAGCCGAGGGCACACTCTTCGTTTGACCCTGTGGTCTTTCTGTGACTTGTCTCACTAGAGTCAGCGCAGTTGCCTATTAGGAGCTGAAAGTTTGCCTAGCTGCTTTCATCTGGTCGTACAGATCCACTGTGGTCTGCCTTTTAGTCTCATTAAGAGTCGAACCACATAATAACTGGAGCTACGTCACCTGGGGAGATTCAGTCACCGTGTGTTCACTTGGACGGAGCCCTGGCCTGCCATTTAGAGGATTGGGTTTCAGTTCTACTCAACTATGACACTTGGGCAAATCACTTAACTTCTCCATGCCTGTTTCCTCCTGAACAAATGAGGACAGGCAAAGTGAATAGTACTAAACGAATTTCTAAGGTTCCATCTAGCTCTAATATTTGGGGAACAAGAAGTTTTAGATTGGAACCATAGCTTTATGTGTATCCTTGTTTATTGATCACTATTGGCCTGATAAAAAATGCAGTGGTGCCAGGAGTCAGGCAACAGTAGAGATATTTGAGAGCCTAAAAACGTTTAGCCTGTGGATTTTAAAGTGGTTGGTAAATTGGCATCAGCAGGTCCTGAGGCTGGGAAGACCTTCGCTGATCACCTCTGATTCTCTGAATTTTTTTCTGCTCTTGTCAAAGGAATGACATTCATGTTGATGGTGTGACAGGTGATTTTTATTTTCTTTGTGCTTTTCTATATTTGTCAAGTTTTCTATAAGAATACACATACATGCACGTTTCACACAGTTTTTATAAATACAGTAGAACCAAAAAGATGCCTTTGTTTTGTTTGTAGGGGTATAAAATATATTTGTTTTACATTCTTGTGCTACATTTTTCTATTTGTTCATTTTAGTGGGCATTACTGAACCTTGTTTTTAATTATTATGTGGTTACTATATTTTTATATGTAGGGTGCCCGTCTATACTGTTTTCTTTTATTAGTGGTTTAAGAACATCCATGAATTCCAAAGCTCATGAATTCCAGAATTCATGGATATTCTTACAACCTCTCCTCCAATTAATGGCAAGGATACTTATGAAAGAGTTTCTGTTCTCAAGAATCTGCTTGTTTAGGGCTTCCCTGGTGGCGCAGTGGTTAAGAATCTGCCTGCCAATGCAGGGGACATGGGTTCGAGCCCTGGTCCGGGAAGATCCCACATGCCGCGGAGCAACTAAGCACGTGCACCACAACTACTGAGCCTGCGTGCTGCAACTACTGAAGCCCGTGCACCGAGAGCCTGTGCTCCACAACAAGAGAAGCCATCGCAGTGAGAAGCCTGTGCACCTCAACGAAGAGCAGCCCCCGCTCAACGCAACTAGAGAAAGCCTGCGCGCAGCAACGAAGACCCAATGCAGCCAAAAATAAATAAATAAATAAATAAAATTTATTAAAAAAAAAAAAAAATCTGCTTGTTTTGAAATATATTGGATTGGAGTTGTTCATATGTTTATAACTCCCGTTCAGTGCCAAACCCATTGTTGGAGGAGTATTAATAAATATCCCAGAATCCATATAAAATTTATGAGTTTTATTTGTGTTCAAAACTGAAAATTCTGTCCAACTTTGTCCATTTTTCTGGGTCTTTTTCTTATTAGCACATTTGAAAAAAATGTTCCTTTCCTTTAATGTAAATCTATTAAGGTCAATAGCCAGTAAACATTTTTAATTAAAAAAATATACTAGTCTGGTTTCCTGTAAATAGTAATGAGTCTATTAAACAAAACGTTAAATTTCCATGGTACCAGAAATGCTCTCCATTAGAAAAGAATTTTTCTACACCTATTCCATCTGTAGTCATTGTTTTAAGTGCACTCACACTAAATGCAGAATCCAAGAAAGAGATTCAGGGATGCACCTGTCTTTTTACATTATATAATCAAGGGCCTTAAGGCTATGCTAGCACATAATAAAAAAATAATATTCGCCACAATCTATGGAGTACTTTTACTGTGCCAGGCACCTTAGTAAATGCTTTCCACACATATGTCATTGACTCTTAGAGCATGGCTGTGAGGTGTTGATACTATTATTCCTAGCCTGAGTTTCGGGAAGGTTGAGTAGCCTGCCTGAGGGCCTACCAGGAATTTCTGGAAGGTTGAGTAGTTTGCCTAAGGACCTACCACTAGTCAGCTCCCAGGTTAGACTTGGCGCCATCTGACTAAAACCCAACAGTTAACCATTGCACTAGCGTCTTCCTGGTGGCTTACTCCTGAGTTGAAGGGGCTATGAGAAGTGAGGACTGAAGAGATGGGCCTTCTGGCCCCGAGGTGCGGGCTGCTTCTGGAGCTTTGCTGCAGCTCAGTCCTGGTTCCCACTCCTCCACTGGAGACTAGCCGGCCCTGGCCTGTGTGGCCCATGGTACCATGCTGGCACCTGTAGGTCTGTAGGTGCTCAACGTGAGTTGCCATTCCACGTCCCCCAATCCTTCCTGACCCCAGTTTGGGGACTGTAATCACACCTTGAATGGTTTCGAGAGGGTTTCTGTCTGCGATCAATTAAGGTGGACTCTTGGGGAATCAATAGGAGTCTGAGGTTTCCTATATGCCTTAGGGGAAGGATATTTTATTATTCTCTGGGAATAAAGGGAAAAGATTCTTTTAAAACATTTTTCAAACTAAATACTTGTGTAATTAAAGCATTTTAATAAAAATTTCAAACAAAGACCATCAAAAGGTCAAGATTAGAGTGTGTAAGCAACCATCTTCTCCAGGATGCTTTTTCCTGTTGAGGCAGCTTGGAGCTCACTGAGAAACCACAGAGTTAAATGATTATCCTGTGCCTTCCTAATTAGGAACAGGCTGTTCTCTGCAGTTTGATTAGTCTCACTGGTAGCGATGGGATTACAGCTTATTAAAACTGACAGTGCTGTGGAGGGCAGGGAGCCAGGAAGGTCAAACTTACATGCTGAGCCAGCCACCAGCAAGGCTCTGCCTTTACCTGAAGGTTTGGTGTAATTGGCATTCATCCTAATACTCTTTTTCATTTCTTTTATTTTTTTCAACTGTCAAGTCTCTTCCTCATTTTACACCTTTTCTCTCTCTTCTTCCTCATGGGAGTCCCTGACTTATGACCATATAACCCAAATAACAGTTGGCCAAACCAGAAAAGCAAGCCCCGTGTAAAGTAGGGTAAACATACATCCTCGTTGTTCACGACAGTCCTGGTTTATGTCTGTGGTCCAGGTGTCATTACTAACAGCACCCCCTTTTACTCTCAAAGGTGCCCTGTTTGGACAAGTTATATGGTCACCCTAATGTGAGTGGTGGGGATGGTCAAACTAGAGAGCAGATGCCCCATCTAAACAGGACAGCTGCTACCCACCTCTTGCTAACTGCTGCTGTGGGTCCTGTGCTGTCAGATCTTCCAGTGTTTCAGAGAAGGCAAAAAATCTGGATTTTTCACGTGAAAGCTCACAATTTTTAAATGCTGGATCAATTTTTAAAAAATATTCTGCTAGCCAGACAAAAGCTAGGTGTACCTAGTTTGCAGCCTTTGGGTTAGAATCTGGAGGGAAGACTGGCATCTTTAACATTTAAAAGTTTCTCAGTGATGCATAAAAATATATAGAAAAAGCACCTAGAGTTTCTAGCTCCTGCAGCTGATTACAGATTTCCCCATTAAGAGATCCCCATGTTAGGAACCAAATTATTAGTTATGCTTTTTTTTAAAAAAATTACCAGTTTACATAATTAATCAGGATGCATTTTAAGTTCTAACTTTTTTTGTTTATTGTGTAATGCATCACTTGGAAATACCGAGGAAATATCCTTTTGTTTTTTAGTGATGCATGAGTGGAACTAATGCTAGTTGGCAGTATTTGATTGTAAGAAATCAATAAAGTAATTGTATTTTTTTTTTTTTAAAGAGATCCCTATGTTGTCCCAACTCGCTGGCACAATCCCCAGATAACTCCCAGAACCATTCCAAATCTGCCCAAAGGGAGGGTATGGATCGCCTTGTTCAACCTATTTTATGGTTGAGAAATGTTAGGCCTGGAGAAGAAAGAGTAGCAGTCACTGTGTCTTTCCTCTTAAGGAGTTTAAAACAGAAGCATATTTCTTTCCAGTTACCATTTTGGCTCTCCCCCTTCCTACCCTATTTCCTGCCGGGCTGTGCCCTTCCAGGGTCAGCAGTGATTTGCCAGTACCTGCTTTCCAAGGATCCTTTCTGACTCACAAAACCAGTTGGTACAAGGACATAAGGTCTCCTATCACACCTTCCAGCATTAACAGCAATAGTCCTGGCTGACACAGCTCAATTACTGTTTGTCGAGGGAACGAATATTTTCAGAGCAGTTGAGGCATTATCTTCAGATTTTCGCCAGCTGAGCACTGGTTAGAAGTGACTGGCACAGCAATACGTGGTGGGACCTAGGCTGAATGTCTTGTTAGTGTGGTTTTATCTCACTTGACGCTAGGCAAGCTCCCAGTGACCTGACACATTTTTATTCTCTTCTTTGACTCGGTTCTGCTTTCTACCATTAGCGTCTTCTAGTGCTGGCCTCAAAGCAATTTCCCCTGCTCTGACAAGAGGAACTCAGAGTGAACTTTTCTTTTGTTCTTATTCCTCACAATCCACTTTGAGACCAGGCTGAAGTTGCCAAGGACTTCAAACGCCTGTGCACCTGCCAGTGTGATTCAGAGGGATTAGCGCGCCCCACTCTGCACACTCTCCCTCTGCATGTTCGCCTCTTTCTCTAAACTGCTGTCCCCTGCTGTCTGCTCCTTTGTCTGAGAAATATATTTTCTCTTATTATCCCCTTGTTCCCTGCCTCTTTCTGATGACTTCGGAACAAAATCAGGATGTGGCTATTAATGGTCTTCTTTCTTAACAGCCCAGAGTCACTTCCTTTTATTTAGTCCATTTTCCCTTCCCTCCCGAACAACATAATCATCTCTGCTTCAAATAAAAGTTTCATAACCATTTCATAACTACTCTTTATCGTTGCTCTCAATAAGGCATATGAGAGAGGAGATAAAAGTAAGGGAAGAGAAGCCAAAAGGTGAGGGGGTGAGGGAATCTCCAAAACTGAGAAACGGGGCAAGCATGTTCGGGATGCTTCTTTCATGAAGAAATTAGGTAAAACTAACCCTCAAGACTGAACGTTACCAGCCCAGTGGTCTGGTGAAGTTTTCCTCTAATTTTTATGGGTGGAATGGGAAGATGGTCTCCCCTCGGAGGATCTGATTTCCTTCCAGATGGTTAAAGTACCACTCAGAACCATCCCAGGATCATTTATGTTGGTCATAAATCCTTTCATAGAATTCAATTACATAATAGATATAAGAGTTTTTCAAATCACACCTCCCAAAAGCTAAAATATTTACCCACATTTTCCAGCATTTTCCATTCCCTACTCATCTGTTTTTATTTTCGTTTAACAAACTTATAGAACATTTTCATGACACTTCTGTGTATCATTCCCCATGATGCCAGCTGAAGAAAATACAAACTATGTAAATATATTCAGTCCCCCACATAGTAATTACACATCAAAAGAGAAGAGAATGACAGAGCATGTTCAATTTTTTTCTTTTTTTACCCTGTATCTGATTTTGGTTAGACTCCAATTTCATGTTGTCTGAGTAGAAAAGTCGCTTCCAGTCATGTGAAAAAAGTCAGTTCAACTTCACTTTTCGACTTGAACATTCAGCTATTACCACAAATCCAACATGTCAGAAACTAGATTTATTGTCTATGTTCCTTCAATCAAACTAGTTCTCCACTTCAACTTCCTTGCCTCTGTCAATGGCACCTGTCTTCTAGTCAATCCAGCTGGGAAACTTACTCCTTGGATGAATGATATAATTCATAAAAGGGATGGGGATAAGATATTTTAAGGGAGAGAGCAACAAGGCTTGATGACTGGTTCAGAGGATGCAGTTAAGTCATGATTCAAGGAAGATTACCACCTGTCCTGCCCTCATCCCCTTCTTGTCTGATCCCACTCCTCTCTTTCTCTTTTAGTTTTACCATTCACTGCTACTAGGCTAAGCTGTCATAAATGTTACCTTCACTGGGACACTCCCTGACTAAAAACCTTCCATGGCCGTCCAATGCCATATAGATCAGCACTAAGTTGGCTGCATGAATGTCTAGGCCTGTCACAATCTGATGCTATCCAGTTGCCATGGACTTCCCTCCCCTCTTCCCCCCGCAAAAACAAACAAAGTCTGAAGCCCAGTGTTTCCCAATTTCACTCCTTGAACTCCCTAAATTGAGAGCATCTACTCTCCTTCAGGAACAAAGGCCAGAGGTAGGTGGAAGCCTAGGCCAAACAAAGTTCCTTGTGTGATCACCTCTCCTGGTTGCCCTCTGGGCCACCCCCGTAATTACTGCCTGTTATTCTAGGACTGGTAAGTCAGATTGACTTAGCAACTGTTTTCTTTTCCTTTTTTGGGTCCAGAAATCTTCAGCTGCATTTTAATGATGAGAGGACTGAGGAGTCACCAGAGATGGTAATTTTGTTTTGGTCAAAGTCTCATACATTTGCATATAAATGAAAAACAAAAGGACATTTAAATTGTAGAAGTTGGGGGAGGAAATTAGCTTTTCTCCTTGTCAAAAAAAGGATTCTTTGGTGACACAGAGAATATAATAATTTATCAACCCCCTCATTTTATACACAGAGGTAGAACCGTGGCCCAGATAGAATATGACTAACCCAAGGTCCAACAGGAAATGGGAGGCAAGGCTGGAACAGGAGTTTAGGAGTTTAGGTTTCCTTTCTCAGCTCTTCTCTCTGTCCCTATCTCTTGTTCTGCTTCATGCAGGCTCAGTACTCTTAAGCAGCTCCTACGTCGTATACTGGGTGCTTGTGATGGTTAATTTTATGTGTCAACTTGACTGGGTAAGTGATGCCCAGATAGCTGGTAAAACATTATTTCTGAGTGTGTCTGTGAGGATGTTTCAGGAAAGATTAGCATTCGAATCCACAGACTGAATAAAGATCTCTCTCACCAGTGCGGGGGGCATCATCCAGTTTCTTGAGGGCCTGAAGAGAACAGAAAGGCAGAGGAAGGCTGAATTAGCTCTCTTGCTTGAGCTGGGACATCCACCTTCTCCTGTTCCTCTGGATATCGATGTTCCTGATTCTTGACCCTTTGGACTCAGACTGGAACTTACACCACTTGCTCCCCTGGTTCTCAGGACCTTGGGTTTGGACCGGAACTACACCACCAGCTTCTCTGGGCCACCAGCTTGTGGATGGCAGATCAGATTGTAGGACTTCTTGACCTACATAATTATGTGAGCCAATTCCTATAATAAATCTCTCCTATATGTCTTCTATCTATCTATCTATCTATCATCTATCTATCTATCTATCTATCTATCTATCTATCTATCTATCATCTCTCTATCTCCTTTTGGTTCTGTTTCTCTGGAGAACTCTGACAGGCATGATTTTACCACTTTGGCAGTGGCTGTAGCCTCCCCAGCTGCTGGGATAATAGTGATTCTTGAACACAAAGGTCATTCTGTTTGTAGATACATTTTTAAAAGTCTGCATTGACCTCATTATGACTGTGGGCACCATGTTGGGTTGGCAAAGATGTCGCAAGCCTAGTTCAGAAAGATCATACAGACCAAGCTTTCCCCAATGTATTACATTATGCCATTTATAATCCCTTCTCTGGCCTATGCCCTTCCCATAATTGTAAAGGGCCCCACTGCTTTTTATGAATTTTGTGTCAGGAGAGGGGAAGGAGTGAGCAATGGTGTTTATCATCCAGGGCCTCATCAGGTGATCATATCTTTTTCTCATGGGTCCTTGATGATCTATGGAATTTGGTCCAGCTAAATCAATACATAAAAACAAATCTTGAGGGACATCCCAATAATCTGGGGACACTGGGGACATTGTTCAGTCATATATATCCTCACCATCCTGATTCTTTCCAATACCTAGCATTCGTTCAATCAGTCAAGAAAAAACTTATCCAGTTCCAACTAAGTGTCAGGCACTCTCTACACTTGGGGTTCAATGACAAACACCCCACAGAGAGCACCTACCTTCTTGGAATTTATAGACCAGGAGCAAACTCAAAATTACATACATTCTACAGAGTTAGAAAACTTCACTTTGCTCAATAATCTATTAAATCATATCCCAACCACGAAAGAAGACTATGAAACTGTCCTAAGAAATGAGAGAATGTAGAAGATCACCAGATGATAATACCTATAGAAAAAGAAAATACAAATGTTAAAGAGTTTTCTACTATTTGTTAATGAAGAAATAGAACTGCGGGCCAAATTAGTGAGCTGAGTTTGCCTGGGCTGGCTCACACTAATTCAATTGGAGTGTTCTTCATATTAAGGCTCCCAACAAATCTACAATCCCTCAAAAAAGTATAATTGTTCCCATTTATATTTGAGAAAACAGGCTGGAACAATCAAATAACTACTTACAATTATGTACCTTGATTCCAGGAATATCTAGCTCTGGAGCCTACACTATAATTCCAACCTCACCCCCTTCTCACTCACTGGCACCTGAGGTCCAGGGTAGGGCACTGCAATGGATATATAGCCTGCCTTCTTCTAATAAATGTATTTCTACAGAGACATGTCACTGATATTTTTTAAACAGAATTTTGAAAGAAGTGATCTAATCTTGATGTCTAGAAGATAATCATGGGAGTAGAGACCTTTCCTAATGACCCAGCAATTATTCAAAACCTTCTTGGAGCAACATTTGGAAACAGAGTTTGGGAAAGGAGTTCAGACTGGAAAGCACAGCCAGCTGAGTGTTCTTAATGACAGCATTGTATATGTGCTTTACATTTTAGAAAATAACAAAAGGTCATTTGAATCCATGCCTCATGAGACGGTCAAGCTAAGTAATTCTGGTTATGATTTTTTTTTTTAAAGGGTGTGGGTGTATGGGTCAGAGTAACTGCAAAGCAAACTACTACTGGTTTTCTCGTGTGATTTTTGAAGTCAGTAAAAAGATCCTAGCTAGAAAGCCACATTTGGAGTGTTCATCCAGAAAACAAAAAATTAAAGAAGTTGCCATTTCATACTATTAACCTGTTTGGATGCCTGATAATATTTGTCGATGGATGGTCTATTCATTCAACATGTATTGCCTGCTTATATGTCCCACATTTGCTGGATGGTGGAGATTGAAAGGTGAAAATGTCAGGGGTTTTGCTTTTGAAATCACAGCTTAGTGGAGAAAATAAACATTTTACTGTGCAAAACAGCGCAGTAACCACATTGCTGGTGGGATATACAAAGTATAATACCATGGTATGAAAGTTTTACTCACCGTGTTTTTTTAACCAAAATAGGAACATGTAGTTGGATGAATGTGAATCTACTTATGGGGACAACAGGGAAAATAGTTGACTTGGTAATTTAAAAAAGGATGTATAGAGTTTTATCAAGGGAAGAAGATTCCAGGCCACTAACCAAGTGGTCCAGGAATTCCTCCCGGACTTGCCGGTGTTCTTTCCACGGTGCCATGTTTCCTCTGATTACCCTTCCGTTATCCATCCCTTACTCACCCACAATTTGCTGACTGACTAGGCAGGCAATGCAAGGGATACAGAAGAAAGGAATGTTGTTTCCTCTGATAAAATGAAACCCAGAATCCCTGAAGTTTAGCGCTGGAAGGAAGGTGGTATTCCACAAAGGGGTGGTTCACTGATTCCAGCCGTCCCAGCGTTCTCCCGCTGAGATTTAACTTCCCTCTGGAGGTTTCATATTCAAGTTAGCCCTGTCTCCATCACGTGAGCTTCTCCTGGAGGAACGCTGGCTCAAGCTGGATTGGAAATATTTGTCTCCTTCCCTGACAGCAGTTGGAATTTCTTCATTTTTTCACATAGATGATCTAAATCTTTAGATCCACAATCTTTTTTATTTTTTATTTATTTTTAAAATTTGTTTATTTATTTTTGGCTGCATTGGGTCTTCGTTGCTGCGTGTGGGCTTTCTCTAGTTGCAGCGAGTGGGGGCTACTCTTCATTGCGGTGTTTGGGCTTCTCATTGTGGTGGCTTCTCTTATTGCAGAGCACAGGCTCTAGGGGTGTGGGTTTCAGTAGTTGTGGCATGCGGGCTCAGTAGTTGTGGCTCGTGGGCTCTAGAGAGCAGGCTCAGTAGCTGTGGCTCAGTAGTTGTGGAGCACGGGCTTAGTTGCTCCACGGCATGTGGGATCTTCCTGGACCAGGGCTCGAACCCCTGTCCCCTGCATTGGCAGGCGGATTCTTAACCACTGGGCCACCAGGAAAAAGTCCCACAATCTTTTTAAAATTTCAGCATTGGGGGTGATGTAGGGTAGCAGAGGGAACGTGGGGAGTTACCGCCCACAATTGGGTGTCTGCTTCAAAGCTAGGGGAGGTATTCTGGCCACTGTTACAACCTCTCCTGGAATCAGAAGTGACTGACTTCTGTGATTGACAAAACCAGCAGTTAATCCTGGGTTTCCCTGGTGGTGCAGTGGTTAAGAATCCGCCTGCCAATGCAGGGGACACGGGTTTGAGCCCTGGTCCGGGAAGATCCCACATGCCCCGGAGCAACTAAGCTCGTGTGCCACAACTACTGAGCCTGCACTCTAGAGCCCCTGAGCCACAACTACTGAGCCCACGTGCCACAACTACTGAAGCCCACGCGCCGAGAGCCCGTGCTCCGCAACAGGAGAAGCCACCGCAATGAGAAGTCCATGCACCGCAACGAAGAGTAGCCCCTGCTCGCTCCAGCTAGAGAAAGCCCGCGCGGCAACGAAGACCCAACACAGCCAAAAATAAAGAAATAAAAATAGTAAAGTTCCCTTTAAAAAAAACCACATGTATTATAGCAGCTAATCCTGATTCCATTATCTCCTTTGCAGTGGATTCAATAAACAAGACCCTTGCTATTCTTTGACAGAAACTCCAAACAGCAAGCTGGTGCCATTTTCTTAGTGTCAACCGATCAGCTCAGGGTGAATCTTGTTTGTTCTACATTCATATCTATTCCTCCCACTCCTATCTGGATTATTTTGAAGCAAATTACAGACAATTTATGATATCATTTGTAAACATTTCAACATGTATCTTTAAAAAATAAGGACTCTTAAAAAATTAATAATAATTTAAAAAACAACCAAGAAACTCTAAAATACACATGTGAAATAGCTGACCACTTCAGATATTACTTCATTACACACTATACCACTTTATCCTATTATTGATTAAAGACTAGTGATTTTTACTGAAAAATCTTTGAAAGTGGTTCAATAAAAAACTTTCACCAATCAATAAACAAATAAATAAGTAAACACAGTACTGTTATTCCACTTAAAATGAATAATACCTTACTATAACCCAATACCTAGACAGTACTCAAAGTTCCTCCAACATCTCATAATTTTTTAGAGTTGATTTGTTTGAATCAGCATCTATGTAGCTATTAATTGCTTGAAATGTGGCTAGTCTGAATTGTTATATCCTTAAAGCATAAAATATACAACAGATTTCAGAAATTTAGCACATAAAAAAGATGCAAACAATAATTTTTACCCTGTTAACATTTCAATGATAAATAATATTTAATACATTGGAATAAATATATTATTATTAAAATTAATTTTACTTATTTACTTTTACTTTTTTAATGTGGCTGGTAGAAAATTTTTAATTACCTGTGTGGTTTATATTATATTTCTGTTGGATAGTGATGATCTAGAGGCTTGATCAGGTTCAGATTTGATGTTTCTGGCAAGACCATTTCGTGGATGGTGGTGTGTTCTTCCACGTGGAGGCATGTAATGGTTCGTTCACTTTTTGTGCTGTTAAGATTGATCAGTGGTCCTGGCATTGCAGCCTGATGCATCAGTTTTTCATCTAATGGTCGTGGCAGCCACTAATGATCATTTTCCAGATCCACTATTTCATTAGTGGCTGCTGTGGACTGAATATTTGTGTCCCCCTCCCCAAATTCATGTTGAAACCCTAACCCCAATGTGATGGTAATTGGAGATGCGGCCTTTATGAGATAATTAGGTTTAGATGAGATCATGATGGAGTCCTCATGAGGGGATCAGTGTCCTTATAAGAAGAAACTAGAAAACTATGCTCTCTCCACCATCGGAGGGTACAGCAGGAAGGAGGCCACCTGCAAACCAGGAAAAGGGCTCTCACCAGACACCGAATCTGCCAGCACCTTGATCTTGGACTTTCCAGTCTCCAGAACGGTGAGAAATTAGTGTTTGTTGTTTAAGTGACCCTGTGCATGGTATTCTGTTACAACAGCCCAAGTTGATTAAGACAGGGGTTTCTAGGTAACAGTCTGCCATTACTTCTGTCTTTATTAGTTGGAGTATTTCTGTAAAGAAAAACCTTTCCTCATCAAAGATTTGGTTTTATTGAGGTTCAAATTATATAGGATAAGTGCTTGATTATTTTCTTGTGTTTACCAGTTTTCAAAAGAATGTGTTGTTTTCTTAGCATCCTCCAAAAGTAACAAATGAGAGTTTTTTAAAATTTATATTTTAAGTATCATAATGTACTCACAACATTTTAACTGTCTGTTGTTTTAAAAACCATTCCAGTTATCCTTTGTGATGCTCAAATTGTCTCAAGGATCATCCTGTTGGCTTCTGAGTCCTTTTGACACAATCCCAATATTTATTTTTTTCTTTCTGGTATAATAAGATGTTCCAGGATCATATTTTACATTTCCTGCCCCAAATTGGAATTAACCATTTTGCAAAGAAGTTCTGATTCCTTTTATTGGAAAGTGCTTTTTCAGAGACCGTAATCTGGGTTCTAGGAGTATTTATTGCTATACATTATGATCATTGCTTCTACGTTTTTTCAGTGGAAAGAGCAAAGAAATACATATTTTTTAAAAGAGAAAATACTCTGTGAACTCAAAGTCAAATTTAGATTATGGGGTTTTAACATAACATTTTTTATGTTAAACATATTACATTTATATCTCCTTTTACACTGAAAATTTTAGTTCCTTAATGACATCAGCCTAATTACTTATTTTGATTTACCCCACCCACATATGCAACAGTGTCAGAGTAACAATTCTAATATTATTACTAATAATGTGATGTCTCATAATAGTTTAAAGGTTCTTTATAATTCTTCATGCTCTTGGAGATGTACATCTCTTAGAGATGTACAGTCAATTATGTGTTTTAAAGTCACTTGGAATGACTCCTCTCTCTGTGGCTAAATCAACTCTAGTCACACATTTGTTTATTTTATTTTGCTTTTGATTGTTAGGGGTTGCTTATTTTCATGAGTATTTAATCCAGATAAGGGTGAGTGGTTTTTTCTTTCAACACTTTAAATATTTCACTCTGTTCTCTTCTTGCTTGCCTGGTTTCTGAAGAGAAGTTGTAATTCTTATCCTTGTTCTCTACAGGTAAGTTGCTCTTTTCCTCTGGCTTCTTTCAAGATTTGTTTTCCTCTTTGTCTTTGGTTTTCTGCAGTTTGAATATAATATTCCTAGGTGTAGTTTTTTTATATTTATCCTGCTGGGTGTTCTCTGAGCTTCCTGGATCTGTGGTTTGATGTGTGTCACTGATTTTGGAAAATTCTCAGCCATTATTACTTCAAATAAGTCTCCAAACTTCTCTTTTTTATAAGGACACTGGTCATATTGGATTAGGGGCCTTTCTAATGACCTCATTTTAACTTGATTACCCTTGTAAAGACCCTATCTCCAAAGGTAGTGTTCTGAGGTACTGGGGATTAGAACTTCAACATATCTTTTCTGAGGGACACAATTCAACCCATAACAATGATATAAACTCAAATCTGTATAAAATTGAAGACTGAATTAGTAAACTGAAGATAGTATATATTGAGAAATTCACCCAGAATATAGCCCAGAGACCCATATATACATATGTGTATGGTCTGAGTGTTTGTGTCCCCTCCAAACTCAAATTTTGAAACACTAAACCCAAGTGTGATGGTATTAGGAGGTGGGGCCTGTGGAGGTAATTAAGATTAGAGAAGGTCATGAGGGTGGAGACCTCAGGAATGGGATGAGTGCCCTTACAAGAGTCACAAAGAGCTTGCTTCCCTTCTCTGCTCTCTGCCATATGAGGACATAATGAGAAGTCTGCAGTCTGCAACCAAGAAAAGCACTCTCACCAGAATCCAGCCATGCTGGTGCCCTGATCTAGGACTTCCAGCCTCCAGAACTGTGAGAAATAAATGTCTGTTGGTTATAAGCCACTCAGTCTGTGGTATTTTTGTTACAGCAGCCTGAACAAGACAATGTGTGTGTGTATTTATTCAGACTATATATGTGTGATGTATTTATTTAATTAATTTACTTCAGTTAAGAGACATGGAGGATAGATTCAAAGGTTCCAACATTCCAGTATATCTAATAGGATTTTTATTGCAGAAGGCATTACTAACAGCATACCCAATCACCATTACTCCTCCATCCTTAATAGCAGTATCCTGATATTTTTCAGGGAGGAAATGTGCCTAGCTAAAAATACTTGATTTCCCAGTCTCCCTTGCAACTCAGGTAGTCATGTGACCAGTTCTGGATGGTGAGATACCAGTAGAAATCCCTGGGTAGGCCATTCTTTCCTTAATACGAAATCAAAGCTCCATTAGGAGAAAGCTCTTCACCCAATAGCATTTCTCCCGCTGCCCCTCACCAAAAGTCTCAGTTGATTTTTACAGAGTAATTTAACAAATGTAATCTCTACCTTTTGAAAAAAAAAAATTTTCCTGACCTAGACGAATTGATCCCCAAAATGCAAATGATTTTACATCAGAAAATCTATTAATATACCACACAACCAATTAAAAGAAAAAAACTCTATGATCAACTTAGTAGATATAGAAAAAAGAAAGCACATTTGATAAAATTAGACATTCTTGCACTCTCTTATTCGTTCATTTAAAGGAAAAAAGTAGCAGAATAAGTATTGGGGAGTTGAGAGTTGCTATTATATCAATATATAAAGAGTGCCTTTTATAGGTGACATATGAGTAGACACCTCAAGGAAGTGAGGCAGTGAGCCATGCTGACATCTGAGGGAAGAATGTTAGGGATATAGACTTTGAGATGGGAACATGCGTAGCGCTTTTTAAGTCATAAAAGACGTAAACAACTAAACTCTTAGCACTTATGGGTAGAAGAAAATATCCTTAACTGTACAAAAGGTATCTATCAAAATCTTGCAGAAAGTTAATAATGAAACTAAAAAACTATATCACCACTTCTATTCCGCATTCTACTGACCATCCTAAACAATGTAATAAGACGAGAAAAAAAGAGGTACAGAAATTACAAAGAAGTTCCAAAATAGATCTTATTTTCAGTCAACATTTTTTTTTAAATTTATTTATTTATGTATTTATTTTGGCTGTGTTGTGTCCTCGTTTCTGTGCGAGGGCTTTCTCCAGTTGCTGCAAGTGGGGGTCACTCTTCATCGCGGTGCGCGGGCCTCTCACTATCGCGGCCTCTCCCGCTGCGGAGCACAGACTCCAGACGCGCAGGCTCAGTAATCGTGGCTCACACGCCCAGCCGCTCCGCGGCACGTGGGATCTTCCCAGACCAGGGCTCGAACCCGAGTTCCCTGCATTGGCAGGCAGATTCTCAACCACTGCGCCACCAGGGAAGCCCCAGTCAACATTTTTGATTACATAGGAAATCTAAGAGAATCTACAAACTACAAGACTTAATCAGAGAGTCATTGAAGGTTTCTGGATACAATATCAATATAAAATGATCAATTGTATTTCTATATTGTGGTAATAAGCAAATTGCAATTGTAATAATGATATTTCATCAATGATAGCCATAAAGCTATAAAGTATCTAGGAACAAATAATACCCATTAGATTAACAAATTAAATAGTTAACAACTCAAAGGTTTGAAAGAATATGGATAAATGGGAACTCATAAACTAAAGATGGGGAAGTAAATTAACACAACCACTTTGGAGAAAAATTTGATAATATCTACTAAAGTAAAAGATGTGCAAATCTTTCTACCAATAATTTCTCTTATAGGTTTATATCCTAGAAAAAATTCAGCACATATGCTCAAGGATATATTATAAAAATATTCGTTATAGCTTTTTAAAACAATAAAGATTTCAGAAGAGATTAAAGGATTATCAACAGGAGAATGGTATGTTTATATAGAGTTAAAATGAATGATTGAACTAAACTTCCATGTATCAACTAATGTAAAAAATGAATTTTCAGAGAATAGTACTTATATGTACTTTGAAAGCGTAAAATAAAATACACTATGGATATATGTGTATGTAGCAAAGCATAAAACATGATGAAAATGATAAACATTTAATGCCAAATAGTGATTCCTTCTGAGCATAGAAGGAGAAAAATGCTATAAAGATGATTAAGTGTTTTTGTAATGTACTCTTTCTTTTAAAAGATCTGAAATGAATATAGCAAAATGTTAACATCTGATATAGCTATTAGGTGTAGTATTATTCTCTAAAGTTTTCTGAGTATTTGATACATTTTATGATATTTTCAAAAGTGAAATAAATCATCTAAGAAGACAACATTTTTAATCTCATGGACCACTCCCAGGGTTGCAGAATTTAGTGCTTCTACCAGCTGGATGTTCCCGTTCCCCTCTCTGAGCTCCCTGTCTCCTCTTTAGGAAGTTAGTATGAGGTCATGTTTGTGTAACCACCAGGGCAGCCCAACGAGAACCAACTTTTTATTTGTTCCCTATGGTTTTGGTTTTTCTTCCTGACAAGAACTAAAACTCATGTTCTATTTCCACCCCCTTGATGTTGCTCATGGATTGACATAATTAAACGAGCGAGAACTTTGAGGTTTCTCCTACATTTCTTCAGAGTGAAACCTGATGAAGTTTGAAGGTGATGGTGCTGGGCCGAGTGACAATATGGCTGGGATGGCGTTACCAGGCAAGCTTTGTTTTCTTCTTCACTGAAAGGAATTACTCCTCCTAGCTTCCTTAGCTTCTTTCTAGCTTCTCACTGAATTCTTTATTTCTTACTAACATTTCTCACAGCTTCTCTCTCTTTTTTCTAAACTTGAATTTATTTTCACTTGATCAAGCTGTTTTCCTACTTCCTTTGAATTTCTACTCTACGCAGCACAACTTCCCTTATCTCACAGAATCTTTGCTCCCTTACTTTACCTCCCTTTGCAAATCCTGAGCAAGACTTGCCCTTATCTCCACTCCCCTGCCTCTATCTCAGTCTTCTGGACAGTTTTGTCTTTATAGTATTTTCAAAAGTGAGACAAACCATCTAAGAGGCAGTAACATTTTTATCTCATGAAACCCTCCTACGTCCTAGGCTTTAATCCCCATATGTGTGGAGACAGGGCATTTTTTTTTTTTTTTTTTTTGAGACATTAGTAGTTTTATCGATAGGGGAACTTACACATCTGAAGAAAGGTCCTGGAGTGACACCCCACTGTGTGTGGCCGCAGACGGCAGCGGGAGGTGGCGGCAGGCTTCGCTGCGGGCGGAGGGGGAGATTACCAGTTATAGGGGAATTGACATGTCAGGTAGGCTCATTAGTTACCAGGGAAACCAGTAGAGGGTCACACCCCTCACCGCCCCTTTGATAAGAACAATCACTAGCTGGGCCCTGGGGTAAGTATGTAGGAAAGTCAGTCATATGAGTAAGATACAGGTGAAGCAGGCACTGGTCAGGCAGGGGATGTACGGAGAGCAAGAGAACAGCCATCCTGAGTGGCCTGACCTCACACTCCACCCTTACATACCCTGCAGGACCCTTATAGTCTTGGTCTGCCCCTCTTCTGCGATATCCCTGGAGTCAGGTATGTAGAGGGGCACTGCAACTGGATACCACAAATACAATACAGACAGGCCACCCCTGTTTTTCACAAACCCAGGGCCACCCCCATGGGGAGAGGCGGGGACAGGGCAATTCTTGATTTAAAAAACTCAGTTCTCAGACTTGTGTTTGCCAAGAGGGGGAGGTAGGGGAGGAATGGATTGGGAGTTTGAGATTAGCAGATGTGAACTGTTATATGTAGAATGGATAAACAAGAAGGCCCTACTGTATAATACAGGGAACTATATTCAATCTCCTGTGATAAACCATAATGGAAAAGAATATGAAAAAGAATGTGTATATATATATATATATATATGTATAACTGAATCATTTTGCTGTATGGCAGAAATTAACACAACATTGCAAATCAACTATACTTCAATAAAATAAATTTTAAAAATACTCAGTTCTCAGCGTTCCTTGCTCAAAATTCTCCCTAAAGATTGTTCATTTCTACCCAGTTCCAACTCATAACTCCCATCCCTGATATTTTCAGGCAACATATCTATGTTAAGCACAAGTAGTAGATATTCTTGTATAGATAGGTCATGGTTTCCAGTTTATATTTTCTTACATGTGATTTTTTTTCAACAACTCTGTAGACAGGACAAAGTTCATTGCCCTCACTGAGGAGGCTGAGGCAGAGATTTACTCCTTAGAGTTTGTCAGCTGAAGAAGGTGGACTTTAATTGAAGTTGATAGAAGCAGAACAGTTAAGAGATGGAAATCCCCAGCTGTCAGGGTTTACAGGCGGAGACAGCCAATTCCCTGTAGAAGTGCTTTCTTCACTTGGCTCCACTCATGAGTTTTCTGGAGGCAGGTGGTAGGTGAGTTTGCCTGGTACAACAAAGGCTCACTCCAATACATGAACAGAAGGTATTTCAGTCCAACAAAAGCAGTGTCTGGAAGAGAAGCCCAGGGGTCTTACACAGATCCTGGAAGGAGGCAGGGAAACAGAGGGGAAAAAGACAGGAGGGAAGGGGGAGGGGGAAGGAGAGTAAGTAATGGAGAAGAAAAAAGGTGTGAAAGAATTTGCTCCTAATTTGTCTTTATGAAATTTTGATATATGAAAATTCCTACTTGAAAGTGAGATAAATAAATAATAAAATGAGATAAATTATTTGCATTACAAATTAACTCTTCACTTCAAAAGAGTATTTACCACAGGTGCGGTTCTGTGATGTGAGACTTTAGAATGGAATATGACTTGGGGGAGGTGGGAGATTTAAACAATAAAATCCTGATTATATTATAATAGGAAATAATCCAGGGATAAAAGGGGAAACATCTAAAGAAGGAGGTGGTTGTACAGGGAGCTCTCGGCAGAGCTCAAGCTTTTAAAAGGACATGCACCAAAGACAGGGAAAGGGGATTACAGATGAGCTTGAACACAAAAGACTGTCACGAACCTTCAAAAACAGGATAAAGGAGGCTAAAGTTGGGAATAAACCTAGCCTTACAAAAAGTGCTAAAGACTGCTGTAAGGACCCTAAAAGCTTTGTTATGGTAAGGAGAAGCCCAAACATGGAGCAACTTGCTCTTTCAGTAAGTGAGATGGTATAATGTTAACATAAGTTAAGTAGTTCTTGCTTTTTTCTATTGTTTATATTGCTCTGTCTTCACCGACATGCAGAAAGATGGAAAAAAATTGTATTTCTCTTAGGTAGTGCGGAAGAAGTATATTGATATTATCCCACTTGGAAAAAGAATGAAGATTCCCAGAGTCTGGGCATCAAAGACAGGAGAAGACTTGGGAGCCCCGAGGCCAAATTTGGGAGAAATGTGGTGAGAAGATGCAGGAGAAAGACCAAGCCAGGAAGATGGTGATCTGCCCCTCCCCTCTTCCCCACTGGGCTCAGATCTTGGGTAAATTCCATTAAAGCTTGTTAATTGCTTAGTGTGAGTGGACTTCTTATGGAAATAGAAGATGGAACTCAGCTCAGTTCCCTAGGGGGCCTGGGGAAAATAAAAACCAACTTTCAAATGTAGGAGCCAGAGGAAGGGGATACCAGGATATACCACATTCAATTTTGAAAGGAAAGTGCAAGGAGAATTGAAGTCCCACATAAGTGAGAAATTAAGAAAACAGAACCTCTCTTAGTGGATTTAAGTTTCTAGAGCTGGAGGAATTAAATGCCAGGAAATTGAAATAATGTGCAGGGCAGAGGGATTCCCAGTGCCTCTATCAGTAATCCATTGGGGGTTACAGCAAAAGGGAGAGGTGCCTGAAGGCTGAGGGCTTTTCACACAGGGGAACAGATTAGATTCTACCAACTATGGATCAGGAAGCCTGACATCGATTCCATTGCAAATGACTGGCTTAAGGCTAAACCAATCATGGTATTCCATTCCCCTTGCCAGGATGGATTTTAGAGCATTACAGACTTAATCCAAGGATGAGGGAAATTCTTTTTAAGGGACAAAGCCTCAGGTAGTATGCATGTCAAGAGAAATACTTTGAGGTAAGAATATATATCACTCATAGGCAGTAGTGAATGATTTGGCCAATTGATGCTTTACAACCTAAGAAACAGAATGTCTTAGCTAGTTGATGTCAGCCAACTTCTATCAGTGCTGGCACAAAAGGCACATTAATGCACTAGTAGGTAAGAAATGGAGCCACCATCCTAGCAAGGCTCACTGACCTTTATCACCAGGAGAAGACGGTTCTGCTCTTACATAATGGAGACAGAAAAGAATACTCAGTTGCCCAAATATGATGGTAATGGACAAGTACAACAAACATGGCCTGTGAAATGGTAGCAAGGATGGAGGCTACGCATGGCCCCAAAACATGGGCTCCAGCTATCTAAGTCTGATCTAATTATTGCCACTGTTGAATATCCAGCCTACCAGCAAAAAACACCAGCAATGAGCTCCCAATATGGCTCCACCTCTTGAAGAGACCCATCAGCTCCTTAATGGAAAGTTTATTACAATGGGCCCTTCCATCTTGTGATTCCTCTTGATAGGAAATGAGTGAATTGACACATATTCCAGTATGGATTTAGCTTTCCTACTCATACAATCTTAGCCCAACAGTGCTTATGTGGTACTTGATCCACTGGAATAGAATCCTGACAAACATTACCTCAGACCCTGGTAATTGCTTGTATGGATGGAGGGATGGCCGTATGCACATGACCATGTGATCCACTGTTTCTATCACATATTACACCTCCCAGAAGCTGCTAGTCTAATGGATGTGCAACAGCTTTTTGGATGCACGATAGAGGCATCAGCTTGGAGATGATGCCTTCTGATGATGGGCACCAGACTTCAGATAGAGTATATTCTCTAAATCAAAGATCCTTATATGATGCCAATCCAATCAGTAAAATACATGGATCTGGGAAATGAGAAGTAGAAGTACAAGCACCACTGCTTAACATTATTCTCTCTGATGCACTTGAGGAATTTTGTACTTCTTGTCCCTGCTATTCGGGACTCTGCAGATTTACAGGTCTTTTTTTAAAAAACATTTTTATTGAGGCATATTTTACATAGTGTGTAATTCACATACTTCAAGTGTATAATTCAGTGATTTTTAGTAAGTTTACCAAGTTGTACAACCATCACAATGAATCAGTTTTAAAACATTTGTATCATTCCAATAAGATCCTCATGCCCATTACATCTCCCTGCCCCAGGCAACCACTAATCTTCTCTCTTTCTCTGTAGATTTGCCTTTTTGGACATTTCATATAAACAGAATCATACAATACATAGTCTCTTGTGGCTTGCTTTTTTCATTTAGTGAAAGTTTCTGACATTTGTCCATGTCACAGCATGTACAACCAGTTTGTTACTTTCCATCATTGAATAATATTTTGTTGTACAGATACACCACAATCTGTCTATCCATTCACCAGTTGATGGACATTTGGGTTGTTTTTAACTTTTGGCTATTATGAATAATGCTGCAAAGAATATAATGTGCAAGTCTTTGTGTGGATATTTGTTTTATTTACTTTCTCTTGGATAGATACCCAGGAGCAGAATCACCTGATGATATGGTAAATTTGTATTTAACTTTGTAAGAGACTGCCAAACTGTTTTCCAAAGTGACTGCATTATTTTACATTCCTATCAGCAATGTATGAGGATTCTCATTTCTCCACCTCCTCTCCAACATTTGTTATTGTCTGTCTTTTTAAAAATTTTTCAGTCATTCTCTAATGAAAATGATGAGTGTCTTTTTCATGTATTTATAAGCAATTTTTCTCTCTTTTTCAGTAAAATATCCATTAAAATATTTTGCCATTTTTGGATTGAGTTGTCTTCTTATTATTGAGTTGTAAGTGTTCTTTGTATATTCTGGATACAAGTCCTTTATCAGATATGTGTTTTGAAAATATTTTGCAAGCCAGTCTGCTATTTCTAATTAGTGTCTTTTGAAGTGCAAAGTTTTAAATTTTCACAAGATCAATTTATCACCTTTTTTCTTTTTTAAGGTGCTTATAGTGTTATATCTAAGAAATCTTTGTCTATCCTAAGGTCCAAGGACTTCTACCTAGGTTTTCTTTTAAAAGTTTTATTGTTTAGCTCCTACATTTAATTCTATGATCCATATTGAATTAATTTGGGGGGATGGTCTAATTTCATGTTTATGCATATGAATATCCAACTGTCCTAACACCATTTGTTTAAAAGGCTCTCCTTTCATTAACAGATTGCCTTTTTTTGAAAATCAATTAACCATAAATGTAAGGATTTCTTTCTAGACTTTTAATTCTGTTCAGTTATCTATATATCTATTCTTATGCCAATACCATATTATCTTGATAACTGTAGCTTTATAGTGAGTTTTGAAATTGGAAAGTAAACATTCTCCAATTTTGTTCTTCTCTTCAAAAATAATTTTGGCTATTCTGAAACTTTTGCATTTCCATATAAATTTTACAATCTGCTTATAAGTTTCTGATAAAGAAAAAAAAAGAAGGTCTGTTGGACTTTTGAGATGGATTACATGAAATATATAGATCAATTTGGAGAGAGAACTGCCATCTTAACAATACTGAGTCTTCCAATCCAAGAACATGGGATCTCTAGGTCCTTGTTCATTTTTATTTCTTTTTAAAATAAAAAAAAAATATATTGAGGTGAAATTCCCATAACATAATATTAACCATTTTGAAGTGAACAATTCAGTGGCATTTAGTACATCTATCAACTGTGCAACCACTACCTCTATCTAGTTCCAAAACATTTGCATCACCCCCAAAGAAGATCATGTACCCAATTAAGCAGTTACTCCCCATTCCCTCCCTATCTACCCTTGGAAGCCACCAATCATTATTCTGTCTCTGTGGACTTACCTATTCTGGATATTTCATATAAATGAAATCATACAATATGTGACCTTTGTGTCTGACCTCTTCCATTTAGCATAATGTTTTCGAGGTTCACCTGCATTGTAACATGTATCAGTACTTCATTCCTTTTTATGGCTGGATAATATTCCATTTTACATATATATATGTAAAATGGAATTATATATAATATATGTGGTATATATATTATCTATATAATGGAATCATATATACTATATATGTGATATATATATCGCATGTAATTTTAGCTATTATGAATAATGTTACTATGAATATTTCTATGCAAGGATTTGAACATTTGTTTTCAATTTGGGGGGTATATACATAGGAGTGGAATTGCTGGATCATATAGCAATGCTATATTTAACTTTTTGAGGTAAAGGTCCTTGTTTTTAAAGGGGGAACATGTCCACTAGGGGATGAGAATCCCATTAAGCTTTAAGTTATAGTTTCCACCTAGTCATTTAGAGCTCCTTGTGCCAGGATACCAACAGGCAAGTGATGGAGCATCCTGGATAATTGAATCCTGATCATTAGGAGAAGTTAGGAATGTTGTTACACAATGGGGACAGGGAAGAATACATCTGCTACCTGGATGATCCACTGAGGTATCTCTTTGTATTCCTTCGTTTATTTTGATGGTAACGGATAAGTGTAGCAGCCACGGCCTGAGAAAGTTGCCATGTCCCTCAGGATCACTCCACCAGGTAAGCCACCTGGACCAGTAGAGTGATAATCAATAGTGAGGGGAATCTAGAATAGACAGTAGAAAGGGAAATGATGAGAATTACCTTGTCTTTGAAACCATTTGCTGTGGCAGAGATTATAGTCCATTCCACTAACTTTCCATAGGAAGAGAACAACTAGATTCCTGAGGAAGCTGTTTTTAGAATTTACTATATGAGGAAAAGTGAAGCCAAATGGCATAAAGGGTGAACTGTAGTGGATCTTGTGGTGTGCCACCCAGATCACTCTTCAGGACTGAGGAATTTGTTCCCCCAGTTGCTAGGAGTGTTGACAGCTGAAACCTTTCAACTGAAGAGAGCTTCCTTGCCTAAGTCACGCCTCCTTCCCAGAGGTAGCTTGCATCCAATTACTGGTTGGGACCACAAACACCCTGCTCCCTCCAGAACTCCCTGTAGGATCATCTAAGATTTTTGTGTGACTGCAACACTGTTCAATTCCTCCCTCTGCTGAATCCTACTTCCTTCAAGTATAGGTGTTGCTCCTTAAGGCATACCCCATTAAATTTATCCATTCAGGATGCAAATTTCCTTCTTAGAGTTTCAATATGAGCCCTAAGAGTCTATGCAATTTGAGTTGGGTCATTAAAAATGGAATATACCAATCATGCGGAATAATGAGTCCATGGTACTCTGAACTGGTTAAACAATATTTAGGAGATTGGATTCTATTTGTGGCCTCATATTTTAAGAGAAACACTAACAACATGGTTACATCCAGAGGAAAGCAACCAAGACAGAGAGTGCAAGGAAATGTAACTTGAAGTAGAGATATAGGGATTGAAACTTTGGAGAACTGTCTTAATCGCACAAAGGCTATCATTGAGAAGATGGAACAGAGGAGAGAATAGGGACCAAAAGGTGGATTTTATAAGAAGGTAAATTTTGGCTTAAAAGAGGGTGGGATTTTCTAAAGGATAACTTGTTATATGTCTAGAAAGAAGTGAGCCAGCTCCTTAATACAGCTGGGTGATAACGAATCAGAGATGTTAGAATTTCTACAATAACCAGGGGATTGGAGTAAAGTCCCCTCCAACTCTCAAATCCCATAATTATACACTGTGATGAATTGCAAGCTTTTTTAAAAAAATAAATTTATTCATTTATTTATTGGCTGTGTTTGGTCTTCCTTGCTGCGCACGGGCTTTCTCTAGTTGCAGAGAGCGGGGGCTACTCTTCGTTGTGGTGCGTGGGCTTCTCATCGCGGTGGCTTCTCTTGTTGCAGAGCACGGGCTCTAGGCATGCAGGCTTCAGTAGTTGCAGCACATAGACTCAGTAGTTGTGGCTCACGGGCTCTAGAGCGCAGGCTCAGTAGTTGTGGGGCACGGGCTTAGTTGCTCCGCGCATGTGGGATTTTCCTAGACCAGGGCTTGAACCCGTGTCCCCTGCATTGGCAGGTGGGTTCTTAACCACTGCGCCACCAGGGAAGCCCGAATTGTAAGCTTTTTAAGTCTTTACTATGGAGTTTTATGGAGTCTGCTCAAACCATAGTGCAAGACTCAATTATGTTTGTTTTTCTTAAAGGAAGAAACGCCCTCCTCCACCTTAGTCAGTCTGAAGTGGTGCTACATGGAGTAGGAGACCTACATGATATTCCCTCAGCTTTCCTCCTCAGCCCCTAATTGCTGTTGAATTATTTTATTTTCTTAAGACACAAAGAAGCAACTAAGAGTTGTTTCTGAACAGTTTTGACTTTTATTAATAAGCATATTTGTAGGCTTTTAGGGCTCAGAAGATAATTTATATCCTTCTAGAATTATTTTAACTTGTCTCGTCATAGCTTAGAAATTCAGACTTATCACTTTTACTGATAAGAAAGTTGAGTTCCAGGAAGTCTGCAGATTTGACTTGGGCCACTAAAAGGGCTACATGCCAAGGCTGAAATCAGACCTCTTATATTCTGAATGACAGAGCTTTGTACACTTCCCCAAGTCGTCCAAGTTCCAAGTTCTCCTGCCTTTCAGATCACTTTCACCATAGCTTATGGATTTATTTGTGTTCCCACAAAAAGATATGTTGAAGTTCTAATTCCCCAGAACCTGTAAATGTGACCTTATTTGGAAATAGGGTCTTTGCTGATGTAATTGAGTTAAGATGGGGTTATATCAGATTAGGGTGGGACCTAATTCAATAATTTATATAAGAAGAGTGAAATTTGGACATGGACACACAGGAGAGAACCCCATATGAAGATGGAAGCAGAGATTGGAGTCACGCTGCCACAAGATATGGAACACCAAGGATTGCTGACAGCTGCCAGAAACTAGGAAGAGGGAACGAAGGATCTTCCCTTATAGCCTTTGGAGAGAGCATGGCCCTGCCAGCACCTTGGCTTTGGACTCCAGCTCCCGGAACTGTGAAAGAATAAACTTCTGTTGTTTTAAGCCACCCAGTTTGTAGTAATTTGTTACAGTAGCCCCAGGAAACTACTGCACCAGATCCAATGCACTTGTCTCAGGAAGGAAGAGATGGAGGAAGAGAAAAGCATGTTTGGCTCAGACGTCATGAGGAACAAAGCTGGGAAGTCCTAAGGAATAGATGTGTTCTGCTGCTTTTTCCTGGCCAGGAGAGGAAGACAGGCCCTGAGGTCACTTTGGCAAGCGAGCATCTGCCGGCAATCTGGTGTTAGATCATGCCACACTTGTGTACTTGGCTGTGTGAACAGGGAAAGGGACTAGCCAATTGCCTAACAATCTGACTACAAATTCAGCCAAGTATCTTGGGCACATTTGGGGAATAAAAGACAAGAGAAAAATCAGTTTCAAGTGGGAGGCTGAACAGATTATGCCTAATAACTTGAGACTATTAGAGAATCAGCAAAGAGAAAGAAAGGTGGGCTGTGAACCAGATAGTTAGGGTAGAAACAGCTGCTTAGGGGGGAAATAATAATAATAATATCAATAATAATAATAATTATAATAATAATCTCTTACATTCGTTAGAGCTTTGTAGTTAACAAAGCACTTTTAATATTAGCTATTTAATCTTTAAATGGTCTATGAAGAAGGCTAGGCCTTCAGATCACCATTTTACTAATGAGGAGGTTGGAATTCATAGAGGTGAAACACTTGCCCAAGGTCGCTTGCCCCTGCTAGTCTTCCAGTCTTTGATTCATTTCTGTCCATTGTTTTTCCCATAAGCTGGTCAGAGGAACCTTGGGTTCAGCCTAGCCCCCTCTCTGGGGCACATCCATCCTCAGTGGCCTATGGCCATCTCTCCGCTCATCCCAGTACCCAGCAGACGGCACAAAGCAGGGACTTGATGCACAATGGCGGAGGCTGGGTGATTAACTGAGGTGAGGGTAGGTGGAGCGAGAGGTCCCAGGTCTTGTGCTTGGCACAGAGTTCAGGTTCGGCCTCTGCCAGTGCGTGCTACAAAGCTGAGCTGCCTGACATCACCCTCAACTGAGTCTCCGTGTCAGGAGGTAGTCATGGAAACTCACTCCCTTTCTAAGCTGATGAGGAGAGAATTAGGTAGAAAGGAGGAATCAAATTAATTGCCTGTCATCTGCTCTCTGCTCTCTGTGTGTTGATTCAAATTAAGCTTTTTCAGTTTTCTGATGTCAGCAGATACCATATGATCAGAGCACAGGCCTGGGAGTCAGGATCTCCAGGAAACAGCCAGTTTTTAGCGAATCCCTTAACCTGTCTCTCCGTTTAGTTCTGACCCAAGCATTCAGAAAAACAAATCTCTCTGCCTGACCTCCCTTGATTTCTGACCTAAACTCTCTGAACTGCCTTATTTTAGCCATCTTTGGCTCTACAGCCACCCAACCAGCCATCCCTCATCTTGTAGAGAAAAGAGCAGAGAATTCGAATCGAATTCTGTGTTTGCTGAAATTGACTGCAGCTCAGAGAGAGGTAGTTAAGTTAGTCAGTGATAAATGTTCTGTGATGCGCGTTGCCCACCTGGAGGAAAGTGGAGGCAAAATCTTGAGATTTTCTGTGAGAGGTGTCACCACCAGCTCAGCTGCCACCTGAGCAGAGCCAGAGGATGTCTCCAAAGATGCGGCCCTTTCCTTTCCTGTGCTATCTGTAGGCTCTCTTCTCTACAGCCAGTTGGCATTATTTGAGATTCCTTGCATGTTCCTTGCTTGTTGGTTTCTTTAACTTTTCAGAGGTTTTCTCTGCCGAGAACACTCTTCCTACTTTTTCATTATGTCTCAACCCTGTCAACACGTCTGCGAAGCCTTCTCAAGGCGGAATATGGGATTTCCAGACACCATGAATTCCCTTTATTATAGATGACAAGCAGGTCATCACTGTACACAGGAATTCTACCTCCCCAGTGGTCTACAGGCTTCTGAAAGCAAGGACTATGTCTTCCTTGATCATGTTCCCAGCACCAAGCATCATGCCGAACACATGGAAGGTAATCAATCTATTTATTGAATAAGGGACTGATTTAATAAATGAGTGATGAATGGAATTTTTTCAGGATGGTGTCTTAGAAGAAGAAAATATTTACTTAAGGTCTAGAGTTGAATGTTGATTGTAATCTGTTTGGATTTCGATGCTGTTTGCATTTCACCCAAGTAGAATGGACTGCTGTGAGATGACTTTGGGCTCCAGACCTGGTTTGCCCCAAGAACTCTGCTCTGCTTTACTCAGGCCAACATCTCTCCAGAGTCATACTGGCTCTGAAAGTAGCAAGCTCTGAGGTCAAGCGTACTGATTCATGTTGGGAATGTAGAGTTGGAAGAGATAGAATGCAGAATCCCAGGATGAAGAGGCTGAAGTGAGTGCTTGGGAGATGTGCTTGGGATTCCCCTAGGAGGCTCTTCCTGGATCAGGAGAAAATCCTGGGAAGGAGATGTTGTCTCCTAATAGATACTATCTAGGGGAAAAGGTGCCTCTCAGTTTAACGATGGAGATGACAATACGATTTTATCCTTGTATCTGTATGGAGTTTTTTGGGTTTTTTTGTTTTTTTTAAGTATTTGTTTATTTATTTATTTAATGGCTGTGTTGGGTCTTCGTTTCTGTGCGAGGGCTTTCTCTAGTTGTGGCAAGCGGGGGCCACTCTTCATCGCGGTGCGCGGGCCTCTTACTATTGCGGTCTCTCTTGTTGCGGAGCACAGGCTCCAGACGCGCAGGCTCAGTAATTGTGGCTCACGGGCCCAGCTGCTCCGCGGCACGTGGGATCTTCCCAGACCAGGGCTCGAACCCGTGTCCCCTGCATTGGCAGGCAGACTCTCAACCACTGCGCCACCAGGGAAGCCCGAGTTTATAGTTTTTATGGGCTTCTCAGGGAGTGGGGTAAAGTAGAAAGAGCACTGAGCTAGGATTCAGCGGATTTGAATACTCGTGTGTCATTATCCAACCACGGGACAGCAATTCCTGGCCTCGCTTTCCTTTTCTGTAAATGAAGGAGAGGGTAGGACCAAATACTCCCTCGGGTCTGTTCCATGATTCTATAAAAATAGGTTATGCATGTCCCATGTGACTGGTTCAGAGGTTGAATATGGCAGGAGAGTGAGAGTAATGCCTTGGGCTGGGTTCTCAGGAAAGTCTAAGGCGGAGGTAGGTGGGGCAGGGTGAAGCTCTCCCAGAGATCTTGCTCCATCTTTTTCTCCCCACCCCTTTGCCACTCTGGTGGGAGGCAGTGCACCATAGTGGTTAATTGCATGAGCTTGGGAATCAGGCAGGCATGCCCTTGAATCCCGGCTCTGCCACTTACTGACTGTGTGACCTGAGGCAAATTTCTTAACCTCCCTCTGTCTCAGTTTCCTCACCTACAAAATGATGTTTATCTTCCTAAAGTCATCATAAGGGTTGGATGACCTGATGTAAAGAAATGCAACAAAAATATTTGCTATCACTTTTCCTCACAAATATATGAATACTGATGCTGTTTATATTTCTCTCTTTAGAACTCTGATTTTGACATGAAATTCTGTGGTCTTTCACCCCACTCTCCCACCCATTTGCTGTTTATTTTGCTTGAAAAAACTTAGGAATCGCGTACTTTGACTTCTTCTGATATTTAATTGTCTCAGTCCCTAGTTCTGCTTGTACCATAAACCTGTTGAGCTAGGTGGCTCCAGGTACAAGAACTAGTGGGCAGACAGCATTGTTATCAAAGATAACATTTAAAAATATTGGCATTAAAAGCATTCAGGAGTAACATAACTGACTCCCTGGGGGGGGGGTTGTATATATTTCCTCCTTATACACTTAAGGGTTAGAGGAATAAGAAGGGGCAAGAGATGCCTCGGATTCCATACAAAATTCCTGTGTATTTTGAGGTTTTAACAGCATTGCAGCCGGTATCTGTCACGCCTATGCACTAACAGGTCTTAACAGTAAATTTATTGAAGCTCAGGATGATAACATTTCATAAATTATCCACAGATTGTATCTTGATTCTGTAATCAATAAGAAATAGCTTCTGTAGGTGAAAAGGTAAATGTGAGGATATTCAAGTTTCTTATAAATGCAATTTTGAATGACATTTACACATTGTTTCTATTACACCTTTCATCTCAATTGTGAGAGGATAATGTTTAGCATCTGCATTAGGTCTTTACAAAGACTGTCCATATGATGGCTTTGGACAGCTAGTCTGTCTCAGTTCTGGGGTCCTCGGGCAGTTTAGGTGGGTCCCTACCACCCTTAGATAAGTAAACTGCCAAATACAGGAGCAGGCGGTGGGCTCCTTGAGTGCAGGAGCTGTCTTATTCAATGTCATATATCCAGAACCTGGGAGGTGAATGGCACCTTGTAGATGCTTAATAGTTAATGGGTTTCAGGGTCTGAAAGTATTGGATCTCTGTTAAGCAGGAGATGGAGATGCCTGGGTAGGAAAACCTCACAGCGTTATGAAAACACATCTAAAGCACGCTCTGAACCACAAGATTCAACAGTGATACTGTAGTGGGCATTGTCATTCCTTTGTCACTTAACATCCCCATCTTAAATTACTCTGGAACTGAGACTCTGAGAGTAAGGAAATGGAATCAAAGGGCCTTCTTAGCTAGGGCTAAAATACAGGGGGAGCAAGGTTTGAAAAGGAAGCCCAGGTGCCAGTGTGGGACCATGTTTCCCTCAGGGTGAGGAATTTCCCAAATCAAATGTAGCCAATCAGATTCTACAGAGAGGTGGAAACACTGACCTTGCTATTATATTTCAGGATGCAATGAATGAAAGGAATGACCAAAGAGAGTGGGCCCATGAAAGTACAAGGTTAGCCTGACAGTTAATTAGAAGTTTGAAGGAAGTGAGACTGGCTGTCTGCAAGACAGTTTACTGGCTGAGATTTCAAGGACCCTTGGCAAGTTGAGAATTATGAGATCTGTTCATTTTTCCTTCACTATAATGAATCATGCCTCTGATGAAAATTGTGTTTGTGTGTGGAGTCATGTTCTATCAGCTTCTCGCCGAATTACTGCTTATCACTTGGGGGCCCCCGAACGACTTGAAGGTTGCCAGAGTGAAGTCAGAGTTTAGGTGGGGAGGTAGAACTCTCTGTTCTGGAGGAAGCAGTTGGTTACACCTGCTACTCAGGGACATCTTGCCTTCAGGAATCTTCTTCCTGCCACATGCCAGCAGACATCGCACTGTCATTTTGAGCAGGTCCTGGCCAGTGGCCCGGTGGCCTGGCAACTAAAGGTGGGCACAGGGAGTCTTCTCTCCTCCTTCAGCAAGACAGGATCTTGAGGAAGGCTTTTCGGAACTCGATGTTGAAGGTGGTATAGATCACAGGGTTCAGGGCGCTGTTCACGTAGCCCAGCCACGTGGTGGCACTGTAGAGCTCTGGGGACACGTGGCATGCTTGGCAGTGGGCATTGAGAATGTGGGTCAAGAAGAAGGGCAGCCAGCAGACAATGAAGGTCCCTAGGTTGCAAAGGAAGAGAAAAACTGGGTCAGGGGTTTGTTTACTCCCTTTGTTGTAACATGGAAATGAGTCACAGTTGTCTACTTTACGGCAGCTACGATGCTCGAAGTTTCACATACCCTTTTAATTTTTACACCAACCCTATGAAGCAGGTGTGATTAGTCACTTTTTTTTTTTTTAGGTGAGAAAACTAGATGCTAATATCTTTGATTCATCCCAAGCCTTTGCTCCTAAATCAGTTTTCTGGTTTGATCTTTAGATAGTCCTTCGCTAGTCTTTTCTACTTCTCAATTCAATTCAAATATTTATTTTATGTCTATCCATGCAAGACATGTTCCCAGGCACTGATAGGAAAAAAGACCTTAAAGATGCAATTCATATAGTTAAGGTTGTTGAGGGGATTAACATAGAGGTTCCCTGGATATGAGAAGTCCCTAAGACATGAGTAGTTTGGGGCTTGTCTGTGACAGTGAACAGGATATGTTCACCTTCACTAACTCTGTATGGTACCGTGACTTATCAATTTTTAATTTCTTTATTTAAATAAATTTATATTTTTCTACTATAAAAACCAGCCCTGATTTTATACACTATGGAAAACTGGGTAAATATGCAAAAGTAGAAAGAAGTGAAATAATCACCCACCACACAAAGACAATCAATCACTTTTGACATCTGAGTGAATTAATTTTCAGTCTTTTTTTCTCTGTATTTAAAATAATCTAGATGTTATAACACCATATGACAGTAGTCTTTTTGCATCCTCACATTTTTCACTTAATATTTTAAAATAGGTAAGCAGGTAGGAAATATCCAGTATGTGCCAGATGCTTTTAATGAATCATTATCTTACTTATTATTTGATTTATCCATTATAATTCCAAGTGATAGACACGAAACACAGCTCAATTACGTGACTTGTTTGGTTTCATAAATTTCAGTCTAGGTGTTTTGAATTTCCACCAGAGTTAAGATTTATTCACAAACTCTTTTCATTTACATTATAAACATTTATAAATATTACAGTCGTTGGATTTCCAATTTCTGTTAAATATGGTTACCTTAGTATCCTCCACCAGCTCCACTGAACTCAACCTAACCCAACGTAATCCAACCCATCCCAACTTAACCTGACTCACCAAGCACCATGACCAGCATCTGGGTTGCCTTCTTCTCCCGCAGCGGCGCTCCCCGAGGTTGCAGGGGGCCCAGCTTCAGGGATGTCGACAGCCTGCCATTACTGAGTTTTCGAACTTCTAAGCTGAGCTTAGGTGCCATGGTGGGGCTGAGGGAGTTCCGAGTCCTCCCCTCCCTTTTCAACTCTCCTTCCCCTTCTTGGAAGCCTGGTCTTCCCAAGGCAGTATCTTGGCAGATGCTGTAGTAGCGCTTCAGTTCCATGTGTGTCTGACCAGGGGAGAGGGGCTGTAGGTGTAACAAGAGAGGGTCCTGACATTTCTGGGGATATTGTTTATCTTCTGAATGTTCCTGAAAGGGAAACAGAATGCAATGAAGGAAGAAGAAGCCATCATTGTGTGAAACCTACAGAGGGTGCATCTGAGAGTGGTGGGCTCATGGGAAGTTAAGGTAAACAAAATCTGCTTCTGCCTTTACAACTCAAAAGCACCTACCACATAAAGAACATCTGAGAATCACAATAATCCCTTGAGGAGGGTAGCATAGAATTATAGCCTGGCCTTTTTAAGGTAGAATGACCTGGATATACAGAGGAAAATGTTAAATGGCACCATTGAGATGTAAGCAGAAAAATCTGGAAACTGGGAAATGATAAGACAAATGACTCAGTTTCTTCAACAAATAAATTGCAGTGACAACACCACCACCACTTACAAGGTATGGGTCTTATTTGAATTTTGATTCAAATAAACCAACTATAAGAAATCTGTAAGACAATTGGGGAAATTTGAACGTTGACTGGATATTTAATGATAGTAGGGAATTATTATTAAATTTTTTAGTGTGATGTGGTATTATGGTTACGTGTTTTATAAAAGAGCCCATATCCTTTAGAGAGTCTTAGAGAAATATTTTTGGCTGAAATGTTGTTATGTTTGAGATTTGCTTCATAACAATCCAGTGGGGGTGTGTGAATGTAGGTGGGAGTGTAGTTGAAAGAAGACGGGGCCATGAGTTGATAATTGCTGGAGCTGGCTGATGACTACTGAAGGCTTAGTTATATTTGTCTTTCTACTTTTTTAGTTTTGAAATTTTCAATAATAAAAAGTTTAAAAAACCCAGGATTTTCATCTCAGCTTCCTACTTAGTTGATGCATCCTGGGCAAGTTAATTAAATGCCTCTGAGCCTCATTTGTAAAACAGAAAAGAAATGAAAGAAACAGGTTTGGGATGAGCAGACTCTGAGAGTAGAAAACTGAAGATATGTGAAAGTTTCTGGTATTTTGGGAGGACGTGTGTGTGCCAACGTCTGAACTTCTTTCCATGTTTGAAAAATCAGATGCTGTGTCAATCTTGAGTAGAAGGCAGGACTCCCCAGCACCCTTACCAAAGCCATAAAAGCCAGATATTCACTCTCCCCGACCTCCCCACTGGGCAGCTAGAACTCTGGTACCTGAACCAAGCCCAGCCAATTGGAGATTCACACCTACAACCTTGAATTAGAGCTCATGAAGCAGGGAGACTTCAGAATTCATCTAGCAGTGGGGACGGTCAATGTCCAGTGTCCTAGGTATTTGAACCAGATTCTTCCTTAGGCATGAACAGCGTCTTCTGAAGCTGTTCTTCAGCCTTCTCATTGAGTCTGAGCTACTTGATATCCTTCCAGTAAATTCCTTTTTTACATAAGTTAGTCAGTGTCAACAACCAAGAACATTCACTAGTCTCTCCTTAGTTCAAGGAATCATAGTTTTCTAGACACACAGGGCTGGTACACTGTACAAACTTAGAAGCATTGTTGAATAAATGAATGAATGAATGAATGTAAGTGGGCTTCAAGATTATTTAGTGTTTTAAAAACTGTGCTCCACAGAGGTGTTTGTAGGAATTCTATCATAACGTACTTTTTTAAAAATTTGGTTTTCATTTTGATGGAATTTTCTAATAATTAATGTAAGTATACTGTGTTTTATCTGAATGACCATTTGTAACCAAGATTATATTTTATGATTGAGCTGGCATCTAGTGATCTTCTAAAAGATGCATTATTTCTGAAACTAAAGGACTAGGGACAAATTTTTGAGAATGCTTATGAAATCTCAGATTTGGGACTTCCCTGGTGGCGCAGTGCTTAAGAATCCACCTGCCAATGCAGGGGACATGGGTTTGATCCCTGGTCCGGGAAGATCCTACTTGTCGCGGAGCAACTAAGCCCATGTGCCACAACTACTGAGCCTGCACTCTAGGACCCGCGTGCCGCAACTACTGAGCCTGTGTGCTGCAACGACTGAATCCCGCGTGTCGAGAGCCCATGCTCCGCAACAAGAGAAGCCACTGCAATGAGAAGCCCATGCACCACAGCGAAGAGTAGGCCCCGCTCGCTGCAGCTGGAGAAAGCCCACACAGCAACGAAAACCCAGCACAGTCAAAAAAAAAAAAAATTTATGAAATCTCAGATTTGAGAACATTGATCTAGTACAGCTTGTCTCCATTTCACAGATTTGGAAATTCAGTCATGTAGAAGGAAAGTGATTCTTCCCAGATTCTATATTGATGAGTGTATTTTTCAGCTCTTTCTGAAAACTTTTATCACCACCTCCATGACTGACATGAAGAAACATTGGATTGCTTTGGATCTGGCTGGCAGAGCCCTCCACTCCCAGATGGCAGGACAGAACCTAATTCTCCACACTCCAGGCAATGCCAGCTTCTTGACTCTTCAATCTCTCCTCTGTAGTCACCACTTTTCCTTCTTTTGGCCTTGGAGCCTTCTCGGACTTTAAATCTCTTATCTATAAAAAAAATCATTTACAGCAAGAGTCTGTAACAGCTACATCCGGCCCGTATAAAAGTGGTTAATTAACTATACGGAGATTAGACAAGGCTTAGACATTCATCATTATGGGTTTTTGAAGCTTCATTCCTAATATTTACTTGGCTGTGGAGCTCAGGGAGAGGAATACTGGTCTTTTATCTAACACCTTCAGGCTCCATGCAGCACTTGGCTTTCTTAGTGCGGCAGGGCTGGTTTGAATTGGAAGAATAAGAATCAGGGTGACTATGAAATTGTCTCAGTTTTCCCCATATTTAATGGCAAATAAGGCACTTGAAAGTTTCCCATTAGACTCCCTTTTCGGCTTTTCTTGGATCTGCCCATGTCTGTTTCAGCGATGCCCTGTTTCCTCTAATGCAGGTTGTTCTGGATGGTATCTTCACAACACATCCAAGAGTCATTGGCTCTGGTCACTGGGATCTAGCCCCACAGTCATATGCTTTTGGAATATTATTTGATAATGCCTATTCTGAAGCTCAAATCAGGCAGAATCTCAGATCTGTTATTTATTACAGATGCAAGTGTGAGGTTGGCGCTAAATTTGATTTTGGGGTGGAAGCGGAATTAAGTCAAGCCAATGTCTTGAGAAAGGGTCTCTTATTCTTTTCCTACAGTCAAAGGCATGGCTTACTCACCATTTTCCCCATGGCATCTGATGGAAATCTGGCCCTTACTGAAAAACTGTCACATAGGGTGCAACCGTAGCCAGGAAGACTAGGGTGGGTTGAAGGAGAAACAGTTGTGGGTTAAGCTCTATATAGTTGGGCCATATAGGTGACAATGCTTTGAATACAGTGTGTTCATATCCTCCGTCTTGGGTCCTGATGTCCTATTTCATAGGGGCCATTATTTTGCTCTATGTAAGTCTTGGGGCATTGAGTTCAAGGCTCTGATTCTCATTCAAGTCATTATAGGTTGATCTAGACATCCAATGTGTACCTGCCTTCAACATCAAACTCAATTCTTACTCTATGAAGCCCTTTCCGGAGCATATTGACCTTTATCTTCTCATAACCTCTCCAGCATTTAATATTTAGATGCTTAGTTGTCTTCATCTCACATTTGGCAAACGTCCCAGTCAGTGCTGGGCTGCTCATTCATTTTGGGTGGAGGTGTGTTTTATTTGCTTGTCTAAGATTCTAAGCTACATGAAGGCAGAGGCCGTATAATATTCCTGCTGTCTCTTCCCTAGCAGATTGCAAGGGATTGGTATTCATCCATTCATGCTTCAAGTACACCTTGAAGCATGTGCCAGGCACTGGAATGAGCAGAATTTACAGCCCAAGCAATCAGAAGATTTCAGTGACCTTCCTTTTCAGAGCCTTGAAAAACCTAATAAAATGTGTCATCAGCATCTCCCATTCCCTCGGCTGGTTAGTGCCTCAACACAGAGGCAGATCTAGAAAGGACAGGAAGTTTCAATGGACCCCCAGTGATTCCTAATGTCATGATCTGACCAAAAAGTCATTCCTGGAAACCCGGCATCAGTGAATGGTAAAGCTGCCACACTAAAACTTCATACCTGTGTGACATCTGAACAGCTGGCCATTTAGGGGCAATGAAAGACTTTGAAGGGGAGCAGAACAAGACCAGAAACTATCCTATCATCTTGCTAAGTCAAGTGTGCTCTAGGGAAGACTATCAATGCACTTTTGAGATTGGATTTCCTACCTTTAAAGCCTAGCCAATATCTGCAGATTAAAAGGTGGGTATCAGATGTGTGTCCCCGACGTGGCAGAACAGGCAAAAGCATGCACTGCTGGACACAAGGCTGGAGGCCACGGGGCTGAGTGTCATCTTCCTTCTGCCCCTCCAGGGTGCTTACCTGTTGGGGGAAGCCGGGCCTGACACTGATGCACTGACTGTTCTGTCGAGTGAGGATCCGTTTCCGTCTCCTCTGTCTCAACACCACGTAGATCCTGGCATAGACGAGGACAGTCACTCCAAAGGGCAGGTAGAAGGACACCACTGAAGAGTAGAGGACAAAGTCAGGGTTGGAGATGGAGCAGATGCTGGGGTCTCCTGTGAGCGAGAGAAGGGGAGAGAGCAAAGTAGTTGGCCAAGTATGGGACCTCGGTGGGGAGCACAAAATATGGCCTCACATCATGTGTGGTGTCTCCACCATCGAATCCACAGTGGAGCTTCGAGAAGCACTGGCCAGTCCCACCTACCCCCTCATCATGTCCCGGTCTATGTGCTGCCTCCTCCGTGGAGGCTTCCTTGCTTGATTTTCTCAGTCAGGAGCAACTCTTACTTCCTTTGTGCCCCACAGCCCTTTATTGTGCAGTTAGCACACGTGGCCTGATTGTTAACTTGTGAGGGTGCCATCTCAGACACCTACGTCATCCGCTCGCTGAGAGTAGGAGGTCTAATTCATCTCGATGTCGCGCACAGTTCACTATGAAGAAAATTTACTGATGATCACATGCCAGACACTGCTCTACACTGGGGCTGCAAAGATGAATAAGACACAGTGTCCTCCCTCGAAGGAGCTCCCAGTCTAGACAGACAGACGATCCCTTCCGTGTGCCGCGCTAAGCGTCACAGAGGAACGCGGTCTGGGAGGCTGGGGTCAGGGGGTATCACAGAGCAACAGAGCAGAGGCTCCCAGGAGGGATGCGGCCCCCAGAAAAGGGCCTGCCTGTGTGGAGGCATCAGAAGATTGTAGCATGCAATGAAAGAAAGGCGGAAGGCTTCTTTGCTGAGAATGCCAGGTCCCCGATTTTGAATCCGAGTTGTCGGGCAGGTGGTGGTTGACTACAGGCAAGTCTATTTTTCGGCGAATCCCGGTACTGCTCAGGGCTGAGATGGGAAAAGGGCCAGTAAACCTACTGTCATCGTGGGCAATGTGAATAGAGGCACATCCTTGCTTCATGTCCTGAAACGCTCCTGCCCTTCCTCCTTAGGGGGCCCTGCAGCTTTGTCTTCTTCACTAGCAGATGTTGAGATCCCTCCAGTAGCCAGAGTAAGGCCTACAACTTGCCCCATCTTGAAAAAGAAAGTGGAAGGAAACAAATATCTTCCAGGTGATTCCAAGGGCTTTAGACACATTATCTTACCTAATAAACGTGGCAACATGATGTAGGCAGGTGCCATTACCGTCTCTATTCTCAGATGAGCAGACTAAGGCTCAGAGCTATTCAGTAAGTGGCCTAACATCACACGGTCTGGATGTGTTCCTCCAGTCATTTTGACCCCAAAACCAATGTTCTTTCTATGATTTTGACTCTCCACCTCCCTCTACTATTGGGCACGACAAATTTGCGCTTTGTCCTGTCAGCAACAGGTGTTGGCACATCCAGCCAATCTTAATAAAGGGATGGGCATTCTCCAACCCAAACTCTGGCCTCGGAAGATGCAGCCTTAGGTGTGAACTGGTGGGGAGAGGGCTGTGGCCACTTGGGCCCCTTATTCTGCTTCTTGGTCTACGGAGGTAGGGAGAGGACAGGCAGCCTGAAGTGGGAGACCCAGGTCTCCATTTACTAACTGTGTGACCTTGGGCACGCTACTTAACTATGCCAAGCCTCAGTTTCATGGTCTGTAGAAGAAGGACAAAAATATTGTATCATGTAGTGGTTGTGAGACTAAATGGTAACTATTATTATTATGTATTCTTTACTATTATTTATTATATACTTCCTCTGAGCTTTTTTTTTTTTTTTTAAAGTTTATTTATTTATTTATTTATGGCTGTGTTGGGCCTTCGTTTCTGTGCGAGGACTTTCTCTAGTTGCGGCAAGCGGGGGCCACTCTTCATCGCGGTGCGCGGGCCTCTCATTATCGTGGGCTCTCTTGTTGCGGAGCACAAGCTCCAGACGCGCAGGCTCAGTAGTTGTGGCTCACGGGTCTAGTTGCTCCGCGGCATGTGGGATCTTCCCAGACCAGGGCTCGAACCCGTGTCCCCTGCATTGGCAGGCAGATTCTCAACCACTGCGCCACCAGGGAAGCCCCCTCTGAGCTTTTTGAACTTGAAAGGGAAGGTATCACTTGTAATGAAAATTTGGAGAGAGACTTATAGGGAACAATATTTGTGGGGGAGAGAAGGGAGCAACAGCTAAGAATTAAAACAAAACAAACAAGAAAGAATGTATTCGGTGCTCAGTTAGGCATTTTAATGATGGCACTGCCACCAGAATCTTTATGGGCTACTCCAGATTCTCTGATTCTCTTGGTAGGGGGGTAAAATTCAGGTAAAATTAATGTCATCTCACCAAAGCCTATATCATCATCTTTTAGGAAATGGCTCATAAAACTCTGAACAGTGGTCACCAAAATGGCATCTTCTGGTCTTCTAGGGGAGTGGGGTTGGGAGTAAGGATAGGGTGGCAGCTGGTGGTCTTTCTGAATCTGTAAGGAGCCACGCTGGCAGTGATCACCCCTCCCCTGCAGTCAGCTCCCCTGCTGTCAGCGTCTGACTATGATTGAAATGCCTCCTCTAATGAGGAGGTACCTCAGCACGTTTTGTAGTGAGAGGGGGTCAGAGGGGTGGCAGGGCCACTTTCCCCCATTCATCTTGTCGCCATCCTTGGTGTGCTGGATAGTCCCCACGCGTCTCTGCAGATATACCATCTATCCTTCTCTATCCTCCTCTGGGTTTTGAGAGGGTGACCTCTATATTTTATATATTAACTACGACATTTAAAAAGCCAGGAGCCAAAGTGGGTATAGTATGCTTGCATTTGTGTAAACATGGACACACACACACACTCACATGTGTCCATGCACGGGTGTGTGTATGCACTTGCTTCAAGCGTGGTGTGCGGGATCTTAGTTCTCCGACCAGGGATTGAACCCATGCGCCCTGCAGTGGAAGCTCGGAGTCTTAACCACTGGATCTCCAGGGAAGTCCCGAGCATTATCTTTTAAGAATATGGATGTTCACTTCTAGGGAGGGGACAGGGAGACTGGCAATCTAGGGTAGAAGGGAGACGTACAGGGAAGTCTGTATATATATCTCATTATACCTTATGTTTTATCACGTGCAAGTATTTATTTTTCCATTAAAAGCATTGAACTATTGAAACGTTGAAATATTGAAAGCATATGTATGAGAAACAGAGTGAAGAGAGAGCACATAGCTATTTCGAAATCGCTGATCAGTGAAGATCTTCAGTATACAATCCCTGAACCTGCACCGTCATCCCTTCCTTCCTTCCCTACCTAAGAAACTGCATGCCGCCTGTCCTTAGACAGAGTTTTGCAGCCTCTCCCAGAATTTCTCCATGTTATGCATCCCGTGAGGGCTGTCAGCAGGCAGAGTGATGCTGGAGGCGGTTGGGCAGTGAGTGGGGCCCTGCCCCAGCCTCCGCCAGGCCTGGCCTGGGTGTGTGTCCTGTGGGCAGTGCAGAGTGAAACACCACACACGGCAATTCTGAAAGCTTCTCTCTGCTGAGTCCTGAGGAGGTGGTGAGGGCAGTGAGGTCCCCAGGAGCTACTCTTCCCCAGGAGATGAGGTGCCTTGTCTTGATTATTTAACTGAAAGGGTAGTGTGCTGTCAGCATAACAGTTATTGAATGAATGAATACATTAATGATGAATAAACGAGCAAACTGTACAGATGAACATTTTCCATAAGCACATCAGCAGTCACTAGCTGGAGTGTAATAGGGAAGGCCAGGAGGCTACTCCCCAACCTCCGAGATTGGGATGTTTATCCCAACTAATCTCAACAGCTAAGGAGGAAAGAAGGATGATGAGGACTCATCCACTGACTCTTTCAACACAAGTTTACGGAGCACCCGCTGTATTCAAGGCGCTGTGCTCGGTGATACACTGAATATCTTTCGTGGGCTAGCCTGGGAACTTGAGTCCCACAGTCATGTGAATGGCAAAGTCAAAAGCAAGTTGAGTTGAGAGATTCATGAACTTCTAGCTCATTGAAGGATTTGTCCTCAATTTGTTTCCAAAGACAGGAGATCTTAATGAACTTGATTGAAGATGAGCCTAGTATTCTCTTTGTGCTTCTCAACCAAGCCCCCCTACCCCCAGATGCAGGGTTCTGAAAGCCAGGTGAGGCGTTCTATTGCTAAAATCTAAACAGCCCTCCTCCATTTCTTTGTTTCAAAGGAAAATTAAGTCAGTTGGTAGGACTTTCTCAACTTTAAGTTTTTCTGACCTTGAAAGTTTCTTAAACCCTGGTCACCAGCTATTGCTTATCCATTCTGGAATTTTTAATAACCCAATAGCTATCTGATTTAACAGAAATTTAAATACTAGTTATTTTTCTTATCTGTAAAATAAAAGGATTGGGGATCTTTCAGGTTTCCTCTAGTACTAACACTCCATCCTCCGCTGCCATCAGGGGCTGTGGATGATGTGATATTTGGCTCCTGACTGCTGGGTCTCTGCTGGGAGCTGGGGCAACACGGGTCAGCCAGGCCCCACAGCCTTGGAACTCTCTGTGACCCAAGATTCTGCTTTATGTGTGCATCCAGACATGCATGTCACCCTTTTTTCAGACAATAAGAGCAATTCCAAGATAGAAGAATCTGAAGTTCAACTTTCCTCTACGTTACGTTCTCTGACAATTCACAGTCCCACGTGGCAGCCCATTTCCTTAAAAGAAGAGCCCTGCCAGAAAGTTCTGCTTTGTGTTGCACCTCATGAAAGTCCAGCCACTGCCAATATCAGGTGTTGTTGGCAGTATCCTGCCCTTTTCTCCTCTCCTTCTCACAGGAGGAGTAGAAAAAAATGGCCGAGAGAAGTCATTTATATTGGGCTTTTGAATGAACTTGGGAAATTCCTTAGAGCTGTAAGAGGTGCTGGAGGAACCCACATCTATCAGGATAATGAAGCTTTGCTGTGAAGGTCAGACTGAGACAGAGAAGGCCGGTGGGGCTTTTCTGCCTTGAGTTCTGCTCACGAATTCCCTGAACTAATGTTCTAGAATGAGACGACTAGGCTCCTCTCTGACCACCAACAGGACTACCACTGTTTAGATATCCCTTGGAGCAGGGGCATAATTAAATTTTGAGGCAGAGGAACATTTTCTAATACATAATAATAATAACAACAATAACACTAGCTAGTATCTACTGGGCTTTTACAATGGACCTGACACTTTAGCACAATACATGAATACATGGAGAGCCTACTGTAGTCTAATTAATACATTTAAAAGTAAGAGACAGAGAGAGAGAGAGAGATGAGAAAGAAATGAGCCTATACGTGGTAAGTCATGAGCCTTTTTTGCCTTCTCAATTCTATATTTGAAAATCCTTTTGGAAAGATTTTTCTGAGTTTTGTTTCTGAAACAATAATGATCTCACTGGTGGCAACAACACTGCAATTAGGTCGTCATTCTTCTTCACTTCATACATTGACTTTAACTGGGAACTCTGTCTAATGTCAGATTTTGACTAAGTGTTACCGGGTGTGTATGTGTGTGTGTGTGTGTGTATCTGTGTCTGTGTGTCTCTGTATCTGTGTGTGTGTGTGTCTGTGTATGTGTGTGTGTGTGTGTGTGTGTGTGTGTGTGCCCGCGCGCGCGCATGAGTAAGACCGCCCCTGCCAGCCTCTAAGAATGAGGAAGAGGAATTACTCCCCCCAGCAAAAGTTGGTGGGGCTTTGCTGCTGGCCGGGTTAAGGACTGCCTTGGTCTAGCAGTAGTAGGAAGTGGCCCGTACTACAAATTCCAACTTAGAAGGCATTTTCTCATAGAAACATGGATATAGAAGGTGGCTTAGTTATCGGACTAACCCCCAAAGCACATTTAGACTCATTGAAATGGTATTTGAGCGCCAGAGTCAGCCTCTACAGTCGTGTTAGAGAATGTCGCCTTGGTGCATGTGCGTGCACACGCATGTTTGTGTTTATAACGTGACATTGGTGACTGATAATGGGAAGCGCTAAAGAGTAATGCAAAGACGATAACAACATCATATTTTAGGAACACCCTGAGATAACCAGGCACATCTTTGTTGGATAACTTGGCTACTTAACCTCTAATGCAGCAGAGAAACAAGCCTAACCTCGAGCAGGTGATATGTGCTTGGCACATCTATGTATGTTATCCCAATTTAATCCTCACTTACTTGTAAAAGAACTCTGTGAAGGAGGTAGAGTGGAGTTATAACATATGTAGGCTTAGATTCTAGAGTCAGTGAAAATTATAGAGAGTCAAAATTCACCCTGAATCACATATAAAGATACGCATGGTTTGATTACAACCCTGAACAGTAAAAAGTAAAGACATATGACACATGCAGTAATATGTCATCTATTATAAAGAGTTCAACCTAACATATAATTTTAGAGATGAAGTTGCTGGACTTACTTGTAGGAGGCCATATATAAAAATTAATATTGAAAACTTCCTAACTAAATACATAGACCTAGTCCACATATTTGATTTTGTTCAAGTTTATGCTGTGCTATATTGTTATCCCAAACTTATCAACAAGGAAGCTTAACTTAGAAAAGTTAAGTAACTTGTTCAAGCAGACACAGCTGTTAAGCAGCAGAACTGGAGTTTGAATCTAGATTTTTCTGACTCCAGAGCCTCTGTCTTCCTAAATGTATTTTGACTTCTAAATAATTGGCCAGCAAATGACTCTTTGAAGACTATATATAAGTTAAGATTTGCCTGTATTTATATGTAATGTGTTACATATAATATATCTGTATACAGATAAGTACACAGCTATGTGACTTGTACATATATACCAGAAATTCATGAACCTGGAACATAGTAGGAATTGAATGAATCAATTCAAATGGAGAAAGTAAGAAATCCAGATGAACACTAGAACATGAGTCAATCAGTTCTCTCTTAGTGAACACTCAGTGTTTGTTTTCAATACCTGTAACTATACTATATGTGCTAATAGTTACCATTCAACACATGAAATTCTTGAGGCTGAAAGATGGTCATGGAACAGACACTAAAGGCACTGTGAGGTGTCAGTTTGGATTGGTGTCATATCTAAAATCCCAGACATCTCAGATATACACATTGTTCATCCATTTGTCCGTCCACCCATCCATCCATCCATCCATCCATCCATCCATCCATCCAATAGAAGATGTACCATGTGCCAGCACCATGGCCAAAATTTTTGTATATTAAAAAATATAGGACTTCCCTGGTGACGCAGTGGTTAAGAATCCGCCTGCTAATGCAGGGGACACGGGTTCGAGCCCTGGTCCGGGAAGATCCCACATGCCATGGAGCAACTAAGTCCGTGCATTACAACTACTGAGCCTGTACTCTACAGCCCATGAGCCACAACTCCTGAGCCTGTGCACCACAATTACTGAAGCTCACGCGCCTAGAGCCCATGCTCCGCAACGAAGAGTAGCCCCCGCTCGACACAACTAGAGAAAGCCTGCATGCAGCAATGAAGACCCAATGCAGCCAAAAATAAATAAATAAACTAATTTAAAATATATATATATATATATAAAATACATCCTCCAGTAATTTAGGAATTCATCCTAATTCCCAAACGTCAGACATGATTTTTATCGAATAAAAAGTTAGAAATGTATACCCTACTCCAGGGCTGTCATTATACGTTATTTTGCATTGTAAATCCATTACGAATTATCATCTTTTCATTAGCAAACTTCACCTGAATTATTCATATAGCATAGTTTTTTAACTGGCACATTTCTTCAAATGAATACAATGGCTTTTCTTTCAAAATAGGAGTAAGTAGACTTTTCATTAATTGGGGCAGAACATTACTCCTGTGCCATTAATTGAAGAGGTTTTGCTTTCTATTTTATTTGTAATCAATAAAGGCCAACGTTTTGCAGTCTATAGCATCCTCATTTGATTACACTGACCAGGGGTCAGACATTTCAGGGCTCAGCACCACTCACAACCATTCAGATGTGCTGTGAATCACGCCGGTGTTGGAAGTGGGGCCGTCATTGTTACCTGTGGTATTGAAGCCAAAGAGGAGAGGGCAAGACACGGCAAAGGCCAGCACCCAGACAGCCGTGATCATGAGGGCCACGCGCCGACAGGAGCTCTGTCCTGTGCCATGTTGGTAGTGAACTGGCATGACCACTGCAGTGTACCTGTGAAAGGGAGGGGAGAGAGGAGAGACATGATGAGAAAGGTTCTAAAGACAAGTTGAAAGAGGTTACTAGAGAAGTACTCAGGTTGATACTTGGGGCAGGAGAAAAATAATTTAGTTGGAGAAACTTAGAGAGGAAGGGGTATTTGAGTGAACATAGCAGAAAGGCTGAGACAGGATAGATGAAGTACTCATTGAGGGAGGTGAGCAGAGAAAGGGAGAAAGAATAAAAAGCATAGCGTAACAACACTGGGTTGCCGGAGAGCTTCTTACCAGTGCTGGTTGACAGCTCAGCATATCCCAGCCTTATATTCACACACCCTTAACCTTGAAGACTCTAGATGCTGGTTTGTGTGCCTTTACGTTCTCCCACGGTTTTTCAGATAATGATGGAACTGTGCCCAAAGAGGATGTTTAGCCCTGCCTGTATCCTAACATTAATTCTAACCCTCGTAGTGACAACTATTCCAAGTAGCAGAGATTTTGTAAATAGAGATGAGTAATATCCAATGAAAGCTTATTTTAAAATCAAGTTTTCATGCTGTCTTAGTCTGCTTGGGCTGCTATATTAAAAATACCATACACTGGGTGACTTAAACAACAAATATTTATATTTCACAGTTCAGGAGGTTGGGAAGTCCAGCATCAATGTGCTGGCAGATTTGGTGCCTGGTGAAAACCCACTTCTTGGTTTGTAGACGGCAGTCTTCTTGCTGTGTTCTCACATGGTGGGAGGGCTCAGGGGAGCTCTCTGGAGTCTCTTTTATAAGGGCACTAATCCCATTCATGAGGGTGGAGCCCTAATCACCACCCAAACATCCCACCTCCTATACCATCACATTGGCAGTCAGGATTTTAACATATGAATTTGGGGGGGGGCACAAACATTCACTCTACAGCACATGCTTTTACATGGTCAAAGCACAGTTTCTTATTCTTGTTGGATATTGTTGTCTTTTCTGTGGTATATCCACACATCCATTTACAGCTGCTTATTGGACTTACCTGCATGATTGCTCCATGGTTGTCCCAAACTCAAATTATCTGAAATAGATCTTCCTATTTCCCCACATCTCTTAATCTGCTTCCACTTCCTGCCTTTCTTCCAGACATCCACACCGAACACTCAGGCTTTTTGACTCTTCTTTGGCCCTTCCATATCATTTGCTCACCCATTCATTTAGCCTTTCATTCATTCAATATTTATTGAGTTCTTACTATATACCAGGTCTTATTCTGGAAATACAGAGATGTGCAAATGGGACATTGTCTCTGTCCTTACTGAGCTGGGAGTTGAGTGGAGTAGATGGATGAAAAAAATGCTAATATAAAATGAAGAGTATCATGAAGGAAGTAAGCTGGGTGATGTGTTTAAGGATAGCAGAGGATGTAAAAAGGGGCAAACGACATAAATGGGTAGGAAAATGAGTGGGGTGAGAGGGAGCCAGACATGAGGGAAGGTAGGAGAAGAACATTTTAGGCAGAAGGACAGCAGGTCCTGTAAATTTACCCATTATGGTATCGTCCCCATTATCCATGCATTTCTTTTCTACCACTTTTTCTCTGTGATGGCCACAGCCTCCTGGCTGGTCTCCTACTGCTAAGTCCCCAGATAGATTTCATCATGTCCCCCCCAACCCATGTTCCCCCCAACTCAGATGAAAACTGTCTGAAACAGGCATAATTCTAAGATGGCCCCCAAGATTTATGTACTGTAGAACTAGTAGAACTAGTAGAAATCCTGTGATTAGATTACAAATCAACAGACTGAGTAAATCAAAAAGGAGATTATCTTGGGTGAGCCTGATTATCTTGGGTGAGCCCTTGAAAGGGACTGAGCCCTTCCTTAATTCAGAGAGATTCAAATCATGAGAAATTACCCTCCTGGCCTGCAAGAGGCAAACTGCCATGTTTGGGAAAAGATCATTTGGCAAGGAACAGCAAAAGGCCTATGGGAGCTGAGAACAGCCCCTGATTGACAACCACCAAGAAAGTGGGAACCTCAATCTTATAACTGCAAGGAACTGAATTCTACTGACTACCTGAATAAGTTTGGAAGACGAAAACACAAGTCAGCCTACACCTTGTTTTCAGCTTTGTGAGACCCTTAGCAGAGAACCTACCTACACGGTGCACAAACTTTTTGACCTGTGAGATTAAAAACGGATATAAAGTCACTACATTTGTGATAATTTGTTACACAGCAACAGAAAACAAATACAACGTCAATACTTAGCCTTCCTCAACATGACCCCAACTTGCCCAGCCAACCTGACTTCCCGTTGGACCCTGACACTTACATATAACTGCAGCCATACTGGCCTAGTGATGGGTTATCTTCAACAGTCTTTGTTCAATCCATTATTCCTTTTCCTTCCCTGGGTAGCTCAGTTTTTCTCTCCTTTAATCCCAGATCAGCTCTCCAGTAACCTTCCCAGTCCTTCTATCTTACAGAGACCTCTAACTCTGAATGCATAGCGCTCCTATGCCAATCAATCACGTTGCCCTTCTGCATGCATTATTGAACTTGCCTCATGGCTGGAGAGAGATAGACCCCATATGATTTAAGTTACTTAATGGCTGAAATCATCTTATAGCCTTGGTATTCCATATAGGTCCTTGTACAAAGCAAGTAGTAAGAAGCTGTTGACTGATCGCCTCATGGACTCTGAAGGCCTCCTTCCTCATAAGAGGACAATTCTAATCCTAGCCCAGCTCAAGGGATCTAATATATATAGTTGGGTCTACATATGCTCAATTTTTATTTATTTATTTATTTATTAATTATTGAAGTATAGTTGATTTACAATGTGTTAGTTTCAGGTATACAGCAAAGTGAATCAGTTATATATACATTCTTGTTCAGATTCTTTTCCCATATAGGTTATTACAAAATATTGAGTATAGTTCCTGTGCTATACAGTCGGTCCTTGCTGTTTATCTATTTTATATATAGTAGTGTGTATATGTTACTCCCAAATTCCTAATTTATCTCTCCCGCCCACCTTTCCCCTTTGGTAAGCATAAGTTTTTTTCTATGTCTGTGAGTCTGTTTCTGTTTTGTAAGTAAGTTCATCTGTATCATTTTTTTTAGATTCCACATATAAGTGATATATGATATTTGTCTTTCTCTGTCTAACTTCACTTAGTATGATAATCTCTAGGTCCATCCATGTTGCTGCAAATGGCATTATTTCATTATTTTTTTATGACTATTATTCCATTGTGTATATATACCACATCTTATTTATTCATTCATCTGTTGATGGACATTTAGGTTGCCTTCATGTCTTGGCAATTGTAAATAGTGCATATGCTCAATTTTTCATTGTCTCATCAGTGTCCAGGGAACCTGGAGGCCAGATGGAGAGCAGGAACCCCCTTAGCTCCTCTTGTGCACCTCAAGGCTTGGGGCTGAGGCAGGGAAGGACAGACCCTGGGCTGGAGGGGGTGGGGTAGTGCTCCCCGATGCTCCTCCTATATGTGCCAGCCACCTGACTCATCTGCCTCATATGCATCTGGCCTTAGAGTTCATGTGTTAACATGTGTATCCCCAAAGAGCAGCCTGAAAGTCAGCTCTGAGGGCTGAGATGGAGGCAGACTCTGCAGAACTTGGCCTTGGCACCCTAACATGTGACAGAGGTGGCTTCTATGTCAAGAGGGAGAAATAGAGTCCTTATCTAATAAGGTCAAATTACGATCCCACCACCAACCTCAAGGAAGGCCCATGACAACCCAGTTCCCTTCTCCTGATGCACATACACTATAGATCCTCCCTTGACTCTCTAACTTGGCAATGAAGGAGCAGGGCAAGTAGCACCTGGCACTCCTCCAGACTTCGCACTCTCTCAGGACTTCCGACTCTGCTGGGGCAGTGAGCTGGGGCTTCACGTCAAATATGTCAACCAGGGCCTGGCCCTTAGCAGTGATCCCTGAGGCACCATGGAGGAGAGGCTGAGCCTGAAGCCCCGCAGCTGTCCTGGCCAAACAGCTGATGAGGGTCAGGAAGGAAAGGTATGGCACACTTCTTCCTGTCCAGAGCTGTTGGCCTTTATTTACATAATGACCTTGGATGTAAAAGAACCCGACCATTCCATTATTTGGTAGTGTGCTGCTAAATGCCTAACAACTGGCTCTGCAGGTGGAAAAAAGCCCTAATTTATACCATTTGTCAATTTCTGTGGTACAAATACTCCCACCATTGTCCATTTCAAGTTACACCAATGGTTTAATAACTGGCTCAAAAAACTAAAATTTTGCCAGTCAGTTCCCACTAGCCGTTACAAGCTGACTCCAAGCTCCCCACTGAATGTTGCACACTTTCCTAGATCCGCTTTAATATTCAGCAACTTCTTGGAGGCTCCCGTTAATTCAATGAGTCAGTAAGTGTAGGGAGCACTGGCTCCATTTTATAAAGGACGAATCAAGGCCGTAGAGAGGTTACATGATGAAATCAAGTTCCCACAGCTGGTGGTAGCCGTCTCCGAGGCCAGGTCTCTCCTGGGTGCCCTGCTCCCTGCCAAGGGCACTGCAAGTCTCTGAGGCCTTACAAGGCGACAAGGGCTTCCTCAGGAAACGTGGCACTGAAAGGTGGTTTGTACTTTAAGAGCACCGCGGCTACCCAGAACTGAGTTTCCCCATCAATTAGTTTGATTCTATTAATTTCCCGGGGGTCCTGTTAAAACACATGTTCCAAGGCCACACCCTTGGATACTTGTTCCACTCCAGAAGTTTGTATTTTTAACAAGCAAGTGCATCTTATAAGATTAGACAAGTTGGAGAAAGTCTGCATTAGGGAAAATTTCTGTGTCAAAACTCTTGTTAACTTGGGTAAGAAGTGAGAGGTGAGACTACGTTTACCACTGTTACATTTATATATTTTTTCTTCTTAGTTTTAAAACATGATTAAACTTTTAGAATAAATGAGATTCCCCCCCCCCCCGCCAAATTTGTTTCCAGGGTGAAAAACGCCAGGAAGCTTGCCATCGGGGCTGAAACACAGAGGCTGTTCCGGCATTGGCCATCGGAGGGCACCAGAGTGCAGCAAGAACCCAGCCAGCGCGGCGGGGTGAGAAGTTCACGGCTCACCTGGGGGCTCTCCAGGCCCCCAGTGGGGAGGCGGGGAGGGAAAGCTCGGCCCCCCTGGTTCCTGCAGCCCTGCAGGGACCCTGAATTCCAACTCAAGCAGACTGCTCAGCCTCTGATTTCCTCCCGAATCGATCGCAGATGACCGACCGCAGGCCAGGGCAGGGCTGGGCGTGGGCCCGATGCGCTCACCCGGCTCTTCTGGGTCTTCGGCCAGAGCGCGAGCGCGCGCGGCGCGTGCTGCCCAATCGCTGCCTGGCCAGCCGCCTCCCTTTGAGCTCCTAGCTTTTTGGGTCTTTTCTGCCGGAACGCTGGCAGTGTGCTCAGTGGGTAAGTCAATGGACCTTGGAAACAGACTGATTAGCGTCTGAATCCCGCTTGGCCTGCCGCTGAACCTTGTGACCGTGGACCACAGATTTGACTTCTTTGAGACCCAGTTTCCTCATCTGCATAAGGGGGATAATGAGTCCGCCTGATAGGGCTGTTATGGCTATTGAATGAGATGATCTCTGGGAAGATTTTTAGCACAATGCCCGGTCCATATTAAGCATTTAAAAACCAGTATTATTACTATTGTCGTTATTATTGTGCTAGCCCAAGGGATCTGTGATTGTTCATATCAGTGAGTTTAGGGGTGTCTGCCCCTTATTCCTGATTATCAGGGAACATTAAATTTATTTATTTCTCAAACAAACAAGTATACAGCACTTTCTAGGTGCCAGGCAACTGTTCGAAGTCCTTTACAAACATTAACTCATTTACTCTTCGTAACAACACTTTTGCTCTGATCTCTCCTAAACAGGTAAGGGAACTGAGGCCCAGAGAGGTTAACTGATTTGCTCAAGTTCACCTTGCTTGAAAGAGCCAGGATTTCCAGCCAGGCAGTGTGACCCAGAGCTAGGGGCTCAGAGTAGGCTAAGCCTCTGAGAAAGGCAGTGAGCTGGAGTAGAAAGAGGCTGGCTGAATCCCCTCTCCTGTACCTACCAGCTGTGTGATCTGGGCAAGGTTACCCACACAGTCTAGTCTTAAGAAACCTTACCTGTAGAGTGCGGGTAATACACCTACCTTGCTGGGATGTCGTGAGGGTTAGCGATAATGACAAGCTCTCGGTGCCCGACACGTAGTACATGCTAAAGAAATGGTAGCTATTTCTACCGCTGTTGCCTTTAGATTCACTCAAGTTAGGATTAGCACAGAGGTAGCCAGGGTATTGAAGACAAAGGAAATGTGACTGGTTTACTCCCAGGAAATAGCACCTAGAGAACTGGGTGCCAGCATGGCCAGAGGCCCCTCCCTCGGTGTCCCATCCCCGCCTCCACCAATGAAGGGGCCAGACAGACGGGTGGTGTGGGAGTTCAGAGACTCAGGTTCTAGTTTCAGACCTAAGAGGCTACGGGTCCCCGTGGGGGCATTTAGTTTAACTCATTTCTGCACAAATGAGTTAAACTCTAACGCCCCTTCCGACTCCCAATTCTGTGACGGGGGTTCGTGGGATTGTCACTCCGCTGAAGGTTTCAGGATCCTCACAGAATTCGACCTCTGCCTGAGGCCCTGTCCCCAAGTGGGAGACCTCTGTGTGTGTGTGTGTGTGTGTGTGTGTGTGTGTGTGTGTGTGGGAACTGAGGAAGGTGCGTCCCGGGGAAGCGGCAGTGGGGGAGGAAGGAGGCTGGGCTGGGTGGGAGGACCTGAGTCTAACTCCCCGCCTGGGTTTAATGAGCCCCCGAGCTCTGTGAGGGCTGCTTTTCACCACCTTTTATTTGGTCAGACAGGGGGCTCAATAAATCTTTAGTTCTGTGGACTCCCCTCACGGAATGGTTGAAGGAGAAAGCTTTTTGCAAATGACTGGAAAGCCCTTTGCAAATATAAAGTGCTTATTTAGATGCAAACTAAAAATCCAAGGTGCCTGTGACTCATCTGGTACCTATTGTGCTCGCTGCAGAGACGCGGAGGCTTGCCTGTGTGATGGGTGCCGTTTGAGAGCCACTTAAAGAACTCCCTGGTGAATGAATTTGGTTGCATTATTCCTGGGCTCCTTGCGGAGGACTCGAATTCTCACCGCTTGCTCGGATCTTGTCCTGCTCCTTTGACACTTTCTCAGCCCTCTCGCCGAGTTAGTTCTGACCCAGGATGTGGCGGGAGGGGGCTGCCCTACTGGGAGGCAAGGAGCCAAGGGCGGGTTAGGGGGTTGTGCTCACCCACTCTGCTTTTTAAAAAAGAAAAGGCGGCATTAATCCCAGCATCCAGAGCTATGCCTACGAATCTAATGACAATGGCATTACTTGCTTTCAAAAACCCTTTTATCATTTCCTTTTCTTTCCTATCTCTTACCACCCTGTTATTACAGATCAGGGCTTCATGACCAAAAAATGCTGAATCCATTTGGTCAAGTTTGTCAGACGGGTGACTAGCATTGTGTGAAGACCAAAGGTCTGCATGAATGACTGCATTTTTAATGAATTGACCAACTATTTGGCATCCCATGAACAGAATTTAATGCTGTGTAGTGCAAACTGCTGTGAAGGATAATGGAGACGGCTTTTCCAAGGCCTATTTTCAGTCCTAGAAGAGAAAGGAGGCTCCATTTTGAAGTTTGGTGAGGACTGGTTCATAGAGACCTACAGGCCAAGAGGGGTGCCTCCTTGTCCTTTGCGGTCTAAGGCAGGACTTGTTCCTCAGGTTGCAGGTAGGTGAACGCTATGCATTCTGGGAGTTCTCCCTGTATGGGACAGAAGCCAGTTCAAGGTTTGTTCTTGTTGGTTGTGTCTACTAGGTGGTGCAAGTAGAAGCGTGTGTTAAGCATGACCGCTGCCAGCAAAATGGTGCTTTTGTGCAAGTTACAAAAAGATACCCTCTCCCGGCTGGTAAAGGGCACCCTCTCTTGGTTTACTCAAGGCTTGGCAATGAAGCCCTTGGCTGAATTCAGTTCCCACACTCCAGTGCACAGCCTGCACAGCCTCACCTGCCAGCCGCATGTGTGAGAATGTGTGTGGGTGGAGTGTATAGGCACACTTTCCAAGATGGTAGACGGTAGGGTTGGAACTGACAGGCTGGGAGGGGGCTGTCCCAGAGCCTCTTCTAGAAGCTCTCTTCATACAGTTCTTCCCTCCCTCCTCCAAGGCTGATCTGATCCTACTCTCTCATGTCCTTTCTGAAGGTGCATATTTGTGGTATAAGCATTGGCTACCCTCAGGCAGGGACCACCGGATTCAGGATTCAGTTAATATTCCCTTTTTTTTTTGGCCGCGCCATGTGGCTTGCGGAATCTTAGTTCCCTTACCAGGGACTGAACCTGTGCCCTCGGCAGTGAAAGCGTGGAGCCCTAACCACTGGACCGCCAGGGAAATTCCCTGGTTTAATATTCCTTGTTCAAAGCTCTGTAATAGGCAGAGCAGGGAGATTCACAGGTAATGAGGAACTAGGATGATATAATAGTTTGGGGTGGTGGAGGTGATGATCTAGCAAACCAGATGCAGTCTATTACTTCTGTAAATGATATATTTCTGAAAGCATGTACTAAAACATGTACTAAATGTCCGGAAATCACACAAAAGACTTAGATGTTATTGGAGGAATTCTGTTCTCAGAGAGCTAAAAATATTATAAAATCACTAACTATCCCTTCACTGTTTAACAGCTTTATCAAGATATAATTTGCATACCACACAATTCATCTAAGTATACAAATCAGTGTGGATTTTTTGGGTATATTTACAGAGTTATGCAACTGTATCCCTTTTTTTTAAAACACATTCTTTAATGGTATTAGTTTCAGCATTATGGACACGTTCTTTAATTTTCCCTCTCAGGCTAGCCAATCAAGTAATAATAGTCAAGTGATAGCCAAGCAAATGATAAAAGTCAAAAAACCACCGAGTTGACTGTTTGGGTTTGCAGTATCACTAGAGGATAGGGTTTTCATGCCCATTCTTTGGTTACACACATGCAAGGAAGTTTAGGGCTGTTGATACAGAGGGCACAACAGTGGGTCACGTGAATGTCACACTTGGGGACATGAGGAGGACGTGCATTAGGACTCCTGCAAAGGGAGCCTGGAGATGCCACAACATGGTTACAGAGGAAGCACTGTGAGAGTACAGGGGTGACTGAATTAAGCTGTAGACATTTGGAAGGGCTTCACGGAAAAGGGGGCCAGTGTGATCGGCCTTGGAGCATGAGAGGGCTAGAGGGCAACCCAGAAAGAGATGAGATTGAAAAAGTAACGTGAGGCCATATTGTGGAAAACTTTGAATCTTAGGCTGTGAAGGTAACTTCAGTTTTTATTCCACAGGCCAGGGAGACACTGAAGGGTTTTGAGTAGGGCAATAGACATTCGGGCTTTACTTCTGGGGGAATAATTCTGAGAGTGGTTGAAGGGCCAATTAGGAGGCTGTGGCAGAAGTCTAGGTGGGAGGTCATAGGAGCCCAAAATAAGCAGGTGAGGTAAGAAAGGAAAGATGGGTCACATTTAGAAAGCCTTTCAGAAATAGAGTCTGTAAGCGTTGATTGCTTAGATGTGGGAGATGAGGAAGAGAAAGGAGTCGAACAAAATCCAAGTTTTCAGAAGAATGATGTTGTCAGTAAGAGATCATCAGGTCAAGATGGTTCGGTGTGGTGATGGTTTGATGGTTTGGTTTTCAACATTTTGTCTTGTAGGAGCCAGTGGTATATCCAGGCAGTAATGTGGTCTGGACATCAGGGGAGAAATTAGGGGTGAGGCTGGAGATTTGAGGAGGCTTAGCACAAAGCCTAAGATTGTTAACTTGGAGTCAGATAGACATGAATTTAAATCCTGGCACTGCTTCTTATCAGCTGTGTGACTTTGTGCAAATTCCTCAATTAGTCTAAGAAGCTGGAAATGAAGATAGTAATAGTACCTGAGAGTTGTTGTGAAGAGGAAATGAGTTAAGGCTTTGTCGTGCCTTAGCAAGATGTGCTAAATTCGCAATATATGGCGAATTTTATTTGGGGTCACCTGTTGGAGCTATGGAGTGGATGGATAATATTCCTGGGAGAGACTGTAGGAAAAGAAGAGGTGGACGGGGACTCGGAGAAGGGAAGATCAGAGGCTCTTGACTGGCAACAGGGGCCATAAGCTCGAAAGTGACTTCCTTTCCCCAGGGCGCTCAGTGGGCCCGGAGATGTCCTTGGGGGCCATGGCAGATCTAACACTCAGGAAGGGGAAAGGGAAAGAGGAGAGGAAACTGAAAGAGAGGGGAAGAGAGGAACAGAGGTCCCCAGAGCCAGGGCGGTACACTCTTAGGGACAGAGAATAATGTTACTCTGGTGGAACACATGAAGGCTCTAGTCAAAATCACAGAAATCCACTCCAGCAACCAAAAGGCAATTCTAAAAAACATTGTTCTTTACTTGTTTTTCTTAAACTCTATGAAGGAAATAAATAAATAGGGCACAGCCACATTTTCTAAAATTACCATTCTCCACTCCTCTCTCCCCCCTCACAGGTACTCCCAAGCTCTCTAGCTTTTCTCTCCGCTCTCTGTCTTTCACCCCTGCTCTCTCTATCTCCCTCCCTTTGCCAAAACAGAATAACAATAGGAACAGTCTCTCCTGTGTCAGCTCATCTCACCTCTTTGTCCCCCTCACCCTTTCTCCCCACAAAAAATTAGGAATCACAAAAGCCCCAAGGGTGTTGGAAAAGCAAAACCAGAATCCTCTGGGGGAAAGGAAAGCTCATAAGATAGTTATTTCTCTCCTGTCACAGGAGTTTCCTCTCACCTACAAACCATCGCTTAAAAGAAAAAAAGGAGAAAAGAAAATGTCCCAGAGTTAAGTTGTACATGGCAGTGACCCCAGTGCCCTCAGATGCGAAGCCTGTGCCTTGAATATAGCAAGAGCAGCTTCCCTAGGTGGTTTCCCTCGCCACCTGACCTAGGCCACCTCTCTCCTAAGTCTGGAAGGGAAGCCCAGCCTTACCTGTCGATGCTGATGGCACAGAGGTTCAGGATGCTGGCTGTACACATCATGACATCCAGAGTGACGAAAACATCACAGCAAACTCGGCTGAAATTCCAGACTCCACCTGTCACCTGGGTATCAGAGACAAGGATGTTAGTGTTTCCCCCCAGCGAAGAGACAACTACCCACTCAACTCTACCGCCTTCCCTAGGCTGCCCTGCACAGACGCAGACATGCCCTCCCTGTTGGTACAACATCATTACCAAGGGTAGGCATCGAGGGACTGTCAGGCTGCCCAAGACTGGTCGCCCAAGAAAGGACAAATCCACAGAATGTTAGTGCTGGAAGGGATCTTCCAAATCAATTAGTCCAGCATTTCTCAAAGTGGGGTCCACAGGGGGGTGCTCATGAAAGATGTAGATTTCTGAACCCTTCCTTAGACCTCCTGAGTCACAGTCTCTGGATCTCGGGCCCATGAATCTTCGTTTTTAAATAAATAAACCCCCCTGTCTCCCATCACACCAAGGTCTGTGAATTGCTGATCTGGTTCAAACTCAGGAGGCAACTAAAGCTCATCGTGGTTAAGTGATATGCCCATAGATGCACAGCTGGGAGTGAAAGAACTTGGGTGACTGCCAGATGTGTGCACCGTGCCAAAACTACCTCTCTGAAGCCCTCCGCCCAGTGGAGAGCTCACCATGTACCAGGAAATAAACTGAGAACACATTTTTCATAAAACTTACCTCCAAAATGAGAATCTATCTGGCTTCCGGTTTTGAAGCTTTAACAACATCTACAAGAGCCTATGTAAAATAAATCTGTGCCAGTGTGCCTGCCTTCGTCACCATGGTCCCACTCACCAAGAGGTCAGGGGGAAGGTGTGTCCAGGGCATTGGAAAGGGGCCCAGATCCTCTTTACTATTCACGGAATCACTGAGGATGGTTCTGACCTCACGCATTTACACATGTGTTCCAAGCTCCATAACTCCTCCGAGTAACACTTATAAGTAAGTCAGGAATTTAGGTAATTTAAGTTATATTCTAGCACATTTCTATTTTATTTAAAATTTTTTTTACATTACCTAATTGAGCCAGAGAGATATGCTAGGGAGATTATCACTTTCATCCACAAATGCCACTCTTGGGGCCCCAAGGCTTTTGTGCATTTGCCAGCTTCCTGCCCTTGGGGCTGCCATTCTTGGGCACCACGGTTCTCAAGGGGAAACCTGTGAAGCTTTGTACCCCAGGCTGTAGCTGGGTGTTCATGTTATCTCTGCTGGGCAGGCCCAATGGCTATTTAAGAGAAAAGGGAGTGAAACATAGGTACAGTAGCCTCTGAAGTGGCTTCTCAAGGAAAAAAACTACAAATAGTAGTGCATGAAGATGCTGTTGGCCCTCTGTCTAATTTTTCTCATCCAAGATGCTGGTTATATCACCAGGCCACTTGACTATACATCATTGTTTTATGGCACTAATGCAAGTTCCTGAAAGGCTCTCTCTCTTTCCCCTTCCCTACTAATTTCTTTCCCCTTAGATTTATTTCCTTTTCAGCATTTGATCTTTTCCCTATATTTGGTCATTTCCAAGCTCTATTATGAGAAACTCTGACCAAAAATATTTTGTTTAAAAGCAACAATGAAAAGTTCAAACTAGTGATGAAGTCATCATTTTTGTTCATTTAGTTGTGGATTTACTTTCTCTCTTTTAGTCCAACCATTTGGCTCTATGTAAATAAAAGCCTAATATGAATTTTAAAGGAATTCTGAGAATGAAAACTTTTTTAAAGGGACATATATAGTCATAACACAATGAGAGGAATGAGGAGAATAGAAGATGGTTTTGCTCAATCCATAGGACAGTTGTATGCTGTAAAAGCTTCTTGCAAAAGGTAAAATTTGTATACTAAATCTCTTTTAACATATGTTTACTATGCAATTTACATCTTAAATTGGGAAAAACCACTTTTTTTTTTTGCAAAATTGTGAGTGCCAGTTTGTGTACATATGTTGGGGGACAGTGTAGGTGAGAGAGGATCATTAGAACAATAGAAAACTGCAGGCTTGCTGGATGTTCTGTTTGTTCGTTCATTTGTTTGCTCATTTGTCCATTCATTCATTCATAAAGCAAGTGCTTGTGAAACTCCTAATACTTAGTTCATTGGAGGAGGGTATGTTATGTGCTTTAAATTTTATTTATTTATTTATTTAATTTATATATTTTTGACTGTGTTGGGTCTTCATTGCTGTGTGTGGGCTTTCTCTAGTTGCGGTGAGCAGAGGCTACTCTTCGTTGCGGGTGTGTGGGCTTCTCATTGCAGTGGCTTCTCATGTTGTGGAGCGCAGGCTCTAGGCGTGCTGGCTTCAGTAGTCGTGGCTCGTGGGCTCTAGAGCGCAAGCTCAGTAGTTGTGGCGCACGGGCTTAGTTGCTCTGCGGCATGTGGGATCTTACCAGCCCAGGGCTCAAACCTGTGTCCCATGCATTGGCAGGCAGATTCTTAACCATTGCACCACCAGGGAAGCCCTGTTACGTGTTTTAAGAGGTTTTTAAAAAAGATCTTCAGGCCCTGTTCTTGAAGAGAACTGGAGAAGCAAGGCATTCTTAAATAAAGTAACTAGAGAGCATCATGAGATCCTAATATCATTAATACAAGCTAACATTTATTGAGAACTCAATCTATGTGTGTCACCAACCCATATGACCCATTCCAGAAAGTTCTATAACTTTGAAACATAGATTCTGATAACTCGATACCTGAATTTTTAAAAACTGTATATGCTCTTAAAGCTTTTTGAGGACAAATTATACACTTATTTGATAGGAGATTAAATGACTGCAACTTAATCAACCTGATAGGAGCAGGGACTTTTACTTGTCTGCTGCTGCATCCAGGCTCCTAGAGCAATGCCCAGCCTGCAAATATATTCTGACAGAATGAATGGTCTCTGACATAATCTGTGTTAAATCTAATAATTACCGATGTCTGAACTTTACATACATGGCCTCTATTGCTGATTATGGTCTTGTGAGAGAAGACTATTGTTATCTTCATTGCAGAGAAAGAAACTAAAGCTTGGAGAGGTTCAGTACCTTGCCCAGAGAGGCATGGCTATAGAGGCAGATGGGGCACTGGAATGTAGGTTGTTACACACCTGCTGTATGGGGGTGTCAGGCGAGGAGGGGGCAGCTGTTGGAAAGGGATGGAAGTGGGTGGACACAAGGGAGAAGGAGAAAACCATGTGCCATCAAGGATCTTTGTGTGGCAGACCGCATCAACCCCCTTCTAGGGAATGAGACATCTCCTTCTGATTGCTTGTATCTCAGGGTTGTAGAAAAACAGCACAAAACAGTGGGGGTTACTGACTTTGGGGCCTAGTGAAAGTATGTACCTGGCAGATTTCTTTGGTCCCTGGTTTCTTGAGCCCCTAAGGACCAAAGCCCTCAAGCTGCCCCCTGGCTTCCAGGCCCCCACTGTGCTACCCCATTCTGGCTCTCCTCTCATCCTGTCTCCAACTCTGCCAGCAAAATCCCCATTCACTCCTTGATCTCAGCTAAGTGTCAAGAAGACAACAACCTGATTAGCTAATTTAAGTAATTCCCGCTAAGGTGCCATCACTTGGTTTTCCCTAATTGGTGGGATGTGTAATGGAAATACTTAAGTCCTCCATGCCAAGTAAATAATAGTGAACGATCAATAAAGAGCTGAAAGGGCCAAGAACATGCTAAGTAACTCTTACAGCAAGGAAATGAGGTAAATGTTCTCTCCAGTTTATAGATTAAAGAAATGGAGTCTGAGAGGGGTTGAATAATTTGCCTAAGGACACACAGCTAGTAAAAGTAGCTGGAATTTCAAACCCTTAATATCAAACATTACTCTATTTTGCCTCTCAGAGGTCAGCACCCCGACACGTTGCTTCTGGGAAGTGTACAGTTTAACTCCTTTCTCATATCATAGGAGGGAGAAGAGTTGGCATTGGTCCGTCTACCCACCCACATAGCCGGCGTTCACTGAGGGCCCATTATAGGGCTGATACCTTGCTGGGGTAGCTGTACTGAAATGAATTAAACCTGTTTTTGTTCCCAGGGCCTCAGAATATAGTGTCTGTGTGTTAGGGGGAATCATGTGTGAATGGGAAGGGGTGAACTGAGGGCCCAGGAGATGGACGCTAAGAAAATAACTATGATACAATATGATAAGTGCTGACAGTGAGACGAGTACTACAGAGTGTTGGGAGAACATGAAAGGTAAAGTGATTTTTGAAATTAAAGCAGAAGCAAAGCAAAGCAAAAAAAAAAAAAAAAATCTGATTGATTTAAGGCTTTTTAGAAACATGATTCTACCTTTTCCCTAAATTTCAATGAATAACTCACTTTGGAATTAAACAGCAGGCAGATGGTGTTACTCTCACTTGCTAATGAATATAACTAACTCCCTTTGGCAATACAGAAGGTGGGAGAAGCAAGAGTGTCTTCAGGTACTGAAGTTGGCTATTGATTTTCAACAGACACAGCCTAAGGCAGCATTTCCCAAATTTTCTGATAAGGCAGCGTTTCCCAAATCACCTGAGGCTCTTGTTAAAATGATTCTTAGGCCCTACTCAGAATAATAAGTCCCTCCAGTGATTTTTGCTGCCTGGGAAGGTTGGGAAATGCTGGCTCTAGGGGGTGTGGGGAGCATGACTTTGTCCCTAAAGAATATATATATATATATATATATATATATATATATATATATATATATATATATATATATATATAACTGAGTCACTTTGCTGTACAGCAGAAATGAACGCAACATTGTAAATCAACTGTACTGTAGTAAAATTTTAAAAATATATATATATAAAAAGAAAGAAATGGTTGTCCCTAGAGCTCCTTAAGCATTCTTTATCCCTTGGATGCCTTTGGCCTCATAGTTCCTTCTCAGAAGAATATTTTTATTTATTTATTTATTTTATTTAATTTTATTTTTAAAAATTTTATTTATTTATTTATTTATGGCTGTGTTGGGTCTTCGTTTTTGTGCGAGGGCTTTTCTCTCTAGTTGCGGCAAGTGGGGGCCACTCTTCATTGCAGTGCGCGGGCCTCTCACTATCGCGGCCTCTCCTGTTGCGGAGCACAGGCTCCAGATGCGCAGGCTCAGTAGTTGTGGCTCACGGGCCTAGTTGCTCCGTGGCATGTGGGATCTTCCCAGACCAGGGCTCGAACCCGTGTCCCCTGCATTGGCAGGCAGATTCTCAACCACTGCGCCACCAGGGAAGCCCAGAAGAATGTTTTTAAATGCATGAAATAGAATACAGTGGATCACAAAGGATAGTGATTATATCAAAATATAGTTACCAAAGTATTTTTTTTAAAAAATATGTGATTCTTTAAGAATGCACTAAATGACAAGACCTAGTAGTTTCAAAGCACTGATGAGTGTAAATGGTATTTCGGGGTCTGCAAAAACTGTAATGCGATTTGAAAATACAAATATCTGTGATTTCCACCAGGGACGCTAAGGATTTCTTCTGCTGTGGGTTGATGCTGACATTCATAATTGAAGGAAGTGCTTAATTTCGGTTTAGTGAAAATAAAGAAGTAATTTTATTTATATCCAGGTTGATGGACTCCCCAGGTTAAGAACTCCTGTTCTAAGGGATGGATTTTTAGTTGTTTGGGGGAGATATCCAAGGAGCAAAGATGGAATTACTTCTCTAATTAGCCTCTTCATTCCATTTTTGTTTGCCGCATTTGAAATCCTTTTTTTCTTCCTCCCTCCCTCCCTCCCTTCCATCCTTCCCTCCTTCCTTCCTTCCTTCCTTCCTCCTTTTCTTTTCTTTTTTTTTGCAGGAGGGGATTGCTGTGGGGCAAAATAGGGTACTAAATGAGGATTTTTCACTTCTCTGAATCCCAGTTTCCTCATCTGTGAAATGGGGTTTTTACAGATTAGTGGTTCCTACCTGTCAGTTTGTAGCAGATGGTCAGCTGGCTGCACAAATCAGCTGGGGTGGGAATGGGCCTGGGACTAAGGGCTTGTTACAATTGCTATAGACTTTCAGGACCACCCCTAGAAATTCCGGTTTGGTAAATCTGGGGTAGACCCATCAGTCTGTATTTTGAACAAGTAGCTCCCCGTAATAAAGGTTGAGCTCAAAGTTGAGGTTCATGAGAGTCACGGAGGAGCTCTTTTAAAGTGCAGACCCTGAGGCCCATGCCCACAGAGAATCCCAGTCACTGGGATGTTCTTGAGGTTGGATCATACTTTAGAAATGACAGCAGAAATACTCTCCAAGCCCTTCCAGCTTTCATAGTCTTATGACTTCCATCAAAATCCAGACTTTGGTGAAGAGACTGTGAGAAGCTCCTGCTTTTGTTTTCCAGTAGGGAGATTTTAAATTGCTATCATCTGGGGTTTTTTGAACAATGGTAAAATTCTTCTTAAAAAAGTCTTTATTTTTAATAATCAATATCATTACAAGTCCAAAGGCACCTGTCTCCCAAAACAGCACTGCCCCTTCCCGTCGTCACTCTCTGACCTTCGATCAGGCCCTCTATGGCGAGTTTCCCTGCCTGAACCCATTTGGCACTTTTTTGCTTGTTTATATTCCCTAACCCTCAAATCTTTTCTCCAGTCCACACTGGGACCCAAGTACCCTGAGTTTAGTATTCTAAATGTTCCCCTGGTTGCTTACGCTGCCTTTCTGCCCTGATACAAATGTGTTAAACATCACAAAAGGTGCTTAACCGATTGGAACAAAATGGAATGTTCGTGCTTAGAGAGGGAGCTCCAAACAGACTGCAGCTTCTAGAGCAGGAAATTAAAAACTTGAGAGGGAATCTGAGATAGAACTGTTTGGTACAGAACAGAAAAGAGTTTTCATGAAAATGCTGCAAACTGAATTACAGAGATGGCCAGGCCAGGGCCCTCTGGAATATAATTTACTCTGAGGTCACCTGCAGGGTTCTTATCCTCAACTTCTCTGCTAGGCCTGAGGACTGAGGAAACTGAAGAAGGTCAGTGTACCTTCATGATGAGAATGGTACCAGCGAAGGCCACTGTGGTGCATACTTGCTGACTGTCTTCTTTCCTCTTTCCAATAGTCCTTGGATTCCACTGGGAATCCCTGAGATTCCTGAGCAGTTGATGTGTCCTATGGAAGGTACACATAACCTATGCTAAACTGACTATTCTATTCAGTGATTAGTTCAGAGAAAATCGTGTGCCATAAGCCAGTCCAATCCAAGTACATCTTGACACTTCTACTAGAAATTCTGGGACATGGATTTTCTCTTTTGCTGTGAATGGTATGGTGCACACATGTGAGGTCTATAGCTTACCCTTTGCCTGTGGATAAGGTCAGTATATGGAAGAAGACAGAGCTGAGAGAATTGTAGAGAAATGGAACTGGAGCCCTGTTCAAATCGAGCCTGCAGTCCACCCTACCACAGGACTTTTAAACTTGCTGGTAGGAGAGCCAGTGCATTCTGTTCATTGTTTAAGTCAATCGGAGTTAAGGTTTCTTTTACTTAACAATAAAATTGTCTAAACTGAGATATTTATAGATCACACTTTTTAAGTATCGAAGCATTTTTTCAGTTGGTGACAGTTGAGCCTAAATCAACCTTGTGAGGTAGGGAAAGTGTAGTTGTCACTTTCATTTTATTCATTTAACTCCACGCCTTCTGATTCCCAATTCTGAGTTGTTCTCATAGCACAACCCTGCATCAGAATAACATTCATCCCAGTGAATTCCAGCAGAAGCACAAAGTTATATGACATTTTATTGCCTACATCACCCCCACATCTTCTTTTTTAATAAAACCCACATTTTCACTTTTCCTTTTCTATCCTCCCTTGCATCTAAAAGTGGCCTTATGTTCCAGGTCTAGCCAATTAGACAAATGAAGTTCCTTAGGGAGATGCTTCAAGCCACTCCAGCGAAAGGGCTTTTATTTACTTTTTCTTTTTCTGCTGTCCCCACCCATCCTATTTTTGAGTATGGCCATGATGCTTGGAGCTATGGCAGCCCTCTTGTGAGTAGCATGAGGAAGTGGGTTTGCCAAGGATGATGAACAGAAAGAATGGGAGTCTGGTCCTTGATGACACCTGAAGCAGCTGAACCAATACCAACAGAACTCCTTCCTCCAGAATTCTGTTTATGTGAGAAAAGTAACTCCTATTTGTTTAAGCCACAGTGAGTCAAATTTTCCAATATTTACAGTCAAAACATAACTCGTATATACTGGTGTCTGTCATTATGAGCCAGTTTTCCTCTGAAGGAAAGGGTCTGGCCAATGTGAGCCAATATTCCCTTCAAACAAGATGGATACATTCAAATCAAAGCACAGGAAGCTGGGAATTTGACAGCCAATTTGGCGCCCTCATGGTGTTCTTCTCATGTTTGTTCTGTCCTCCTGGGGGCCCTCAAACCTCCAGCAGTCCCTGTGGTCAACACTGCGTCCTTTCCTCTTTTCAAGGGAGCTCTGTGGTATGATCTTCTAATTACTAGACCAGCTACTCATCATTAGGACAAGTTAGTGAGAGTAACACTTTTTGCTCTTCTCTGAGACATGTGAATTTATGTATTCACGATCACTTTGAGAGCTCAAAGCGCTCTTTTCTCTCGTTAAAGCACCCAGTCTACTTCTGAGGTCCACAGAAAGCAGGCAGGCATTTAAGACTAAGGGAAATATACAGACTGGGGTGGGATAGGGAGACCTGATCCTTTGGAATAGAGCCTTCTATTAACTTAACTGGTTGTCTGTTAATGATGGCTACCTAACGTCATATTCTGTCTTTTATTGAGACAGACCCTTAGTTGACTGTTGGGGGAAGTGACGTAGAGATACTAAGCTGCAATTACTAGAGCCTTGAAGCAAGTGGGTAGGACCAAAAAGAGGTCGCAAAGCCCATTTCCCAGTGGAGAGATGTCTCTGCTCCCCCAAATCTTTTTTGTATGATTTTAGACTTATGTGACCGTATTCTTGATTACTGAACACCTACCTGTTATAAATAACCTGTTGGACAGAGGGCATCTTGGTTTTAATGGGGGGAAACAAGAGCTCCACCAGAGCTCTTCTCACAGGGGAAAACCCATAGATACAACCTGCAGAGAGTCCACTACGGCCTTTGGCAAGATCTCATGCTGGCCCTCTGTTGCTCAGTTGCTCCTCTACGCTCAGCAGTAGAGTGGGCGTACCACCCATACTGGCAGGTGTGGCTAGAAGGGGATGCCAGGGGTATCTAGTGTGAGAAGGTCACAACGTCCATCTCCTATACCAGTATCTACAGAGGTTTGCCAATATAATCCATTCAGAGGCCTGGAAGCAATCACAAATGACCAGCCAATGAGTGCCCTGAGTGCACAGACACCAAAAGCCTGGTTTTATTTCAGAGGCAATTAAAATGCTTATCTGAGTGAAGGTTCTCTTCCTGCCTTTCTTTCTGACATTCATCCTTCTGGCAGACTTAAGAATCCTTGTAATGCATAGGGATGGACAGAAACACTTTTGAGCAGGGTGTGGTGGTGTTCTGAATCACTGACTAATCCATCCACGCTGGGTCGTAGCACCTAAAGTCTGCCTCATTCTTGAACAGAAACATCATATACTTCTAACTCCTTTTCAGTATCATTATTAAAAAATAAAATAAAAGTAAATAGTTCATTGTAACAATAGATGTAGCTGCAGATGGTATAAGCAGGAATGGCCCATCTAACGCATACATTGCAGACCAGATTCATTTAATCATTCATACATCAAATATTTATTTAGTACATATTATGTGCCAGGTAGTATGTTTGGACTACAGGGAAAAAAAGAACAAAGACATAGCTTCTGACTTCAAGGATGTCTCAGCCTAATTGGGTTGACAGAAAAGTCAAGATAATTACAAGACCCTTTGACATCAGGATAATCCTAACTGGGAAAAATTAATGCATATTTTTTTCTCTGAGTATTCCCTTAGCCTTTAAATCTATCCCAATCAGCCTAGTTGTTTTTATTCTTTTCCTTTCCTTTTCTATCTCCTTGATTTCTTTCCTTAATGTCTCCCCATTGAGATCATAAGTCTAATTTTAGTTCCCAGTCATTCTTTAATATGGTTACTCGCCTAAGCAGTCTATGTTCGAGGTTTTTGCTCTCCTGTGATATGTCATACTTAATTAACTGTCATCTTCACTATTAATATTAACTGAGATATTAACTTGATGAATTTTAATTTCTCTTAATCGTGGCATCATTTTGAGCCTTCATTGGATACCTTTTTAGAATGATACACAGTGCAGAGGAGAAATATTAATAGGATATTAAGGGTTTTAAAAAAACTCTTTAGTAATTGCATGTTTTCCTGGTAGGAATATCTGTTTCTTGAACAGGTGTAGGCACCCTGATTTCCTTGTTAGCAAATGGATGTTTTGTCTTGATCACCTCCTGACTCTGTTTTGCACTTTCAAATGAAAATACTTTCAAATTTAAGAAATGTTTCTCTCCGGCAGAATTCTCCAGGGTCTGCTGCATTATCTAACTGGTGAGGGAGGCACCAAAAATATAAATTTGGTCTTTTCCTTTGGAAGCAGAGTCTGCAGAGAGCTGGTACCCAGGAGGAAAATGCTGAGTCCGAGGGCAACTGAACCATCAGAAGTCTGATCTATCTGCAGACTGTTCTTGCTCTCTTTTCCTCTCATTCAGTTAAAAAAGAAAATTGTTTTTTTTTAAATTAATTCCTCGGCCCCTACATGCCTCCTGCACATCGCCACCCCTATATACATTGAAACACTGTTGAGGATGGCCACTGGACTGCTCCCACCCCAACCCCCGTGTCTTTGCAACATGACTGGCACAGAGAGTAAGCCTGGTGCATTTCTAGGACAAGTCCCATCACTCAAGTCCAGTCACCTGGATGCTGGAGGCCTGGGGAGAGAATCATTCCCAGCTCCCTGGTTCTGACGTGGGCAAGTGATGCTGGAATAATGCTGCTCTCAGGACCTTCAGTTCCCTCATGAAAGGGAGAACGACAGGAGCTCTCCTTCCCTCCCTAGACCCTGGATCATGGCAGGGAGCATTCTGACCCCAGACGCCGGGAGCTCACGGAAGACAAAGACAAGCACGGTCACATGGGCAGCTTGCACTTGCGACCTACTCACCTCCAGGTACACCACCCAGGGCATCACCAAGGTGGCCACCAGCAGGTCAGCCACGGCCAGGCTCACCACCAGATAGTTGGTGGTGGTCTGCAGGGCCCGTTCCTTCAGCACGGCCACACACACCAGACCATTTCCAAAGATGATGGCCAGGATGAGCACGCAGTAGGAGAGGGCGTAGTAGGCATGTGGGCGGGCCCGGCTGGCCCCAGTGGAGTTCTCTGCCGCACACGTGGTGTTGATGTGGCCCCCCAGCTGGCTGAGAGGCGCCATAGCCCGGAGGGAGAGGAGGGACCCCGACGCGTTTCCTGGGAGGAGATAGAAAACAATGTCGGTCAAGTCAGACTCTTTGGAGCTTGGCTGCTTTGGGTACATATTTTGATTTTTTGATTCGATAAATATTTTGTTGAGCACTTTCTATATGCTGGGCACTATTCTAAGCCCTGGATATACAGCAATGAAAAAAATAGATAAAAATCCCTGCCCTCATGCAGCCTCCATTCCAGAGAAGACAGTAATAAACAAGATAAATCCAAGATGTGGTATGTTCGATGATGACATGTATTTTGGAGAACAAAAAATTAGGGAAGGGGGTGAGGACAGGGTGAGGATGGTGTGTGTGTGAGCACTTGGGTAAGCAGGAAGCCCTCATGGAGATGGTGACAGTTGAGTCACGACCTGGAGGACCTGAGGAAGCCCACTGTGCTGATGGCCGAGCAGGAGGAACGGCAGGTACAAAGGCAGGGCGGCAGGGCGGCTGGCAGGTGGAAGGGACGGCAGGGAGGCCAGTGGAAAGAGCCGCGTGAGGCAGGGGCAGAGTGGAAGGGTGTGAGGTTGAGAGGTCGTGCTGGGCCGTTGAAAGAACCGTGCTTGGACTCTTGAGTGAGGTGGGGGCTGTTGCAGGATTAGAATCCCAGCTCTACCACTTCCGAACTCTGGGGTCTTGGGCGTGTAACTTCACCTCTCTGAGCTTCAGTTTCCTCTTCTGTAAAATGGGGGAAATAATGGAACTCGTCCCACAGGGATTTTGTGAAGATTAAATGAGCTATTACATATGGAAGACGTTGACAGCCATCCCCGACACCTAGAAAGCTATGCAAGTGTCAGCTCTTTTTCTCTGATTGGTCTGTTTCTCTTAGCTTCCCAGACCCTCTCCTTGTCTCCTCCCTCCCCGTCTCTCTTGCCCACATTTGCCTTTCCCTGCCTCCCTTCACTTCCTTCAATCTCCCATTCTTTCTCTTGGGTCTTACGTAGCAGGACATGGTGGGCTTGGGAGACTGGGCTGTGGGAGAAAATCTCAAGAATAATGGGGTTTAGAGGCAGTACAGTGGTTTTTATATTTAGGGAAAATCCATGTACCAAATTTTATTTGAAACCTCCTAATTTTTATTTTTTGGCTGCACCATGTGGCTTGTAGGATCTTAGTTCCCGACCAGGGATGGAACCCAGGCCACGGCAGTGAAAGGGCCCAGTTCTAACCACTGGACCACCAGGGAATTCCTGAAACCTCCTAATTTTTAAAGACTCATTACTAATTTAAAAAATATTTAAGCCTTATGAAGTCTCCCGTCCCCCTCCACCCCAAAATCCCACATCCATGGGCCAATGACCCATGCATCACCAGTTTTCAATCTCTGACCTAGTCCAATGCCCTCACTTTTCAAACAGGGAAATTGAGACCCAGAGAGATGAGTAACAAATCTTAAGTCACAGCTTCTTAGCGGCAGAACTGGCATGCAGGCCTTCCAACGCCCTCCTTTGACATCTGAAAGCCATAGCAACTGTCACATCACTAGCCCACTGGGAAAAGCCAATCCTCCAACCATGGGGACTTTGGACATAGCGTGGGAAAGGCAACAGAGCCCATTGGTTGCCCCCATGACACCAACCTGTTGGGGCCAGAAGAGACTCTGGGCTCTTAAAGCCAGGTTTGTGTGTGTCTGTGGGGGACAAAAGTCATTGTGTCCTGAAGAAAAATATGGAAATGACTTTGTGCCAAGGGTAGCCGTGCATCAAAGCCACATGCTGGGGGAAGCACAAGGCTTATAGCCTATGGTATGACCCTGAGACTTGGGTAAGAGTGACTCCTGCCCTGGGCTCTGTGCTTCCGAGGGCTCCACATTGGACCCCATCTGGTCATATCCTTCCTAGAGGATGAGGTCATGCTCTCCCATGGCACCAAGGAGCAGATCCATCAAGAGTCCACACTCCCATTCTAGACCATACTCTTGGTACCAAGATCACAGGATTCTCTGCCCAAACTGCTTGGAGCCTATTTCTAGGGCAACACCAGCCTCATTTCGGATCTGTCACCCTGAAGGAAGACTGTGGCATGTATGTGTGGGACCCGTTGGCTCCAGGGGTAGCTGTTTGGAGGAGCTCAGATGAATAGCTTGGATGTACCCCAAGGTGTGGAGAGAGGAGGACAGAGTCCCTGGGACAGGATGTCGGGTGGGGCAGCTTCTCCTGCCCTCTCACATTTTGTATGGAACTCTTAAGGCCCAGGAATCCTAAATTCAAATCTGGCTTTCCAGATTCTTAAGAAGGTGCCTTTATCAAGGTAGGAGGAGTAAACATTTCATTCAATGGTGTTTGTTAATTATAACTAAAATATTTAGACATGGAGTATATGGGCCTCCATGGGAACTCTTGCTCCAGGCTGTGGCAGAGGTAGAGGCTGGCTTGGTGGCCAGGATTTGCTCTCAATTCTGCTAACTGCTGCTCTCCTTTGATTAGGAGATTGGCTTAATCCTGGCTGTCATTCTGTATGCCATTTTGAATGTTTCAGCCTGGAATGTGAAAGTGTTAAAATGAACAAATAATTGTAAGGGGCGAGTGATTTGGAATGAATTCATAGAATTGTTTAAAAAAAATTGTTCTTTATCTTGGCACACTGTTTGCACTAAATATATTTTAAAGCATAATAATAATTTTTGATAATAATTATAATTTTCTCATTATTCAGAGAAGGGCAGCCACTACCCCGGAGATTGCACTGTTGCTGCCAAGAGCTTCTGGAAAAATACAAAGCTTTCTGATTGTTCAAGGATATTTTCACCTTCGAGGCAGGCTCAGGCCCAGAACGCCTTTCCTTCTGCAACTGGGCCATGTTGGAAATCAATGGCCAGAAATCACTCTTTCCTAGGGTCTGTAGTTGGCTCATGATGTCTTAGCCTCATCTTCCCTGTCAGGTAGGAGGGAGGCATAAAACCTTGGGATATTTGTTACCATCTTGCTGGACATTTTACTCTGCTGAGGTTTGACAGCTACTTAAAAATAGTACAGCTAAGTGTCAATGACTAACTATACGAAGGGAAACCCTCAACTCTGAAAATCAATTCTGAGCCTGATGTTGGAATCACCATTGCATGAGTTTCTGATTTACTTACTTTTTGCATTGCACTGTCTCTGCTCTTAGATTCTTTAGAGCAGCAGGTGGGGGTAAGCCTTGGTTGCCCAGGCAGTTCCTGATGAGTTGTGGGTGTGGGAGATGAAAGCAGAAAATGAGTGAGATGCTAGATTACTCCCCACTTTTCAGCTTCATTGTTCCAACTTCCTCCCTCCTTAGATTAAAAAAAATTTTTTTTTAACCAGCATTGCTTATGTAACACAGAACTGGGCTGGGTTTTCTCCTTTCTTTCTCCTTTCGATAGATATGCTACCAGATAGTAAACTGGTCTCAGGCAGGAGAAGTAAAGAGCCTGGAGAATTCATTAACTTGATAATCACTCTCTGAGTAATTCATAATGATAGCCTGGTTTCCTCATCAGCAAAATGAGGATAATCATACCCACTCAATAGGGTTATTGCGCAGTCAAATAAAATTATATACGTAAAGTCTTGGCACTGTTGACAACTGGGGCTGGATAATTCATTGTTGGGGCAGGGGGTGCTGTCATCTGCATTGTAGGATTTTTAGCAACATCCCTGACGTCTACTCACTAGATGCCAGTAGCACTTCCCCTCGCCCCAGCTGTGACAGTGAAAAAAGTCTCCGACATTGTCAAATGTCCCTTGTGGGGCAAAATTGCTCTCCCCATTGGGATTCATGGCTCTAACATAATGTCTGGCACGTTGCACTTAAAATATTGTTATTTTATTGTTGCACTTAAAATTATTGTTTAAGGGCAAGTGGGAATAGGTGAATGGGTCAAATAAACTACAACTGCAGAGTGTCTAATGGACTTGGAAATTAGGAGATTACTGATGACCTCAGCAAAGAGTGTTAGTTAAGAGTGGATGGAGGTGAGAAAGTGGAGAAGGCAAGGACTAGAAGAATATTGCTGGTCTTACTCTTTTAAGAATCATTATATATAATACTACTTACAAATTTTAATGAGCCTTTGAATTTCTTACACAGTCTTTATAGTTTATTCTAGCATCTCTTAGAGTGAGTGCATAATCTACTTTAAAAAGCAGGGGGACAGAGTGTGGTCAGGCCCCCATCAGCTATGACATACACCCTGATTTGATGATATTCAGTCCCTCAGTGTGGAACACAGTCTGCCTGGAACATCTATCTGTAGGTTGCCTCGTTTGGGTTCCTGGTTCCATACCAGGCTCCCACTGAGTTTGTTAAGAAGTTATTTATTAAGATTTACAGGGTTTTAATTGTTTGTTCTCTTTCCTCAAGGCTATCAAGTTAAGCAAAAAACAAACAAGAAAAACAAAAACATCTTGGGTTCTCAACCTCCTTCTGAAGACAATATTCACTACCACTTCTGGCTGCTACTGTGTGCCAGGCACTACTAGTACTGCACAGATATTACCTTGTTTTAATATTTATAGTAACCCTGAAGGTGGATATTGATATCTTCCTTTTATAGATTAAAAAATTGAGACTCAGTAACTTTCTTAAGATTACACAATGTGTAGGGGGCTACATTGAACCCAACTTTCATCTTGTGTCTCCCTAAATCCAAAACTTGTGACTTATTTAATGTGTCTATGCTGGGGGGTGGAAGGTGATGTGGGCAGTCATTTCCAGATAGAAATGGTTTTTCCTAAACCCAGAACAAGACTCCTTGATAGCAGGGTCACAAGACCAATTACTTATATCACAGATCTCTGTCTTTTGCCATCTCTAAACTTTCACTCAGTTACCTCCTGACCTCTAAGAACTTTTCTGGCTTGGGGCTTCAATGCAAACTTGCTATATTGCCTGAAAAAATGAATAATTATAACTAACATTTTATAAGCATTATCTTATTTAAACCTCACAACAACCTGATGAAGGAAATAGGTGCTATTATTGTCCCCATTTTTGCAGTTGAAGAAAGTAAGTAACAGAAAGGTTAAGTATCTTGCTGAGGTCATACACCAGTAATTAAGGAGCTGATTCAACCCAAGATCTGTCTGTTTCCAGAACTCCATGTTCTTAACTTCCCCATTATTCGGGTGAAGGAGACAAACCTGAAATGGCGGCTAATTTTAAAACCTCTCCTTTTCAGAGTATCTTGTGCACATGACCTGACCAAACTCAGTGAAGTCAATGCAGGTGCACACTGCACATAGAAACAGTGGGAGTTACATTGTCATTATTATTAGAGGTAGTCTTTAGCATTTCTATGGCACTTTATTCTTGAAAATTGCTGTCTAGTTTATTTTCCTACTGAAAATTCACGAGTGCATTGAAATACATAGCCTATTTATATATTTGGGCACATCTACATTGTTGGCAAATGTACAGAGAAAAATCGTTTCTGGTTACTGAGATCCAGTAGCTAAGGTAATATAGTTTTTCTTCATTAAACTTGCCCAGTAAAGCAGAGCATACCCACTTTCCATCACAAATTCTAATGTCTGAGCATCCTACCATTCTATTCAGAGATAAAATGGGGAACTCAATGGATTACTCAATCAATCAATAAGCAAATGTTAATTGATGACAAACTTCAATACATTAGAAATTGAATTTAGTATTGGGTAAAATCTACTTTGTATTTGTTTAAATTCATATTCCATAATAAGCAGGCTTCTGTATAGATTCTTTAATATCAGACATGCATTTGGATACTGTCAGTGTTTCCTATGCTCAACATCCCTGCACACTGCTAGCCAAGCAGACCCTTGAAAATGTTCAACTATAAATAAACATGTGTCTGAGTAAGAATCTTTCTCATATGGTATCTGCTTCTCTTTGGCTACAAGAGATCCAATGCTATGTCAAGCAGCGCTTCTTCACTCCTACCCATGGACAGACATTTTACTGACCTTTTAGTGTCAGTAAGCAAAGGGCTTCACCTGTAAAGTGCAAACAGGCATGCAGAATGTGTTTAGAATCCAAGTTTCACTTTGCTATTGCTGCATTATTATTTGTGCATTCATTTTGATAGTATTTGATTAAACTAAAGGCATGAACTGGAAAAATGACTAATTGCAACAACTTCCGTTGACCCAATAAGCTACAGTAAGTAACGAAAGTCCTACAATTAAACAACAACAATACCCTCAAAATCATATGCCATCAGTAAAGAAAATATACACAATTATCATCTCAAGTACTGCATATCTCTGTTGGGAATAATTGGATTCTGACTTGGAAACAGCCTGACTTAAAATAGACCATTGAAAACAGTGCCTCTCCAAACCCTCAGCCCTGGATTACCAGGGTGCTGAATTGGGGAATTTAAAATAACAGACCCTTCCAATTAAGTAAAACCCTTAAGAGGAAAACAATCAACTTCAATAAAAATCTCAGGAATAGCAACAGCTTTTTATTTTCCATTTTTTAATTCTGCCTTGATAGAGCTTCTAGAGCCCATGAGGATCTAATTTGGGGGAAAAAAAAAGAGAAAGAGAACAGGTTTCTACTGCCCCCAAAATGAGAAGAAAATGAAAACAGTTTCCTCAGGGGTTCAGGTTTTTAAATAAGAGAGGATACAGTGTTTTAATGCATGTTCTCAGAGAACCACAGAACCCCAAACTGCTTAAATAACCTCTCAGGAAAACACTATGTATTAAACTAGAAATGAAAAGAAAAACTACTTACCCTGAAAATTTCTTCTGATTTCTGGAGACTGTGGGGTTTAGCACCTCAGCTCCTGCAGCCATTTACTAACAGCAGACATGCCTAAGCAAAGCAAACTTTGCCTTTCCCAGGACACAGAAACTGTGGAAATGAACAGAAAGAAAATCACCCATTTTTGCCTCTCAGGTGAAATCACTTGTGTGTTGCTCTTCCAGCTTCCCTATTAGACCTTACTGCATGTTTCATAGCTGCTTTCGAATGCATCATTTTCTCTAGAGAATTTGGGAGGGACCCTAAACTGAACGTTGCTTGGGTCAGCCCTTCAGAAGCTCTGTCCTTGGTGCTGAAAGAGAGGTGTAGCAGGATCCGTTTTCCACCTCGCTCTTCTCTTTTCCCTCTGTGCCTCTATATACTTTGTGCTATGCTACTTAGTACATGTGTATTTTCCCCTCAGTGCTCTTTTGAATCTCAGTTTTCCCACTGTCTTTACTTCTATGCTTTAATTTCTCTTGAATAATTCTCACCTTCCTCAGTTTAATTGTCATTCCAGCTTTTGGTGGGTGTAAAGATGATTGGTTCAGAAGAATGAGCAGATCAACAAATTGATACCACAAGTGGTTAATAGAAATCAGTGCACTTTAAAACACAATTGACAGAATAATTGAACTTGGAGGTGTAAGCCTGTCTTGGAAAAGAAGGTTAAAGGAAATATATTACAGCAGAAGCAAAACCGAGGTATGAAGTATAACTGGTGATAAAGTTGAAATAAGTTTAATACTGTGAGAAATGTTAAATGTTTATTTAGTGGCACTCCTTGTTTTCAGAGAACTTTACAATAACATTTGCTAATTCATTCTTACTGCTTTTCTGAGGTATATGTGAGTAATTTTTAAAAACTCAACTTTAGAACTGGCTAAAGGGAGATGCGATGAAGGGCAGTCAGTGAAAGTCAGTTTCTGAAGCAGCACTAGAACTTAAACAATCTTAATTCATTGTCACCTGTTCATATAACATTTAACCATGGAATCCTAACTATTCCCTACTTTCTTGTTTTCGATTTCTTTTCCTTCCTTCAGAAAGGGTGGTAATTCTTTTACTACTTTCTCTGCCAACAGTGGATATGTTTGGCAGCTGCAGTCCAGACTGTCATGCGGAAGCTAGTCCCAGTTCAACTATGATAGAGACCTCTGCTGGCTGAGAAAGGCAGCAACAGCAAGGTCTAAATATTGCTATTAATAACAGCCATCATTTATTGAGCATGTACTAGTAGCCAGTCATTTTAATGCATTCTCTCTTTTAATCCTTTCAACAACCCTAAAAGGTAGGTACCATTTTTCCATTCCTAGTTTATAAATAGGGAAATTGAGGCTTAGAGAGGTTAAAATAAATTCTGAAGGTCACACAAGGTCGCTAACAAGTAGTAGAGCCAGGATTTGGATCTGACATCAATTAATTCTGGAGCATGTTCTCTTAACTGCTATGCTACAATTCTTCCAAAGATGGAAAATTTAGATTTCCCAGGAGACTGACAATATGTCATAGAGAATAATAATTATGATGACAAAAATGGTGATATCAATGATACAATATTGCTATGGTGACTTATAGTTTATAAGGCATTTTCTAATTCATGCTCCCATCTGCATCTTACATAAATCCTCATGATGACCATTTTTACAGAGGCTATTATGGATTGAATTGTATCCTCCCCAAATCCATAATCTCAGAATGTGACTGTATTTGGAAATAAGGTCTTTAAAGAGGTGATTAAGTAAAAATGAGGCCATTACGGTGTGCCCTAATACAATCTGACTGGTGTCCTTATAAGAAGAGGGAGAGACACCAGGGAGACACACACAGAGAAAAGGCCACATGAGAACACAGCAAGAAGGCAGCCCTCTGCAAGCCAAGAAGAGAGTCCTCAGGAGAAACCAAACCTGTCAACAAGTTGATCTTGGACTTCTAGCCCCCAGAAGTGTGGGAAAATTAACTTATGTTGTTTAAGCCATCCAAACTGTAGTATTTTGTTACATAAACCCTAGCAAACTAATACAGAAGTTTAGGGAGGTTAGGTGCCATATCCAAGGTTGCTCATGATTTATGGGGCATAAATGTACTGTTATGTGGCATAAATATATCGAATATGCCCTAAAACTGGAATTTCCAGCTTGAATGTAAACCCCTAGGTTCTTCTTCCCTTGGATTTGGGGACCAAGAGAATATGCACTGTCGAGGTTTGGCATGTCTGGTATGTAACAGCAGAGAATGTACGAGTAGAATTTAGCAGAATCGTATTAATGAGCTCAGGGTCTTATTGCTCATTTTCAGCATCATGGTTCCACTTTGAGTATCCTATGTTTATTTTCTTTAACATTTGGTGATATCATATCTGATGATAATGCTGCTCTGATAATGCATGAATGTAGCAGGAAAGGTCACATTTCTAAACTTTCTGTGTTGAGAGTACATGGTGTATCCTCACAGGGCAGCTATAAATGTTGCTGGCAGAATTTTCCTCAGCATTTTTGTAATGCCTTTCTTTGGCAAATTGCAAAGGAAGATAAAGAGGGAAATTAACCGACATGCCCAAAGTCACACATTTAAGTAGTCAACTCAGTCTCGACTCAACTGTCTCTCTAGTAGATTCCCTGACTGCCTTAGGGAACGGAAAGTGGGTGGTGAATGAGGGGGTCCTTTCTCTCAGGACTTCAATGTAGATGACAGTCAGCAATTGCTCCTTTTAATCTGGCACTTTCCATTCATGCAACACTGAACAAGTTTCAATCTTTTAAGTAAACAGAACTCTTATTCGTGATTGGCATTGAAGATTTGGAGACCTGCCTTCTGGGAAGGACTCCAGGATGCCTACAAAACCGATATGCTTGGGCAGAAATCAAGAAAAATATAGATCATTCTCATTTTCCTTCCAGGAACCCATCTCAGTAGCATGACTGGAACATCTTATGATCCAGTCAACAGTGCTTCATCAGGGAAGTCTTCATACTTTGAACCTGAACTGGGAGGGTTAGAGCAAGAATTAAGAGGTGGTGGGTGTCTGATACATAGGCATGTGGTTTTGTTTGAAAGGGAATTGGTGTGAAGTCTGTGGTAGAAATACTCCCCTCTAGTCTTTGAAATGCTGCTCCAGGGTAGCAGTTCTTTGGTTTCATCACAGGAATCTTGCCTTCAGCACCAACCATGGAGTGCAACATGACTTTCTCACATCACTTTAAGCCTCCACAGAGCTCACACTCAGCAGGACAGTGTGGGGAGCCAATTTTCAGGGCCCTGTATGAACAGAGGGACATTTTGTTTCCATGTGTCAACATAACTAAGATTTTTCACTGTGAACTGGTAGATTGGATTATCATGACAATTTTTTTTTTTTTACATCTTTATTGGAGTATAATTGCTTTACAATGTTGTGTTAGTTTCTGCTGTATAACAAAGTGGATCAGCTATATGTATACATGTATCCCCATATCCCCTCCCTCTTGCATCTCCCTCTCACCCTCCTTATCCCGCCCCTCTAGGTTGTCACAAAGCATCAAGCTGATCTCTCTGTGCTATGCAGCTGCTTCCCACTAGCTATCTATTTTACATTTGGTAGTGTATATATGTCAGTGTTACTCTCTCACTTCGCATGATGATATTAAATTACATAAATACCATCAAAGAATAGCCCTTTGGTATGTTTTTCACTAGAATCAGACCTCAAGTTGTAGAGTGCAAAGGTAATTTGGCAAATGCAGGAAGTGGTCCAGGTAGTATGATAGCATCTTCCTAATCCCAGCCCCCATTCCTCACCAATGACACGGTGGTCTTGCCATAGATGAGAAAGCCCTAGGTTTTATGTTTGAATTCACTCTGCTGCTGTAATAAATGTATGAAAGAGAAAAATAGGTCAATTCATTTTTTATTGTCTAGTACTGGGCTCGAATCTTTCTTCTTTTTACCAGAGAATGGCACCAAGTTACAGTGGAAGATTCCCAACCAATCAGATTAGTACCCACTCCACTCTTTTACAGGTAGCAGAGTAAGAGTAGGGAAGGAAGTAAATAAGTGATATCTGTCTTCATATTTATATCAACTTTTCTGTGTGCTTGCATCTATCTTACTTCCTTTTTATACTTCCACCTTCACTTTTCCACCTATTTTCTTCCTGTTTTTTCCTACTCTCCATCAGATAGTCTTTTATTCTTTTACCTTTTTCTCATTTTCTCCCCCAATATTCTATTTCTTTTCTTCTTCCCCAAATTACATATAAAAGGGAATGGGGATGGGATGGAATTAGAGAAATTTGTATCTTAATTAATTTATAATTTGTTCAAAAAGGACTTTGGGTTGTTGAGTGTGGCAGATTGTATCTTTCAAAGATGACTACAATTACATCTCCCATCCTTCATGCTCTTCTAGAACCTTGCCACTCCACCATCAAGAGTAGAGTCTATGTCTCTCTTCTTGAACCTAGTAGGCCTTTGTAACTCCCTTGACTAATAGAGTATGGCAGAAGTGATGCTATGTGATTTCCGAGGTCAGGCCATAAAAATGCGACATACTTCCATTTTGTTCTTTTGGGACACTTGTTCTTGGAACTCAGTCCCCATGCTTTGAGAAAGCCCAAGCAACCTCTGCAGGGATCCACATGGAGAGGAACCAAGACAGTTTGCCCCACAGCCCTGGGTGAGCTTCCAGCTGAAAGCCAGCATCAACTTGCCAGCCCTAAGAGCAAGTCATTTTGTAAGTGGCTCCTCCAATCTCCAATTGAGCTGTCCCAGTTGATGCCATGTGGAACAGAGACAAGCTGTCTCTGCAAAGCTCTGCCCAGATTTCAGATTCATTAGCACAATAAATGTTTGATACTGTTTTAAGCAAATAATTATACTGTATAGCAATAGGTAATACACTTAGAGTCAATCTTTCTAGAACTTGTCATATTTAGTGTTCAGAAGAGCACATCTCAAATTCTGTCAAATCCCATTCTGAAGCAATTGCCATTTAATTATTTAGTGTGTTTTGTTTGAATCTCAGATGCTGTTTACGTAACTGATTTTATAAAACTGTGTTACTCAAAGTATGGGCCATGGACCAGGAGCAGCAACAACAGTTTCGCTTTGGAAGTTGTTAGAAATGGAGAATCTTGGGTACCACCCCAGACTTGCTGAGTCTAGAATCTGCATCTTAACAAGATGCCCAGGTTATTCATTAAAGTTTGAGAAGCACTAGTGTAAAGAAAAAGCCTGTAAAAGAGATGCAGTTACAGACACGACATGAAAAATTTATTATTTATTTTCCATTTGTTTTTACTGCTCCCCTGGAAATCAGGAGGCTGTATGTGTGTGGGGTGAGAGATGAGGGAGAAGTACGAGAAACGTTATGACAGAAGTAGAGATGGCTAAGAAAGCAAGGATCTGGGCGCCCAAAAGAGACCTAGAAGCTCTAGATTGGGTGAGGCATGTTTCAACTGTTTTACATTAAGGGGTGAGGGACAATAGGGGGAATAAGATGGAGGGATAGTAGAGGTTCTTTAACTTTTTCATAGTTGACAACATTCTATTATAGAATAGGTTGTGCTTTTTTTTTTTTTTTGGCAAATCCCTAAATATAGATGAAAAATATATGTTTATTTTGTAAAAAAAAAAAAAAAGTAGTTTTAAACACTTTAGGATTTCCCAGGAGGAAATGTTCTCTCAGATTAAAAATAGACTATTATTATTGTTGCCATAAATTGAGGCTTGAGTAAGCCTCTCTTGGGTAAGTGCCTTTATAATAGTTTGATCCCTGCCCTAGAGCACAAAGGAGCTCCTTCATCTTCATATCTGACTTTTCAAGATTCTCAGCATGTATAAGGTATATCTGCAGTCCATTCTCTGTGGGTTACATTTTCTAATCCTCAAAAGTTCAGTTCTCCCCAGCAGACAGGAGTTGTAGAACTTTGTATGTTAATGACAATGATCTCGCATTCAGTGGTAGCTTTTGTCCCCTCCACAGCCCCTTTGCAAGCTTGTCATTGATGTCCAGATATCCTACTGCACTGCCCTGATTGAAATAGTCACTCCCAGAGTAAAGAAAAATGACAGATTATTACAAAGTAGCTGGTTTGAAAAAGGACAAATACAAGCATCCAAACAAGGGTATTTGGTGTCACTAGAACTCTTGAGGGAATTTTTAAAAACTCAGATTTATTGGGCTGGCATTCCTATTCCTAGAAATGCTCATTTCCTCCTCTTTCTTATTGTATTTTCCCTTAAGAGAGGATTTCTCTCTCACACTGGTTTCAACTCTCTTATGGTTTAAAGATGCCATATTAAAGTACTGATTGTCATCAGTTCCTGGTCATATTAGGGTGCTTAGTAGAACCATAACTGGTAGTTCAGGCACAAGAATTGTGCTTATATCCATCTTGATCACACCCCTGAAATGAGACACCAGAGAATTTCAATTTAGTCATGCTGCCTATGCCTTAGGAAGAGAAAAGGAGAAGAAAATATAGGGTATGCTCCCCTCTCCACAAAGGTATCCCACTATGCTTCCCAAAATACAAGGGGATAATTAAGTTTATTATTTTGGCTGGGGCTTTGGCAAACAACAGGAAAACTTCTCAACTGAATTAAATGATAAGGAGTTGATTATCACACAGAAGATGTACAGAGGTAGGTGACTTCACACTAATTCATTAGGGATCATTTCTATCTTTCTGCTCTGCCAATCTCAGCTTATAGGTCTTGTCCTTAGGCTGGCTTGCCTCATGGTCACAAAATGCCTGCAGCAGCTCCAGGTGTTCATATTCTCACAACAACATCCAGAAGTGGAAAAAGAGACCTGCTTTTAAGATTAGGAAACCCATTCCAAGCAGTTGCACACCAAATTCTTTTACATTTCACTTGCCAGATTTATATCATATGCCCATGCTTGAGCCAATCACTAACAAAGGGAATGGAAACACTGCTATTGACAGATTTATCAGGACATTCTCCTTAGTCACAAGGGAAAAGCCTGGATAACTGAACAAAATACGAGGTTTTGCTAACAAGAAAGAAGGTAGGAAGTGGTAACTGGCTACCTTTGAGATTAAAATGAACCCCCATGTTAAAGAGAATAATCTAAAATGCTATAAGGAATATTATAACAGCATTAAAATGATTTTTAAAAGAATGACAATAATCATGCCACTCTAATTAATTTCATTTTGCAAATTTCATTCTTGTCTTTGTCCACATGCCCACATACTTTTACATAGTTGAAATCTTAATTTTGTAGTTGTTGTTTATCATGTAAAATAATTGTGAATAATATTTGTACACATTTTACATTATTGTTATCTTAAATGACTAAATTCCCTTTTATTGCATTGGCATAACATTTTAATCCAGCCTCTATCATTTGAACCTTTTACTGTTATTAATATCACTGTGATAAACCTTTAAAGTGATATTTATATTAAGCAAACATGAAGCGTAAGGTTGTTACTAACACATAGGAAAAGTGATGGCAAGCAGCTGAAAAATCATCAGAGTTGGAGGCTAGAGTTTTGTCTTGACTATGGTACATGCTTGCTGTATACCCTTTGGTTGGTTTATCAACCTTTGGGTTTTGGTTCCCTTACTTGGAAAGATGAAGTTGAAATAAATAAATTCTAAGATCACTTCCAGTTTCCATTGTCCATAATTTTATGAATTCTAAGATTCTTTGGAAAGCATCAGTGCTTGGGCCTCAGGCTAGGATGCCGACTTAATAGAAGCATAGAGATTGAAAACTGGTGCTCACATTATACCCGGCCACGTTAAACTTGGGTTTAGCCAGCACACTTTTATGTAAAACGAATGCAAATACTTTTTAGATGGAGTATGCACTATGTACTTTGGCCGCAGTTTTCTCCTCTGTTGTTTTACACTAGGATGCTTCCGACTTTCATAATACCCACCTGCCCCTGAAGGCTTTGAGTTTGCAACTCCTGGATGGAGGTAAGACCGCGGTGATTAAATAAATCACCCACCTGAACCCAGCACCTAGGTTTCCATGGAAGTCTTCCTTTGGAGGATTGTGAAAGGCAGCCTTACTCGTTCGCAAGATCTAGTGATGGTTTCCATGTTATGCACATAAACACCTTGTCAGGCACCAGAGACAGGTTGGAGAGGATGATTGATGGGAGTGGGCTTGTGAAATCACACCTGCTGTCACAGCAGATGGGGAAAAAAGCCGGAGTAACCTGTGGAATTGCTGATCTTTTTTGAAAATTCACTCCTAAAAACATTATTTTAGCTCTTTTACATACTTTAGAAAGAGCTAGTGTTACAAACCAGACTCTAAGGGAGCAACTACTATATGAGTTTTCAGGAGTATAATTTCAATAAAATAGCAAGAAGCCTTCACCAACCAGGTGAAGTGGTGTTTGAGCTCCGGGGTGGTGAAGCAACGCTTTCTTTGCCAAGCAAAGAAAATGTCATTCATGCTGCAATTTCTGGCTGGCTGCCCACTGGGCATATAAGCCTGTCCTCAATAATGTTATCCTAATCCATGCATAACATTGCCTTTGGAGCACAGGATGCATCCTAGAGAGGAAAAAAGAGATGAAATAACTTTGCACAGAACAAACCAATGAACGGGCAATGGGAAACATGGGCCATTACACCAATAGGGAATCCATGTAGAACTGAGGAAGTGCTCTGAAGTCTCTGCTTTGACCTCATTCATCGTTGGCTCTGGCCTACACAACTTAGCCTTATGTTGTCCTAATTTTACCTGATATGCATCTGAGAAATTTATTCAACAACTAGTTCCTGAGTTTTCGCTATATTCACTGCACTACTTATGGAAGGTACAAAGATGTGTGTTTGCACGTGTGTGGGTACAACATGCACATGTGCTAAGTTAAGAAGCAAAGGGAGACCTGAACAGGACTAGGCAGCAGGCTGCCAGAGAAAGGCCTCAAGGTAGGATGTGATCGAATTCAAATGAACCCTTCAGACAGAGCTGTGTGTGAGAAAGAGAGAAAACACAGCATCTGAGTGGAATGGGAAGACTTTCCAGAGAAGCTGGAAACTGATTTGGGTGCTACAGTGCATGGGAGTTAGGTTTGAGCTGGGATATGGTGAAGGAGAATGGTTTCACCTACCAGAGTCCAAAGTCTCAGGCAGTTCAATTTTTTATTCATTCATTTATTTGTTCAACAAATACTTATTGAGCATCGATTTATACCAGGTCTGTTTTAGGCCTGGGGATACAGTCAATAATCATGACAGACAGATCCCTGCTCTGGTAGCGGGAGACAGAGAATAAAACCAACTAACAAAAGAAAGTCTCAGGAAATGGTAAACATTATACAGAGAGGTAGAATTGGATGATGTGACGGTGATTGGGTGACTATGGTAAAGTAGGTGTTTTCTTTGCTTCTCTGAAAATGTGATGGCTAAGCTCAGATCTGAACGACAAAAAACAGCCAGCCATGCAGAGGTCAGGGGGAAGAGTATTCCTGGCAGAGGGAACAGCTAGCACGGGGGCCCTGAGATGGGAACATGTTCGGCACATTTGAGAAGGCCAGTGTCACCGGCGGGTAGCAGATGACAGGAGGGGTAGAACAAGGTGAGGCTGGAGAAGGAGTATGCCAGATGGTATAGGAGTTTGGATTTTATTCTAAGTGGGATGGAAGCCATTGGAAGGCTTACACGTGGAGGAGAAATGATATATTTGATACGCACATCTCTCTGGCTGTTGTATAAGAATGGATCACAGCAGGAGCAAGAGAGGAAGCAGTGACCAGTGAAGAGGCCGTTGTGGCAATCCAGAGCACGTGGGTGTTTTCTTGGATTCAGTGGTGGTACTGGAGATGGAGAAGTAGTGAATCCATTTGGGTTAGATTTTGGATACAGATTTGACAGGACTTACTGATAGATTGGATATGGGCATGAGGGAAATGGAGTTGCCAAGATAGTGATAGAATTGGACTTGGTTATTAAGAATGTGCAAATTTCTCTGAAATGCTTATGGAAACTCTGTCGTCCAACACGAACAGCACTGAGGTCTCTGAACAAAAGTAAGCACACTGTGGAAATAAATGAAGACCAACTAAATGAGAGAACCAAAGACTATTCAGAGCGTGCCATGGCAAGGGAGTCAGCCACTGTCATTTGCGTTTTGGTAGAGACTCAAAGTTAGGCAGAGACCCAGAGGCAGGTAGCTTTATAGTGAAAAACGGGAAGGCTTCTGCTATGCCCTGATTGATGGCTGTTGGCATGGGGAAGCTCTAAGTGGGCTACCTGGTAGCAGGGCTTCCTGTGAGATTGGTTAGGGGTGCATATTTGGCTTTTTCTGGTTAGGACAAAATTAGGGAAGGAGGGACAAAAACCAGGGAAGAAGGGACAAAACTTAGGGAAGCTGTCAGTTATTAATCAAGTCCTGGTTGTTTTTGGCTGATTGTTACATAAGTTATTGTTTCGCTTCCTGGATTGTCACTTAGAGTTAGCAGTCTGGCTTCCTACAAGTCTGACTTATAGCAAACTGGCTTCTGGGGTTGTTTACTGTAAATAACTGGTTGGCTTCCTGGGCAGGTTGCTGCAGGTTGTAAGGCAAAGTTCTGTTTGTATATATGGTCTGGCCATTGTCTGATTGTATATTCAGTCTTTCAATGTCCTGATTAAACTTATTTTTCTCTTTGAAGCAGATCATAAATTTCTGTATATTTCTTTCTCCAAGCTCCCGTGTATCTATTTCTCTCCTCCTGTTCACTGTTCCCTGTTTCTTTCTCTGTTTCAACCTCAGTTTTCTACTAGAGATCAGGCTTTTCTTCAGTAGCTCATACAGCTCTCACCTCTCCTGGGTGACTATTTTATGACAGATATTAGTTGAGCTTCCGATCCTAAGACACAGGGTTGTCTAATGACATTTATGTCCACCTATTCCAATTGTCAAAAGAACATTCTGTAGGGTTCCAAGCATGGTTTACCAAGTGGGGTCGGTAGGTGAACTTTGTTACTGGTCTGAGATAAGATAAATACAGAAATAGAGAGTAAGTGTTCAGAAACATTTATAACAATTGGACAAAATAATTTTATCTCTGTTAGTATTTAAATTTTAGGCTTATATGCCTTTCTTTTTCATTGTTCCAATCTAATGTATGGGTTGGAAATTTTAAAAAAACCCTGAACTTACATAACATAGAGTTTGAGAAGTACTGTGCTGGATTTCTTACGGTAGCCAGCGCTAGAATACCTGGAATGAGAAGGGAAATAAAGAGGATAGCAGACAGTTAACGCTTACATGGGCCGTCAGAGACAGTGGCGGACCTCACTGAAGAAGGGCTGCTTCTCCAGCCTGGAAGCCTCCCTCTCCCTTCCTCTCAGGGGTTCCCGAGTCAACTGGGCCTACACTGGACTTCTGTTTCTCAAGGTCTGCTGGCACAGAGCATCTCTGCTGCATATGAGAGCCTTTATGGCTTGGTGGGCACTGCGGGCTGGGGGAAGGGTTGAGGAGGAACACACTTTCCTTGTATCCTAATTGGAATTTTTCTCAAACACTCTCCCCTCCCCTTCTTGTGGTTTATGTGTATCTTGGAGTCCTTCGTACACTAAATTGAGTTATTTGTAGTAAGGTGTGTGGACCTAGAATCTGTCATACAGAGTGAAGTAAGTCAGAAAGAGAAAAACAAATACCGTATGCTAACGCATATATATGGCATTTTAAAAAGTGGTACTGATGAACCCAGTGGTAGGGCAGGAATAAAGACGCAGACGTAGAGAACAGACTTGAGGGTACGGCGGGGGAAGGGGAAGCTGGGATGAAGTGGGAGAGTAGCATTGACATATATACACTACCAAATGTAAAATAGATAGCTAGTGGGAAGCAGCCTCATAGCACAGGGAGATCAGCTCGGTGCTTTGCAATGACCTAGAGGGGTGGGATAGGGAGGGTGGGAGGGAGATGCAAGAGGGAGGCGAGATGGGGATATATGCATACGTATAGCTGATTCACTTTGTTGTACAGCAAAAACTAACACAACACTGTAAAGCACTTACACTCCAATAAAGATGTGAAAAAAAATAATATTAAAAAAAAAGACAAAGGTATACAACATCAAAGTCTAGAAAGGGAAATCTTAAAATAAGCATCTTAAATTTCATTTGTTCAGTTTTTCTGGGTATAAATGAACACATACACACAGTTTGAGTGTGTGAACCAGTTTCAGCTTAGCTTTTTTGTTGAGTTCACTGAGTAGGTACAACTTAGATTGTCTTGTTGCCCTATTCTTTTGTCACCACACATTCTGGAGTCTCCTGGTCAGTTTTAATTTAAAATATTCTATCCTGTAAGTAAATTCATGTCTGTCAGATCGTGTGTTCTGATTCTTGATTCATAAAATATGGTCAAGGTGTCAACCAGCTTCTGTCCCTGTTCATCTAAGTGACCGAGATAGTAGGCCCTAAATGATATCCCAAAATGACACGGCCAATGTGACTTTGGTCCACCTCCAAGTCAGTGTGTTAGACTCAGTTTCCTCTTTTTGTTTCCATCCAACTGGTGGTTTTACACCTAGTTGTGTTTCAGAAGGCATGCCCTGCCAGGTCCCCTCTGAATCCTGAATCCATTATTCTTTCTGCCCTTGACATCTCTAAAGATGTGTGGGGAAGGCCAGCGTTTCTGATCTTACACAATCATGTTGTCAGTTTTCCATGTGATGGACTTGGACTTATTACCTGCTTTTCTCTGTTCTTTTGAAGGCAGGCATTCTGTCTTGTCTCAGACAGTCACTTTCTACCTTGCCTCCTTCCATGGGAAAGAGAGACACAGGCTTGGAGCATATTGCAAAGATTTTTTTTTCTTCCGTTTGAAATCCCTCAAGTAAAACAAAGTCTCCTCTTGCTTTCAAGTCACTTATCACTAATGTTCAGAGCAAAATCTGCTTCATGTAGTCACCCACAATGAAGAAGGAACAACTGTCCTAGGACTTGGGGAAGGCTTGTCTGCTCTCAGTTCTTAGGAAATTCCCCCTGGCAGGTATCTCCAATCCGCTCTAATCTACTCATCAGTGATTTTCTTTCAAAAGAAACCACTTGAGGCTGAACCAGAGACTTGTCAAGTGCCTTAGTCCTTGTGGGGGACAGGGGGGAAGGGAAGAAGGGCGGGGGAAGAAGGGCGGGCGATGGAGGAGCTTATGAATCTGCTACTAAATAGGAAACTTTTCTGGTGGAAGACTCCCTGAATTCTAAGGGGAGAATGTTATTGCACACAATTGCTTTTGTCTGATTTGCAGTAACTGGGAGATATTTTCAGAATTCTCTGTAAAATAGAGGCCAAAAGTGTGTAGCCCTAGTCTAGTTAAAGGATGTCAAGTGACATTGTGCTGGGTCACCAGACATATCCAAGGATGATGATAAACCCCAGCAAAAGTGTAAACGTTGAAATGAGGTGACATTAAATGCCTGTAATCACAGTCAATAAAATGTGTAACATTATGAAAATACCTCAATTACTCACAAGTTAGCTAAGCAAAGTAACTAAGTTCCATAGCAATCTTTATTACTCATGTAATAGCAGAGACTGGCAAATAGAGACAATAAGACATGAAGTGATTTTTTTTTTCTTTTCCATTATGGTTTATTACAGGATATTGAATATAGTTCCCTGTGCTATACAGTAGTTCCTTGTTGTTTATCCACTGTATATATAGTAGTTTGCATCTGCTAGTCCCGAACTCCCAATCCATCCCTCCCATGCGGACCTCCTACCCCCCCAGACCCCGCGCCCCTTGGCAACCACAAGTCTATTCTCTATGTCTGTGAGTCCATTTCTGTTTCGTAGATAAGTTCATTTGTGTCATATTTTAGATTCCACATATAAGTAATATGGTATTTGTCTTTCTCTTTCTGATTTACTTCACTTAGTATGATAATCTTTAGGTCCATACATGTAGCTGCAAATGGCATTATTTCATTCTTTTTGATGGCTGAGTAATATTCCATTGTATATACATCCACATCTTCTTTAGCTGTTCCTCTGTTGACGGACATTTAGGTTGCTTCCATGTCTTGGCTATTGTAAATAGTGCGTCTATGAACATAGGGGTGCATGTATCTTTTTGAATTACAGTTTTGTCCAGATATATGTCCAGGAGTGGGATTGCTGATCATATGGCAACTCTATTTTTAGTTTTTTAAGGAACCTCCATACTGTTCTCCATTGTGGCTGCACCAATTTATATTCCCACCAACAGTGTAGAAGGGTTCCCTCTTGTCCACACCCTCTCCAGCATATATTATTTGTAGACTTTTAAATGATGGCTCTTCTGACAGGTGTGGGGTGGTACCTCATTGTGGTTTTGATTTGCATTTCTCTAATAATTAGTGATGTTGAGCATCTTTTCATGTGCCTATTGGCCATCTGTATGCCTTCTTTGGAGAAATGTCTATTTAGGTCATCTGTCCATTTTTTGATTGGATTGTTTGTTTTTTGTTACTTAGTTGTACGAGCTGTTTGTATATTTTGGAAATAAAGCCCTTGTCGGTTGCATCATTTGCAAATATTTTCTCCTAGTCTGTAGGTTTTCTTTTCATTTTGTTTATGGTTTCCTTTGCTGTGCAAAAGCTTATAAATTTGATTAGGTCCCATTTGTTTATTTTTGCTTTTGTTTCTATTTCCTTGGTAGACTGACTTATGAAAATATTGATACGATTTAAGACATCAATTGACTTTTAAAAGTTATCAGCCTTGTGGTTGAAAAATCTAGATAGTTTTACTTTCAGGTTTGAAGTTAATTCAAAGTGAGGAGGGATAACTAGTATATTGCAACGTCGGATAGTTCAATTAGGATTCAAAAGGGTTACATAGAAAGCATTTCTATTTATAACACTATAAAACAGTTTAAAATTATAAAACATGTTAGTCGCATGTAAAATACCAATTGATCTAAAAGCAGAGGATAGGGAGATCTGACTTGACAATACTTATGGGACTAAGACTTTAGGGACAATGATGGATTGGATTATAAGTTTGAAAAGGTTTAGCAGTCCGATTAAAGTAAAGGAAACATCCACAAAACTGTGCAACCTTAGGCAGTATAGGCAAAAGTTCACAAAACCAGGGAGCGAGTATTCCCTTTGCATTCCAGACTGTCCCTGTAACCTTTGCAATGTTGCTGTAGAACGAGAGCACAGTCTGAGCGGGATGGCTGTGTTGGTATCCATGACGTAGGACTGATGCAGTGTCTCTCATGCTAACTAGGCTTCATAATCACATCTAGAGTTTTTATTGTTTAAATTGTAGTATAACTGATGAACTGCACATACTTAAAATATGCAATTTGATAAGTTTTAACATAAATTTGACACCCTTGACTATGATCAAGATAGTCAACATATTCATCATCCCCCAAAGTTTCCTTGTGCCCATGTGTAATCCTGCCCAACTATCCTTCCTGTATCCATCCCCCTTCCCTAGGCAACCATTGCTCTGTTTTCTGTCCATATAAATTAGTTTGCATTGTGAAGAATTTTTATTTAAATAGAATCATACAGTATGTACTCTTTTTTACCTTTCACTTGGCACAGTTATTTTATATCCACTCATGTTGTTGTTTGTATCCATAATTCATTTCTTTTTAATGCTGAGTAGCATTCCACTGTTTAGTTATTAGAAATAAGGCAGCTATGAACATACCTGTACAAATCACAAGTCTTTGTATTGATGTGTGCTTCTTTTCTCTTGGATACATTCCTAGGAGTGTAATGGTTGGATCACGTGATAGGTGTAAAACAGTACCACACAAGTGGTTGAACCATCTTTACATTCCCAACAACAGCGTATGAAAGTTCCAGTTCCCCTACATCCTTATTGGCACTTATATGGCCAGCCTTTTTAATTTTAGTCATACTAATAGATATGAGGGGATATCTCATTTTGGTTTTAACTTGTGTTCTCCCTAATGAATAATGATGTTGAGCATATTTTTATGTGCTTATTTACCACCTCTATATTTTTGTGTTGGAGAAGTGTCTATTCAAATCCTTTCCCCATTTTATATTGGACATTTATTTTCTTATTACTGAGTTTTGAGAGTTCATTATACATTCTGGATAAAAGCTCTTTATCTGATGTAAACTTTGCAAATATATTCTTTCCAGTCTATGTCTGTCTCTTCATTCTTTTAATAGTGTCTTTTGAAGGGCAAAAGTTTAATATTTTGATGAAGTCCAATTTATCAACACTTTCTTTTTAATGGATTGTGTTTTGGTGTCTTATATAAGAAATTTTGCCTAACCCAAGGTCATAGAGATTTTCTTTTTTTTTTTTTTTCTAGAGCTTTCATAGTATTAGGTTTTACATTTAGGTCTGCTGTATATATATTTATATAGATATATATTTAAATAAATTTATTTATTTTATTGTATTTTTGGCTGTGTTGGGTCTTTGTTGCTGTGCGCAGGCTTTCTCTAGTTGCGGTGAGCGGGGGCTACTCTTCGTTGCAGTGTGTAGGCTTCTCATTGCGGTGGCTTCTCTTGTTGTGGAGCACGGGCTCTAGGTGCACAGACTTCAGTGGTTGTGGTTCACGGGTACTAGAGTGCAGGCTCAGTAGTTGTGGTGCACGGGCTTAGTTGCTGCGCCGCATGTGGGATCTTCCCAGACCAGGGCTTGAACCCATGTCCTCTGCATTGGCAGGCGGATTCTTAACCACTGCACCACCAAGGAAGCCTGGATATATTTTAAGTTAGTTTTTGTTTATGGTACAAAGCATGGATTGAAGTTCATATTTTTATACAAGGATGTCCATTTTTTCCCTACCTTTACTTGTTGAAAAGCCTATTCTTTCTCCATTGAATTGCCTTTGTGCCTTTGTCAAAAATGAGTGTCCATATATGTATAGGTATATTTCTGGACTTTCTCTTTCATTCCATTGATCTGTTTATCAGTTAAAACAATCTTGATTACTGTAGCTAAGTCTTGAAATCAGGTAATGTCAGACCTCTCTGACTTTGTTCTTCTTTCTCAAAGTTGTTTGGCCATTTTAGGTACTCTGCAGTTCCATACAAACTTTAAAATCAGCTTGTTACTTTTTACCCCAAAAGTATGTAGGGACTTTGATTGGAATTGCATTTATTCCATAGATCAATTTAGGGTCTTCCTTATAAATCAATGTTGAATCTTTCCACATATGAACAAAGATATATTTCTTGATTTATTTAGGTCTTTCTTAGTTATTCTCAGCAATATTTTATAGTTTTTAGTGTATAGGTCTTTCATTCTTTTCGTCAGATGTATCTCTAAGGAGAGATATGCTCCTATGCAATAATTCTATTGCTCTTAATTCTATCGTAAATGATATTATTTTATAATATCAATTTCCAATTATTTGTTGGTAGTGTATAGAGATATACAATTATTGGGGCTTCCCTGGTGGTGCAGTGGTTAAGAAGCGCCTGCCAATGCAGGGGACACAGGTTTGAGCCCTGGTCCGGGAAGATCCCACATGCCGTGGAGCAACTGGGCCCTTGCGCCACAACTACTGAGCCTGCGCTCTAGAGCCCACAAGCCACAACTACTGAGCCTGCATGCTGCAACTATGGAAGCCTGAGTGCCGAGAGCCCGTGCTCTGCAACAAGAGAAGCCACCGCAATGAGAAGCCTGCGCACCGCAATGAAGACTAGCCCCTGCTCGCCGCAACTAGAGAAAGCCCACGTGCAGCAATGAAGACCCAATGCAGCCAAAAAGAAAGAAAGAAAGAGAGAGAGAGAGAGAGAAAGAAGGAGAGAAAGAAAGAATGAAATATATTCTCTAAAAAAAAAAAGAAACATACAATTGTTTTTTACATATTGATCTTGTATCCTTCCAGCTTGCACTTATCTGTTCTAGTGATTTTTCTTCAGTTTTTTTTTTTTTTGTAGATTCTTTTGGATTTTACACATAGATAATCATGTTATTTGAAAATAATGACACTTTTATTTCTTTCCAATCTGGCTGACATTTATTTCTCTCCTCTTTGTCTCTCTCCTTCTGGCTCTCTGTCTTTCTATAAATATACATATATTTAAAAATTCTTCCTGTGTTTCATTTTTGATAGTTTCTGTTTTTATGTCAAGTTCACTAATATTTTCTTCTGTGATGTCTAACCTGCCATTAATCCCATTCAATAAAATTTTCATCTCCCATATTGTAGTTTTCATTACTAGAAATTCAATTTAGCTGTTTTTCCTTTGCATACCTCTACTTAATTTTTTGAACGTAAAGAATGCAGTTGTAATAATGGTTTTAATGCCCTAATCTGCCAAATTTAACATCTGTATTAGTTCTGGGTCACTTTTGATTGATTTTTCCCCCCTGTCATTATGAAGAGTTAATAACTATTGGAAATAACCCCTGAATGAAATTTAAAAATCTCCTGGTTTAACAACTGATTAGCGGGCCTAAAATTAAAGAGTCTAAATTATAACATACTATCAGAAGATCCATGAAAAATGTCTCTAAAGAGAGTCATATATATTATGAATTGATTGTTAAGAACCTGAAAGTGGAAAGTATGATATTGATGAGAGGAAGGGAAAAAAATCTCTGTGAATGAAAAATAGTAAGAGCAGCAACTACAAAGAAATACAATTAGAAATTCAGAGAAAACTAAGTGCATATGAGAAAATCATGTGATAAATATGAAGTAAATGACGCTGTATGATTAGAACAATTGATGGAAATGAAAAAGCAGCATTTTCTGAAATAATGAAGCAAAATATCAGATAGTTCAGGAAAATGAAGTGGATCAGCTGATGTTTTGTATTCATGTGTAGTTTCTTTGGGCTTGTCCTAATTACTAGATTTAATCATGTTCCTGTGATGTATTTAGTTTTCCTCTCGTGAAACTAATTTTTCTTTTTTATAGGCTATTTTTCCTTTCAGAGAAGCCTGTCCCTATTAGTTTCCTCCAAAGTTTCAAACTTGGTTCTTTTTTTAAATTAAAAGATAGTTTTGTTCTTGCTGTTTACCCTTGGTGGTATGTTTAGGTGCTTAAGAGACAATTGATGAAGTATTTGTTCTAGAAACTTAAACTTATGTCCATTGAAAAATATTTTTTAAAAACTCTCACACAATCACTTAACCCTCTTAATGATTTTTCTTCCTTTTTCTTATACCTCAAAAATTGTTATGGATTTTCTGAAGTTCAGTGATGCCTAAAGTTTCCTTTTACAAATGGTCTTTGACTTAGGACGGTTTGACTTGAGATTTTTCGACTTTATGATGGTGTGACAGCTATTCAGTAAGAACCACACTTGGAATTTTGCATTTTGACATTTTCCCAGGCTAGTGATGTGTGGTAAGATACTCTCTCGTGATGCTGGGGCAGTGGCAGCGAGCCATCATTCCCAGTCAGCCACGTGACCACGAGAATAAACAACCAATACACTTGCAACCACTTGTACCCATACAACCATTCTGTTTTTTATTTTCAGTACAGTATTCAATAAATTACATGAGATATTCAACACTTTATTATAAAATAGGCTTTGTGTTAGATGATTTTGCCCAACTGTAGGCTAATGTAAGTGTTCTGAATGTGTTTAAGGTAGGCTAGGTTCAGCTGTGATGTTTGGTAGGTAAGGTGTGTTTAAAGGCATTTTCGACTTGGGATACTTTCAACTTATGATGGGTTTATTGGGATGTAACCCCATCACAAGTCGAGAAAGATCTGTAGTTGCTTTCTCTTGCTATTTCTTTATGTTCTTAAAGGAAAAGCTGTCTGTTGGAGTGTTACACAATTTGAACACTCACACAGGGGTTCCTTTGCCTTCTGGTCCAGCTGTTGAATAATCATCATGAACTGTACCAAAGTAAGTCTTATTTCCTATCAAGAGGGTTAGAACAGACTTAGTATTCATAATTAGTCATATCCAAGAAGCAGTGTGCTCTAATTAAAGATGTTGGCACAGTCATATTGACTTTTCAAAAACGTTTGTAACATAAGGTGACCTGGATACTAGAAGCTAACAGGAAGATTTTAATTGCTTGAGGAACTTCATCTCATTCTTACAGTGACTCCAGTCCTGGCTATTATCTGGTTCACACCTCCTTTGTCTACCCACTCCATCAGTTGAATGAAGCACGATTATATAATCATACAATAGAATAGCATTGACATAGCAAGTGTCCATTAAATGTTTGAATGGAGAAATAAGTCATCTATTTTATTCATCAGCTACCTGGAAACTAAAGTTAAATAATTCTTCCTTCATTTAAAGTTCCACAGACAGGTGTTTATAAGCTTTGGTAGGAAAGTAATAGTGCTCTAAATTAATATTAGCTGCCATTTATTGTGCTCTTTGATATTTGCCAGACTCCTTCCTAAATCCTTTATATGCATTATTGGATTTATACCTTACAATAGCTTATGAGTTAGGCGCTGTTCTCCTCATTTTACAGAGGAAGAAACTGAAGCATTAGAGAGACTGGGTAACCAGCTCATGATCACTCTCTCAAGGAACTGCAGGCTGCGATTCAAACCCCAGGGTGCTTGGATTCAAGCCCTGAGCCCTTAACCACTGGTCTAGATTGCCATGGGAAAGTAACCATTATAAAAAGTCAACTGAGCGATTTTAGAGCACTTCAAATCCTGAGGGGAACTGAGATGAAAGAAGATGATCTAACAAAGGCAAATTTTACTTTTCTGTAAGTTTTACCTGAGACCCTGAGCTTATGTCTGTCCCCCAAACTATCATAGGGATTATAGCAAATTCTTTCTCAGATTATTAGCCCTAAAAGTTTTTGGAAAATGCAGTGCCCCAGAAATGGCAACCAAGGAAGTAGCTGTTGGTAGAAGCAAATTTGACCTCCCTCACCCTCTCTGTAACATTTTTCACATCTGAGAGGGCTATAGTCCAAGGCATTCAAACTATTTTCTGCATGAGCTTCTGCTGATGGTTAAGTATTTAATATTACAATTTGTTGAGTACCTACTATACCAAATGACAGTCATTACTTTAAAAATTATGGTAAAATATGCATAACATAAAAGTTGCCATTTTAATCATTTTTAAATGTATGATTCAATGACATTAATTACATTCACAGTGTTATTCAACCATCTCTACTATGTATTTCCAAAACCCTTTCATCTTCTCAGAAACTCTGTATCCATTAAGCAACAACTCCTCATTCCTCCCTTCCCCTAGTCCCTGGTAACCTCTAATGTACTTTCTGTCTCTATGGATTTACCTATTCTAGATATTTCATGCAAGTGGCATCATACAATATTTGTCCTTTTGTGTCTGGCTCACTTCACTTAAAATCATATTTTCAAGGTTCATCCATACAGTAGCATGTTTCAGAACTTCATTCCTTTCTGTGGCTGAATAGTATTCCATTGTATGTATACTGTATACCACAATTTGTTTATCCATTCATCTGTTGATGGACACTTAGGCTGTTTCTACCTTTGGTTATTGTGAATATTATTGTTATGAACACTGGCATATGAGTATTTGTTTCAGTGCCCATTTCAATTATTTTGCGTATATACCTAGGAGTAGAATTGCTGGGTCATATGGTAATTCTATGTTTAACTTTTTGAGGAACAAACTCTTTTCCACAGCAGCTATGCAATTTACATTCCCACGAGCAATGTAGGAAGGTTCCAATTTCTTCACATTTTTACCAACCCTTGTTATTTCATTTTTTAAAAATAATAGTCATCTTAGTAGGTGTGAAATGGTATCTAATTTTAGTTTTGATTTGTGTTTCCCCAAAGACTAATGATGTTGAGCATTTTTAAATGTACTTATTGGCCATTGTATATCTTTGGAGACATACTCATTCAAGTGCTTTGCCCATTTTTAATTGAGTTGTTGTGTTTTGTTTTTGAGTTGCAGGAGTTACATTCATTATCTTTAATCTTCATCACAACCCTGCAAATTAGGCATTATTACCCTAACTTCACAGAGGAGAAAACCAAGGCTGAGAGAGGCTGGGTTACTTGCTTGTGGTCCTACAATACAGGGCCAGAATTTGAACCCATCTGTGGTAGGCAGTCTCTAAGGTGGATCTCCATGATGCCCCTTCCTGATATTCATGCCCTTGTATAATCCTTCTCACCTTGAGTTTGGGCTGATGTTAATGACTCATTTCTGTTTTTTTTTTTTTTTTTTTAGGTGGTCAGGTAAGTCCTCTCCGAGGAGGTGATTTTTTTTTTTTTAATTTCAAACATTTTTATTTAGTGAGACAAACTCCAGAAGAATATGTCAATAAGTTCTATTTTACCTTCATGAAGAAGAATGTTGGCCTATATTATAAAGGCATGTAAAAAACAAAAACTTAATTAATGACTCATTTCTAATGAATAGAATACAGCAAAAGAGATGAGATGCCACTTCTGAGATTATATTCCAAAAAAACTATGACTTCAATCTTGCTTGCTCTCTTTCATTCGCTTGCTTGTTTGCTCTGAAGTAAGCTAGTTGCCATGTTGGGAGCTATGTGGTGGAGAGACACAAATGGCAAGGAAGTGAAGGAGGCCTCTATTCAACAGCCAGTGAGGAGGTGAGACCTCCAGTCTAGAAGACTGAGGGGAACTGAATTCTGCCAACAACTATGTAAGGAGCTTAGAAGTGGGTCTTCCCTCAGTCAAGCCTTCAGATGAGACTGCAGTCCTAGCCAGCACCTTGAATGTAGCCTTGTGAGAGACCTTGAGATACAGGCATCTGGCTAAGCTGTGCCCAGATTCTTGATCCACAATACATGTGAGATAATAAATCCTATTTTAATCTGTTAAATTTTGAGGTAATTTGTTTTGCATCAATAGACAATGAACACCCCATGTTTACTGCTTTTTGGTAAGAACCTCAAATTGGTTTACATGCCAGGAGAAGACATTTTAAAAGAAGATAAGTGAATACTTTCTCTGGACCTGTTTGGGCGTAGCAGCCTGGGGCAGCTTATAGGAAGAGCTAAATTGGGGAGTGGGGATAGTCAACTTCTCTGTGGTTGTGAATAGTACCCTGAAAATATTTTTGTATATTGACCTTTGGATGGTTCAGGTATGGCCTACACTCTCCTCTCCTCTAGGGGCACAGAAGAGCTATCTACTGAGGTATCTTTACCTATTTCCCTAGCCTCTGTGAGTGGAAAGGTACCAGGAAGAAAGATAAATAGGTTATGATTTCTTCCTACTTTAGACCTTGCTGGATTGAAACCACAATGTTTATTTATCAGAGTCGTTCAGACTTTGGGAAGACTGACTCGTACAAGAAAACTAATCCATCATCATATACTGATGGTGCCTGGTATTTTGAAGCTGTAGTTCTTGAATGAACTGTAGGGGGTTCAAAAAAGCCTTTGAAATTATAAGCGTGATGGTGTATATTTGTGCCAATGTACATTTTTCTTCAGAGAGGGTCCATAACTTTCATAGACTCTCAAAGGGGTATGGGATCCTGAAACAGTTAAGAACCACTGCTTAAGTTTCTTATTAGCATGACTACCCCTGGTTGCAACTCTATCTTTATTTTGAATCCCAGACTGGGGATGGGCCTTTATACTGTCTAGAGTCTCCTGTGGCTGTTTTTCAGATCATCAGACTGTACTCTTTGGATACTGACAGAAGCTCACTTTGGGCTCAAGGTAGCCTCTCAAGATACCTTGCCTGGGATCGCCAGACAAGCTCCTAATGGGACCACTGGTTCAGCCAGTAGAGTCTAAACATCTCTCCCTGCTGGCCTATTGTGAGGCTCCTCTGTGCTCTTACTTCTCTCTTTCAGGGCAATTTACTCTTGGCTATTGCCTGATAACTCTAAGAAGAGACTCTTTGGCAAATTTGAATCTCTTCTCTAGTATAAGAATGATAAATAATTAGCATTGAACGTAGAAAAACTCTAGTCCAACATCTATATTATCTTATCACAGCCTCTTTGAAATTCTCCAGTGTTGAGGAATTTCTATCACCCTTAGAAAGAGCTTATTTCACTGTTGGACAAATTTTGTTGGAAATATCTTTTTTACTTTTACTGTGTTTTCTGTGACTTCAACCCATTAGTCTTTGTTCTCTCCTTGGGATGGCCCTAGGGTTGTTCTCTTCCTTCTCCCATACTGGCAGCCATTTCAATAACTGAAAACAGCTCTCAACTCAAGTTATTTTAAGAGTTGTTCATATCATGTTTTTGAATCTGCTCATCTCATTCAGTTTGAGAGCATCTGATTGTCTATGGTTAAGGAGGCAGTTTTTCTCCTCACATACTTCTTGAAATGAGTTGCATTCATTAAGTCTACCTTCCTCCATCAGTTTGTATTGTGATTTATGGGTGGGGGGCTCTAAATGCTGGAGATGTTGCCAATATTATGTTTATATATGTATGTGTGTATGTTTACATATGTCATGTTTATATGCACACATATATATATACCATTACTAGCAAGTGTTAACATCTAATTTCCGCAGCCTGTAGGGAGAAGCCAGAGCTGTAGTAAGTCTTACTTTACAATGCCCATCATAGGCATGATGGCAGAGAGAGTAAAGAACTTATGTTTTCCAGTCCCACAGTACATGGTTAATCTGAGGGTGTCAGATGGCAAAGTCTATGCTTGGGGTTAATCAAAGTACCCCTAAACTGATTGAAAGTAAACTTCCTGCCTCTCAAGCCAGTAGAAGCTTGGAATAGATTGTATGATTAAAGAAATAAGGAGATAGAACATTATTTCACACTTGGGGGCTGTGGACTAAAATTCATACCACTGCTTATGATTGTTTAGCTATATCTTGGTTATGGAGGTTTTCATAGCAGATTGTCCAATTGGAGTTTTTAACACTACACTGAGGAGCTTGTCCATTTTAGGTATGTGTCTAAATAGTGATGATCTTTTTGAGGCAGTGTACAATTTGTATTCCTACAGCTCTTCCCAGTTTATGAAACACTATTTTTTGTTTCCTCTGATAATATTAGAGGCAGGGATCATTACCTTCCATTTTAAAGATGAAGAGACAGAACCTCAGAAGATGAAGAGACTATCCAAAAGTCACAGGTGTGGTGAGTGGGAGACAGGGCTTCAGATGCAGGCTTTGGATTCCAGGTCCTAGGCATGATCTACTGCACAGAGCGGGGCCCAGGGAGCCAGGAATGGAACTTCCGGGCTGCCCTTTTTCAACTGGTACCAGAAAGGTAGGTTGAAGGTAAGGAATATCAAAATTGCCTCTCTTGTGGCCTCCTGTAGGAGAAGTAGAATAGCTTTTTTATAATGAAAGTATAATTTACGTACAGTGAAACGGAGTGTACAGTTTGATCACTTTTGACAATGACACTCAGTGTTTACACAATGACACTCATATAAACCACATACGATCAAGAAGTAGAATATTTCCATCACTCCAGAAACATTTCCATCACTTCATGTCCCATCTCAGTCAACACCCGCCCCCCAATCAGGTCTTCCTGCCGAATAACCTCAGTTCTGATTCCCATCCCGTAGCTTCGGAAAACTGCTTTAAGGTGGCTCTGTTTTGGTCACCTATGGGAGGGGCTGGACTGACAGCAGGGACCCTGTCATCTCTTTTGGTTGCCATGGTCATCCTGGTACCAGGCTACATGCAAACCCCTTGGATAGAGCTGCCAGCTTATGTCACTAAACGGAGGCAGTGTCTCTGTGACAACAGCTCCCTTGTGCATTCACTAGGCGGCAAGTGACATTTAAGCAGCTTCCAGACCTTGCCTGAGGCTCTTGTTGGCTGGCACATAACAAACCACTGGAATCAAGAAAATGTTGAGACAAAATAAAGCATCAGCCCCATTCCATTCCCCACTCTGGGGATAGTGGGTTATAAGCTCATAGACATCTACTCTGGGGTTTCCCCACAGGAGACAGACTCTCCCCTGCACACAGGGCTGGGAAGGCTGAGTCATGCCCTAAAGCCCATTAGCCAACATCATGGTCCACGATGGCAGCCATCACTACTTCCATTTATTAGTGATGACTGTGATGATTCTGTCTAGGTGACCTGCATATGGAGGCCACTCCCTTTTGTGGGGGGCGGGGGGAATAGGTTTGGGAAATTGGACTCTACCCAGAAAGGTGGCAGGTAACCGACTGGACTCAGACTGAGGAGGTGCTTCTAAGGAGAGAGACCTAGTGGTCCAGTCCTGTGTCCCATACCTGAGCCCCATTTCTAGCCTGGGAAGCTCTTTCTGGGGGCGAGGGGTCAGCCAGGATGGTCCCCTTTGAACCCCTACAACTGTCCTTGCCAATTCCTTGAAAGAACATTCTTTATCTGCTTCCTTCACACATGCAGCTTGAGTGAGGCCACTTGTACTTGGAGCAAGATCCGGCTCATGGTTTTCCCATCCTCGGCTGAGACCACTCTCTGCCCCGGTTAGGAAAGGTGCTAGGAGAGGCTGGAGTGTGGAGCCCACCACCCAGGTGAGTTGGAGGCAACAACAGGAGGGGTTCATTTCTTTGGAAAGTGCCCACTCCATGCTCTTCTTGGTCGTGCCGGTGAAGAGCAGGGGTGGGGACCAGTTCATCTGCACGTCCTTGGTCACGCAGGACAAAATGGGTCCAGACAGTAACTTGTTTTCATTCATGATTGCTTATCTTTGCCTCCAATTGGCAAGCTAGAATGGGGTTGGCACTCCAGCATCAGCAGCAGGGAGACACAGCCTTTTCATGAATGCGTGGAGACACGGGGGAACCATGGCTCAGGTGGGGCCCCGGGGTTTTCTGATTTTAAAAAAAGGTTCCAGATTCTTCTTTTCTCCTTGCTGATAGTCCATTTCTCCAGTTGCTTCTCTATTGCCCCCATCTTATTCAGAACTGCACAGATTCAAAGAACCCCACTTCATCTAGACAAAACACAAAAAAAGAAAAGACTGTCAATCAAAGTTCTGCTTGATGAACGTCTTCGGAGAAGGCTAACATGAGTCTTCAGGGATGCAAATAAATGGCGCTGAGCTTGGGTTGTGGTCCTAAGGCTGACCTTGTCACTGCCTAAGAAAGGAAGGTGATGGAGGGAATTAGAGCTCTGGCCCCAGCGTGAATACAGTTGTACCCTTAACAGGACACAGCCGTGATTCTGGCATTCAATTAATGTTTGCTATGCGTGCGTGCATACACTCACACACGCAGAGCTGGAATTGAAATCATCTCAAGTGAGAATTCTTGTGATGCATTTAAGGGGCCTACGTTTGACAGGCTGCTACCTAGTTATGGACTAAAATCTCACCAGGCACCCCCATAGCTTATCGCCTGTCATTTCAAAACAAAGACATCCTGCTTCCCCTCTCTGTGTCACATCTCATCGGCCCCTCAGCAGAATCTTACTTTCATGAAGAGCTCGGTGCCACCTCCTTGACTTTCATCAGATGAGAACTTGGAAAAAAAAGAAAAAGGAAAAAAGAAAAAAAAAACCCGTTCCATGTTTTGACTTGGATTCTAGGTGTTATTCTCTCAGTCCAGCTTGAAAGAAAAAAAGCCCACCCCACGAGGGGGCAGGCCTGCTTTCCTGTCTTCTGCCAGCACACAGCCTCTGAAGTGTGTGAAGAAGAGAGGAAGAGACAATTAACACCGAGCACCAATCTGCATTTCCTTTTTAGCTGCCGTTGACACGCTGCTCAGGTTTTGAAAACCAGCATTTCATGCTGCTCCCTAGAGAGCCAGCACCAGCTTCAGCAGGATCCATCTGCACAGCACTCACAGCGCTGAAATCTTCAGCCAGCCCAGAATTCATTTATTTATTTATTTATTTGAAAGATGAGAGAAGAGAGGATGAGTGTGCGAGCCAGCGAGCTGGGTGAAAAATAGATTAGAATCTGGTAATATTTCACAAGCACGCTTGGCCGATCCCTGCGCCGGTCTAGGCAGGGGTGAGCAGGTGGGGTTTTCCTTTGATCATCATCTAGATTTGTGTGAGCGGTGAGTGAATGAGCCGGAGCCGTGTGACCACAGGGGATGACAGGCTGTGGGGTTCGAGGCAGGAAGGACACACGGGCTGAGCTTCGGGGCCGCTCATCAGCCTGTGTGTCAGCACGTTCTTGCTGACGGGAAACAGCAGAGAGAAAAGCCGTCCTGGGAAGTCGCTGCTGGGGTAGGATGAGTTACAAGATGCTTCTGGAGGAGGGAAATGTGTATCATCAACTCCTCGGGTCTGGCCAACTTGCTTTACTTCCTCCAGCCCCCAAAGGGTTGAGAATTGAAGCCTAATAGCTTCGATAACCTTGCTTATTTTATCATTATTATTTTTTAAACTGGATTCACCACCATGGGAGGTCACAGAGTCAATGGTCACAGCTGGCTTTTAAAAAGGGGATGAGTCATTTTGTGATTGGTAAAACAGAGTCTCAGCCTGAGATGGGGGTAATCAAATTTCCTGCTTCAAGGCACCAGTTGATCACTACAGGGGTCAGAAAGAAGTGTTTTTCTCATGCAGGTCCTGGCACGAATATCTAGGTGAATGCAAAGCAAAGTAAAAAAAAAAAAAGGTTGGCTTTTTTATTTTTTGAGAGAGCAGCAGGGCTGAAAAACCCATCCTTACTTTAATAGACCAATGAGTGCTCTAATTCCATCGAGCTCTGCTCAGATGGCAGTTGTGGTTATAGCGTTACGGACACATTTCCCAACTAAGCAGGGCAAGATGGTACTGTCTGCATGGGCCCAGATTTGTCCATGGGTGGGCACAGGTGTGCTCAGATGGGGAAAATAATTCAGGGCAGGAGTAGGAGGTAGGGTGAGCACATGGCCGTTGAAATAGAAATTGACGAGTTAAAAGAAAAGATTCATAAGAAGCGCATAGTGATCTCTGGGTGCAGTTGTCAGGTCAAACCACATGTTCTCAGGATTCAGGGGTGTTTTGCATCTCTCGTAGCAACACAGATGTGTAACTTGGCCTTCTCAGCCCACCAGCCAGGCAGCAAAAATAAGGTCATGAAAAACAGCTTTTGTTTTTCTGACTCTGTCCTTACTAGGTGGGACCTCCAATCCTTCAAATTCTCAAATAGTTTTTGGAGTCCTCCATGACAAGGATGTCTCTCTTCTACTGTTCTGAACAATGCCCCCACAGTCAGACTGTGTGGATTCAAATCCCGACTTCATTCATTCAGTCAAAGTACATTTAAAAGGAGTGCCCACTTATGAACCTGACACGATAGGAAAGAGCAATCCGAGTTCTCACGGAATTTAGGTTCCAGGGAAGGGAGACACATGTAAACAAATAAACAACTGAGTCTGTAATATTCCAGATAAAGATAAGTGCTATGGAGAAAAATACATTGGGGTGGAAGGTAGGGAGAATGGGTGGGGAAGGTAATGGTGGTTCCGTGCTAGATCAACTGGGCAGTGAGGGGCTTACTTCTGAGGTGGGTCTTTAGTAGAGACTGAAAGGAACAAACTCTCTAGGGGACAGAATCCTGGAGGAGAGGGCAGCAGGCACTGAGCCAGGGAGCAGGTGTGCTCAGCGTGTCCCAGGGAGAGCGAGGAGGCTGGCTGACTACACGAGTCTGGATGTCAGAGGGGAGGTGTAGCCAGGTGGAGCTGTCACCTGAGGGTTGGTTGTAGCCAGAGAAGGGAAAAGACCTAAAGACTGAAACCCTAGGAGATTCCAGCATCTACATGTTGAGGGAGATGAGGAGGAACAAGCAAAGGAGACAGAGATGACCAGATGGTGACAGAGTGGTGCTCTGGAAGGGAAGCGAGGGAAGCATTTTAAGAAGGAAGGTATGAGCATCTGGGTCAAATGCTGCTGGAAGGCCAAATTAGAACTTACCACTGCATTGTGCATTGAGTGGTCATTGGTGACCTTGGCGAGAGCTGTTTTAGTAGAATGGAGAGAACAAAAGTCTACTTGTGATGTATTTAAGAAAAGACAGAAGAAGGGATTCCCTGGCGGTCCAGTGGTTAGACCATGGCACTTTCACAGCCCAGGTTCAATCCCTGGTTGGGGGACTAAGATCCTGCAAGCCGCAGCATGGCAAAACAAAACAAAACAAAATGAACAAAAAAACCCCCAAAAAACACAGAGGAGAAGAATGAGAGAGAGTGAATGAAGACAACCATTTTAAGGAGTTTTGTTGTGAAGCGGAACAAAAATAGAGCAGTAGTTTGATTTAGATGTGGGATCAAAGGGCCTTTGTTTGTTTGTGTTTTTGATTGGAGAAATAGCACCGTGTTTGTATACAGATTCAGTGGATAAGGAAAATTGTTATGAAAGCAATGTCACTGAGTAGGCACTAGGGGATGGGCTATAGTGCAAAGTGGAGGGGTTGGCTTTAGGTAGAAGATGGACAGTTCATGCATAGCCACAGGTGGGAAGGTAAAGTACATGGACATAAGTGCAGAAAGATGTAGACGTGATGGTAGAAACTTGTGCCAATTCTTTTCCTGATTGCTCAGATTTTCTCAGTAAATCGGGAAGTGAATTTATCAGCCAAGAATTGTCAAGGAGGAAGAGAGGTGTTGGAGGTTTGAAGAGAGAGGAACAGGTGAAATGATCCTGGGAAAGTTAAGTGGATTAGGGAAATACAGCAGGCTGCCAGGCAGCACTGGGGAGGCCCAGCTGAGGCCTGTGATAACGACTAAGGTGAGACCAGTCAGCAAGGTTGTTTTCTTCAGTCATGCTTAACTGCTCAGGTGCAGGTATGGAGCAAGGGGAGAGTTGGCTTGCACTAGACTTAGGGTTTTTTGTTTGTTTGTTTGCTTTTTATAAGTAATTCAGTGAGGAAGGCAGAATAATTCTTTATTTTATTTATTTATTTTTGGCTGTGTTGGGTCTTCGTTTCTGTGCGAGGGCTTTCTCTAGTTGCAGCAAGCGGGGGCCACTCTCCATCGCGGTGCGCAGGCCTCTCACTATCGCGGCCTCTCTTGTTGCGGAGCACAGGCTCCAGATGCGTAGGCTCAGTTGTTGTGGCTCACGGGCCGGGCCCAGTTGCTCTGCGGCATGTGGGATCTTCCCAGACCAGGGCTCGAACCCGTGTCCCCTGCATTGGCAGGCAGATTCTCAACCACTGTGCCACCATGGAAGCCCTAGGCTTAGGGTTTTGCCAACTGAGTACAATGAAGGGAGAGCGGGTTGAGGATGCTGAAGGTCTACACAGGGAGTAACACAGTGATGGAATCTAAGTTGGGTAAGAGGGCAGGAGGTAGGGAAGGGTGGGGGGCAATAACAAGGTGCCAGGAACAATGGTTTGTCAGTCCTGGGGTGGTCCAAGAATTGTTGGAACTGTGAACCTAGAAAAAGTGAGCTGGAAGGGGAGGAGACCGTGGGCTCAGAGGGAGATGTTGGTGATGTCCAGGTGGCGGCCTGAACACGGGCTGGCTGGCCAAGACAGTAGCAGCGAAGTCACTGGAGGAGAGGAGCTGAAATAATGGGGGGGGGGCAGCACTTGGGGAGGAGCATCTCCCTGCCAGGCAGCTACCCCTCGGGCTCCCGCACTTCCTGCTGTGGTTTATATGGGTGGTGTCTTCTGGAGCCCAACTCCCCGAAGTCTAGTTGGATATTGCAAAGCAGCAAGAATTATGATAGAAGAAGTAGCTTTGGAAAGAGTCCAACTAACTAAAATCTTCAAGGAATGAGTGGGAGGGATGCAGAGGTCGGTGACCAGGAGGGGACATAAGGAGGAAGCCCAGCTCACCCCCAGCCCAGGGCCTCCGGAAGAACGGAAGCGAAGGCAGACTCCGTCCTGGTGGCTGCAGCTCCTCCGTTCGTTTGTTAAGCGACTCTGGGCGAGTTATTTAACCTCCTTGTGCCTCAGTTTTCCCAAATGGAGAATGGAGAAAGTAACTGTACCTCCCTCACAGGGGATTTAATGAGATAATGTATGAAAGGTGCTTATAATACAGCACACAGCCCAGAGTGGGTTTTTGTTGTTTTGATTGAAAGCACTTTTGTCAGGTATCTGGGTCACCAGAGCCCAGTGTTTTTGAAGGGATAGAAGGAGCCCTTGGCAGGTGCTGAGGAGCTTCTCAAGGAGGGCGACGTGCAGGCTGAGACCGGACGAGAAGCCGACTTCTCCATGAGAGCTTCGGAGAGGAGGGCGAAGAAAGCAGGCCCACTGCCAGACGGGGCAATTAAATATGTAGAGGGCTGAGAGGCTTGACGGGAAAAATGGAAGTAAAGCATGTTTCTACTCAGAGCCATGACGAGGGCTGCCCAGAGGCGCTATTGGTAACTGATGTGCTCTGACAATAATGAGAAGCAATTTCTGTGGACTTACAGGGTAGAGTCGCGTAGTGATATTATTTACCATGGAGAGTAGTGTCTGGAGTGAAAATGGATATTACTATTTCCTCAGAACACATTAGAAGGTGACTTCATGGTGAATAGATTTTTCAAGATATTTGACATTCACTGACTTTCCATTTAACTCCTCTTAGTCACAGAGGCCATTACCGTAATGACAATCCCTGGATTTATCTCTGTTAATGGCAGAAGACATGTGAGAGATAAGCCTGCCCTGTGTGTGTCCTGGACACGTGAATTTAGCTGCTTGGCCTCCAAAGCCACTGAGACCTGAGGGATTCCGGGAGCGCAGGTGGCCCGGAGTGCAGCTTCAGCCCAGGAGACACTCGCCCACAAAGGCTGAGGGGCGCGATTAGCACGAATGCTATTGCCTTTTTCTAAGGTGATCTTTATTTTATGTCACTTGGCATTAAGTGACATAATGCATGTAAAATGCTTAGCGCGGAGCCTAGCACATAGCAAGCACTCAGAAAGTTTTGACTCATGAATTGTTATTTTCTCGGGTTTTTCTGACGAGACTTAGGGGTCTTCCATATTTGGCATTCTCCAAGGCCTGGGGATGTGTGGGAAGAGTTGGGGGAGGGTCGGTGGCATTACTAGGCCATGGAGCTAGTGGGTTATATTCCCCTTGGGAGGCCCAAGGGAGTTTTTCCTTGCGTGGGCTTTTCTTGGGGCATCAGCCAGGAGGCAAGATGTCAAATGGCAGTTCACCAGCAAAGATACCACATAGGGGTGTGAAGGCAGAGCTTTATAGGTCAGACAGGATGCATTTGCCTTCTGCCCCGTCTGCATTGGCAGCCAAGTGAGCAGTGACGTGGAGCCCAGGGAAGGAGGCATGGAGAGCAACACCTCTAATTGTAGCCCAGCGTCCGGGCCAAAGGAGCAAAGCCCTCTTTACCAGGATGGGGAACAATAGCAAAGGCTTTTTGAACCCCACGGATGGTTCTCAAAAGAAATGTTATTGGCATTACGGGAGGGACAGTTCTTCACTGGGTGGCACTGTCCCAAGCAATGCAGGATATATGGCGCCTGTGGACCCCGCCCACTAAATGTCAGGAGAGCCTCTCACCTCACAGGTGCTGCAAGAACCAAAAAGACCCTACAAATGTCTTAACCTCCTCAGGCTGAGAACCCCACATGGACAACATTCCAGGGACAACATGCCTGGAATGTCCTCCCTGCAAATATGCCTGCACACCTGCTGCCTGGCCTCGGTGGGGGCCCCTTCCTGTTCCTGGTTCTCAAACGGGGGAGGCTGGCAGCTCGAGCTCTCACGGTTGAACGAGTATTTAAAGATTGCTGATGCTGCCTGTCTCCTCCCTGGGGATGTGACCCTCTCTGAAAGAGCTGTGTTAGTCACACTACCTCTAGCCATGCATGAGTGTCCCACTTGGTCACATGCCACCAGCAGAGGGGAGGACAGTCTCTAAGGCTGAAGAAGCTTTAAGATTCAGAGCCTTTGCCATGGCTCATGTATGAAAGAAACTTGAGAAAATCCCCAAATTTGAAACCCTTGTAACATTTCATATGACGTTACTATCATTTGAGAAGTTCGGCTGTGGAATGATGTTAAGAATAGCTACAAATTATTACTAGCCTGTGTGTGTGCACCAGACACCGTATACCGGGTGCTTTCAACAGTCCTGTGAGTTCATTTTTTTTCATTACTACCTACTTTATGATTGGGGATTGAGGTGCAGAGAGGTTAAATGCCTTGCTGAAGATCATACCGAGTGGGTTAAGAGTCAGGATTCGAACCCCTACGTTTCTGATTCCAAAACCTCACATACTCTGCATCTGGTGGTACTGCCTCACAGGCGGGGGGATAGTTAGTTAACACAAGGAGGTGCAGGTCAAGTGAAGGGGAGAATTGGCTAAGAGGAACAGTGGGCAGCAGCCCGAGGGAAGTTGAAGAGTTTGACCAGGTCCAACTCAATCTGGAAGTTACCCTTTGTGGAAAAAACAGCGACGTTGCCCTCCTCGTGCTGACCAGAGTGCACGAAGCCATCAGACTGGCCAGCTCTCGAGCAGAGGGGCAGGCCAGGTAAACAGACAGGAAAATCAGCAGTGAGCATCTTGCTGAGGTACTGGAGGGAACGGCTGTTTGAGGAGAGTTGTTGGTAAAGACTTGGCATCTGGAGTACATGTTGAACGCATACAGGTATCAAGGATGCACATTTTCGGGAAATAGTAAACAAGGCATGTAGACAAGAAAGATACACCCCAGCATGGACTCATGTGGGGCAAAAGCAGTGCCCAACAGAGAGGAGAATTCCAGAGAAGCCAGAAAGAGACACATTTTCTTACCCACAACAAGCAAAAGTATATTTCTTCAGTTTGCTTAGTGGGGAGGAGTTTGAAATGTACAAACCCCTTTTATATGACTTATTCAGTGTTGTGTACAATTATGCTTAAGCTATGTGCAGTTTTCATTATATAATGTAGATTTATTATCAACAACTACCTTTTTTGTCATCATAAAGATCCACTGGGTTATTTGACAATTAGCAGTGAAAAATGCACATGGTCTATGAGCCACTTGTTGGAATGTGTCTTATGGAGCTACTAGCCTGGGCAAATAAAGCTGCATGGACAAAGATATATTTATTATAGCACTGGTTGAATAAATTATGGTTCAGCAGACAGTGGATAATTGTGCAACTACTAAAAAAAGTTTGAATAGATGTTATATTAAGTAAAAAAAATAATATGCAAAATAATCTTATTGTGCAACATGCAAACAGTCTTATTATTTAAGAAAGCCACTGTATGTGGATATATATGCCTACACATATTCGTGTAAACATTAAAGAAAAAAGCCTGGAAGGACTGTGGATACCTTTCAGAGATGAAGTTAGAAATAAGAAGGAATTTTCAGTTTTTACTTTATCCCCTTATGCAAAAGTTAGAAGTGATAGGATTGTGGGTGATTTTTATTTCCTTTTTGTGCCTTTTCTCTATTTTCCCAAATTTCCTATAATGACCCTGTGTTGCTTTTATGATCGAGCTTCATTTCTGCGTGCATGATGTAGAGGCTAAGCTTGTGAGTCTGGAGTCACGTCGCCTGAGTTCACACCCCAGCTCTGCGGCTTTGCCATGGCTGATGACCGTGGTGGATGACTTCACCTTTCTGGGACACAGTTTCCTCATTTGTAACATGGAGATAACAACAGTGTGCACCTTATGAGATTGTTGGGAAGGTTAAGTGAGACCTTTGTGTAAGGAGTGTGGTCAGTTTTGGGGAAGTGTTGGCCATTACTGTTGAGTATGGACCTCTCTACAGGAAAGATCAAGCTCAAGGGCACCGGTAGATGGTTTGATGTTGAGGAAACCATCTGATATTGGAGGGACAGGACCCAACTGGAGGCAGAATCTTGCCAAAGGAAGATGGAAGTAGTGGTGGGAGCTTGACTGGGGTGATTTTCCTCTCTCGATAGAGCCACAGGGAAAAGGTCCAGAATAACCCTTTCATTTGGGTTCTTTCCCACCTTTCTTGTGGTCCAGCAAGGTTTTTCTTTCCTCCTGCAGGCTTCAATCCTGCCTGATTTTCTGCGAATGAAGTCTGAATGTTTTCGAAGAGGACCTGCTCTCGTCCTGCTCCACTGGGAGGAAGGGACAAAGGGAGTCCACCCTTCCCCTCAAGATCTGCAATCCCTTTAGCAAATCTGACCAGGCTGGACCTGTCACTGAGTCGTTCCTCAACTTTCTTCATTCTGAAGCTTGAACAAATGATGAGACACCAGGAGCTGGGTTCTGCCCATGGTGGAAATTGATTTCTCAGAATTTACTGTTGGGCTCTAAAGCGGTGGACACTGAAAATAATTCATGGCCCCATTTGGGATTCCTTTTCAGATAAGTCATAAGCCAGACAGGTCCACACTTTGACTGGTTAATGTAACAGACAGGCCTCCACATCACTGAAAATGGTCACCTGTATGCTCTCTAAGGACAACTACACACTGAAAAACAATCTAGCATGTGGAAGCTCCAGGTCTGAGGGCAGCCCTGCCTCTTGCTGGGTTAGACTGCTGCTGTGCCAGATTGCCTCTTGAGATCCCTTACAGCTCTGAGAGTACAGGGGAAGACACATATGGCCTAGATGCCTCACAGTGTGGCCCCGGTCAGGACAGCAAGCTTCACCTCCCACCAATTTCCCTTCCCTGCACTCTGCCCCCTGACCCCCAAGCTAATTTGAGACTCGCTCGTCTCTGACATCCAAGTCGTGTTTGTTTCCCTCCCCAAGCCAGCTCATGCCCTCCCACCCACAGTGTTTTTGTGTTGTTTCTCTGATTGGCTACTTCCAGTGGATCTTGAATGAACTAATTCAACTATAATCTGTTCTATAAGGTCTTTCTAGAGCCTTCTATGCAGAATTGATTATCTCCACTCTTTTATCTCCACTTTGGTGTTTCCTAGCATTTTGTTCATACTTATCTCTCTTCTCTTCTTTTTTACTTTATTAATATTTTATTTCCTTATTACCTAACTTATTTATCTTATCGTGGTGTGTTATATAGTTAATCAGCAGTCCTCAAAACTCAGTGGGCAAAAGAATTTAAAAGCAGCAGCTGCAACAACAATCTATTGAATACCTATGACGTTCAGGCCTAGGACTGGGAAAGTAGTGGCCTGCCAGATAGATGGGGCCCCAGCCTGTGTCTTAGGATATTGTGTCCTCTCTCCCAGATGGGACTTCTGATTAGGCAGCTCTACCACGGAGCCTGGGAATCTGCATGTGTTAATTAATTATAACCCCACTTGATTCTGATTCAAGTGGTCAGAGACACACTCTTTGGGTAACAGTGTAGTAAAGTTACAGCTTATATGAATGTAATGAATATCATTTATAATATTGCTGTAGTATAAATTTGAATCCAAGTGTTTTGAGCCTGGTATGTGAGAACTAGACATTAACTAGTGCATGAAGCTAACTAATCATCTAAGACCCCTCATCTCAATGATGGTTTGTGGTTCTCTTCCAGTCTTTGTATAAATGGTGCAGCAGTTCCTAAATAGGTATACTGGGGAACTTATTCTGCAATACATGGAAAAATGTGCTAGGTGCTATAATTGCAGCATAAAGAAAGTATTATTGGGCAATAGAAGAGGGCGAAATTAATTTTGATTGGGATAATTAATTTATAGCTAGCAGTTGAATGAAATGCCAAAAGCAAACAAACACACACAGGTGTTCAGGATTGTTTTTCTGACACCATTTGCTATTCATTTGTGTGTTGCCTGCTATGAGCAGCAACATGGGCCCAACTGGAGATCTGTGAATGCCAATCTTCAAGACAAGGAGCTGCCAGGGAGGGGAGGACTTTGATATGGTCAAAGGATTTTATTTTGTATTTCAGAAATCTCATTACAATTATACCTGAATAGAGAATATTGAGATATATTTAATTCCAAGCCCAAGAAAATCATAACTTGGGGAAAAGACTTTGCAGACATTACACAATAACTTACCTTTACAGAATTTTGACATTCCCCAGAGGAAGAATGAAATTATGCAACTTTTATATGACTGATCAATTCCAGAATAGTCTATTTGTCTGAGCAGTGGACTTTTGGCAATTCTCTTTCTCCCCGTAGCAGTGCTTTGTTGATTGGCTGAGGATTTAGTCAGAGGAGCTAGGGAAAGACCCTGGGATTTAACAATAAACAACCACATTTACATAGGACATTTATGTATTCATTAACAAATTCTAGAACTATTTGTTTAGCATCTACTATATGCCAAGCATAGCGCTAAGCACTGGGAGTCAGTACTACACAAAACAGGCCCTGACCTCACTCTCATGCAGGTACAGTCTAGTGGGAGCTACAGAAAAGTACACAGGTAATTTATAAGATAGTGTGACAAACTCTATATCAGAATGTGTACAAAGTGCTATGGGGCACTTAAGAGGGGTATCTATTTACATTTGAAGTGATTAGTAAAAGTAGCTAAGATTGTTTCATGGCCTGAGAAGTAGGGGTAATGAGTAATTCTTTGGGAGAATCCATAAGCTGACTCATAAGACAGACAAGAGAGGAAGTGCAAAGTTAGTTATCAGGGGTAGCAAAAAGGCAATTAGAGGCAGCAATTTAAGGACTGCCTGTGGGTGAGCATTCCTGAAAATGATCCTTTTGTCTGGTGTCTCTAAAAGCTGGGCATGGGTTTGCTGTGTGATGTGGTGTCTTAAGGGTGCCACCCAGGGACTAATACTCACAGATGTGAAATAGCCTGGGCCTGGAACAAGGCCTCCAGGTAGACTGAACATGTCCCTGCCTAGTGCCCAGAGACTTACAGTTCATGCTCTGTATTGGTGGATTCAGCTTCAGAGAACAAAAACCATTCTAATTAAATTCACTAATTTAAGCGGAAATATTACCAGATACTAATATTACCAGATATTTAATGGCTACAAAATTACTTGAGGGCTGGAAGAATTGACCCTAGGATGAGCTTCCAAAAATACTTCCAGCCCCCGAAGTCATATATACCTCATTTATAATCAGAACAGTTGCATGTGTGCTGCAGGAGACTGCTAAATTAGGAAGCTGCTGGTTCTGGAACATGCTGCCTCTGCCTTAATCCATGCCAGCAAATGGATGGATGCTCTGTCTCCCTCCTTTCAAGTTTCTTCAGTGAAACTTGAGTCCTTCTGGAAACCTAGCTGCAAAAGAATCTGGGAAATGTAGTTTTTGGCTTTCTGGACTCTTCAGCACAGCCAGGCACACTAGAAGGAGGTTAGAATAAATTTGGAGCAGGCTAATTACAATGTCTGCTACAGGTGCATATCCCTCCTAGGTCTAATCAGGTGCTATGGGGAGATATGAAGCCCAAAGAACATGGAATATTGGATCCTTCTGGCTCTGAAGGGTTGGGGACATGGGGGAAACTGGGAGGTTGTGGGAGCTGGAGAAGGACAGCCATGGAGTTGATGAGGATGTGATGGGGAGGGCCAGGCACAGCCAACAGAGTATTAATAGTGCAATGCGAGATGTGAGAGGAGTGACAAGGGTACAGAATTCAGAGAGGGAGCAGAGCCTCAGTGGAAGAGAAAGCTGTTGAGATTTCAAACACAGGAAGTCAGGAATGGCCACCTGGTTATTCTGATTAATTCTGCTAGAAGTCATGATGTTGAGCCGTTGTTGAACTAATCAGGAGGACATATGCATACTACCAGTGTCTTCCCAGCTTCCTGGTCATCTGTTGGTTGATTTTAGCCTCAAGATTTTCAGAGAGACAGATCACTGAATTTGATTACCTTGGTGAGCAGCTTGCCTTCTGAGCTAGGCCTTGCCTTTGTCTTTCCTGGTGGGATTGGGTCATAAGCCCCCACCTGCAGGCTCAGTCTGATCCAGATCCTGAGCCAATCGTGGCAGAGGCAGGAGGTGAAAGAAATCCAGCCTCATCATTCAGGAGGATTTAAAATGAGGACTAGATGCCAACAGACCTGGGATGTGGACCATCATAGATTTATTCCTTTATTCACTCACTTAACCACATCTGTTGAGCCCCTGTCATGCAGCGGGCACATGTGTACTCTGCATGGTGATACACTGGCAAGCAGTCTGGAAGATGAGTCAGACTCCCTTAGGTGGAGAAGTGATGGAGAGCAGATAGGCAGAGAGAACAGGAAGTTCACAAGCCCTGTTGCTGAAGTGGGAGCAACAGGAAGCCGCATGAGGGATGGGCAGGGCCTTATTGGCCCCATTGTGGAGCTTTGCTTTCTCCTAAGGGTAAAGCGAAGCCGCTGAAAAGGGTTTTAGGTGGGAGGATGGGCATGATCAGATCGTGCTTTGTTATCAATGCCCTCTTTTCTTTCTTTCTTGAAGGACTGATAGAATGGGGAGGGGCAAAAGTGGATACTGGGAAATCAGGTAGGAAGCCTTTGCGGTGATAGTGAAGTTAAAAAATGATAATAAGTCAGAGGGTGATGGTGATAAACGGACAGGACAGAGACATTTAGAGGAGGAAGACAATAATATAAGAAAGAAGAGCAGTTTTGTTCTTTCTCTCTACTCTAGTCACTTCAAACTCTATTTTCACTTTTGGCTTGGTTTTCTGTTTTCATATGTATCTTTTCATCTTATATCCTGGTATAAGAAAATCAAAGGGGATAGATTTCTTTAAGAAAAGTTACATCACAATATGGATATGCTTCCATAGGACCCATGCTCAAGACTTTGAAGTGGTATAAAAATCGGGTTTTTTTTAGTGCCATAGATAAGAGCATGGATTTTGCAGACAGAGTATTAGCTATGTGACCCCAGCTGAGCTATTTCACCTTTCTAAGCTTCAGATTCACCATCTATAAAATGGGGAAAAAGACAGTACCTAAGTTGGTGGGTTGCTCTGAGAATTAAATGAGATAATCCATAAAAGGCCATTAGCATACAGCCTGGCATAATGAAAATGCTCAATGAATGTTAACTAGTATTATTATTCATAGCTTTTAGCTGACCATCCATGATGCAGTTGATTGATGCTCTTGCCGGCCTTCAGAGCCAGCACCGAGCACAGTACAAACAATTATTGTACGACAGACTTGTGCACAGATTGCAAGGACTCTGAAAAGGTGGCTCAACATATTGAATCTAATTCTGCCTGTTTTCTCCCAAGTCAGGTTCTGCCTCCGAGACTGTGCAGAACTTGTTGGAGAGGCATTGCCTGGTGGGGAGGATGGGGAGAAGAGGGGGCCAAGAGGATGGATGAAAGGGAAGACTATGAAGTGGAACACAGGATTTCTGCTCCTGTTGGCTCATTTTGGCAGTAGCTTTATTATGGCTCTTTTTTTTTTTTTTTTAAATAGGGCTCTGATTTGTTTTCTTATTCCTCATTCATTTAGTGAACAATTACAATGTTCCAAGCATTGTTGCAGGTACTGGAGAGACAGCCATGAACAAAGTCCCAGCTTCTGTGGAGCTTACATTTTGGCGGGGTTGTCTCTTGTGTTAGCAGATTTTATTCTCCTGGAAGTCTTAGCTGGCCCAAACTTCTTCCTCCCTGATAGGAGTGAAAGGAGCCATGGAACACATTGCCTGTTCTAGATCCATATTGAAAGAAAGTTCTGTTGTGTGGAGTTTGGAGCTTAGTCCTCCTGGGGGAATTCAGTTTGTATTTTGTAAGGGAGGGGAATAATGGAGACGTCAAAACCCCAATGAATATTCCTCCTATTAGTCTTCAGAATATCCACATATGTATTATTGTCACAGATGAAGAAACTGAGACTGAGAGGTTACATGATTTTCCCAGTGGAGGTGGGACTCAAGATTTAGACTTCACATCCCATGCTTTATTTCTTTCTTTTATAAATTGGGAATTATTTGCTCAACTGCAAACAAATAAATTTAGTGGCATTAGCTCAGCTGGCCGTTGACTTGTTAGTGGTTGGAATTTCTGGTTAATAGATTTTACGCTTTCAGATAGACTAGTCTTCATGAAATATAACATAGCTTAGTGGTTCCCAAATGCTGGTCCATGGACCAATGATGGTGTATGACAAAGTTGTCACCAATCTCAGCAAAATGCCAAATAAAGTAAATTTAAGTTAAAGGCTGTTTCTTTCATAATCTGCTTACCCAAATTTCCACTATGGAATGATTGTGTTAGTAGGAGGTAGTTAGGTTTTTGCTTATTTGTTTGTTTGTTTGTTTTAAATGTTGCTTTACAAAATAAAAAGTTGGCAAGCCTATGTCTGTCAATTCTTTTTTTGTTAAAATTTACCGTTTGGTAAATTCAAAAGGCTGGGGAAACCTGATATAGCTAACTAAATGAAAAATAGAAGTTCTGTTTCTGGCAATATGGAATACTAGATATTAAAAAAATCCTTCTGGTGCAGAGCACCTAAAAAAGAATGTAAAATTGGAAAAATTATATATTTTAAAAAATGCATAGTTGTATTGGCAAGAAGGAAAATTCCTAGAGGCCAAAAATGACAAGAAAGCGGAAACCAGAGAAAACTACATTTGGGAGAGAAGAAACAAATCTTAAGGTGTTAGCAAGGTGGAAAATAGGATCAAATACTGTTGCCTAAACTAGTGTTCCCCAAAGATGACATCCTTGGTGGAAAGAGGAAATAGGAAAATAATGTGCCCCTCAAAGGAAGCCCAGTTAAATACAACTTCTCACCCTTGGGATGCAAGGAAGGGTAAATTTCTTCTGAGAAGTTCATAACCATGAGTCACTCTCATTGGATTTGAGGCTAGAATTCCCATCATTAATATGAGCTGAAGAATCCCAAGCTGAGAATTCAAAATAATCTGAGTTGGGTAGTGCCCCCAGGTGCCTGATAGGAGCAAAGATAAATTTTCTCTGAAGGCATATGCTATGATTTCAGGCCTCAAAAAGTTCCTGCAGTTATGATTCCAATTAAATTTTGGCTCAAAATTTTAAAAAATCACAAAATAAATGAGGAAATAAGATGTCAGGGGAAGAAATCAAGAGAAACATCAAGAAGCAGAATCAGAACTTTAAAAACCTCAGATATTAGAAATGGATACAATATATAAATAGAAGTATTGAAAGGATAAGAAATTACCAAGAATATTTATTGAAAAGAATCAATTAGCGTGACTTCCCTGGTGGTCCAGTGGTTAAGACTTTGCCTTCCAGTGCAAGGGGTGTGGGTTCGATACCTGGTCAGGGAGATAGGATCCCACATGCCTCGCGGCCAAAAAACCGAAACATAAAACAGAAGCAGTATTGTAACAAATTCAATAAAGACTTTAAAAATGGTCCACTTCAAAAAAAAAATCTTTAAAAAAAAAAAGAATCAATTAGAACTTGTGTAAATGAAAAATATAACCACTGGCATTTAAAAGTTTCAGTTACACAGGTGAAAGAGAGTTAATGAATGTGACGATAGATATTTTCAGATTACTTTGAAAGCACGGAGGAACAAAGAGATTGAAAATATGGGAGGTAAGTTAAAGAGAAAGGGAAGATAAAGTGAGAAGGTATGATATACATCTAATTGGAATTAAGGAAAGTAATAATAAGAGATAATGGCAGAGATGCATATCCCAAGTTATAATGCATGAAAAGTTTCCAGAATTGATGAAATACAGGAATCCTCGGATTCAGAAATCCTTGTGAGTACCAAGCATGATAAATTAGAAAACCACACCTAGATACTTTAATCCTGTTTAATCCTATTAAAATTATAGAATACCAAAGATAAACAGATCTTGAAAGAAGCTACAGAGAAAAGAAAAATGACCTATAAAGGAATGGTGATAAGCTGATAGCTGACTTATCAACAGCATGAGTGAAAATGAGAGATTTACATTCAAAATCCTTCACTAAAAAATAGTTAAGAAGCCAAAAGTCATATCTAAAGAATTACACCTCAAAAGCTTTACATTTTATTAGCTTTAAGAAAACACATGTTTACCTGTTAAGAGGAATGAACTGCCCCACAAACTTGGAATTTGAATATGGGCCTTTCCCCCCTATTTTTCCAACTAGCTACTTGTTCACGTGTCCCACAGGCCTCATTATTACGAAGCTTAGCATCTTCTTACAGTTCTTATGCACCTTGAATTAAATTGTCTTAGAACATTGGGCACTTACTCCAAAATGGGTTAGTCCTCTTCTAATGCCAAATGAAATTTGGTCTGTTTATACCACCCAGTGCAGTTACCGTTTCACTGCCACATGTATTGCAATTGAACATTTCTATGGATATTTGTCCATTACAAGGACGCCTTGACAAGTTCAGATCATTGCATTCACAGTGAGACCCCACTTGGAGTCTCTTAAACCACACCCTTCTGGAGTGGCACAATCATAGCTTCCCAGGGAGCAGGAGGTCACACTAACTGCCAGCACCCCCCTCAGATGCAAAATTACTGTCCCTGTTTCTCAGAGTGGCCACCTTCTTTTCCAGAGTGGAGGCAGAGTTTTAAAACCATAAGAAACACAAGTGTTCTTCTATTCATTTTTCCCAGGGCAATGCTTAGTTTAGCCATGTAAATGTCGTCTGAATGAATTGCCCAACAAACTTGGAATTTAAATATGGGCATTGCTCCCTATTTTTCCAGTTAGCCACTTGATCGCTCACATGTCCTACAGGCCTCATCATCATGAAGCTCAGCCTCTTCTCCTGAGAGTTTTCATGCCCTTTAAATTGAATTATCTGAGAACATTGGGCACTGACTCTTAAGTCTGCTTAGCCTACACCTATAACCAGGGGAGACGGCTCAATGACTCTCACAGAAAAGAGATCTCTAGGTGATATTTTCTCCTCTGCTATAGATTGTGTCTCTCCAAAATTCATATGTTGAGCCCTCACCCCTAATGTGATGGTATTTGGAGATGGAGTCTTTGGGTTGTGATTAGGTCCTAGAATGGAGCCCTCCTGAATGGGATAATTACCCTTATAAAGAGACCCTAGAGAGCTCTCTTGTCCCTTCCACCATGTGAGGACACAGTGAGAGGACAGTCATCTATGAACCAGGAAGTAGTCTCTCACCAGATACTGAATCTGCCAGCACCTTGATCTGGAACTTCTCAGAACTGTGAGAAATTGACTTCTTTATAAGCCACCCAGTTTATAGTATTTTGTTATAGCAGCCCAAAACCAAGATATTCTCCTAAACCAATAAGGTCATCTTATTGCTCTTTCACAGTCCTCTTTCAGGAACTGACCCTAAATGGGCAGAATTTATTTATATCACAGCATAGCTGCTAATTTCTCTTGCTAAAGGAGAACAAAACTCACAAAATCAGTCTTTTGTGGGGCAACTCTATTGGGCAAACTCTTTCAACTGAAATACCAGAACAGGGTTTTACCTGCGGGTGACAGATTTTCTTGTGGGAAAATCCCACTCCTTGTTTCTTTCTAAATAGGGAAAATATTTCTGATGATATATAATTCCCAATGAAATAATGTTAACAAATATTCACATATATTGTGAGGGAAAACACAGGCAAATCCTAAGGTATAATCAGTTGATATCAGACTTGTTTTCCTTACTGGAAAATAGGTCTGATTGCTTGGCGTGAATATTATGTTGGAAAAAAGCAGCTAGGCTTCTCTTCATTCAGAACACTAACATACATCCCAAAGTCTGAAAGTAAATCCAGTATCACCAAACCACATTCATTCAGCAGCAAACATTTAGAAATCAGCTGAGGCCAGGAACTGTGTGTGTGTGTGTCCGTGTGTGTGTGTGTGTGTGTATGCACACAACATATTGACATTAACACAAATCAAAGTACTTTCCTTGTGATCAACTCCAAGAAGATTAAAACCTAACCATCTGCTAAAAGGCATTTATAAGTAACCAAGATTTTAAAGAAAATGAATGTTCATTGAAGAGTGCCTATGCTGAACTCTCATTTTTTACATTATT